>NC_139926.1:21018054-21636179 GCF_963514095.1 Eutrigla gurnardus
GGGAGAGATGGCTATGGGCGGCCACCAGATGGAACTATTCCTCGCAGCGTTCAGGGACGGAGCCACTGGCGTCCGATGGAGTAGCGAGAGAGAGAGAGATAGTGTCCCTAGCGTCCGCCGGGAACAGCTTGCTTAGGACACGTGTGTGCGGCGTGTATGTGTGTGTGTGTGTTAGCGGGACACAAACAAAGAGAGAGAGAATGCGCGAGCGATATTCTGAGGCCCAGAAGCCGTGCCGCTATCACACGGGCTCGCGTGAATGAACTGGCGTTTATTCCGTGAGACCGGTCTTTTAACTGATAGTAGAGGCTTTCTGAGCTCGCGAATATGGCGGAGGTTAGTCGAAAACACTGTTACAGAAATCAACCCAGCTGCGTGGGTACACGATCAGCATTCACATACAGCAGCACATGAACAAACGGACTCGGCGATCCGCGATCAGAACTTAAAACACATTAACAAGAATTACAAGCATGTCCTACACTATCGAATCTCTGCTTCTGCCCAGACAAATAGCCTCTTACTTTTGTCGATGTGAGATGCGTCGATGTGAGGGTTTCGTCCCGTGCGGGGATGGCGTTCCTTGACGCCGGCAACGGAGGGTAGTTCTCGTGGGCGCTCGTTCAGCGCCGGATCCAATTGGTTGAAGAAAACCGTTAGTAATTCTTCCTTCTGCAGGGAACTGATGAACACTGGCGGGGCTCGGCGATTTAGTCAGCTGATTTCAGACAAAGACGGGTCGAGTTATCCGTTCTGCTGGCAGCTGGGACGAAGAAAGTTTTTCTTCTTACCGCGGGGAACGGGAGAGTCGCGCTGTCGCGGTGGTCTCCTCGGGATCCAAAATGATAAACAAAAGAAAAATAAAACGAGTAGAGAAAAAGAGGGATAAAACAGTCTGTTGCTCGTCCAGCGAGTTTGGGGGAAAGACTGCGGCCTAGGACAAAGGGAAACGCTGCAGACGTAATCTTCACCTCCTGGCGTAACGCGAGTTACTTTGGAGAGAGAACGTTTTTCTGGTGGCCGCGGGATTTATAGCTCACGGCTGGTCCGGGGGACCCCCTGGAGTCCCATGCAGTTGCCAGCCAATAGGGCGCCAGCTGTGTGACGTCAGATCTCGTGACCAGGTGGAGGTGACACTAAAATGGTGGTTTGTAGTTTTTTATCTCCCTTGTCCCATTGTCTGGCCGCATTGTGTAGGCTTTGTAGGCCGCATTGTGTAGTCCTAACGGTTAGGTCCCAACAGATGGCACACTTGACATGCACCTCACACAGCTGTCAGTTGAACTCTGCCATAAACATCCAAACTATTATAACTTCAGTGTTTGTACTCTGATCTGCTCCAAAGTTTCCACACTTGATTAGAGTTCCTTCCTGAACACATCTGCACTTTGATATTCACTCACAGTCAGAGCGCCACCTACTGGTGACAGGAAATGTCATTGACTTTGTGACTTTTCCCAAGTAAAAGCCACACATGATTTTTTAAAAACTAATTCCTCTCATTTCAACTTGCAAGGAGGACACAGGGGGAGGAGGAGAGATGGCACACTTCACATGCACCTCACACAGCTGTCAGTTGAACTCTGCCATTAACATCCAAACTATTATAACTTCAGTGTTTCTTCTCTGATCTGCTCCAAACTTTCCACACTTGATTAGAGTTCCTTCCTGAACACATCTGCACCGTGATATTCACTCAGTCAGAGCGCCACCTACTGGTGACAGCAAATGTCATTGATTTTGTGAATTTTTCCAAGTAAAAGCCACACCTGATTTTTTAAAACTAATTCCTCTCATTTCGGCCTGGACACAGAGGGAGGAGGAGAGATGGCACACTTCAGATGCACCTCACACAGCTGTCAGTTGAACTCTGCCATAAACATTATAACTTCAGTGTTTCTTCTCTGATCTGCTCCAAACTTTGCACACTTGATTAGAGTTCCTTCCTGAACACATCTGCACTTTGATATTCACTCACAGTCAGAGCACCACCTACTGCCGACAGGAAATGTCATTGATTTTGTGACTTTCTCCAAGTTAAAGCCACACCTGATTTTTTTTATAACTAATTCCTCTCATTTCAGCTTGCAAGGAGGACACAGGGGGAGGAGGAGAGGTCACACTAGGGGGAGGAGGAGAGATGTCAGGAAAGCATGAACATGTGTGTATGTGACAGACAGATGGCTTTGAATGTCAATCGCTTGTGTCTACACTTGCGCCACGAGGAGGTGGCCGCTGCACAGGTAGGCGGCTGCCGCACTGCCGTGTGAATGCAGGCACTCCACGACCGCACGTGACAGACGGATGCCTTTCGGTGTCCATCGCATGTGTCTCGACTTGCGCCGAAGAGGCGGCCGCGCCAAGGGCAGCGTCCACGACACTGCCCTGTGACCGCAGGCAGTTCATGACCGCATAAGAGCGAGGGCCCGTCATGACACTGCTTGCAGTTTTAATTATTATTCCTCTGCCTTTGAAGTCTATGGCAGCCCATAGAACGCCTTGGTAAAAAGTGCTGAAATTTGGCTGAAAGTTTCGGACAACTGTACTGACCACTCACACTAATTTACGGACCTCTAAACCTAGCCTTCTAGCGCCACCAACGGGTCAAAATTTGGACGAAAATTGAACCGCTTGGTCAAAAGTTATGAAATTCAGCGCACAGATTCAGGACTGTTCCATGATCACTCTCACCAATCAACAGAACTCTATGCCCAACACTCTAGCGCCACCAATGGGTGAAAGTTGGACATGAATTCCTGACGTGGACCTTGACTCTGATGCATCTGATTTTCACAAGTGAGGTAGCGTTGTGATCCTTGGATCAACCCAAGTTCAATGATACATGGCCCGT
This sequence comes from Eutrigla gurnardus, assembly GCF_963514095.1. Taxonomy (NCBI): domain Eukaryota; kingdom Metazoa; phylum Chordata; class Actinopteri; order Perciformes; family Triglidae; genus Eutrigla; species Eutrigla gurnardus. The sequence continues at coordinate 21,020,906 of NC_139926.1, forward strand.
CACTTCCGGCCATAATGGACCTCCGCCACATTGGATTATCTCAGAAAGCTTTAAAAATCTTCACGGGTCACAAAGTTCGTTCAATTCGCTCGAAACTTGACACAGATGATCTTAAGACCAATCCACACAAAATTGAAAATGGCGGCGAAGCCACCAAACAGGAAGTGGGCTGACGTCTCACCGATGCTTTGACTCAACGTAACCAAACTTGGTACCCTGAGTCAAGACACTGTCCCAATCACTCACACCAATTTTCAGGCCTCTTCATTGAACGCTCTAGCGCCACCACTAGCTCAATGTTTGACATGCATTTATGCTTGTAAATTCTTTGAAATGCATGCTGCTTACTTTGCTTACAACTCTGTGCTGCATAACGTCACAATCACTCACATCAATTTGTGTGCCACTGCATTGAACGCTCTAGCGCCACCATCAGTTCAATATTGGACATGCGTATTTGCTTTTAAGTTCATTAAAGTGCGTACAGCTTACAATGCTTACAGCTCTTTGCTGCATACCTTTCCAATCACTCACATCATTTTTGTGCCTCTGCATTGAACGCTCTAGCGCCACCATCGGTTAAAACAGTAAGTGAATCCATATCTCAGCAACACTTTCATGTACCAAACTTGGTACATGGACTCGGGACCCCATCCTGAGGATGCTCAACAGATTTAGTGATTTTTGACCACTAGTTACCTGTTAATGTTTGTTAATGCTTAACTAATGCTCAACTAATGCTATGATGTGACCATCATTGTGAAACATTACCCAACAAAAACTTGGTATATTCTCAAAACCACACTAATGATTCATGATTAGGAATTTACGACTAGGTGCGCAATAATAATCCACATTTTTCTGTATCAACAGCAAACTTGCTACATAGCCTCAAGATAGCCAGAAGTTTCAGCCCAGCAGCTCCGCAGCCCCTCATTGCTGCTTGCATCTATATTTTGGTTTATTTTCTTGATTTTTTTTCATTTTAACTGTTACTCAACTCATCCCATAGTTTACAGTCTTGCTGTTTGTTGTGATCCCATGCAGGATAAATAAAATCTATATTTTTGTATACACAGTCTCTGGTTCCAGTTTATTCTGGGTCTTTTATTGAATAGCACCTGGTCACATATTTAAAAAAAATGAGATTAATTTGTTTGACACAAAGGTTTCACACAAAAATATTAAATTGACTGGTAGCAACTTAATATTTGTTTGAGGTTATGATTTTGTTGTGAATTAAATAAAACTGAGTTATATCGACCACTAGATGGCAGTGTTCACTGGAAGATAGACACAAAAAGCGTCACATAATACCATGTGTGTGTGTGTGTGTGTGTGTGTGTGTGTGTGTGTGTGTGTGTGTGTGTGTGTGTGTGTGTGTGGCTGGTCTTAGTGGTTTTAGCTGGTTGATGGTTTTAGATGGTCTTAGCTGGTTGATGGTGTAGAAGCTGTATGAATAGGCTGGTTGATGGTTTTAGACGGTTTGCATGGTTGGGTGTGGGGGATGAGAGTCAGTTAGTGTGTTGTGTTTAAATTGAAACATGCAATGTGACATTGCTGCTGTAGCAAGTGGTCAGATCGGGCATGGTGAAATTATTTTTAGCACTATAGGATACGGAGAGATAAGTTTGTTTTTTACCGAAAGTAAACCTCTCGTCCAGCAACTGGGCCTCGCGCTGTATTCCTCCGCTCACAGATCAGCAGCTGTTGCAGTGTAGTGCCAAAAGAAAGCGCGGTCTGACGGCGATGTAAAGTGGTGTGAATTTTACCTACGTACACTTAAGCTGACGTAAACATGTTTAGGTGAGCCTTGTTTTAGGCGGTTAATTTGGCTTTTTCTCTGGACCCCGTTCACTGCAGAACAAAGCTGAGTGTCTGGGCTGGAGTGGGTCTCTACTTCTCCAAACTCTGCCCTGATTGGTGATTATGGCAGGGAACAGATCGACTATAGATATGTACTTAATCCTTGGGCAGTATCTTGATACATCTTCTGTTTATTAAGGGAAAATCGTGTGAGTGTGCATGAGAGAGAGAGAGGAGCCAGTTTCACCGTGTTAAGCCTCTGTGAAGACTCCGGTAAGAACCATGCTACATCCAAAGGGGCTAGTCCTTGAGGTTAGCTGTTGATATTAGCATGACGTGAGAAAATTCCTTTCATGAAACCAGTCGGAGTCCCCGATATGGTTCCTAGTGTTTTAAGCCCACCGTGGTACCTGCAGTATCATTGTGAACTTGGAAAAGTAACTGAAAAAGATCACTAGCTGAGCTAGCGCAAAGCTAATGCTAATCGCGGCTAGTGCCGCTAAGCTAACTCAGGTATTACTTGTAATGGGAATGCTAATGGTGTAGCTGGTTAAGCTAAATTGCCATATCTGTAACATATACGATAGAAAAAGATGGCATATGATGCATATTTGTGTTGATATAATGTCAGTTGTGATAGAAAAGGTGCTTTTGATTAAAGTAATGTGCATAATGTTTTTTTTACTGCACTAAAGTTGTTAAATATTCATGTCTGTTAAAAAGAATAATTTTGTACTGTGAATTTACAGTTAAAAGAGTTAAAAAAAATAAAAAATAAAAAAACAGCTAAAACCAGCTTGACCAGCTTAGACCAGCTGACCAAAACCTAGCTAAAACCATCAAACCAGCTAAAAGCAGCTTAACCAGCCTAAGCTGGTCTAAGCTGTTTTTTTTAGTAGGGAGGCAATCTTCTACCCTACACCTTTTTATATATATATATATATCCCATTTGTAGCATTTATAGGAATGTAAGTATTAATAAGTGTTTCTACTGTGTTGTTGCATCCAGGAGGGAAACTTTGTTTAGAAGAATAATAAGAATGACAAACAATGTTCTACTATCGCTTCTCATAAAAGCGGGGTCCAAAGACAAATCAGGCCTTAATAAAGGTATTTTATATAGACAGGAAAGGAATATTATTTCATTATAATGTCTCAACCACACTTAATAATGTATCCACATAATCACAGTGGGTTCCCCGGTTGCACTGTCACAGTAAAGCATGGCCCAAAGAGCCAAGAACCTTGATTGAGCTGATATTAATTGATTTGTCCTGACCTACCATGACCTGGGCCCGGTTTCCCGATAACGTCCACTCTTAGCGCGCTACGAAGACTCCTACGTTATGACTTACCAAACGTTTTACCTCTATAGTCGTGGTTCCCGAACGGTCTCTTAGGAGTCTTCTTCAGAAACACTCCTTACGTCGTTCGTACAGACCACCCTTACCAACGTATGACGTACGAAAGAGATTCATAGCAAAGAACGTTTCGGGAAACACACGAAATGTTCAGTAGGAACTCTAAGTAGGGGTTACGAATGACGTAGCGTTAAGAAGGCTTTAAGAAGGCTTTAAGAAGGCTAAGAAGGAAACCGGGCCCTGGCCTCCCCGGGCTCAGCTTCCTTAGCGGAGCGGTGCCAAGGTCTGTCCTAACTACATTTTTTTTTTATATAACATTTTTTTTTTTTAAAGAAGCTATGGGGCTAGTCTCTAAAGCCAGAGGATATTGTTCGATTTCACGTCAGCCCTCCAGGAAGCAATTTAAACAACCCAGCATGCTAATCAACTCGAAAAGGCCGTTCTGGAGGGTGGCCCATTTTTCTCATTCTCTCCTGTTGCAACAAGGCCAACAACAAAAGGACCGAAACAATTGAAGGGAAAACGTGTAATTTATTTTTTATCTGAAGGAACATTTCACAGTTTAATGTCACTTTATGATGTGGGAGAGGAAACAAGAACTCCCAACTCTTAACGCATTTCCTGCCATTGTCACATTTATTTTTTCTTTCACAAAAAAAAAAAAAAATGGTGATGGTGAAACCACGACTCTGAGCCAAGATGGGAGCTTCCCCGCTGCCATCAATACATCAGCGGTGTCTCAGTGGAACCACATTGTGACCCGCGTCAGAGGAGGCAGAGCCCCGATTCCCCACAAATAATTCAATACTCTAATATCCCCTTGGTATTTGTTGTGATCACAGTAATACGATAGTGTTCATTCCCCCTGCTCGTGGCCTGAACCCCGCGGATCAGCTGGTAGCAGATCACAGACTCCTCTGTGACTCAGAGGTTAAACTAATCATGCGTGACTTTCTCACATGGCCCGGACCAGTATACCTGGAGAAATCCACACCGTCTGTCATCCAGCAGTGGGCGAAACCTGCTTTTGCATGACAGACGGTTTACCGTGGCAGCTTTTTCACTGAGTTCACCTTCAATTATGCAGACGGCACAGTCCCAGACACTGCATGTATACAACTCATCACAAACACGCTAGCCACCGGGAACTCAGAGTGATATCAGATTTTCGACTTTCGACAAATGTGCTGCAATCAATTCCTGTAAAGCCACACTCTCACATTTTCCTATGGTGTGTTTGTTAGGTTTGCCTTAATAGCTGAGGATGTCCTTCAATTCTCTGTGTTAAGATGGTTAGACATTCAAAAGCTAATTTCTCATTTCTAAAATCAGTTCATGACTAGAGGTAAGTGCTAATAAACACTGCCCCCTACTGACACAAACGCATTCTTACAGTTGCTTCCCAAAATCCAAGTACAATGGAGCTGTAGTGTCACAATCAATGATCAAACATATCCTGAGCCAAGCAAAATATTTAAAAAGTGATCACAGCAATGATTAGCATAAACAAGCTGGTCTCAATGAAAAAGAAGGAATGCTTGAAACATTTTAAAACTGCATGAAGAAATAAATATTCAAACTAAGCTTATACTACATCAAAAAGTGCCCCTTATGATAAGCTCATCATACATTTATAAAATTGGTGTTGTTCAATTGATATAAAATCTAAATTAGTGTTCATAACTGGGAGATTCTTTTAAAAAAGCATACATTAAGCACCCATGGGTTTAAAAGACAAACAATAAAAAATAACTTTAAAATGCAGCCGTTAGTGCAATATAATATTTGATTAATATTAATTTGAATTCATTTAAACTGTTACATTAAAAATGAAACAGACACCATAGATAGATGACCACCCGTCTGTTTTCAACCTCAAAATAATAATAATTGTCTGCTTCCTTCCTCAGTTAGTCATTTTAAAAATGCATGAAGGAATAAATATTCACCGGCTGACCGACTAAGCTTATATTATACTACATCAAAAAGTGTCCCTTATGATAAGCTCATAATATATTTATAAAATTAGTGTTCAATTGGTATAAAATCTAAATTAGTGTTCATAATTGTGTGATTCTTTAAAAAAAAGCATACATTAAACACCCATGAAAGACAAACAATAAAAATATAACTTTAAAATGAAGTCGTTAGTGCTATAAAATATTTGATTAATATTCATTTGAATTCATTTAAACCGTTACATTAAAAACTAAACAGGTAACAGGGAAAGATGACCACCCGTCTGTTTTCAACCTCATAATAATAATAACGGTCAGTTAGTCTTAGTGTATGTCCGTCTCTCCTGCATCTGAACGTTGATATTCATCCATGCTCTATCCGCTCTGCCTTCATCTCTGTATTCATAGATGCACTTTCATTATCCGCTTCCTTCTCAAATCTTATTTCCGTTTGCCAGGCGGCATGAAGTAGTCAACGACTTTATCCTTCATCCTCACTGCTGGCTGTTCTTCTCCGGGGTCGCATCCCACAGTTTGGCTTTCACCTTAACCGACTGCCCCGCCCCTTCGTCTGAGTCCCGGCTGGGCTTGAGCTCTTCTTCCCCATCTGGGTGTGAACGTGCAGTGTGTGGGGACTCTTGAAGGGTGGTGCTGTTGTCTGGTGGTGTTGGTGTGGGGCCCTGAGTTTGCTGGGAGGTGTCTGAATACAGGTGCTGTTGCTGACCTGCTTCTTCCCGGTCACCCACACTATCGCCTTTATTATTATCATCAGAATCGCTTGGGTTGGTTTCACCCTGCGATAAGGTTAAAGGTTGCTCATGCAATGGTGTTTTTGAACCTTTCTGGTCAGTAATAGTGTCAGGTTTGTCATCTGACTCATGTGTTTCTTTTTTGTGCAAAGAGTCATTTTCCTCTGTGGTGACCTGACCTGAGTTGGTGTCTTCCTTGTGTTCACCAGTGCTGTCCTCAGGTGTCATTCTTGGAGGACTTTCAGCCAAAAGGGAAGGTGGCTGAGCAGCAGGAGAAGCACCGGCAGGAGCAGAGAGTGCTTCCTTATCCTCACCTGCAGGAGCAGAGAGTGCTTCCTTATCCTCACCTGCAGGAGCAGAGAGTGCTTCCTCATCCTCACCTGCAGGAGCAGAGAGTGCTTCCTTATCCTCACCTGCAGGAGCAGAGAGTGCTTCCTCATCCTCACCTGCAGGAGCAGAGTGTGCTTCCTCATCCTCCTCTTCAGGAGCCAAGTGTGCATCCTCATCCTCCTCTGCCTCCTTCTTTGGCTCTGAAACAGAAAGTAAGATGACTGCTAACAATTTGCAGAGGCTTTAATTGTTCAGAGGCAGTTTTAAAATCAATCAGTCATCATCTTACTACAATGAGGAGCAGAGAATGAGCGGTGGTAAAAAAGCCATTTCCCAAGTAACACACAGCTGCATTAAAGTAAGCACTCAAGTGAATCAAATAGCTACTCCTTCAGATTATAACATGTGTCTCAGCTTGATTTGTCAACAGGTGTTTTCCAACATACAGTAATTTATTTTTTCATTTCAGTTTCCTAACCTGGATGTTCAGGAGTGATGGACACTTTCTGATCAGACTTACTGAAGAACAACCTTTTCCTAGGTGTTCTATGTTGGTCTGCATCGCCATTGTCATCACTCGCACGATCCTTCCCCAGAGGAGTCAACCCAACACTCTGAGGGGAAGGATAATATCCTAAACCGGACACACGGAAGAAGGGAAATACAGAAATGATTCAACCATGCAGAAGCAGTCTAAAGAAACCAGTAGAACAATGTACAACCTTAATAACAATCAGTACTGAATCAATACATGATGAGATCAACTTCCTACATGTTATACTTTTAAAGAGCAAGATGTGATGTTGATAAGCTGATCAACTTTTTTAACATGGACTGCATCACAGAATGCATTAATATCGTATCTAATATCTGAGGTTTCTCTTGAACTTCTGCAAACATTCTGTAACATGTAGCTTTGCAGGCGTGTGCTCTCAGAGTGCTTCCTTGCTTTTATCTCCAACGCGCCCCGCAGGCGATGAAGAGGCACCAGAGGTCAAATGAAACGGCCACGCCCTTTAATTTTAAAGCTACAAGTGATCAAATCAACATGCTGAAATCTAATGCACATGTTTCCAGTAGAGAACAATGAGTGTTATATTGATTAATGAATCAATTGTTCAACAAAAAATACAACCATTATAATAATCAATCAATACTTTTAGTCAAAATTCCCAAGCATTCACTGTTTGCAGCTTCTCAAATAGAAGATCATGCAGCTTTCCATTCCACTAGTTTGACATCCTATAAATAAAATGATTAACTAAATGAGAGTTAGTTGTTAGTTGTTGCAGGTTTAAGCAAATTGTAAGCAACTTTGTTAATTAACAAAAGGTACCTTTGATTTTTTTCTTTGAACTTCCATCTTTGCTTTGCCCAGACCAAGTTTTTATGGCAGAGCTGACATGCCCTGGAAAGAGTAAAAGACAACACATCATTGTTTAAGTCTTTTCTACTATGTATAAGTCATAATGAATAACGTGTGTTAATGTAACCTTTTCGTGGCATCTCATCTGTTGAAATCTTAACACTTGCTGTAGATTAAAGAAAAGGGAAGCAATTAGGCAAAGTTTGCTTTCTGGTTCAGTTCATAATAGTTTCAATCAAATCTAAAGGAAACACGTTGCCTAAAGTGATCTCTATTCCACTCTACTCTACTGTACACCAAACACCCACCAAAATACAATATAAGTGCACGTCATGGATACGTATGTAAGCCATAAGAAGGCAAAGTGGAAAGATAAAAGAAGGACATGATGAATACTAAGATTTGTTTTTATTATTACAACAGTGAAATGTTTTTTTCCACTTCCAGTCCGAGATCTTGTTGAGGCATATATGATAAGACATTTTGGTTTTAGTAAATAATAACAAATCAGAGAGAAAATGACAATGCTCTTTCACCATTATCAGAAAATATTCTTTTTTTTTAGCAATTTGCTTTTAAGCCAGGATTCTCTGCTGTTACAGCATAAAAACACTGAGCAGCCTTTACCTTTTCCAGAACTGGGGCATGAATCGCCGTCTCCTCTGCGACTGCTAGCAGCTTCATCCGGGCTCCCAAGAAGAGACTTATCTTCGTCACCCTGAGCTTTATTCTTATCTGATTCTGAAACAGCTTGAAAACACAAAATATAATGTGAGTCACCAGAAAGAAAAGAACACGACCAAAAGAATTCTTAGATGATGACCTGTGAGTAAAACAGTCCCATTAAAAGAATGTTTCATTGGACAGCTGCTATTTGTGAACACGCAGCTATAAATTTGGCGGTAGAGCGAGCTACGTAGTGAATGAAAGCAAGGCAACGAAGCTAAGCAGTGAATCAGACGAAAGAAATGTTATTTTAATTGTTTCAGGGCGGTTTGTTCTACGGCGCAAATAAACACCCACATGTTCCCGGATTTTGAATGAATACAGCCGGACAGGGGAGGCTCCGTTTGACAGTGAGGAGCAGGGGAAAACATGCTTGATTATTATTATTATTGTTATTACTTAGTTTAAAGGATTGTGCGGCCTCAGAGGTGAGTGCCTTCTAGCTTTTCTCTGCAACACACAATGAACACGCCGACGCCCTTTAATTTAAAGTAATAAAAATCAATACCGAAATCTAACACTGATATTCCAGCTGGTGGAAAGGGGGGGGGGGGGGGGGGGGGGGGGGAGGCAAGAAATGGTATGTTTATAAATTACAGTTACACATAAATGGCTTTCTATAGATTCTGGTTGAACTTTTGATCTATAAATAACAAATAAACTTGCCCAATGCAGAGCTTATTAATAACCAATTACTCATAACTGAATACGTACTGTAGATATCAATGTCTGTATTATTGTATATCAACTAGTTGCTGAAAAAAATATTAATTTTGGAATCAATTTCTCCTGTTTAGTCGTGAACTTTTTTAATATTTACCTTTACGGCGGCGTTTGTAGAACACTACGGCCAGAACCACGATGCCGACAATCAGGGCACCTACAACTAAAACACCTACAACGATGCCGACAATCTCGCCTCCAGATAAACCGTCTGCACAGAAAGAACAAAAGTGAAACTCACAGCAACCTTTAGTTACATTTTTCAGTTCCAAAACAACATTCAAGCAGTACGTTGTGCAATTTCTCTTACAAAAAAAAAATAAAAAATCATTTCTGCCATTCTCTGAATGTGAAATCTTACCTGGGTAGCAATCCTTTGCTGTGAATGTCGCCGTTTCACTGCTCAGAGGGTTGCTCACATTACAAGTGTATACTTCATCATCATGTTCAGCCCCCAGAGAGATTTGTAACTGTTGGCCAGGCTGCAGGTTTCCATGTGTTCTCCACTCAAACTTCATTAGAGGTCCTCTGGGCTCGACGGAGCACAGCAGCTGTGCAGATACGTTAGTGCTGCTGCTGTTGCTCATCTCACAGGATATGTTGGGGCTGGCGACCTTCTCTTAATGAATACATGAAAGAACAAATCAATGAATACATACCAACGTGAATGACTCTAATGTGTTTGAACGTGGGATAAGTATAATAAATGAAGAATCAGCCTCACAAAACAGGGTAGAACATAAATAAAGGAAAAGCAGGTTGTTGTTTTCTATTCCTTTGCTTCCATGTTTAAAGGTATAAATAAGTTCAGGTGACTATGACTACTTAGTTAAAGGTAAGATAATAAATCATGGCCATAATAAATAACTATCAGCTGTACACTGATCATAATGGAAATGGTGGTCAGTCATTTTCTGGAGAGCAAAGTCTCAGCTGATAGTAAGGCCATCAAAAAGACAAAAAGTGAATGCGCTATGGAATCACTTGTATAGGTGACATATTAAGAGATAACTGGTTGTGATATCTGAATCATTGCACTGCTGGGTGCGGGTGAAAACGTTTCTGACACTGCTACTCTGTTACTTCCAGCTCCTGTTGTGCAGGTGACTGGGTAACTGCATATAACCACTTTGTTAAAAAAAAAGTTAGTAAAAGATAACTTACCTATCACCTCCAATTTATGAGCTGAACGATGCAACCCTTTTGGACGCTCTATTTCCGCTATATATTCCCCGCTGTCCTCAAATCTGAGGTTGGTGATACCGAGTACTGCAGTGACCCAGTCCAGAGTGACCCTGTTGTCATACGTGCCGTACACATCTTGCTGCTTGCCATAAAACTCTACCACTTTGTTGCCATTGTGTTTCCAGAGAATTGCTTCAGCGTCTCCATCAGTCTTTGGGTTTAGGGTGACCTCCCCCCCCTTGAGTGCATATATTGGAGATTGCCCAGCAGCTGCAAACAGAGAGCAGAGATGCAGCATTGTGTGTGAAGGTATATTTGTAACGCTGATGGGTATGATGACAACTCAACACCTCAGCAGCTCTGCACACTGAGTTGCCAATAAGGTATACATCTGTACAATCTAATATAATCCAATGCAAATAATACTGTGCCAGAGAGCTGTTGGGTCGTATCTATGACGAGTTAGGGCCTGTTATTTTTTAGAAGTGCCAGTCAATATAAGAGTCAAGGGTGAAGGTTAATGCTTGACTTTGTAAATCTTGATTTAATGTGTACTTATTAGCTATGTATGGCACTTTGAACTGCATTTCAAATGAGTTCACTCAGTTGTCATGGAGACAGCTATCACCCTGTGACCCAAACATGCAACTTTACTCTTCAGGTGTTCTCCACTATGGTCCGAAAAAAAAAGCTTCTCAATTTACTTTTCTTTGTGATTGAAAACTGACTGTTGTTTGTTTAATAACATCCTGGTGTGGATTCTTTTTTAAAGGAATTTGGTAGACTCCAATCTTCAGATTATCAACTGTCAGAGGAAACCAGAACCAAAAGTCAAAATAACCGTTGGGGAGGAGGATTCAGGTCCTGACATGTTACAGTGTAAACCACCTTTTCACTTAACTTAAATTATATAATTAACTTTCTGTATTCCTACAAGTCAATAACATGCAGTTGAAAGCTCCAGAAAAAGTGACCAGACCATTAAGTCAAGATTAGTCTGTCAAACCTTTCAATTCAGTCCAACATAACAATACACAAACTACAGCCTCAAAAAGTAAAAGTAAATTATCACTGACCTAACAGTCAACAAAAATGACATTACCTCAACTAATTGGGATTCATTGCAGGGATGTTGTTTTATTGGAGGAAGTAGATTTATATGTGTAAAGTCGATATAAATTATGTGCATACATGGTTAGAACATTAAAAATCCCTTTGTATTCATAAGTAGGCTATTACAAAATAAGAATATAAATTAAACAGCATTTACTGGAATTTTATCCACAAAAAGTTCAAAAATGACATCGGTACTATACCATAAAGCAGACATCTTTATTAGCTGTAATTAGATATTTAACTGAGTTGTGCAGGCTCACTCAACGTTTGAACTGCGCGGACGTGTTTTCATGTCGACGCGATACGTGCAAAGGTTACAAAATCCCAAACGACATAATCCATAAACTCACCATGGCAGAAGGCAGAGCAGAGGAGGAAGACCAGGAAAAACCGACGAGCCATTTGAGAGGAGCAGATGTGTGGCGTGATTTGCCTGCTGGATTAGCCAACCTCTTTAACTGCCTTCCTTCCTTCCCCTCCCGATTACAGACGGGAGAAAAAACTCACGGATTATTACTTTTCCTCAGAGGTTAGGACACAATTCCAGAAACCATTGCGCAAGGAAGGAGGTGTCTCTGGACGTCAGTGGGAAAAGCGAAAGTATTTTTTTTTTTTTTTGTAGCAAGTCTCTAGTTTCACAAACGACTTCCTGCCTTCAAAGTAAAATCGAGATCTCCTCTCATGTATTGGTCGAACACCATGTGACATTTACCCTGGATTTGGACGCGTGGTTAATTATTAAATTAAATAGGCTACTACATGTTCATTTTATAAAGAACAAGTTCACTGCTTTCTATTTTACTCAACACATTCTACATAAGCTTTGTTTGATTTCAAGATTTGAATGACTTTTGTTACCTGGCATGTCACCGTCACGTCTGTGTTTTTTATTTTGAAAATATGCAGGAAGCTCGACACGCTTCGTTTGACAGGCTGTATGTCAATGAATGTTCCCGGAGTCCAAGTCAGTAAAGTTGTGTCATGTATTTGTGGAAGGGAAGTAAAAAGGGCGGGCACTAGGATCCAGGCAGACGCCCAGAGTCCATAAATGGGGGCGGGACGCTCACCTGGGCCTTTTGCATTTCCACGGATTCACCTGAGATCACCCTTTCGTTTACTTGATGTACGTGTTCAGTAGAGTAGCCATCTTGCATGTGTGTTTTTGTAGTGTGGTTTAGTCCCTTTAGCTTGCTGGGAATATTGAGATCAATCAATAGATAATATAGGTTGAGTGTTTTTAGAACCAGTTTGATTTGGTTCTTGTGTAGTGGTGGGTTACTTTATACTTTACCTATGTAGCCTGTTTGGTGACAACTATCTTTATTAAGCATGACTCAACACTAACCTCCCTCGGTGTGCAGTTTATCCCACACTGGTTACTTTTCATTTGGTTTATTTTCTTGATTTGTTTTCATTTTAACTGTTACTCAACTCATCCCATAGTCTACAGTCTTGCTGTTTGTTGTGATCCCATGCAGGATAAATAAAATCTATATTTTTGTATACACAGTCTCTGGTTCTAGTTTATTCTGGGTCTTATATTTAATAGCACCTGGTCACATATTAAAAAAAAAAAATAGTTTGACACAAAGGGTTCACACACAGAAATATTAAATTGACTGGTAGCAATTTAATATATGTTTGAGGTTCTGATTTTGTTGTGAATGAAATAAAACTGAGTTATATCGACCACTAGATGGCAGTGTTTACTGGAAGATAGGCACGAAGAGCTTCACATATTACAGTGTGTGTGTGTGTGTGTGTGTGTGTGTGTGTGTGTGTGTGTGTGTGTGTGTGTGTGTGTGTGTGTGTGTGTGTGTGTGTGTGTGTGTGTGTGTGTATTAAAAGAAGAAAACAAATAACACAGGTGCCATAGAGCTTTGGTTCAAACCTCGTGCTCATATGCATATTTGTAGTTATTAATATCCATACTTGTTTCATGCAAACACGGCTCCTGCCAGCACCTGTCCATCACTTATAGTATGATTTTGCACTCTTAATGTTCACCGAAAAGCCCAGAAACAGTGTATTTCTTGGTATTTAAAGTCTTCATCTGTTGTCAATGTTGTACATTCAATTATATCAGTCTAAAGTCAAGTTTCAACGATTGCAGCTGTTATACAACATGGAGTGTGTATCTGTGATTGACAAGGTGACACATGTTGACACACAATGAGCGCGTTCCTTCCCACGTCCTGTTCAAGTGTGCGTCATTGGCCCTCTGAAGCAGGTGCTATCCGGTGGATGTGCGTGTAGGACTTCATGAGTGTCACGCTGCCGTGATGCGACACCCCCAGAGGTAAAACACACTCCTCCGTCAACATCCCCCGAGTGAAGTCCCAGCACATCACCGTGGAGATGACTTGGTTCTTGTTATCCCGCCCCCCGGTGATGAAGAGTTTGTTGTTACAGGCGGCGATGGCGCAGCTCGCCCTCTCCGCTAGGCGGGTCACGAGGGACCAGGAGTCCGACAGAGGCGAGTAGCAGTACATGGCGTGCATGGCACCACCTGGGAGCAGACGGAGAAGCCATATTAAAGTGGAGAAATGTATATATATAGACAATATATTCACACGTGTGTGTCATAGGTGACTGCATCCCTGATCACGTTGTGTTCTTCTCACCTGGGAATGAAACTCCTTATTAGAAGCCACTGACTCACAGTGATATAGGAAGTATTTATACACTTAAATAATAAAAAATACTAGATTACAAATAATAAATATTGTAATTCAAGTAAAACATACAGGGTCTCCCATAAAGCTGGAGTCATTTGCAAACGTCTTGTCTTTTATAGCCCCAAACAAATGTTACGCAGTGTTAGGGTTAGGGTTAGGGTTTCCCCTGTTTAATGGGGTAACGTCATCATTGCACCTGGTCAAACGTGATTATTGATGAAATAGGAATAAACAGAGGATTGTGTCTGAAAACAAAATATTCAAACTTTATGGGCAACAGTGTATAAAAAAGAAAAGTACTCATAATACAGTAATACTTAGTATACTATGCTAATTGATTCTTGTTAGTTATGGATTTGTGGACATCATTTCATCGTTTTAGTTGGTGGAGGTTAAATCATTTGTGATATATTAAATTATATTATATGTTTTATTTCATATGCTGCTGAGCAATGTCATCTATTGCATCATATTGCATAAGCGCATATGTACTGTAAAATCCAATAAATAGAGTGGAAAAAAGGTATAAAGAGGCATGTAATGAAAAAAGTACTCGGTTACCATCCACTACAGTCAACTCACCAACGATGTAGATGCAGCTCTTGAATGTGACAGCGTTAGTGCATTTGGTTTCGATGGGAATGGGCGCCCGCAATTCCCAGCAGTTTGTCCCAGGTTCCCAGCACTGAACCTTATCGGTCGCCAACTTTCCGTTGGGCCCGCCACCGATCACATAGATCCATCTGTCAAAACTTGCAGCAGCAGAGGAGCTCACAGCTACCGCGAGAGGTGTCACCTGCAAGCACAGCCAGATAATGGAATGGAGTAGCTTCAGCCAAAACAGGCAGGGAATATCGTTATTTTATTTTATGAAATCAATAATCACATGACAGTGAAAATAAATAATTACAGCACAGTTATACAGGACCTTATTTTTTATTAGATAAGAAGCTTTTTTCCCCCAAAATGTCCTTTTTCATGAGTGTGCTTTTATGTCATAATTGTATTTTCCCAATAACGGTTGTATTTCACGCTGCTCTGTATTTCATAATAAACAGACGATCACGCGTCCCCTGCCTCTTCAGCTTGAAAGTCAATGACTGCTGCCAGAATACGCCAATTAGCAACGGCGAGCCAGAACAACAACAACAACTAGCTGCTGCTAATAAAATGGGAAAAATGCACTTTTAAAAAAGGGCATTTTCAAATAGAACCACTGTAATGACATAAAATCTATCCGGTGCAATTTTGTTATTATGAAAATGACGATGAAGTAATAATTTCATAATAATGAGTTGAGTTTTAATAAATAATGAATAATTGTTACCTCATGCACATGTATTTTTTTTTTAGTAATTTATTAATATATCAAGCTGTAAATTTACAACTTTGATATTGTGAGCATGTTCGCAAACAGTTACACAACCTTTGGATTCTTAAGTAGTTTCTGGCTGCCTGATCAATATTAAGTTTTTTTATTTATTTGTTCTCCTTTTAGCTCTGTTTGGGTCTCCACCATCTTGAGGAAAGTATCTGGCTCTTTAGCGGCTAAATGCTCCATTAGGTCCAAACTGCATGATGAGGTGATGCTCTGCGGGTTTGTCACTATAAGCAATGCTCTTCAATGTCATTGTAATTATACACATTTTAATTGTTGTTGCCTTGAGGAACATTCATTGCAAAGTTTCACAAAAGCAGTATAATGTAGAATTACTGAGTGCTTACCTGTGCCCAGCGATTGTGAAAGGGATCGTAGGCCTCAACGCTATCGAGTCTCTGGATCCCGTCAAATCCACCGATTGCGTACACCTTCCCCCCGTGAACCGCCATCTTGTGTCTCCAGCGGCCAGTTGTGAGGGACTCGATCTGGATCCACTTGTCCAGGGCGCCGTTGTATTTCCAAACATCGTGCTGTGTCTCTTTGCCTCCTGCAACAACAGGAGCATTAGAGAAAACACACATCCTTCCCTGAATCCACTGAATCTATGAGCGCACACAATTATCATTCTTGTGAAAAACTCCCATGCGGTCTGAACCGTTACAGTGAGCACGTTGTTGACCAGTTAAAGGAACCATAGCTGAGGAGTCAGTTCCTGAATTAACCTGCAACAACCCACAATAACTGAAACTTCCTGTTGTTTTGTTCAGTCGCACACTATGGATCCACCGATTATAACGTTCAAATAAGAGAATTTCCAGAGAGTACATTAAGAAATGAGAACTTGGCAGATTCATAATCAGCAGACGGGGAACAATTTCACTTTCATCCTCACTGTAGGGGATCTCCTGTTGCTTATTACAGTAACCAAGCCATTTCTTTGTGTAATATAAAACCTAAACGTGGGACTTCTCTCACCAGATATGTACACTTCGTTGCGGAAGGTGATGCACGCAAATTCCACCCATTTCCTGTTTTGGGATTCATCCTCCATCTCGGTGATTGGCAGCCTGGCTACCTCCAGCCTGCTGCGTCTGAGGGGGTCCAAACAGGTGACTGTGGGAATGAAGTGTTCCTGTTTGGTGCAGCCCCCGATGATCAGGAACACCTCGGAGAGAAAGTGCTGCACCCGGGGCTTGGTTCGTTCAGAGACCACCTATAAACGCAACATCATATTATAAAATGCCTATTTGTGCAAGACTAAAAATGTGCACAATTTTAAAGGTCGGTGGAAAACTTTTGCCACTGGTAGACAGAGAGATGCTTTCAAAACAGCCCGCCAGCAGTGTGTGAATTAATAATGTCAGACACAACAACATCTTTGTAGTCTTTCCTGCATACTGACCTCGCTGCCGGAGAGGTGATAGATGCGGGCCTCCTGCAGCAAAGGAAAAGCCTCACTGCAGCTGCGAATCAGTTCATCCGACTCCACCTTTTCTACAAAGTAAGCAGGCTCCAACAACGGCAGTCGCACTTGTGCAAGCAACCGGGCCAGCGAAGGGTGGCGTTCATCCTGCTGGGCTCTCACCCAGCGCATGAGTGCTTCAAAGGCACACTCCTCACACTTCACGTCGAGGTCGTCCCTCTGCAGGATGGCCTCCAGCGAATCCGCCGGCAGCTCCAGGAAGTTGGGCTGCTGGACCACCTGAGAGAAGTGGGTGGCGATGTAGTCCTGAGCCCCGGTCTTCAAGGCCGTCAAGGCGTGGCTGTCAGCGAGATTCAGGATCCCAACGCAAGTCTCGATGTGCAGAGACTTGTTCAGAAAGCTGGCACATGCCTCCATCACACGCAGGAACTATGAGAGAAAAAAGGCTGTATATCAGGATGAAAACTGAAGGATAATGTCTCTGATAAGCAGAGAAAGTTACATTTATCAGACTGAAAAAACTACAATTGACAAGAGTTAAAAACTACAATTGACAAGCCTACATGAAAAGTATCTCAAAAACCCCAAAGTCTCCAAATAAAGTCATAATTTTTACTGTAAACTTATTGTTGAAGCATTTTTGACTAATTCTGTTAACTCCATTTAGAAAAGTGTTACATAAACAACAATGTAATTATCACGAGCACATCTTTGAACTGTACCTTGATCTTATTTGTTCTTAGTTCTAACTCCTGTTAAAGAAGTCAATATCAACGAGAATGCTTCAAATTTTTCTTAAAAAAAAAACCCTGCCTCCCCTCTTGTGTAGCACAGCTGTGTGGTTAATTTAAGCCTGTATGGAAAACTGATCCTGAGTGTAAACAACTGGCCAACTTTCACTTCCCTCTTTCACTTATCGCTTACTGAGATGTTTTTTCCACTAAATGGTGGGAAAGTCTCTAAAATCTTTGTCTCTGAATGTAAATAAAATGCTTTTTTTTGCTGCTAATTCTTCATAGTGTCTCCTAGCATGCATTTAATGCACCACTTGGCCCGACTGAGTGATAATAATTCAGTCACACCTAATTAAAAAGCCATCAATATGCATTGCAGTTCAACTCTAATTCAAATTAGTTTCCACTTAAGAACCACATGATCATCCATGTGTTCACACGTGGATAGAAAGTGTTACTCATCTGATAAAAACCCCTTTCACACCCAATTGAGTCTCTTGAGAATATTTTTTCTTTGCTGACTGATTTATTTTTTGAGGATGTTTTGAATCGTATACAATGTTTTTGTTTACGCTGAGTTTTTTTTTAAGTCAGAAAATCAGCTTCTTTGATGATTACGGTCCACTTTTTATAGAACGTCTTGTCTTTCCTGGAGAACACTTTGTAACGCAACGAGATCTCGAAGGAACTCTCGAACAAAGACAACTGAGTATCCTTCATTTTACCTGAAATTGACTGGCAGCCTCCAGTATTCTCTGGACATTCGAGTGTGTAAGGAGGGCACGGCTGGTGTAGGTATACTCCAGCAGAGACTGCATCGTCCCACTGTCCAACCCCTTTATTTCCACGCTCTCCTCATGACTCTCCTTCAGACCACTGCAAAACATGGCCCTACACAGAAAGAGACAAAGAAATTAGAAGTGCCTTCACAGTGGAGACAGATTCTAGGATTCATATTTTACCTGAAGTACTGACTGGCAGCAGCGAGTATGGCTTTATGACAAGGGAAGTCGTGTCCCTCAACACACAGTACTATGTCGGTCAGTTCCCTGTTCACTCGTAGGGTCTCCATCCCTCTCTGCAGCTCCGCCGGTAGACCTCCATCTTCCCAACGAAGCTCCCTTGAGCCGTTCGGGCTGTCCTTCTCCTCGTCTCGGCTGGAGTCGTCTACAAGAAGCGGCAAGGGACAGTCTGTAGTCCTCTCCAGTGAGTCACTCATCTTTCAGAGCCAAGAAACTCAGAAGACGCAGCTACCAAGTTGCACCTGCACTGGTAGAAAGACCCCTGTGGTTTCCGCTCGCAAACAGTTGTGTCGCTTCGACATGTGGATTTGTGTTTTTTTTTTTTTTTTCTCTTCCTATTCCTGTTCTGTGAGGAACATACGTATGCAGCAATGCTTGTTACAACACACTTCCTCCTTCTGGTGCTGAGTTCATTTCCCCTCAGTTACCCAACTGTGCTCGTTTCTCAACGCAGAGAGTCTAGGTCTCCTCCGACAGATGACGCCAAATAAAGAACACACTCAGCATCATGTGCATGTGTTGGAAGTGGATCGACGTGTTCATGTTGCTGTGCTTCTGGACCTTTTCTGTCCACATGATCACACGTCTTGTTTAATTGTCTTAGTGACTGAGGCGGCCTGAGGAAGGCCCTTAATCCCTAATGCACAAAGAGATGAAACTAAGCAAGCAAAGATAAAAAAAAACATTTTTTTATCCTTAATTGCTATCTAAAACAATCATATAATCAATAATACATTCATTATTTTTATGATTACCATGTAGTTTAGTTGTTTTTTATTGTTTAAAATGTATTGTTGTGTTTATTACATTTTTTACTGTGTATAAAGCATTTTATATTATAATGTATTATCATGGATATTTATTATGCATTTATTATGAATACTTACCCATATAGACAGACTTATATTATAATCATTATAAATTGTTTGCACATTATGGCTGCCAGAGCTGCACTACTGTATTTCTGGAGTCCTTCTGCACAAATATTTGCACACCTCTCTTATAAAGTATTACAGGTGGGTTTATAATGCATATATTTATTCCATTCAAATAGGGCTTTATATTTTTATCTTATGAAAAAAAAAAAGAAATGAAATGTGAATATAAAAGACACAGCTGCAGCAGGAATGCTTTCATCTCCTCCTCTAAGTGGCACTATTGCCTCATCGGTCTACTAAACCATTCAGTCACAATCTAAATGAGTGTAAACTTACTTCCTTTTTAAAGGTTTGTTGAAATAGGTCAAACTTAGGCCCAAATTGTTTCCTAGCAACAAAATTAAATCGCAGGGCCTTTATCTCCAACACTTGTTGATGCATTACCGGATTACTATTGTTAACCGTTGATTTCAAGTTGCACACATTTTATTCTGAAATTCTATTGGTCAGAGTAGTTTTTTTTATGTCCAGAACCTTGAACATGGGGACAGGCTGGTGGATCTCTGAGGATGGTGATAGAGTGCGTCACCTGTCTGAAACAAGTCCTGTCTGACCTTTTTCTAAATTTGTGAAAGCTGTCATTTGCAACTGCAGTATGTTGCAACCAATTTTGTCTGGATTATATAGTACAGAACATACTTCAGACTTCCTCTTGGTGTATCTACAGGAAGCTTTAACCACTATGTCTCTCTATGACTGACTAAAGGCTTGGTCACAACTGGTGTGAACGCTGTTACTTCTGAGGCAGATCAAGATGAAGTGTTCCCTGCGAGCTTTTCTGAGCGCCAATTTACTCGTTTGTCTGGGACTCCTGCACTGCGGTAAGTAGCCTACATGGAATTGCTGTAGTTGGATTGTATTCTGGTCAGTGAGAATATGGTAGAATAAAAAAAAAACATTAAAAGTAATTTTAAACTGAGGTAATAAGTGCAGCCAAGAAACTTGGTGCGGAACATAATTATTTGTGTATCATTGTGTCCATCTTGAATATACAGGGTCGCCTATAAAGTTGGAATCAAATAGGAATAAACAGAGGATTGTGTCTGAAAACAAAATATTCAAACTTTATGGGCAACAGTGTATAAAAACAAGAAATAAAAATATCTTTATGTGTTTGAAACCAAATTATCAAAATTCAAATTATTCATATGATGATTCTCACTGTGTTTTTACAGAATAATTGAATTGATGTAGGCAAACAATTGACTGACAAATAAAGCTGAAAAAGCAGCAATAATTCCTTCCTTTCTTTTGGGTAAAACATAAATGTCCTGTAAGAGACCCTTTCCTCTTTTAGCAGGCACTTGTTGGATACAATAAATACGTATTTCACACTGTACGCTGCAAAAAGTTGATATTTCTTACAACGTGTAAAGCAACTTGAGGACTACAAATCTTTGCTTTATTTTGAAAAATAATCTCTGCACACCTGACCTGACTGTGCACCATCTTGAACACAATAATTTGTCCAACGTTGAAATCAATTAAATATTTCAGCAGGAAGCGAGACAGACATTTATCAAACACGCCTTCTTCAATATCTGTGTGTTGTGTGTGCATCAGGAGAAGCCAGAGTCCACACTGAAGCCCAGGCTGGGCCTCTGTATCGCGTGGCTGGCTCTCCGCTCTCCATATCCTGCAACGTGAGCGGCTTCACCGATGCCAGCGCCAGAAAAGAAATCGAATTCCGCATCAGAAAGCCTGCAAATCCAACATTTGAGATAAACATCATCAGCAGCGGTGGCCAAAACTTTGGCTACGCCGTGTATTCGGACCGTGTGAGGAGCAACGATATCACTCTGACACATGTGACTCCCAACTCAGTCTTGTTTGAGATACGCAGCCTAGAGAAAGGCGATGAAGGCGACTATGACTGCTCTGTGGTCAACAAGGAATCAAAGTATGATGGGACCTACAGCGCCAAGACAACAGTGAAAGGTAATCAGTCACCTAATCTAAAGACTAGCTGTTCAATGTAACTGCATCGCTGTTTTGTAAGCAAAATACATGTGTTTCATATGTCTTTGTCTCTGATTCGGATGTGGTGCCATAGTGATTGACAACTCCCTCAGTGTTTCATCTCCGGCCTCCATCTCACTGAGTCATAATGAGGGCGATGCTCTCACTCTGACATGCCAAGCCTCCAGCAACACCGTCCAGCACACCCATCTGTCTCTTGCCTGGTATCTCCATAAAGACGGCGAGGACAACGCTCAGCCGATCATTTCTCTGGATAGAGATTTCACTCTTAGCCCAGGCCCGGGGTTCGAAGGGCGTTACCGAGCTGGACTTGTAAGGTTAGACAAAGTGGGAGAGGCCACGTACAAGCTGAGCGTGGCTCAGCTGGAGCACTCAGACCAAGGCAGGATCTACTGCCAGGCTCAGGAGTGGATCCAAGATCCGGACCGCAGCTGGTATACCATCGCACAGAAGGATGCAGAGGCAACGACCCTGAGTGTCAAAGCCAGAGGTTAGAAACAAGCTGTCATTTAATTGGTGTTATCTGTTAAATAGCACATTTTGATCTGAGTTGACACATTGGTTGCTCTTCCTCTATGCGGTTGCTTCTTGACAGGATGTGTGCGTCTGTGCTTGCCTCACTCGTACTTTTTTGTCACCCTGAGCAGAGGTGGTGCCAGACATGACGTCTCTGGTGGTGAGAATCTCGGCACAGTCGGAAACTCTGCAGGAGGGGCAGGAGCTGTCGCTGTCTTGCAACGTCGATACGCAGAACCTGCAGGAGAGCTTCTTCTCCGTCGCGTGGCTCAAGGGAGGCGTCGAGTTGGCCCGCATCGGCCCGACGGGCGTTCTGTCCGTGGGGTCCGGGTACAGCGGGCGAGCCAAAGATGGGGAGCTCAGGGCAACCCGCACAGGGGACAGAGACTACCGTCTCATACTGCAGCCCGTCACGACCGAGGACGGAGGAGAGTACATCTGCAGAGCGTGGCTCCAGGGCAGAGGCCAGGATGGTGCGTTTACACAGAGAGCAACCCAGGACTCCAGTTCCCAGCTGGTCAGCATCTCAGCCACAGGTCAGTCAGCAAGCAAGCCCATTCTGACTGAGACACGCCCACATTTAATCCAGCATGATTTAACCTTTATTTTCTTAATTTTAGTTTTGTAACGGAAGTTTGCAAATATCTTAAAATAAGATAATAAGTTACTGTGTTTCACATTATTATCTCTCCATTCGTCCTGTCTGATCACAGAAAGTGGGCTCTCAGTTGAAATTCAAAACCCCACGGGTGTTAACGAAGGTGACAGGCTGGAGCTCACCTGTAGAGTGCGCGGGGTCAAAGGTCAGCTCTCCGTCACCTGGCAGCGAAAATCAGCATCCACGCCGGCGGCCGCGTTCACCGGCGTCATCAGTCTGAGCCAGGAGGGCGTTATGGAGAAAGGGGGGGAGTTCACGAGTCGCAAAGTGAAGGCGACTCGTCCGGCGACCGACACCTTCACCCTGGAGCTCGATGAAGTCACACCTTCTGATGCAGGTGTCTATCAGTGTACCGTGTCTGAATGGAAGATCAATAGCAAGACCAACAGCCAGTCACAGGTTGCAACCGTGACTGTGGTTCCTGCAGGTGAGACGTGCTTCCGTCAAATGATTTAAGACATAGGATGAAACCTGCAGAGTGACACAAATACTTACAAAAAGTTAGGGATTTTTGGCTTTTGGGTGAAATTCATGGGATATCTATAATATAAAGAGTTCACGCTACAGTGATATTATATCATGAAAGAAGGGCATTTAAGTCGAAGCATGCAATGGAGATTTCTTCATCTCAAACGATGTATTGAAACAAAAGCTAGCAACAGTGGTGTTATACCACAAAATAACATGTAAATGTCTCAATAACTTGTCATGTGGCCAAAGGACGTGACCAAAGGACTTCAACATCCTGTTTACGAGGTGCTGTTGATCAATTGTTAAGTGTTGTCTTGGTCTCATGATGTCAAAATGTGAACAGCATGATGAAGAGGACTGTTTAAATACCAGTTCTAATTGAACCAGGACATTGATTGGTCAATTCAAGCATCAAACACCTGTATTTTGACATTCAGCTCCGTGTTAGAGAACAGCAAGTTGTGCTAAAAGTACTGAAACAATGAACAGTTGGACATGTGCATTCTAAAGTTTAGAGAAGGTCAAATTAAGTTCACCAGTAACGGTTATAGTGCATTTTAGGTTCATCTGAAATTTCCGGAAAGCCAAATATCTCTAATTTTTTGTGAGTAGTGTAGATTGTGTTCAACACATTTTAAACAATTATCATATATTTTCCAGATAAGTAGCAAAGCAAAGGATTGTGTTTAGTCCAGAATATGGCCTACTGGACAGATAGACATTTAGGATGGACATTCATGTTTGCACAATCGTGAGAAAAAAATTAAATCAGCACAATCTTAACACTTTTTGCAAGACTATGAATTTCCAGGTTTTTTTTTTTTTTTTCTGTCCAAACCTTTTGTGCTGTGGGGTGAAATAGATATTAGAGGCTTTCCTTCCAGGGCTTTAGACTTGATGCTATGTCAACAAGCATTTGTTAAAATGGCACTGAAGCATAGACTTTAGAGTGCCTCACTGCATTTGCATATAATGACGGAAAAATGTATTTTCTTGAAAAGTGCTAGGTTTTGTATTGCTGAACTAGACATTGTTTTAAAGAAGGACATTTTATTGAGAAATGATGTGCGAATGTGAGGAAAGCAGAGAGACCACACAGACAGTTCTTTGGAAACGTTATCTCTCCTTTTCACATTGAACCCTCCTGATCACAAGACCGGATCCCGGACTTATTTGGATTTGTCTTCCAGAATCGCTCGTGAAAGTGAACCTGATCAGTCGCAGCAACATCGTGACCGTGGGAGGAATTGTGGAGCTGATGTGCCGGGTTAGAGGGCCACGCGTACCCATAACGCTGATTTGGAGTCTGCAGCGTGATCAAAACATAGATCACATCCTGACCCTGTCCTCTGATGGTGCCATCAGCTGGACTGGAGACCAGCACAGCTACCAGCTGAAAGTAGAGAACAAACCGAATGAAGTATTTCACTATCTGCTTATCAATGGTGTAAGCCACAGGGAGGCAGGAAACTACCAATGTAGTGTGTCTATCTTCCTGGAGAATGCACACAAGAAGCTGCCGCCATCCAACCAGCTGGCTGTTCGGGTGAAGGATCCAGGTACTGTTGAGATTTGTAACACCACATGTTGTCTTTGGATTTCCCTTCATTTCTCAACATTTGTGACTTCATTTTCCCTTCCATCTCCTAGTGAGCAAACTCCGTCTGACCACCACTCCCACCTTGATGAGCGATATCAACACAGACATTGAAATCAAATGCGATGTCACCTCAGAACCCTCCGCGTCCTCTCGCTACGCCGTCACCTGGCTGCTCCAGCAACAGGGAGAAAACAAGACCATCCTGAGCTCGGACCGGGACGCCCTCGTTACTTTCGGGCCGCAAGTGCAGCCGAGCCGCAGACAGCGGATCAGCATGCGGCGCACTAAGGGCCCTAGTTTTGAGTTGAGTATTCGTCAAGCTCAGATCTCAGACAGTGGCCCATACATATGCAAGGTGGAGGAGTGGCTGCGAGATCCTCATGATAACTGGTATCAGCTCTCGCCAGTGTCTGGAACAACAAACCTAACAGTTAGAGAGCCTGGTAAGTTTCTGTTAAATAACTCAGTTCAGTAGGTACTTAATGGTTCCTACCATTTTAAAAACAGTTTTTTCTTCTTACTATACGTGCTGATGTCCTACATGAACATGCTCGGCCAAAGTTCCAACCTTATTGCTTAATGAGAGGTTACCATAATTATCTATTGGTCCTTTTCTTTCTCCAGCCAATGACCTTCGTTTAGACAAGAATGAGCAGACGTTGTCTGCCAGGGAGGGAGACGAGGTGGAGCTCAAGTGTAACTTCATCTCCGGTGCTTCCAGTCCTTTCTTCTTCAAAGTTGCATGGTTCTACACTGGACATGGTTCCTCCACCACAAATGCCCTGGTGGAGCTCGATCACACAGGCCTGCTCAGTTACCCAGAGAACCAGGAGCTCAGAGGCTTGCAGGGGCGGCTTCGTCTCTCCAGGCCCACTCAGGGCAGCATCTATCTGGGGATCCAGAGGGCCCATGAGGGTGATAGTGGGGCTTACCGTTGCCAGGTGGACCAATACCAGCTGGATCATGAAGGTCACTGGTTGCAAAAGGCCTCAGACAGGGCTGCCCCAATCACGCTGACTGTAAACGTTGCAGGTATGATCAAGTCTTTGGAACTCTTCATAGGCAGCTTTTTAAAATGTGGCTGTGTGTTTGCACGGGTGCATTTCCTGTCTTGTGCTGCACAACCACACATGTACTGTCCTGTTTCTCAGCAAATCAACCACTTGTGGTGTTGATGGGTATATGTATGTTGTTATTTCTGCTTTCTTAGGTCATATGCCCTCCTGGCTCTGCTCCTTTAGTATTATAGATTAATTGTGCTCTGTTTCTGCCCTTTGCTAAGCCTTCTAATCTGGCCTTTCTCGTCTTTCCATTCTGATTTCTCTGTCTATCTGTATGGAATCACGCATCATTGAATATGTTTTTTTTTTTTTTTGCTTTGTGAAACTAAAGTTGAACAAATGTGTTTTTTTTTACCTGTGTGTGCTTTTTTTTATTTACAGAAAAGAAACTGTCGATCATGATGGAAGAGAAGAAATTGAATATAAGCAGATCACAGGATTTCCCTGTCCCATGTCATATCACCAAACAATCCAGCAGTGAATCCCAGTTCCAGGTCTCATGGTTTTGGCAGAAAGAGACGGAAACCGAACAACACCCCATATTCACAGCTTACCGTAACTCAACCCTGCGATACATGTTTGGAAGGAGCGAACAGCTAAGATTTGGACACCCTTTGCCCGACCAGTTCAGCCTTACAGTGGTGAATCCGAGTCCTGAAGACAGTGGCCTGTATTTCTGTGAGGTGGAGGAGTGGCTCCCATCTCTGTCTCATGGGTGGAGGAAGGTTGCAGTGGAAAAGTCAGGATATTTGACTGTTAATGTCCATGCGGAAGGTAAACACATCCGAATATGATTAACGGTATCTTTAAGTAAAAATCATCTCAATCATGCATATATGGAAGCCACGAAACCACTTCTTTGTCTTCTTCTTTGCAGGAGATGTCAAAGCGATCTCTGGGCCAGAATGCAAGTCACATATGTGGATGGGTGTTTTCATAGCCACTGTCATCTGCTCACTGTTGGTCGTATTCCTTCTGGTGCTGATGATATTCCGGAGCAGAGTCTCAGGAGGAAATAAACCGGGTCAGTCTCTGTGGGCAGAGCAACACCCTCTCAACTCCAAAGCCATTGCAGAGAGCTGAACCTCACGGAGACAGCAAGAGAGCAGAGGGGGAAATGCAGTTATATATTTTTGATGTGCCATGTAATATATGCAATGTTTTATCGTTCAACAACTTGCACTGTACATATTTTAGTTTTTATTCATTTTTATTCACAGTTCAATCATTCAATTTAAATGAATCTGTTGATAATGTTCCATAAAAAAAATCGCTTGAATGTTCTACTCCCTGTGAAGCTGGGAATAATCTTGCCTTTATGAATTAATGAAATTCATTATATCTTTAAAAATGAACAGCCAATTTACATTTTACAGCTAAAATATATCACCAGCATACATACCAGCTTCTTACAGCAATGGACAGTTGAGCGAAATCACCTTGTTGTCATTAAACCTACAATACAATGAATTTCTTATCATGCAGCAACGTAGTCAAATAGAGAAGTCAAATAGTATCAGCAACTGAGCAAAATGTCACAACATTTGAATCTTTTCTCATGCAAGTTACTCATAATCAACCAGGAAGTGTTCTGTGGTTCTGCTAAAGCACAGGATGACTGTGGTCTGCATGCTGACATGTGAGTGTGCATTTTGGCTGAAAGAGTCATGGTAAAAGGTTACATTCATAGAGTGGAAGTAGAAATCTGCCACTGCAGACATTTGTCACATTTGCATGCGATTGTGAATGTATCACCTATAGATGAGGCACGGCCTTCAAGTCTTACTTACTGTGTTGGTGCATGTGCAGCGTGCACAGCATGTAATGGTGAAGCTTGAATCTGCTGTACTCAACCACATTGGATTTAAAATTAAACATCCACTATTGGAATATCTGACTTCCAAGGGTGTTTCAAAGGGTTGCACATCCATAATGGTTGAACAATGTAGAAGTAAGTGCCTGGTATAATAATGCACAGCGGGAGCATTTTTGTGCTAGTGGCTTGAATAAGCAATCTTTGATTTCTTGAAACCAAGACTGGAGATAAAACCCACTTTAACAAGTTTTAACAAGTGTTTTTATATATATTATAGTCTCACATTGGTTTGTAAATGATTTGCAAACTGTTTTACATATTTATACTTATGAATTTAGTGGGATGTTACAAATGTAGATGTGCAGTAGGCAACTAAAGTAAAGATTAAAGTCATCTCTTTAATTGAAAAAAAAAAAATGTTTTAATGTTTTACACTGTCCAGCCCAGGCTGGACTTGTACACACATGAATGCATTCTGAACTGCTGCCATCATGCAGTTGCTGCATTTTAACAGATGTTGCTACTCAACAAAATTGGATGCCGAGTAATCAAATCAAAACCAAAGGAGAGGAAAGCAGTCACTCTCCTCCTCTCCCTCCCTTTCTGCCCGCATCAGGCCTATCAATGTTTAACACCCAACATCTGTGTAAGAGACAAGAATAGAATCGGATTCTTGCTTTCTCTTTTGAGGAAACAGACATCAGATTTACTCCCATACAGAGAAAGGCTCTCGCCTGATGAGTGTATACCAGTTGTGTACAACTTAACGTTAAAACAGATGTGAAAGATGTGAGGGACTAACTGAGGACCTTTAAGGCAGGTACTCTTCTCAACCCCAGAGAGAGGATGTACATGTAGCGTCTCTGCTCATGAATTATACCAGCCCCTTCACAGTCTGGTGGACTGGCTCCTTACAGCTTCCCTCTTAACTTTACTGTAGTACCACTGCCTTGTGTTTCCATGGCAATGCCCGTCAGAGCAAACAAAGAAACACTGAATTTGGGAGGCAAATCAATGCGTGTGTCTGTGCAGAGAAGACTAGATTTAACAGGGACGAACTACAGCGCACGACGACAACCGTGCTCCAACTCCCTCATCATGCAATTTGCCTTAATAAAAAGTCTGAACATTAACATATTAAACAGTCAGTTCATCCGTTCTTGCGCCGACATTGGATCCAGTGCTCAGAGCGAGCATCAGGATTTATGAGTCTTCCCTTTCCATATATCAGAAACTCATAGGTGTTGGAAGGCATTTGGGTTCCCAGTGTGCCAGCATGTAGCTGGATGCTTTGAGCCGGTTATCTCCATCGCTATGATCTCTCTCCAGATCTGATTTGGCATCTGCTCAATGCTCCGTCCTTCATGTGCTATGAATGGACTAGATTGATGATAGTCATTGTTCCATAAATCCATTAAAATGCAGCTCCCTGAACTACAGCAGCATGAATGTACAGCTATGAAAGGTATATTTCGTGGAATGCGATCACTGTGCTTATATTCTACATTTTTCGTAAAAATTTCTGCACAACTATTGACTATTGACTATTGACTAGACTGTTATGGGAAGTGAAAATGTCGCTTTTCTCTGCAAGAAGGGTCCGATGTGGTCTACTGTGCTTCCTGCCTCTCTTACTGAATGACGACAACTCTCTCTTCTATGTTTTTGTGCATTTTACAGTCTCTCTCTCTCTCTCTCTCACACACACACACTCACACATGCACAGTGCGTGATCAAAGTTACCCCTCAACCCTTCTGAACTGGAGGATAATGTGTCCTGGCAGTGGTAGGGGCGACACAAGAGGAGAGAGATACTCAAACCACCATCTGCACCGAATTACGTAACGTCTCTCTTGAAATCGGAAAGTCTAGTCTGAAGCACTTTTTTCCTCCTCTCACCTCAGCTCTCTGAATCTCTTTGCTTTATACCTTCAACTCCTCTCTAGTCTCTCATGACCCTGTCTTGCCTTTGATATTCCCTTTTCCCACAACCAGAGTGCACAGGCCCGACAGAACTGCCTTCTGTTCCTCGCCTGAACCCAACGCGGCATGCTTCTCCACATGGGTTTGAATGTGCTGGCACTAGAGGGAGCTATTGTTACCCACAAGGACAGAGACCCCTAGTCGTCAACAGGTTAACATATAGGGGGTGAGAGTCAAATTCACCTAATCTGAGGACCTGAAGCTTTAGATTTCTTAATAATAAAATAATAATAGCTCTGTTTTGGCTTAGAGCTTAGTGAGAAAGTACGCTTCAGAGAATAAAGCTGGACATCTTGGTGCAGACGTGACGTCTCAGAGGACGTGAATGTGAGAGGGTTGAAACCTCAGACTTCACACTGTCACCCGGATCTCGACATTTGAGAAACGTCGAAGCGAGCGGAGCACGAGTGACAGCTGCGGTCTCTTGACGCAAACGCAAAGAGGGAATTACCTCATTTATGGGAGCCCACCCCCAACACACAAGTATATAGACACACAAACTCTTCAAAATGTTACGAGCCGTCTGCCTTTTTCTTGTCGAGGGCTGATTGTTATCCCTAGAGACAGTGTCGGCGGGTAGAGAAGGAGCTAGCGAGTCCAAAATAAAAACATCTTAAATGGTGCAATATGAAGTAATAGCCTGTTCTGCTCCCTGTCAAGGGAGCTCTCAACAAATTCAGAGCTCCCTATCTTTCTTTTTTTTTTCCCCCCACAGCTGTATTCTCATATACTGTGCAGAGGAACACCCCATAGCCGCTTTAATCGGTGTGCTTCCTGTTGTGATGCATGTGTCTTTCATGTCAGTGTGCTATATGTGCATGTGTTATGCTGTCACTGCTGCCTTTAATCATATCCACAATGAGCCGTGTGTCTCCTCTGACACAAAAAACAAAAAACAGAGGAGAGTGACAAGTTCATATTTCAAAATGAAATCAATCCATCTTTTTGTTGTTGTTGTTGTTGTTTTTTATAATATTGTGCTGGTGGTCGCATGAATAAAACACAGAATCCTAACTGACTGTTTATTGAGCGCACTCCTCCTTTGTCATTCCATCGCTCCTATCCTCCACAGACCCCTCCATTTAGCAAGACAGCAAAACACATCCAACAAACCAGAAATAGATTTTCTCCTTTTGGGATAACGTTCAACATACTTTCGGCTGATAGACTGATAAAACAAACACAACATCGATGCTTCGGTTATAGGACTGCAGGGGCTTTTACTGTGAGACTGCTGCTTTCCTGCAGTGCGAGCCTCGCAGCCAGTCGTTATGGTGACTGTCATCATTCATCCTAGGCTCATTCAGAAATCCTCTTCAATAAATCATCGGGCATTTATATCAAAGAGACAGCGGGCGGCAACAGGTGCACAATGTCAATTACAGATGACGTAAACACAAGGAACACATCGGGAGCCACCGTGCATCTATTTGGCTTGTGGATGATGTGCTGGCAAGGACAATCTGAAACAAAGCATCGCCAAGGAGACAGAAATGGCATGATGTCTGACATGTCAGACTATTCACTTCAGCACAGCTGTGATTGAACTTTCCTGGGTAAAAGAAAAAAGAGGGGGGAAACAACCGTTTAGGTGATTCAATCCTGTGTGTGTGTGTAGGTGTGTGTACACAGTTTGACGTTATCTGATTCTGATAAATGCAGGGAAGAGGCCTCTGAGCCGAGGAATGAGAGCGGAGGAAAATGTCAGCTGCCTCCAAAACATTCGTTCAACGGGATTTCAGAGCCGGTCAACAAATATAGCCGGGGCGGCTATCAGGGAACTCTATCAGCAAGCCGCTAATCAGCCAATATATCTGCCCGCGGCACTGAAGGCTTTCCTCACACCCAGTAGCCATCAGGGTCTGGCCTCCAAAATGTTTAGAGGGGGGGCAGTAAATGTCACGGTCTGTTGGACTTCAACCACCTTGTTGCTACACATTTTGTGAGAGGAATGAAAGAAAGAGATTGCTGCTACAGTTTTGCTGCCAGTGATTGGGAAAAAGCTGTATATTTCTGTCTTTGAATCTTCGTCCAAGTGTGCAGCCCGTCTGCTTGATGTTGTTTTTTCAGCATATAGAACTTTTCTTCAGCATGTGTGCTTATTTCTCCCATGAAACTCACATTGAGAGATGCATGTTCTACGGCCTCCAAATTGCCATGGTAACACCATAACCAAAATGAGAGCCTCCTGGAATGAAAAACAAATACAAAGTCTTGGCTGACTTTGCTGAAGCCGCTATATTCCAGCCTTCGTGGATTACAGTATTTGCCCGCCCAAATAAAGCAGGCAAATACAGTAAGAATCATTATGTTGAAGCACAGCTCAAATCAGACGGAGCCGATCTGATTCTATTTGCTGTTTTCCTTAAGTTCACTTCTGCACATCTGACTAGCTACTGTATATGCAACGCCACCAGGGCAGCAGCATCCCTGCCGGAGTGAGATAATTGTGTTCACAGGCACGGATGCTTTTCTTCTCTGCGCTGGCATGTGTACATCTGACGATTTTTTCTGCACCGTCTGAGCATTATCGTCACGCCACAACGCCACTTTTGACGGCTAGTGAGCTGATGTCTTCATTAGCAGCGGTTTAGATGCTGTCACCAATCCCCCCCCATTTCTAAGTCACCAGCAACGACGCGCTGCTGCGCCCATCAGCTCCCATCAGCTTTTCTCTGCATGTGAGGCGCTCCCCACGCTGCTGTCGCACTAACTCATGTTGCTAATTAGCTGACAAACACTGTACAGTTCAACCAAGGGCCTGGCTCATTTACAGCACTCATGTTTGTATACATCTGCAACCACACACACACACACACACACACACACACACACACACACACACACACACACACACACGCACACACACACACACACACACACACACACACACACACACACACACACACACACACACACACACAGACACTTCCTTGTTATACACATGCCATGAACATGCTCACTTAATCAGGTTTATTTCAATCTATATCTATCTATCTTTAGATTTGTATTTGTTTTTCAGACCCTTTCAGATCCTGTGGCTACCATGGTAACCATCACCTTGCGAGTATTAATAGTAAGTAAGTGGGGAGAAGAAAAAAAGAAGGAATTGTGAATTAATTCTGACTGACATTAATCTCCGTTATATCTTATTCATGATCCTTATTTGTGTATTTTCTGGCACACGTATTATCTGTTCCATCATGGTAAGAATATGGAGAAATGCAGCCGAAGGACTTTAAGTCTATGTCTGTGCGTGTCTTTCCCTATTTCTCTCATGCAGCTTCTCTCTTTCTAAGCAGCTGGTTGATGTGACACTGAGGCAGCCAGGCCTGTCACACATCATCAGGGTCTTACAGTGTGACACAGTAAGCCTTCAGGGCACAGAAATGGTCTGGTCCACGTCTCGGAGCACCTACGTGGATCTTCTTCTCTTTTTTTTTCTTCCTTTTTTTCTAATCCGAAGCACAGGCAGATTCAAAGTCATGATGGAGGTAATGAGAGGTCCCGTGGTACTTTTAATGCGACGTTTTCTTTTATTCATCATCTGCCAGTCTTGGGCCTAATTACATAGAGTACGGATGCAGCCATCACAGAAGCTGCTCTTTTTTATATCATTGATGGTCCGCAACCTTGAATAAGGACATTACCCGGCAGGCACAAGCACAATATGCCAATTTTTGCAGCATTTGAATTCCATGCCACTAATGTAGTATTGATGGGGGTGAGTGTAATCCTTTATTGTGAATACTATTGTAAAGCAGTTTTTTCTTCGTCTATCGTGATTTCTACTCAAAGAATAAAGATTGCTGCTGCATTGAAAGTTTAAATCACGTTCTCGAGCCACACTGCAATCAGAGATATGAAAGCATTTTTCTTTTTTGCAGCTGATTGAAAACATCGCTGATTGGGGTGTGACCGAGAGTGGAGCATACTTGATCATTTCACCCATAGAGAGAATTTCAGAAGCAGTTTTCTACCCGGTGTAATTCACTGCTGATTTATCTTTTAACTTTTGTTCTTGAGATCACACAGAACTTCTGGTTCCCATCTTAAACTATTACCTACACTGAAATAAATATGGAGAATATACTGACCGAAGAGGTATTTATAGTTTACAACTTGCCAGGAATGTTGCTAGTTTTTTTTTTTTTCTTTTCCGCTCTAATAACACAAATATATTCTTCGCATTTAATACTCGCAGAGATAGCCAAATCTGCTGCCGTCACAGCTAACGTGAAAGGCAAACCCCGGCGAACATCAAGCAGGAGACAAGCTCGTAGCCCGCCAGCATGTTTGTCACGCTTAGCCTCACTTTTCTGAAAAAGTAATAGCTTATCGGAGTTTTACATCCTGGTTTAGGGTCATTTATAGCAGCTGCCGCTTTTAATGAACCACATACAGGATATTTTGAAAGGAAAAGCTGTACAGTGGCAAAGATGAGCACAACCTTGTGTCAGCATTAGGTCCTATCTGCTGTGCTGGTAGTGGTCGTTAAAACAAGCTGCTGAGGGCTGAGATACAGGTTTTTTTTTTTCTTCTCACCGTAACAGAACATACAAGTCTTTCATCCTGAGCATCTCGCTGCCACACCAGGCCCATTAGCCGTCAAGATGCAGTGTGCAGTAATTGGTATTTCTGTTGGTAAGCAGCTTTTTTATCCCACAGCTGAGCCTCATGCTGTGCTGGAGAATGTCTGATATCAGAGCTGCGGGGAACACATGACTGAACGACATATCACTCAGACAAACACCTCAGAGGATGAACAAACTCCAATACTTAACAGACAAAATTCAATCATTTTTTTTTTGCTCCACATCCTGCTACGATGATGTACTCCCCTTCAGCCCCTCCGAGTGATAAGCGTGGAGCTGCAATCCCTCTCCAAAAGGATAATGGCTATTGCATATCGCTAGCATACTCAATAAGCTGACCTTAACACAGCTAAAGGGAGGCACATAAATTACTTTTTTTTTTCCAAAAAATGCTCTGTGTCATCAAAATTGGCAGTTGAGTTTACACATATGACAAGAGGTTGGCTTCGCCTTTGATGTGGTAATAAGCTGTTTTAATTTCTATCTGTCGAGCATGTTTTAATGGTGAGAGGCATTCCCAACAGCTACTTCTTCAAAATCAATTAAAACTCTTTTGCTAACAGCCCCGGCCTGGTTCAGAAAGAAGAAAACTAATTCTCCCCCCCACCTGCCGCCCCACTCTCTCACGCTTTCTCGTACAGTCATTTTGAAGAATGTGGTCCAAGAAGAGCGTAGATACGAAGCCTGGGGAGGTGGGAGCTCCGACGTTAGCTTTACTTCATGTGTGCTGCTCACAACTGGCATGCAGAACGCCTAAAGTATGAAGCATGGCACAAGCGCCAACTCGATACAGTGTTTGTTTGTTTTGCAGACATTCACATTTAATTTATTCATGAATGTGCATACAGTGCAATGTTTAGAATTGATGGCATCGACAGTATGTTTGTTGCAAGTATTCAGTATTCCTCTGACAGAAACTAAAAATAAAAAAGGGATTTTATTTTTTAAATATAAAGGTTTAATCCACTTTTGTATGTATTGATTCACAGTTCAGCTAATTCACAACAGACCTATCAACAATATGATTATTTTTATTTCACAGAATTTCCTGGAGCAAGTCCTTGAACTCATAACCCCTGGAACATTAACAACAGCTTAATAAGCTATGTCTCAACTAATATGCCTCAACATGACTCTCATTACAGTAAAGCAACATAACGAACTGCAATGATTTTTCTCCAACAGCCTTCGGTCCTGAAGATTGAACTCCTAAAATCAATACAGACCCACAACTATAACTTTCGGCAGCTTGATGTAAGATCACGATGTCAAAACTTGTGCAAATATTATGATTCATACTTTAGACTCTCGGGTCCTCGAGGTAAGAAGGGCTCTGATTTTGCAATTTTGAGGTGTGTCAAAGTTAGTTTTTTTGTGCAACATCGGAGTGTGCATGCATGACCGTCTGCAGGTTTGCACATGTAGATGTTTTTGTAGCTTCTCTCCCTCTGCAGAACAGTCTTTCTCCAACAAGACAGTCAGTCGACAGGAGCAAAGATATGTAGCACTGTGTACCTCTGTTTATGAATGCTGAAGGACATAAAAAAAAGAATAAAAAAACCCACATGAATGTTGGTGAGCTAGAAAAAGAGAGCAGGCTCAAAGGCATGTTAGGGGAAGTGTTTTGCATGGGACTGCCAACATGAGATAGCATTTGTATCAGGGGCTGTTTTTCAAATAGGCCATGTGTGTCCTGCTGCTGTGTGCACTGCCGTGTGTCCAAATGTGTGTGTGTGTGTGTGTGTGTGTGTGTGTGTGTGTGTAGATTCGTATGCAAGTATGTTTGTTTAAGAAAGTGAAGTGCCTGACTCAGCCCGAGGTAGGAAGGCAGCAGCTCATGTTCCTTCTCTTTGGCAGGCAGCAGAGATAGGATCGGGCTGACCCAATCACTTAAGGAGCCCTGGGCTTTACCTCCGCTAGACGACACACATACAACTGGCTCAAAGACCTTTATCTGTTAACTCTCATATCCCATCTGATTGGTTTGATGAAGTATCAGAGCAAAGATTGCCCTGATCTCAATCAAAGTGATACAATATCATCTTTTATTGTCAATTTAATTTTCTGTGATAGTGCTCAGGTAAAAACAAGCAGAGTGGGTATGTGGGGTAGGTTGGCAGACAGGTAGGTAGGTAGGTTGGCAGACAGGTAGGTAGGTAGGTAGGTAGGTAGGTAGGTAGGTAGGTAGGTAGGTAGGTAGGTAGGTAGGTATGTAGGTGGGTAGGTAGGTAGGTAGGTAGGTAGGTAGGTAGGTAGGTAGGTAGGTAGGTAGGTGGGTAGGTAGGTAGGTAGGTAGGTAGGTAGGTAGGTAGGTAGGTAGGTAGGTAGGTAGGTATGTAGGTGGGTAGGTAGGTAGGTAGGTAGGTAGGTAGGAAGGTAGTAGGTTGGTTGGTAGGTAGGAAGGTAGGTAGGTAGGAAGGTAGGTAGGTTGACAGGTAGGTAGCTAGGTAGCTAGGTAGCTAGGTAGGTAGGTAGGTAGGTAGGTAGGTAGGTAGGTAGGTAGGTAGGTAGGTAGGTAGGTAGGTAGGTTGGTAGGTTGGTAGGTAGGTAGGTAGGAAGGAAGGTATGTAGGAAGGTAGGTAGGTGGACAGGTAGGTAGGTTGGTTGGTTGGTTGGTTGTTAGGTAGGTAGGTAGGTAGGTAGGTAGGTAGGTAGGTAGGTAGGTAGGTAGGTAGGTAGGTAGGTAGGTAGGTAGGTAGGTAGGTAGGTAGGTAGGAAGGAAGGTATGTAGGAAGGTAGGTAGGTTGACAGGTAGGTAGGTAGGTAGGTAGGTAGGTTGGTTGGTTGGTTGGTTGGTAGGTAGGATAATATGCAGGCAGACTATTTACTAAATTTCTCACATTGAACACGTATTACAAGTGAAAAGCAGAATAGTCATTGAGCTCTAACAGTAACAGGCCTTTATCTCAGTTACTTGCTGTAGACCATGCATTGTGTGATTTAGTGTGTGTCTGCCACTGATGATGCCATAACGTTTTCTCAGCACGGTTGCAGAGACACAACCAACAAGTTCATGGCCTCACAGTTTGGATCATTTTTCAGTTTTCATAGGTTTAGGAGTTTCCTCAGGGACACAAGGATACATCTGCAGATTCTAAGTATTCCTCCTTCCTGCCAACAAAGAGTAAATTGCATTTTGGTGTTTCGTATGGCTTGTATCCCAGTGTATGCTGGGTAGACTGCATCCCCTTTGTGACCCTGAACGAGAAGCACACTGTAGACAGAGAAGAAGTAATGTCCATTTCATTAATTATGAGCCAGTTTTCTATGAAATAATTGCTGCTGAATGTCCCTACTGCCAGATGAAGCCCGTCCTTTCTCACGGTATACCACTTCCACACACAACTGACACAGGTTTGACCCATTTACTAATTGAACTGCTACTCCTGGTTGAATTAAATCAGTCTAATGGCCACTGTTTAATATACATCGTTGCTAATTCACAGACATATATCAGACTTAAATGTGCAGAGCAGTAGACTTTCAGTTAATTAACGTTGGTTGTTTAAGAATAACAACAGACAACCTGAATAAAGCGGTCCAATATAACAGGATTTTTATTTGTATGTATATCTTAATCAATTAGGATTCCCTATGAAATCTTCTTATGCAATTGCAACAAGTTATAAGAGCAGAAAAATACTGGTATAGAGGACTGGAAGTTGACACCAAAATCTACAATTGAGGTGAAACAAATATCACATTCCTAAGTTATATGCAAGGTATCGATCATGTATTGATTAAGTTTAATAGATTTCACATGCAGTGCCCCTCCTTTGTTAACAGATTGCTGTGATTCAGTAATCTGGTGGCATCATAACTGTGCCAAAAGCCTTTTTTTTGTTTTGTTTGTGGCCCACATAGGTCCTCTCCCCCGGCCATGACTCGTGTCGGGTTTTCATGGGTGTGAGTGGGAGAATTAGAGTTACCTTGTTCTGCATACAGACAGCAAACGCGCCAGTAAGTGTGACCATGAAAAGCAAATTATGTTTTTAAGCCTGCCGGTGATAGATAGCATCTGCTTTGTTGTTGTTACCCAACAGCTAAAAGGACAAGCCTGCACCTGCGAGGGCTGATGATGAAATGTGTTCGTGTTGTGTAATGTGGTTTGTGTTTTGGGGCGTAAAGTCGAACAATCTTCACAGCGTGTTTCAGCTCACCTTGATGCCCTTGCTGTCACGAGCTACTCCCCGAGAATACATTGTGTGGTTCTGTGTGTATGCGTGTGTGTGTGTGTGTGTGTGTGTATGTGTGTGTGTGTGTGTGTGTGTGTGTCACTTTGTCCAGTACATTACAAATGAATAATGTATGACATTCAGCTGTGTTCGCACAGTGGGCAACACCCACCCAATCAAGACGAGAAAAGAGAGACAAAGACGGATAGACGGAGAGGGAAGAGGACGGATCAATGCAACAACAAATGCATGAAACAAACTCAAATTATTTTTAATGAAGAGCCCGGATAATTAGTTCTGCCTCGTGCAGCGAAATGAACAAGTGCACCCAGCTGTCCTTCTTCATGACACAAGAGGATTTTTAATCCACGCCGCTGCCAAACACAAGTCAGAATTGTATCTGACTTTCTGTGCTATTCTGTGTGGCCTGGTGGCTCTGGTGCTCACACTTGTCTGTCTATGTAGCACCTGGAGTGCAATAATACCAACAGCAAGCTGGTTGAAAGCATCCATTGTTGCTCAGATGTAAGAGTGTTTGTTGACTTCACTCAAAAACGCCTTTAATTGTCACATTCAGCTGGAGTAATCATTTGCAATTAAATAAATACGGGATATTTCTTGCAACCACCTGTCAGCTAATGATAACGGAAATTACAAGTGGCGCTCGTTGCAGCTCTGCTGTAATTTGCAAACAGAGGAGATTTAAATGAACCTATTAATGTTTACTGCAAACGCCTGT
Source organism: Eutrigla gurnardus (assembly GCF_963514095.1). Taxonomy (NCBI): domain Eukaryota; kingdom Metazoa; phylum Chordata; class Actinopteri; order Perciformes; family Triglidae; genus Eutrigla; species Eutrigla gurnardus. The sequence continues at coordinate 21,059,996 of NC_139926.1, forward strand.
GTGTCATTGAGATGTTTCGCAGACGCTTACATGCATGTAAACCAGGGGTCAGTGCAAACACATGCGTGCACTTTGAGAAACGAACATGCATTCAGACACACACATCAGCACATAATTATACAGAAATAATGTGAGCTTTCAAGTTGAAAGGAAAAAAAGGCATGTACAGGACATGTACAGGATTGATAAAGAAAGGAGGAGAAAGGCTATCAGAGGTGATAGATGAAAGGAGACACTGACAGATAAAAGGCAGAAAAAATGAATTTCATATGAGTACTCTACATTAAGAGCCCATATGATGAATAATTAATCTGCAGGAAAATGTGGTGATTTGTACTCCTGGTGGGATAGTGCATTGCAAAGGAAAGCCCTGTGACTGTGAATGTAAAGCAGCATGAATGTGTTGTGCAGGACTCGGAGTTTGGATAACTGATTCTTTTTTATTATTTTTTTCAGCATGAACAGCTTGTGACACTTGGTTTACAGCGTAAAGACAAAATTGCATATCTGACTCCACCATTCAGCTGTATATAATCAAAGGTTATCTGACAATGCAGTGTGTAATCTTCCGAGCCGATGTGAAGTGTGGCGTGAGGAATTGGAGTGTATTACTTTGACTGTGCAGTGACTCAGCTCACATTAAATCCTAGATAAAGTGCCACTCTTGAATCTGGTTGGTCCCGGCTGGTGTGTTGCCTTCTGTCCGCTGTCTGTCAGTCGGCTGTCAAAAAAACCCACAACATGTCAGGCTGGTCCTCTTACAGGAGCACCATAACCCACCACGTATGCATGGATTAGGATGTTAGGATTGTGAATGTGTCCATACTTGTTGATGATTGCGTTCTCCCCATAAGCAATGCCCACAACCTTTTACCTTTTAACCACTTCTCCACATGTTTAATTCAGAGGAACCACGTATTGCAACATAACTTTTGTTTGACAATTAAATGTTTCTGCTCTCTAACCATCTGGAGTAATCCTCCACCCCTCTCTACCTTGCTCTCTCACTCCTCTCAGGGAAGCCTCTTGGAATAAATAGGACCAGAAGGATTTGACATTTTATCTACTGCTCTTTTTTTTTTTTTGACTACATCAGAACAAAGAGCTTTTGTTTACTTATTTATAATATTCTTATTTGTTCCGGAGATCATTTGCGTAGCAGCCGAGCTCCGTGTTTTCTCTGGGCGCCCACAGTTGGGATTCATCAACAAAGTGGATTTGCATTTCCGTGATTGTCTGGTTTCACGTCTCGCATGTCAGTCAAAGTGACACTGCTACGTGCACAATTGCGTTAATGTAATGTGAAACATCCGAATATGTATGTACGTAAATTTGCTTCCACGCACTCCTCTGTGTAAAACTGATATCCATGTGAGACTAAAGAAAAATGCACAGAGAAGTCCAATAAATCATTCATAGACTTTTGGGACTTACTATGAAGATGTGTGTATGATGAAATAAGTGAACAAATCTCTCTCTCCCCCACACCGAGCCTCTCTGTTCTATCCCATGTAACCTTGCCGACACCAGCTCAACAGTGCTGTAAGGGTGCTGAAATATTAAGATAAAAAACAAAAACACACAAAAAAACAAAAGTGGGCCTGAAACAATGCTGGACAATTACGAAAGATGATGTTAAAAAAGAAAAAAAAGAAGGTCTGTATCAACAGTTTAGGTGACGGACCTCGTTATGAAGTGCGCACAGTGCCGACTCTGTTTCCATGGAGACCTATTGTGTTCCCCAGCATCCACTATACTTGCAAACATTCCTCTCAAGCCCTTTTTTTTTTTTTTTTTGTCAAAGCAAACATACTTGTGGATAGTTGCCAAAAAAAAAAAAAAAACTGGTGTGAGGGATCAAAGGTGAGCTCATCTTCTGTGCTAATATTATTCTGGGCTCACATCATTTCACGCCTGCCCTTTTAGCTGCCTGTGCAAACTGTGCCATCGCTCGTCCATGCAATAAGGAGTCTGTGGAGGACTGAGCTAAATTTAGGTGCAGCAATATGTAGACCAGGTGTAAATGCACATGGCCTACCTAGCCCGCTCTGTGTTCGTTCGGCTGCGTTGGACCTGGATGGACCTTTGGTGAAGCCCACATGCTTCATACCATTGTTTAATCCCATTCTGGTTTATTTATTTGCTGGCAGCAATGTCTGCTAAAGCATTTGTTTTCCTCCGTGTAAACATGACTCTCTTTTCGGTTAATTCCATGACACAGTTTAAGACAGAAGGAGGGCAAATATATCTTTTTTTTCTCCCTTTTCTTTCATTAAAATCAACTGTAACTGTTTTTCATATGCAAGGTTACGGTTTGTTAATGTCCTCTGTAAACAACTTTCTCAGAGCCTCGGGGCTCAGACCCATTTCACCGGTTGTTCAGGAAGTCTTATCTGAGCTGAAATCTATGAGCACAGCAAAGGGAGAAAAATCATTTTTACTCCTTCCAAAAAAAAAAGTATTCATGTTGCATTCAGGCAGTGTTCGGAACTCACAATTCCCAGTTGATGGAGAGAATACCAGATGGGTCCATTGCAATATACTTTTTGTATGCACATGTAAAGGCCTGCTCATTTATTCATGCATTACAACGGAAGGAGCTTTGGGTTTGACTAAGTTAGATCTTTTTATTTTTTGGGGGGGGATTCTACATTTCTATCAGTTCCCAGAAAGAAACAGCTTCCCACCAATGCAGAATTATCTCACCGTGTTACTTTCTGTTTTTCTGCAATCCTCCATTCTCCCTGTCTATTTTTTAGATCCTCCTAATATTGCAGCACAGAGTCAAGCAAATCAATACACCTCAAGCTCGGGGTGATTTTGTGCCATAATGATTCTTGTCAGCCTCAAAAAGCCTTTTTAAACTTTCTCCTGCAAAGTAAAAAAAAAAAAAAAAAAACCTTGAGAAAATTGGTTAGCTTTAGAGGCTTGATTGCCCTCCACTTCGCTTAACCTATTCAAGCCGTCGGTCCTGGCCTAGCATTTTAATTCAGAAATGCAAATGTGCCCTCCTTGCCCTCAGCGGACGGTGTCCCACGCGGCCGGGGCGTGGTCATGGCAGGGGGGGTGGGGGCAAGACGGCACGCTGGGAAGTTTTCAAACTGCCAGCAGAACAAAAGTGATTTGCAATACAGGAAACAGGGAAAATAACCTTGGAAGAAGGAGGGACGCGGCGGACTGTTTCTGTCGGGGATCACAGCATTTATTTTTTCCAGACAGATTATAATTAAGCAGACGCTTCTTTTTTTTTTTTTTTTGAGGGAGATATTTTTATTTTTTGCGCATTTAATTAGGACGCAGGCTCAGGTGTACGGCACGACTCGGGAAACCCGGCGTTTTGGAGCCATTCATTGATTAATCTGATTTATTATATCAGAACACAAAGCCGTGTCGGCTCCATCCAGAGCGCCCGCCCATTCGGGCTTTCTGCGGAGCGATAGTGGGAGATTGATTAGAGTCTCCGGGATTTGCCGTGGAGGAAGCCAGCGAGAGCTTGTGCTGTGGATTTGCTCTCAGCGAAGGGGGGGTCAAAAATAACAGCAAGGACTCATCCAGCACCCCGGATCTGCACACCCTCTTGCACCCTACACTTTTAGCCTCCTTCCTGTCATCGGGTTTTCCCAAAATACGCGCAAGTCACGCCGGGACTTTTTTTTTTTTTTTAACCGAGCGGGGCTGCGAGTGTGAATCGCCTCCGCAGTCTCGGATGCGTAGTAAACGAGGGGGGGAGAGAGAGTGGGTTGGGTCGCCTTGGCATACGCGCACGTCGTCAGCGATACGTGCGAGATAGGTGAGGGTGAAGCGACACCCGAGGCTTTTTAATCCGGAGGGGGAGAGAGAGGGAGAGGGAGTGTGGACGCTGGCAGACCGCCGCACTCGCCGGCTGTGGATTTGAATCTCAAGATAAACCGCTGCTGTCGGATTCGTGGATCTTCCTTCCCGAGCGGTTAACCACACTGTCAGACCCGAGCAGACGTGCCCGGCTCATCCGAAGGGAATATAACCAAACCAGTGGATCTGCGGGGCAACACACACAGACACACGCACACGCGCACGCACACAATGGCAACCGGTGCGCTCCTTCTCGCCTGCGCGCTGCTTGGTAAGTCATCTAAAAAAAAAAAAAAAAAAAGCTCTCAGCCTTCATATGTGAAGTGGATTCCCCCCCTAAATCTCTGTTTGGATTAGAGCGACACACCTGTGTGACACACCGTGGGTTTACGTTTGAGTTGGGGCCAGCGACACATAGTCATCATGAGTCAGGTGGAAGTAGGCTACATCGATAATCACTGCAATAATGACAGATGCCCGTGACCAGCTGTGTGTGTGTGTATATGTGTGTTTATGTGTGTGTGTGCGTGCGCATGCTGAACTAGGTTAATGTGATATTTGGACTTCTAGTCACAGATTAACCCTGTAGAGTCTGACCTGCTGTGTTTATGAGCTGATGGTATAGGAAAGCCTGCTATTGTCTGTAGTTAACACACACACACACACACACACACGCACACACACAGAGGTGCATCACGGTCACACCTGGATCTCACATCCCCCCCAGGCTATGAAGTCATCCAGAGGATGTGAAGACACTCAGTGGGCTTGGTAAGGTGAAGCCACTGTGTGTCCCCCCCTTTTCACACAATTGCGACATACCTGTAATTTACTGGTTTTGTCAGACGGATGCCAGTTCCAGCATGCACAGCCGATGACACTCGGTGACACACGCACGCACACCGTCATGCAGGCGTGATCGCCGACAGACGTATACACACTCGTGCATCCTGCCTCTGAACTGTCCCAAACAAACACCAGATGGCTTTTTCTGTTCCTGGACGGGGAGGCCTGTCAGCGCTGCCGGGGGGACGGAGGAAGGGTGGGTGGGGGGGGCAGGGAGTGGGAGTAGGAGTGGGAGTGGAAGTCACCCCGTTGGAGGCCCCCACTTGGCCAAGAGGATTACCAGTCTGCATCTTGCCTCATGTCCCCTTTCAGCACATCAGAAATCACTTTTACTGGGATTGGAGGAGGATGGGGAGGAGGAGGGGAGGGGGGGGCTGCAAATGACTTCTCCCAATGACAACGTGAGATGTATTGTCCCGTGTACAATAGAGAAGACTGCACACAGTCACAATACAGATATTATCTGTCAGTGTAGGCTGGATAACGGAGGGTTTTCATATTACATAACCATGAATCATCTGGTGAAACAGGGAAGAGCGGTTTGAGATGTGAAGAACATTTCAGGTGTTAGGAAGGAGTTGTTTTGTGTGGCGTGTGCCTGGACACAAATCACAACAGAGACTCGGGATACTTTCTAACGCTGTGACGACGTGTTGCCAGAATTATTGCTGATGGTATTAGGCTGGTAATTCACCTAAATGTGGTTCATTCTGATGAAATCCCCTCAGGGGAAATAGTTGATTGAAAAAAAGATAAATAGGCAAACGAGTTGATGCAAATTTTCTTTTGGAAGCAAAAAATGTTGTGGCTGTTGTGGTTTCTCGAATCCAAATTTTCCATGATAGAATACTGACTGGAAGCCGAGACAAAACAAGATATTCGGAGACGTCACATTGGGCTCAGGGACCTTGAGATGGGTGTAACCCATACCTATCTGCCCTCTTAACACAACAAAACCACCAAATCACCCCGACAAAAGGTGGTCTGATTGTGCCCCATGGTGCTAGCATGTAAATATACATGTTTGGCACTATATTCCCATATCTGTTAGTGTACATACACGCACCTGTGTTCAATGAAAGGTGCTCTCTGCCCGTCTTTTTGCTTGTGATCAGCTGTCTGATGTTGCCATTATTCTCAGTTTGCACATGTTGTTGACTCGTGAAGAAGAATTAAAATAACGGTGGATGACGGCTGTGTTCGTTGAAGCCTGTATCAGTCAGTGTTAAACCCAGAGGTGCCACTTACACAACTCCTTGGAAGGCAAGTCTTATATTAGTGTTGTATCTGCTGCCTGTGTTTGCAAGCAGGTGTGAGTGGGTGCGCGCGCCCGGGCTTATTTGTGGCTCTGTGGTATATGATGTAAAGCATATACAGAGAGTTGCCTGAAGGAATGACTGTTTATTAGCTGTACAAACAGGATGTCTGCATTCAAACCCCCCCCATCCCACCCTGCAGACGGCGAGGAAGATGGCATGCGCTTTGTGCGGTGCAACGCGGAGAGGCTTTTTTTTTCGGGGTGTGCTTCTGTTTGTGCGAGAGTGCATTTGAAACGGGGGAGCCAGCCTAAAGTGCCTCAGACGTACCCAGTTTATATAACTAAATTGAAATGTAATAAGTTGCAAGGCTGGCTGCTTTAACTGTGAAATGCCTGAGTTGTTTTCATTTACCGGCGCTGACGGGAGAGCAGCCCAGGTTCAGATGAGCTGCCACTGGTTCCGCTAAGAAGCTGGTCTCAGAGCAGCTCCACGTTGCACGGAGGGGGAAATTCTTAGAGCTTATGCCTGACAAGATGCACATGCTGCCACATGCAGTCATCCATGTTTTATATATAGCTTGATTATCTCTGCCAAGTCGGTTAAGAGCAGGTGCTGTTTTCACCCCGTTTCACACGATATCTGAACTTGTTATGAATGCATTTGCACAAACCTTTTGTCAGATGGTTGGTCGTAGGGATAGGGAATATGTGATAAATAATTCACATTGGCTAGCTAAACAGCAGGGCATGGCAGGGGGCGTGGCTTCTCATTTGAAAAGGATCATAACGACCAATAAACCCTCACAGAATCACGCTGACGGCTGCATATTCACGTCATAATTCAGCCGATAATTTTCTGAAAACCCAACGCAGCATTTCACTTCTATTACTTTATCCCCCCCCCTTCCTCCCATCCATCGGTTTCCATTTATTCCTATGGGTTATGGAAATACACCGGCAGCCTTTAAACATGCATCACATCTGCATTTATTTCTTATGAGGAAAGGCGGCGTATAGACTTTTCAAATCAATCTGAGCGAAGCACGTGGCAATAACAGAAACTTCAGTAAAAGTAGAATGGAAAGATAAATAATGGAATAAATACGCAGGCTTGATCTTCACTGATGAGCTACACAACTCAAGCCTATGCAAGCAGATGAAAACTAGCGGCTACCTGCCTGGACGGTAAGACAAATAAATTCATAAAGTTGAATCGGTGATATGATGGCCTTTTAAAAGCATCTCATCTCTCCCTCCTCCGCCTCCGTGTCCGCGCTGTCTCCCTGTCTGCAGGAGACGTTTCCCTTCAGTCATCGTTTCACGCTTCTTTTAACAGTAATTTTTGATGCTATTCTTGATCAATGGTTGCGAGCCAGAAGAGACGCTGAAACAATAGCCTGTTATCCCGGCTCATTACGGTGCATTTGAAAAGAGAAAAGTTTAAGGTTCTTGAAGTAGCGCCATCAAACTTTGGGAGTATAAAAGCTGGCCCTCTGTAATTGGCCCAATCAAAGAACATGACGGTACTTAAGAGCCCATTTCCATTTTAAGGGATAGCTATTGCGCCCCCCCTCCAAAAAAAGAACAAACTTTTGTGCAGAGGAAGAAGGGCAGCACTTATACCCACTTAAGTATATTTGATTGTTGATGTGGCGCTGGGACAATTGTCACAACTGCTGCATCTTATGTTTCCTCATTAAATGAGTTTATATTTAACAGTGAAAGAAAAGGAAGTGACATCTTATTGCTATTTAGTGGAGGAACAAAAATAAGATAACGTGTCATAATTATTTCTTGGGATTTTTCTTTTTTACTTTGTATGGTCACGGAAATGTTGAAGTCAACCCGCTTGCATTTCAAATATTGCATTGCTGCACCCAGATGCCCACCCGGGCCTCTCCTCCGTCCCGAATAAGAACACCAACTGGAGGCTCCTCGCCTCAAAATGACGGGGGATTTTTTAGTTCCTGTGGGGTCAAACCAATGCGTCCTTCTGGCTGCGCATCTTGAGTCAGCTGTCACACTGGGAATGCTTTCCATGTGTTTGTAAGCCTCAGCTGACACAACAGAGAGTGCAGTCTAGACGGTGGTGCAAAAAAAAAAAAGAAAAATGCAATAACTCACTGTCTGGCTGTTTATACAGCTGATACGGTGCTGCGGAAGATTTTTAAAAATGCGATTGTCCCAAGTTTCGTCCCTCGTTGTTTGTGCCTCCTTGCTGCCACCAGAAACAAGAGGACCTACTTCTCTCCGTGAGCAGAAAATACGGGCTTGTGCAGCTGTCTGATTGCCGTGCCGTTTGCTCCCCTTGTTATTTTCTGCAGTCGCACGCACACGCCTGTTTGCATCACAAGCGCTGGAAACCGCGTATTTGTGTACACCCATGACAAGACGCCTTTTGTGCTGTTGTCTTTTTCACATCACAACATTGTTGACTCGAGTGACAGAAAGCAAACGATAGGAAAGCAGGAACAGGACCGACTTGGCTATCATCCACCAGCCGTGCGGTAGGTTTTCGGTAAGCGTTCATTAAAGGGGGGGGAGTGGAGACGCGGGCCATCAGCAGGTCAGCGTCTGGTCTGAGCTAGCGGTCATGGATCAATAGGATCGGGACTTTGTTGCAAGTCAAATACTGCTTGCTAGTGTCTCGTGTCTTACCCACAGGGCAAGTAATTGCCGTGTCATACAGACTTCACAGTCTGCGACAGAAACTCACACCCAACTACCACTTCGACTACAACAACCCCGCTGTCTTCTGCTGCGAGGTTTCTCCCTCTCGGTCGAGAGATCAAGGAAAATTTGAGATTGGGGGAAAACTGAAGTTAGTTGTGAATAATCATAGATAGACCCCCAGGCCCCCCCCCCCCCCGTGACCCAGATCTGGAGTGTCTCTCCAGTCCACATTGAGGAGATGAGTGACTGTGTGAAGTGAATCAAAGTTCCTAAGAGACTTTTCACAGGGTGTCGGGGACGTGGCGGTCGCAGGAGCCGGAGCGGAGGCAAGCTGTCTGCTTTGTGTCTGATTGTGACTCAGCAGCAGCACCTCTGGTTTACTGTCGGGACGGTCCCACGTCGCCGCTCCCTGCCGGGATCGCACCGCTGTGCCGTGTCTTTGCGTTCGGTGGTAACAACCCAACAACCACGCTTTTAGCCATTGGGTTTGTAAACCGTTGAGGTGTTCTTTTAGGATGATTTGCATATATCTCTGCCTCTGCTCACTCAAACGGTAGCCTCCTCCAGCTGCCTCCTCCTCCTCTTCCAGTGAATAGCCCCTGACCTCCCTCCCCCACTCGTTTCTAAACAATGCTATGCCCAGCCCACCTCCTCTTCAAAGGGAACTAATTACAAACCACCCTCAAGGGTGATCCCAACCAGATATGTTCATCGTCCTTACAGTGCCAAAGGAAGAATATTTGTTTAAAAATCTACCTCGGAGCGGTTTAGCACCTTCTTGTCCAGTTAAAAGATCACCCCCCACCCCCCCACATCCTCTCGGGAGATGGTTTGCTCCTCCCCCTTCTGCTGTTCTGTGTTGGGAGTAATGACACACACACACACAGACACACACACACACACACACACACACACTGCTCTGGGCTCCTGCCCTGCGGTGCAGCCACGCTCCCCTGCTCCATGCTTGATCCTCCACCAGAGCAGATCCCACGCTGGTGGGATACACACCAGGCGGCGTAACTATGGCGACCGCTCCCCACCTGCACACTCATGATCCATATTCAGCGGCACACACTTTATCCGGTGTGCACATCCAAAGGTGCGCACTGATATAAGTGACTACATGCATCCCCCCCCCTCCTTGTTTTTTTTTTTTAATCCTCTTACGCAACGATGAAGAGCACCTCACTCACTTTGCCATTATGTTCTGGTAACGCGCTTCTTTCCCCCCCTTAACACCTCAGACCAAAGAGATGCATGTGTGTGTGTTTGTGTCTAATTGCTTATGCATAAATGCATGAATTTACAAGCGCATGTCTTTTATTGCCTGAAAGGCAAAATGACTGACAATGGCAGCAAAAAAAAAAAAAAAAAGTCTGTTTGAAGTAGACTAATTAATAGTTAATTAGTTTCCTTTCCAATCTGCAGCTTAATTCGCAAACGTGGGAACTGATAGCAAGCTGCCAGTCATACACAAAAAAAAGAAAGAAAAATGAACCACTGTACATAAAGTATATACAGCTGTTGGGCTTAATTGTGCACAAGGCACAAGATGGATAATGACCGAAGATAGCTGAGTGTTTTTATAGCCTCACATTCTTTTACAACAATTAACGCAAACATTCAGTCGACTCGGCTGTAATGGTTGACAGGATATTATCAGTGGAGCTGTTTTTTTTTGTTTTTTTTTTGCATAATCTGAGTGAAAGATGCGACACACACATTGCTTTGTCACGCAGACAAAGTGGAGTGTGCGAGTGTGCGTGTGAGAGGGTTGAGGTTTGGTTAAGACTGGGGGTCGGGGGGAATGAGGTTAGTGGGGTAGCAGGTGTCCTTAGTTAATGGGTTTGATGAAGGGGGTGGATTGAGGCACTCAATGCACTGGAAGTGCGTGCGTGTCTGTTTGTGCGTGCGTGTGTATGGGCGGAAACCACTTTGGCAACTTTGCCTTTGTCCCTTGCCTTGACCCTTTTGTCTCCCACACCGTTCTAAACAGAAGAAGTGATGATGTTTTTTTAACAACGTGCATGTGTCTCCCAGACAGTCCCATCTTCTTTTCATTACGTCCGTGCCGACTAACCGTTTGGCACACCGCATATGTTCACCGAGCTCTCACAGAACTGTCGATTTGACAATACAATATGCAAACTATATCACTGATATCCTCATTCATTATTTGTGAAAGTCGTCTTGATGACTTGACGTCGAAGCCGGGAGTGCACGTTTTGAGAATTTGCTCCTTTTTGTCAAGCGCATTCAATTCGGCAGCAATCTGCCTTCTTGAGGGGAATGATGGATGCATGATTACGTCCTGTATATTCTTTATGTGCAGCTTTTGATTGCCCGCTCGCATTGTAATCTCTGGTTTGAATGAAAGGCTTATATTCAGTATTGTATGGTATTGTAAGGTGTGTGTGTGTGTGTGTCCTGGCTGAGCCTGCCATTGCTCAGCCTTATGACTGTAGGCATTATACAGTCCAATGAGTTCATCTCAAACACAATATTTGTTACTGTGGCCTTTTGGACGGAGGCAAAGCGAGCCGCTGCTTCTCAGCTGCAGTTTCTCACCGTCGTTCTTGCTGCCTCTCATGCCTTTTGAATAATTCATCCGTAATAGGGTTGATAAGGACGCGCACAAACTTTTTTTTCGGTTTTAATTATACTTATAAGTCAAGATGCCGCTGTGGCTGTGCCATATGTGACTGTGGTGTAGTAACTGAATTATAGATCCCCGTTGACTGCCGCAAAGCTAAGCGGCGGAGTGGCGTAATCATTCTCTTAATGAAGTTCCAACGTAATCACGCTTTGCCTCTCCTCACCTCCGCGTCGGGGGACGGAGCGATAAGGCGACGTGATGATAAACAGCTTCTTCGCCAGATGAGAAGGAATCTGTTTAAATTGTTCTGAGGAGGTTTTTTATGAAAGTTCAACGCGTCCGTTTCCAGTGATCACTCGGCGTGAAACAATAAAACATGAATGCCGTTTTTTATGCGGTCAAACGGGAAAGCGAAGCAGCTGAGGGTGTGGGAGGGAGGACGACGAGGCAGCTGTTCAACAGAGAAGGATGGATTATCATCTGCTCCTTGTTGTCGACACTATACAAAAAAACTAGCAGCACCGGAGATGGATGGATGGATGGATGGAAGGAAATCTGAATCAGCCCACATGAAACGGATCATTTCTGCTACGCAAGCATCGCCCCTACGCTTACTTACATTTATAGTGTCATGGCCACACGCACCTGCAGTGTACAGTAACGCATCCACACACACACACACACACACACACACACACGAATCCCCCTTTAAAACACCCCCATTGCTTGGAGCCTGGTCTCACCAGCTGTTATGAGCAACAGCACAGGTGGGGTCATGACTGTTGTAGCCCAGGGGGGGCCATAAATTAGGACTAGTTAGCATAGTGCGAGAGCAGAGGACGGCATGACCCAGGTGTGAGGCATAGCGGGAGTCCCACTTAAGCGCTGTAGACACTGACGTGAATCACGGAAAGTGGCTATTAAGACAAGTCGACAATGGACTTAAGTGCTGGGAGTTACATGGACTTGGCTTTCTACATGGCACGAGACCTGAAAGCAAAAACATTCGAAAGAATGACAGTACAGCACTTAACACACCATTTAAAATATGTAAAAAAAAAAATATGTTTATGAGTCAGATTTAAAGGTGCTTCCAGGTACAGTAGCATTATCTTACCATGTGAAGGTAACAGGGTGTAGCTGTGGTTTCAGTCTCAAGAACACGTGAATGTAAAAACAGTTCTGGCCCAGTTGTAGCATCAGAGAGAGGAGAACTACGCGAGACATTTGCATGTAAACCTTTTGCACCCCAGCTGGAGATAGTGGGAGGGAGCATCCATGTGCGGAAGCCTCCATCCGTGTCCCGTACACGTACTGTGTGTCTGGGGTTTTGTGTTCGGTTCTCTCTCCGCCCTCCGGCTATGCTTCCTGCTATCCAAGGCTTGTGAAAAGTATGTTGGGGAGTCCTCCTCAACACTGCTGGATTACAAAAACTCCCTCAGTGATTTTTTTCCATTCTTTCTCCCTCCATGTAACATGTTTTTATCTTGTAATCCCTGCATATATATACCATCGATACCATCTGGCTCTCTGTACTCAACGTATTCTCATGAATTTTCGTATGGAAACGCATGAAAAGTTATGTAAAATGTTTTCGTGTATTATCCTATGAATATGAAAATGACGCAGGCAGCACATGCGTGATTCCCTGCGGTGAAAAAAAACGGCTTCCATTCCTTTCATTCATAATGAAAAATGCAGCATAATGCAGCATTTTAAAGCTGTTTCGGCATTAAAGTACGTTTTGATGACATTCCTACCAAAAAATATGGATTTTCTTCTCATATTAATCCTTCAGTGAATGTATATGATCTTTCGTTTGTTGGTTAGGGTAAAAGTTGAGGTTAGGGTTAGAATTGGAGGAGCCTGGGATCGTACCGACTATCTTGCAGTCGCCAGCTAAGCCCCTCTACCTCCTGAGCTAAACCCCCTGAAGGTTATGGTCAGGTTTAGGTCTGATGGACTCTAACTACCAGCATAAAGCGCATCATTTACGTGACTACAGCTCTGTGTAATACGTAGGAAATCATACGAAAATCTCGTGCTTTACTTTTAGTACGAAAGCTGAGTGAGAGCAGCCTGCTGTACTTGTGCCGTGCAAAAGATTTTGAAATTGTGACATCGACCCACGGCACAGGCCTCTCCGCTTCATCTGCCCACCCTCGGCGTTCTCCTTCACTCCCTTGTTCTCGCCCTGATTAGAGCTGCGTTGATGTAATGGGCAATTGTTGTAACTGTTTGTCAGCTGTTGGAGCGGCACCGCCGGCCTGTCTAACTGGCCCTCTAATGGAAGTTAGAACACTTCGTCTTCCCTTCTCGCTGAATTCCTCCATGTCAGACTCTCGTACACCCACACACACACACACACACACACACACACACACACACACACAGTGTAATGCCGGTTTCCCAGCTGACAGGCTTCCAGCAGCGAGTGTTTTCTCTCAAACCCTGAAATTCATTTAGCTTTTCTCACAGAAGAAGAAGTCTCATTCGTCCGTCTATAAAACTCCCTCGATAATAACACAGCAGTGGATATGACATTTACATTTTTTTGAAGCTGGCAAAGGGGTCAGAGGTTGTTAATGACAGCCCTCGTTTCACCGATTTCCACATTCTGACGCAGGTGATGATTATCAGCGCAGGAAGGACAAAGAGTGGGGGGAAAAAGAGAGAGGATGAGACCTGAATTGTAATATTTGATACTGCCTAGAGCCCATCAATCACAGATCCAAGAATCTGAGACAGCTGTGGGGAAGAAAGCGTGGGGGTGATGTCATCACTCAATTACACGGTTTACATTAGGATGACATGCTTACACCCAGTGCTACGTACAGTGAGCGAGCAGCCAAATATTCCCTTCAGTGCCCAAGGACAATGTACAACACGGTGCGAACAGAGGCACGAATTCTCTCGTGTCCAATTTAGATGAAGAAGAGGAGACGGGATGGGAGAAACGGCAATTATAATCTCGCCGCGCGATGATCACATGCAGGGTTATTTTGTCGCACAATTGCAGGCGGGATTCCTATTGTATTGCGAGTGTGAACGTGAAATGCGGTTCCCTCCTTTTTCCGCCGCTTTCATCTTCCTCCCCTCCAGTTTTCCCTCATCTTGGAATCTCCGTCTCCCTCACACTGGTGCTCTCTCTGGTAATGATGTTAACAGGGTCAAATGCTTTCAGGGGCCTAGAGGGAGAGAAACGCTGAGTGATTTTGGAGAATGGTTAACCAGGGCTGAGAAGTGTGGAGAGGGGAATACTCTTATGTTATTCATCTTTCTCCGGCGTTTAGTTCTCTTTCCGGCACACGTGTGTGTGAGCAGCACAGAAGTCAGCCGCACGCTTGTATATTCAGTTAGTTCTGTGCATCTGTGTGTCGCTCGGCACCCCCCCGGAGGCAGCGGTCGTCTTCTCTTTAGCTTCCTCCTCGCTCGCCTCCTTTCGCTCGGCGCTACCTCGCCGTTTTGAGAGTTTTCACAGGATTTCAGATCTGGAGGAGTCTCTGAACCTCCCTTGGGGAGATGGGACTCTTCTCTTCTAGTTCATAATTAATTCATATTTCACTGGCTGGAGTTCCTTCAAATTTGCCTGAATTTTTTCTGGTAGAAAAGTTTGAGGACGAGGACTTGCTTGTCGCCATCAGAGGTGGGCGACGCCATGCACTTTTGGTTTCTGGAATGAATGCCTCCGCCGAAATCAATGGTAATGTTCTCACTTTAGCTTAAAAAAAATGTGTTCTATGTAGAACCCAACCTCCACAATAAGAAGATGATTGGAACATTAGATTATCAGGACCTTTAAAAAGGAGACTTACCTCCTATCACGTGATTTATAAGGTGAATTTCCCCCAAATAATTGGCGACACACGAAGCATTTCTTTCGAATATTCTCTCTTAAATACCAAGTTTTCTCTCTATGAACAGATTCTGCATTCACATGTAGAATCCGGAGGCAACGGGACAAGATTTACACCAGAAATATAGCCTCTTGCAAGAGTTCCCAGATTAAATGAAGTAACTCCACGTTTCATCCAGTGTCTGTCAGTCTCTGAACCAAGGAGGTCATCCTATATCGATAGTATCGGAACTCAAAGACTAACTGTCTACAAACTCTTGTGAACGCAATTGGGAATCGAAGCAAAGTTAGAAGACGTGATGGACGGCTCGTATCTCCACATTAGCACAGTCTCCGCACTGCTGTGATCGTCCTCTGTACTACTTACACCCTGCCGCGTTTTTATTATACACCTTTCTTGGTGTATAATTATCATGTGTCATAGAAGAGTGATGGTGTGAGTAGGCATGAATGCTAGTGGCCTCCCTGCTGTTTCCACTGAGAATAAGACACTGGCCACAAATGATTGGATTAGTATTTAACCCCCCTTCCACTTAGCATAATCCTCTTTGCAGCTTTCCGTTTGTGTGAGTGCGTGCGCGTGCGAGTGTGTGTGTGTTTGTGTTCACGCGTGTGCGCTTGCAGTCATCTGCTCCCATCGTCGTGAATGCTCTCGCCGACAAACAGCAAGGTCAGATAGAGAACGCGTCTGTGGTCGTTCACCATTATCTAACGCGGGGACGCGTGTTTTCCTGCATCCGGCCAACAGCCGTGGCTGTGGGAAGCGATTGGCAGCGGAGATGAAAGAGGAGATACGAGAACAGGGAAGCCAGAGAGGGTGAGAGTGTGGAGAGAGGAGGAGCGGGGCCTGGAGAGACATCCATGGTATGCAGAAATGGAGATGAGGAGCGTTAATAATAGACAATCTGAGGCCTTGTTGAGCAAATAAGGGCTCTGCGATCCAGGCAGCGCAGCCAGAGGTGAGGAGGAATAGGGGGGGGGGGTGAGGCTCGCAGGCATGGGATTATTGTGGAAGGGTGGCAGAATAGAGCGATCAGTTGATGGTCTGCAGGGTTTGGTATGTCATTGTCAGCCTTTTCTCAATAGCCTGCAGTGGGATGGACACTTTGAAGTTTCACAGAGCTGCTTAAATCCCGTCTGAAAAGATGCAGAGAATCACAGAAAAGACAGGAATATGGAAAGAGAGGGAGAGAGGGAGAGGATGGCAGGATGAAGGGAAGGATTGATGATGGGTGAAACATGCAGGAAGGCAGTGAGAGTAATCAGAAGTACGAGGCAGCTTGTTTCAGGAGGATGACAGGAGACAGGCGAGCGGAGGAAAGCTCTTAGTGCACCAACACAGTATTTTTCTTTTGGGGGGGGGGGTGTATGAGTAATATATTTCCAGCAGTCGGAGATGAGTAGCTGCAACATGAGAAGCAGTGACGCAGCGGTACAGCTCTGACCTGATCTGAGCTGGATGTGGGTAGACCGGGCGCCGCCAGGTTAGCGCTCTGCCATCACAGCGGAGAATAACGGGGAGCACAGAGTCTGAGTCAGAAGAGATGGCTGCCTCTTACTGTAATGTGCTCAGCCGGATTCAGTCAGCACGCCTCACTATAGACTTTCTGTCAATCTCGGTTTTTAACTTCAGAGTATTCGCCGTCTGCTCGCTGTGGAAGGATTTTCCCGTTAACTGACGTTTTAGATGCCAAATGTTTTGCAGGTTGTGGCCTCTTGTTTTACAGACGGACAAACAAACAACACATAAGTATGTTATTGATTAGTTCTATTTTGTTTGTGTAAAGAAATAATTAGGAGATACCTGTACAATATGGATATCGTCCAATTTCTCTCTCTCTCTCTATCGTTAGTGTTTGTAATGTTAACCATGTCGCTGGTTTATGTTATTAATTGTTATTTTTGTGCTGCTTTATGGTTTTGACCATTAGTGAGGTGGCTGTTTACCATTATATTAGCTTGTGTTTGTTGGCTAAACCTACATAATGACATCATTTCCGAATCATTCTAACAGCAATTACCAGATTAGATTCTTCAAAAATATATGTTTTAGGCTAATATGGGCCAATTAAAATGATACGGCTCTCAATAAATCCCCTTAAACCACTTCTGGATTCTGGTATTGGAAGCGTTATGGTTTACGTTGTATGACCAATCATGCTATACCAAGCCATGGTTCAGTGTAGATAGACATGGAGATGGAGAGAAAACGCATTGTAGGAAATGCACATTACATTTGTTTGTTATTTCTACTGCCACTATAATATTTCACGATTTTCCTGCTGTAGCTTCGAGGCAGCTGAGAAAACTTTTCCTTTTCTTCAAGAACAAAGTTAACATATCTACTTTTGAAATGTGCAGCATTCATGAGTATAGGTCAGAACTGTGGGGATCTCTTGAGGAGGAAATTAATGAGTTTTCAAGTGAGGTCAGACACCAGGTATATATGTTGTCAGCTTATGAGTGGAAACAAAAAACAACAAGCTTACTATAGACAAATACAATTAAAACATAGGATGATGCATATGATGACTCATGCTCATGGATTGACACACACACACACACACACACACACACACACACACGCACACACACGTGGGTGTAAATGGACTTTCATAAATAGGAGTAAATGAAAGGTGGCGGGTGTAGTGGAAATGTAAGAAAAAGTTACCACAAGAGGAGAGAGGATGTTGAAGTTAAAAAGCTGTTCTGGTGAATTATTAATGCAGAGTATTGTGCCCACAGACACAGCATCTTACAGACTTTCTCTCTCTCTCACACACACACCAAATACTCACATTCACATCAAATACACACACACACACACACACACACACACACACACACACACACACACACACACACACACACACAGCTGCAGTCCCCAGTTGCTTGTGCAGACAGGAAACAGCGTCTGTCTCTGTCTGGATTTGGGGGGTATGTGTAAGTGCTCTGTTGTCTCCGGCCCCAATGAGAGGGATGTTTGTAGTTGTTCCCTGAATGGTGAATGGTCGTGTGTGTGTGTGTGTGCGTGCGTTTATTAGATGTGAATGTGAGTATTTGGTGTGTGTGTGTGTGTGTGTGTGTGTGTGTGGATGCAACATATGCTGTCTACCTAAATATAGGCTACAGAGCGACATACCGAATAGTAATAATCAGTCTTCACTCGGAGATTAATGCTAATGCCAGTTCTTAGTATGCCACAGTGTACAATACATGGCTCATGGTTCACTCCACTGGTTTAACGTTGTATGTAAATGAGAGAATAGGGCATTACAGTAGAAGATTTCTTATTTATTCCTCCTCCAACAAAGTGTTTTGAAGTGTATCCTTATTGAATTCCTATTGTCTTAGTCAAATGATCAAAATAAAACTGGCGTTAATATGAGGAGATCCTTGCATAACGAATTCCTATTTCTGGTGGTTTGTGATGAATTAGTGTGTGAACCGTTTCAGGTTGTAGTTTTGACCTCCACAGTGTTAATGTATATGTAATTATTCTGCACCTACTGGCATCACATTTGTGTTAATGAAAACAATGTGTGTCCACATGGCGATTTAATTGATAATGACACTTTACATTATGTGTGTGTGTGTGTGTGTGTGTGTGTGTGTGTGTGTGTGTGTGTGTGTGTGTGTGTGTGTGTGTGTGTGTGTGTGTGTGTGTGTGTGTGTGTGTGTGTGTGTGTGTGTGTGTGTGTGTGTGTGTGTGTGTGTGTGTGTGTGTGTGTGTGCCACAGCCTCAGTAAGCACTCTCCAGAATGCTTAGCTGCACATGTCACGCTGTTCCTGTATTTCCTGGGAGATGTGAGGTACATAAACTCTGCCAGTGTTAAATATTTAAACTGCAGATTTGTAACCGATGTTCTCTCTTTCCTCCCTCCCTGCCCTCACCCCATCCTCCCTCTCTCCTTCTTTCCTCTCCCTCTCCCCATCACTCTTGCCCCACCTCCGCCTGTAGCCGGTGTTGCCGTGGCTCAGAGAGTGGTGACGGTGCAAAGTGGACCGCTGGTACGGACCGAGGGCTCCCACGTGACCATCACGTGCAACGTGACGGGCTACAAAGAAGGGATGGAGCAGGACTTCGAGTGGTCCATGTACCTGCCCTCGGTGGCAGACCGGGAGATCCGCATCGTGAGCACGGCCCAGCCGAACTACGCCTATGCCCTGTACGCCGCGAGGGTCAACAATAAAGAGATCTATGTGGAGAGGCTGGCCGGCGACGCGGCGGTGCTCCACATCACCAAAGTGCAGGCCAAGGACCAGGGTCTGTTCGAGTGTTACACACCCAACACAGACGGACGCTACCTGGGGTCCTACAGCGCACGCACCAACCTCACTGGTGAGTGTCTAATCACACACACACACACACTTTCTATACACGGATGTATCACGTTTCCACATGTACTCGCTCCTTTGGTGACATACGGCTGTGAATGTGTCAGTGTTACATCTGATCAAGGTGTTAAACACAAGGGCAGCACTAGTCAAAGTCTGCTTCACTGTCGTAAAGTGTAACACCTTTACAGCACAGAGGGAATTCAAGGTGCTAGTGCTAATGTTGGATGACCTAATCTAACCTAAGAGATTAAAGTTCTGTCTTAATATTGTTTTCTGGCCTCAATTTCCCTGCTTGGGGATCCAGGGGCAAAGTTGCGCTGTAAGACCCTTTTGCCTTTAATTAACAGGCAGTGCACATGGTAGAATACACTTGACAGCTTCCCCCCCAAAAAAACAACCAGCAATTGCATGTTGGAACACTTTCCTGTCCCAGGTTTTAGTGCAACAGCAATTGGATTAAACATACATTTACTTAGGTATACGAAAAGAGAAAGAAACAGGGGTGTTGTGATTAAACGTGCAATATATGGGAATCAGTTCATTAATATTGCATTACTATGTTCTTTAAATATATATATTTCATGTGTAATTTCAGCGCATATTATCCCTGGATGTTGCATATTCAAAATTAAATTGCAATAACACTTTCAACCGGGGGGCCTTTGGGGACCCATGAAGGTCTGAGGCCTTTGAAATGTGAACTTTTAATACGATGCCTTATTTAAATGTAAAATCGAGTCATTAGCTGTATCCCAAACGAGGAAATCAATAACCAGAGACCGTCTATAAACTAGCTGCAGGCTGTCCTCCTTTTGGAAGGAGTGAGATGAGAGGAAGTGTTACACTCCAGTTTCACACAAAGTCCCACCTGTTGTGTTCTGACTGGGAAAAAAAAATCTCCAATCTCACTCACACACACCCCCACACACACACACTCACACACACACACTCACATACCTCCTTCCTACATCTACTGAATTCTTCCCTTGCCCAGAGCTGTTTCTGTAACGCATCCGGTGTGTTGGCGTGATGTGTGACTGTTTCAAACAGTAGCATTCGTTTCTGTCTTCCACTCGGGCCCTCGCTCTCTCTCCCTCACCCAGAGATGTGTACAGACGGGGCCCGCAGTCCTGAAGACACAGCTGTCATAGATGGAGATTCCATTCCCTTCATAACTCCATGCCTTCATCCCTGACCTTTTCCTCTCGGGGTCAAAGTGCAAGTTATTTGTGTGCTACAGCCTCTGACTGTGAATTGAGAAACACCCTTATCTCTTATATAGTTCCTTTCCACCCATCAGGGGAGGCTGCAGTTCAACAGTCATTGTGTGCTCGGCGGATCAATGTGCTCAGCAGTTGCATTTTCTAGTATGAGCAGCATGCTCTGAATGTGGGGCAGGGCTCGGGCGCAGGGCACTGTGAAACGGCACTGCTGATAGCACAGTATTTATAGAAGTGCATGAGAGAGAGAGAGAGAGCTGTGTGTGTGAGCAGAATTGAGGACTGTTATCTGAGCCGTTTTGTGTCTCTAACCTCTTAACCCACTTTCAGAGGTCAGGGTCTCTCCCCTCTCTTCTATGCCGGGGCTCTCGGGCCCTTCTGTGATTTCCCCCTCAGCAGCTGCACACTTCCTTGAACCCAAACAATAATACCTTGTCCTTCCAACCCCCCCCTTCGCCCTCATATCCCTCATGTCTCCCTCCTCCTACTGTCTTTCATCCTGTCATCTGTCCGTCTCCATTCATCATCCCTCGCCTCTTTCTCTAATTCGCTCTTTGCGCTGTTGTGTATATAAAAGGAAATTGCTGATGCTGCCTTTGAGAGGGTGTTTCAAGGGGGGGAAAACAAGGGGAGTATCGTGGAGGAAACGCGGCAGGAAGGATACCAGATAGAAGTGTCCGTGTGAGTGCGTCTGCTGGTGTGGTTGGGTTAATTGTCGGGACAGAAGGCCACGCAGGAATATGTGTCCCGAGTGCTGCTGTTAAGGCTTACTCACAGGGTTGCCTTTTCATTCGTCCACCTTTCTGCACAAAGAGCAGAGGAGGGCCATTATCGTGGAACTTAATAGCTGCCGCCTGAGGTGGAGGAGAGCAGTTTCTGATGCCGTGACGCCGTGTTTTCATCTGTCGTATTGTCTTTCAAATAGAACCGGACACCTCCGCCGTGCATGCGGCCGATAACCCGGAGAGATCCCCGCTTCTCTTTGCACGGATGCTTTTTATTTTTTTTTAATGGAAATAACAGCATCACAGAGAGGAAGTGTGCGTGTCTTTTTACCCTCTGTGATACTAAACTTGGATTAATCAAATGAAAATGTAGCCCCCGCTCAGTCCCCTAAGTGCCCATTCTGCCTATAGGCAGTGTAGTAACATCACACATGCGATAAGAATAATTGGCCATCATGGCACAAATACTGAATTATGTCCACTACATCAGGTAGTGACATCGCCATGCAGGAAACTCATTATTTTCCAATACAGGAAAAAAGGTTGGATTTGACATTTCCATTGTTATTTCTCTCCTAGATGTTGAAGGGAAGGAGGGGGGGGCACAATGACTGAGTGGCTTATAAGGATGCCTGTAAATGAAATATTGGCTTACGTACTTAAAGCGTTTATTACCAATATTTTTAGATCAAGAATTAATCCGCGTGTAATGTCAAATCCCGTCGTGGCAAAAACCCGCAGAGAATCATCACCCAACTCTGCAATTCCCCTCGGCTCCAAAGCCATCCATCACGTATTTCAGTTCATGGTTTTACAGCCCACAGCTGAACTGTTTTGGTTCAGTCTCACTGGTCTCGTAAACATTGTTTCCAGCAGCTGCAGGCGCTTAAAAATCCCACTGCACCCTACCTGCTCAGCACCAAACAACTGATGGACAAAGTGGCCGCTAGCTGGTGAACATAGTGGAGTATTTTACAGCCAAGAAGTTGGTGGAGACCAAAAACGGAGTTCGAGTAGCGTGAATATTCGACGCAATTTCATTTTTACTCCTAGTACAAACTCCTTATTGCCATGGCATTTTGCATCTCTACATTGGCTTCAGGTCAGGCAACCATTACGATACTGAAAGATTTGGTTCCACATTTCCACGGCTCCACTGGATTGACAAGCCCGAGAGGAGTAAACCAAACTTCATCATAATGAAGGGATAGCAATCAAATGCCACACAAATGCCTGGTTGTGGCATGTTTTCTGTGTTTGATGTGTTTTTGAGTGACAGTTCTAAAGCTGCGAGGCGTGAGCTACAGGATACCGTGGCTCCAGGAAACATTTGGATTTATTCCAAACTGCTGTTTAGTTTTTTTTGCCTTTTTGTTAATATCAATAAAAAACGTAACGTAAGTTTGCTCGACTGCGTTCGCCATGCAGAGAGAAGGCTCCACATCCTGGTAAACGAATGCAGTTCAATTGAAACCCATGATTTCTCATTCGAAAGGCTTGCATTTTATGTAGGTGTTGTGCAGCTGTTTGAGGCCAAAGGTCACTTGTAGTTCCTCTGTGCAGTGGGCACACATCCATACGTGCGCTGTAAATCAGTTGCATTCGTTTGTGTGCGTCTCTTTGTGCTCGCGTGCGCATGTATGTGTGTTTGTGTTTGACTCCCTCCTACACATCAGATTGCAGAAGAAAAGGACAACAGCCTGACACGGCCATCATGGTTGTCCTTGTCCTACGCACCAGCCTGTGTGCGAGTGAGTCCAACAGCTAGCAGCAACAGCAAGCCAGAATCCCACCGCTCTTCTCTCTGAAAGCTCCCGTATACCCTCGCTGTCCTAGAAAGCACCATAGGAGTCACCGTGCTGGCGTACGTACAGATCCTAGCCTCCGCACTTGGCAGCAGTCATTCATTCCCAGCACTGTAGTAATATCGTAAT
This sequence comes from Eutrigla gurnardus, assembly GCF_963514095.1. Classification (NCBI taxonomy): domain Eukaryota; kingdom Metazoa; phylum Chordata; class Actinopteri; order Perciformes; family Triglidae; genus Eutrigla; species Eutrigla gurnardus. The sequence goes on from NC_139926.1 coordinate 21,083,276, forward strand.
CGAGCTGGAGAAAAAAGGCTGGGCGAATTTTCAAAAACCGAAGCAGCCTCTCTTCTTCCTGTTGTTCGCCGTCGCCGGACAGGAGAAAAGCATTAAAAACGTTAATCTTCAGATGTGTGACACTATAAAAAATTAAGTTTGGCAGCTGGGTGGGAAGTGAGATGGATGGCTGAAAAGGCTGAGACGAGGAAATTGAAAAAGAGAGAAATGGGGACAGACGCGGCAGTATTGGAAATGGGTAGCGGGGCGATACTGAATAGTGTGTGTGACCAATAAATGATGAGCTCTTCCTCTCGACTCCAATGTGATTGGTTACGCCGCCCCCGAGGCATTACCCACAATACCGCTGGAGCTATAGGGGTGCCTTTTTAAATAGTCTCTGCCTGATGCGACTCCTGAGGTTAATGCAGATACAAAAAAAACCGCCATACAAACTCTAAATGCAATTAGCCAGCACAAATTGAGGAGACGGAGAAAGAAAAGGGACCGAAGGAAGAGGCTTGACGTGAGACCTGGGAATTTCAATTAAGGAAGAAGGAAAAGGGGTTTCGGCAAATCGTTTTCAGAACACACCGCGGCAAAATACCACGGTTCTCCGGTCACGCCTTTCGTTCTCATATTTACCGTCTACGTTTTTATTTGCTTCCATTTTTTTCATGGAGAAAGGGAATCTGTACACCTGCTGTAGGCTGGAATTCTGTAAAGCAGACCACAGGTTTTACATGCACATTTCAGCTGAGCCTGGGCTAAACATACATATAGGGTAAGGGTGGCTGAATTGTGCTTCTGCTGAGCTCAGCGTGTGTGTGTGTGTGTCTGATTTGTGTCTCCCCCCCCCCTACCTTTTCTTTTCACGAGGGAGCTGGCGCTGCCAAGTTGCACTCCTCTACTTCACTTAATGAGATAGACACAATGCGGAGATGTCATCCTGCATTCCATCTCTTACACCGGGGTGACACCGGGACCCCCCTCTCCTCCCCCCGCATTCTCCCATATCCATCGCCTCCACTCCACCTCTGTCATCATCATCCGAATCCGTCGTTCCATCAATCCGAAAAGCTCCAGAGTCGATTGAGTCTGGTCCACCGCCTCGGCATCCCCCCCCCCGAGCTGGCGTTGGCCATGCAGGTATATGGGTTTGTCAATACGGCTGCTCTTTGGGGCTCCATCACAGGAGAACAGGCACGCGGTGGGTGATTAAAGCACATGGCATAAGACGGCGGAGGGAACCAGCGATTGAATAAAGATAAAGGAGAAGTGATGAGGATCTCTTTTCTTTGGAGGAGGCAAAAAACGGGTGAAGTCTTGCGTCGACAAAAGAAAGATACAGTCGGATTTACTGAAGGAATATAAAGTGGAGAAAGTGTCGATGAATAGACAAGGGGAAGCTGTATCTCTGTGTCTGTTGGTATTGATTGGGAGCAGAGGCCTGTGTCTGACTGGAGCATTTTATCTCCCTCGTCTCTACTTGCAGTGACACTCCAGCTTTCTCTGCTCCCCCTCTCTCTGGCCTTACCATCACCTCTCAGTTTCATTTACTATTACATTCCCTTCTCTGCCTTTTGTGTGTGTGTGTGTGTGTGCGTGTGTGTGTTGTAAGCACGTACTGGCTGTAAGCTGCAGACCAGGCAGGACTCCAAATGGAAAGAGATTTTTATCACTATGTCTGGCTTGCCATTTCCTTGCACATCTCATCTACTTTAGCGGACAGGGCTTCCAACGCAATAACATCGCTGCCACTCGGACCCGCCGTGCGGAGACGCTGGCGAGTCGCACGGCATAGCCACAGCCGTCAAGTCAGGACAGACGTCGCACCTACGGGATAATTGAATCGGAGAGAGACGGTGCTGTAGCACTCCCATCGGGAGAAGTCATCCTTTCTACTGAACACCGCTGAAGACGGCTTTAAAAAAAACCCCGGCGGATCACTGTAGACAGTACAGATGCGGGAAAAGAACATGTGACACTGTGAATAAAACAGTTCTCTGGTAGGGATAACTGTACTATACTGTATGCACATGTGCAGTTCGGGGACAGCTGTAGTGGGTTCAGGCTTACACGTGGTTGAGAATAATTTTAAATGTCAACAGTAATCCTCACATGGAATCACGGAGGCTGAACTCAAATGTGGGGCAGTTTGGATATTGGACAAATTAACCGCGATCATTGCCAAAGTCGAACAGGGACCACAGCGATGCATTTATGGATGTCCGGTTTTCGCAGGACCCGTGAAAGATCTTGTGACCTAGCTGACTTTCATAGATAGTACCTTTTTTTAAAAAAAAAAAAAAAAAAAGGGACCTGAGAACAGAAACGCTCATCCGCCACCATGTTACACCGAATATAAATTGGAATCCGGCTCAACTCTGAAGGTGTGTTTTATCCCTTTTATCCCTGCCTCTTGCTCAGTGTGTGAAATACCTGGCAATCGAGCCCCTTTTTAGTGCTCCAGTGTTGTGAAGTCCTCCAGAAGTTGAGGCTTTCAAGGTCCCTCAGACCCCTCCAAGTATTCCACACACTGCTCTTGCTCCAAATATTGCTGCTCAATAGGATGGCAGGCTAATTCATTAGGATGCATTCGCCATTAAACATGGAGCTGAATGTTCTTTTAGCCTAGAGACACACTTTCAAGCATACAATGCCCTGCACATTTTGGTGGTTACCCTTATGAAAGTATAAACGAAGTCACAGATCCTCTGCATTTAGCTCATCGCCCACGCTACTGAGCTAGGCTAATGAGAAAGGATTTAATGTGCTAACAAAGACGTGTGTGTGTGTGTGCGCGTGTCGGTGTCGAGCGTATATGTTTATTAATGTTTATATAATGGGCTAAAGATGCGCCACTGTTCCCTGTAGTTGATTTGATTAGCTTAGCTAAGCGCTAACCCTCAGGGGCCCGCTGCCTCTTCTCTGTGAGATTAACAGAACACAGCCACAGTTTTTGAATATGAATTTCGGCATGAATATGGATGTGAATGAATTTGCTGCTAACGAGTGTTTGTGTTCACGTCGTTAAAATGTGTGCTGGTGAAAGAGCGGCGCTCGCGGTATAATGGCCTCCAGGACTGTGGTCCAGGATCCTCGCGCTGCTGCATTGTTTGATGTCGGCGGGCCGCTTTGAAGCTTGATCTCAACACAAAGGAGACAGGAGCTTTTTTTTTTTTTTTTTTTTTCCACCCCGGTTCAAGCTATGCATCTGATAACCCCTTTTGACACCGACACGACTGCACACGCCGGGCGTCAGAACCCATTTACACACACTCATATGTACAAGCAGATGCACAGATATATACTCACACCCTCACTAGAGGCGGGTTATTTAAGGTGCTGACATGTACAAAGACTAGGGAGTAGCTGCACCCAGGTAATTTTTTCCACCCGCCCAATGCCAACTAGTGCTTGGCAGTGATGTAGCCGTTAGCAGACGTGGGTGTGGTGAGAGGTTCAACAGCAATACCGTTTTCATCCCGCAGACATCAGCTGTAAGCCTCTCTTCCATACAAGATCCGTAGTTGAGTTCCTCATAAGACGAGTCACCACCTCCTCGTCCCCGTTCTTGGCACGGGTCTGCCATTAAAGGCCGCTGATACCAGTTTAAAGATTAGCATTGCACCCACCTCATTAGCATGCAAATCACAGGCTCATTATTTGCAATGGGAAACAGAGGTTTAGTTAAAACATCTGATGTAATGGATTTGAGTGTGGGTTTGCGGAGCCAGCCGCGGGCTCTTTTTTTTTTCTCGAGTGTTGAAGTAAAAAGTAAGAGCGGAGACGGCTGGGATGCCATACTCGTTTTGGGGAGGCGGCGACGAGGCAAGCGAGACGATGACCCTCAAGCTCCGTCTCAGGGACGCACAGCTATCTAAAATCTGTGAATCCAGAAATGTACACACAATATTATTTAATATTAATAGCTAAACGTCTTGACTTTGGGACACACACATCAGAGACGTGGCCTGTCCCCGTCTCTCTCTGTTAACTGGGGAGGTGTGTGTGTGTGTGTGTGTGTGTGTGTGTGTGTGTGGGTTGGGTTGGGGTTGGCATATGCCTAATTCCCCCTCCGCGCTGGCAGCTCAGACAGACAGTTGCTCCCTCATCTGCTGCCCTGCTGGATGGGTGCCTGGTGATCGAGTGCTGCCCACCTCCCATAGCTACACTCCATTTGTCTTTCCATTCTCCTCTCTCTCTCCCTCAAAGACACCGTCTCTCGTAACGCGACGTGCTCACACCTGATAATACGCCGCACCTCTGGCCAGCTTCCACACTCCGATCCACTCAACCCGCAGCCTTGCAACGTGCCCTAACGAGCGGCACTCTAGAGCTAAACCGTTGTGTGTCTATGCATAATACAAAAGGCTTTTAGACATGACTGTGTTCCTGGACTCGCTCGCCAGCGTACCTTTTTTTTTTGTTAGGGGGGCGGAAGCCATGTGGAACTGGCCAGAAGACAAGTCTTTGTATACTGATTAAAACACAGTGATATTTTGTTGGGTTTACACACACACACACACACACACACACACACACACACACACACACACACACACACACACACACACTCACATAACAGAAACGGTCAGATGGCTGGGGCTATAACTGGTTCTATCCTCAGGGAAGTCTTTAATTGGTCACCGCGCTTTACCATCTGGGGCCGGGGCGGACGGAGGGATGATGGGAGATGGTGGGAGCGCCTTTAAGGGGTATGGAGAGAAAAAAAGAGGGGGGGGGGGATGGCAAGTGCAGCACAGGGGATGGAGCTTATTAGTTTTAATACGTGCACCTCCAGTAATATTAGAATCATAATAGACTTGATAAATGCCGTTTATAGTGTACAAGTGGGAAGGTGTCTTGTGTGTGTGTGGATGTGAATCATTGCACATGGTGTTTTATGTGTGTGTGTGTGTGTGTGTGTGTGTGTGTGTGTGTGTGTGTGTGTGTGTGTGTGTGTGTGTGTGTGTGTGTGTGTGTGTGTGTGTGTGTGTGTGTGTGTGTGTGTGTGTGTGTGTGTGTGTGTGTGTGTGTGTGTGTGTGTGTGTGTGTGTGGGGTAATGGCTGTGGGGCGTGTGTTTGTGCTGATGTTGGCAGACGGAGCAAAAAGCCTGCACGTGTGCTAACAACCTGCAGGACGGCAGCGATGGCGGAGACAAACACAGGGGTGGTGCCCCGTACCTAATTCTCTCTCTCCCAGCGAACAGACGAAGAAGATGGAAAACGCCAGAGAACGCGCACGACTGATGAAACGGATGGAGAAAGTGGCTCTGAAGCAGATGAGATGGGGGGGAAAAAGAAAGAGGGGAGCAAGGAGGAGTGGGGGATAGAAGGAATATATCATGTGTTTAGGCATGATGAGCAAATCTTTGATGCTCCAAAGGATTGTAGTCAACGATAGCTCTGCACACAGCTCTTCTCAAATGCTCTTAGGAAGATTTGTCTTTCATACTCCCACCTCTCTTCAGACTACCCCTCCTCTCACGCCTTGCCTTATAATCTCCCGCTTACTCTCCGTCTTCCAAACACACTCACTCAGGCTCATTTCCTGGCTGGGCCTCACTGAGAGGTTGTGTCATATTGTGTACACGTTTGCGCGCCCGTGTGGGTTTTTTTCTTTTTTTTTTTGCGTGCGTCTTAGTTAGTGTTAAATCCTCTTCGCCCGCCTTTGTGTAAACAGTGTCTCATATTTGAAAGCTCCTTCTCCTCCACGGATCCCTCTCTTATCGCGGCGTTCAGCCTTTTTAACTCCACGTCACCATTCTCCCTGCTTCAATAACAAAAGCCCACTCCTTCGCTCGCTGCCCATCTTTCTTTTCTTCTCCCACTTTCTCCCTTTTGTTGTCGTTATTCGTCCGGCGAGGAAACCTGGACACATGCGTAGAAGTCCAATAAAACAAACTGTGTGAAGCTTGTGATTGGAAAGGAGGATTCGGACGTATTTCTACGTATTTGTGTTATTATTTTTTGTTTATTATCATTTGTAAAACGGCTATTCCCTTAGTTTTTTTAGTAATTAACGCATTTTGGAGGACATAAAATTTGTGTTATTAACCCACTGTGTGTTCTTCTACAAACATGCTAATAAGCAGCACAGCCAGCCCTTGGGACTGTGTGTGATTCAGTGACCCAGTACAGCTGAGTCTGGAGGAAATGTTTGGGATTAGAGGGGAGTACCTCAGTCACTTATACTGTGTGTGTGTGTGTGTGTGTGTGTGTGTGTGTGTGTGTGTGTGTGTGTGTGTGTGTGTGTGTGTGTGTGTGTGTGTGTGTGTGTCAGAGAGCAGCTGTCCCCTCAGGCTTGACTATGTGTGTGTTTGTGTGCTTGGGTGGATGTGTGTGAGAGAGAAACTCAGATTTTGATGTGCCTCTCCTTCTAACTTTAGGTATAAATGAGCTGTAATAGCCACAGGCGTCTGACTCAGTTCTGTCTCCCTCTCCCTCTCATACACGGAGCAGATGTTGCTCCCCTTACTACATCTACGACTCCCTAGGACAACAACTATTGACGGGGGTCATCGGTTGACTGACATGTAAAATTCAGCCCCTCGCTCTAAGGCGGCCGCGAAGAGGACGAGCCGGAATAAGTGATAATTGGGTGCTGACAAGCAACTCGTCTCTTGGGGAAAAAAAGAAACTCACAGATAATATGGTAGAGAGAGAGAGGGGGCGTGGACCGAGGGGGGGGGATTGCGTAGATTGAAGAGAAAATTGCGAGGAGAAAAATAGGACAGAGCCTGAAGAAGAACGTACGTAGACGGTGGGAGAATGCTTCAGAGACGCCTTTTATTAAACGGAGAAGCCTTTTCCTTTCAGTCGCTGTGACCTCTGTGTTAAAGCACAGGACACACACTTACACCCACACACACCCACTGATGTTCCATTAGCGGGAAGACCTCACAGCTCCCAACTGAAAATCTTATAACGGCATCTGTAAGTTCTCTCATATCCTCTCAACCCCTTCCCTACACCCCTCCCTTGTTTCTGTTTAATCTCCCTCCACATTTGTAGAAGATTGGATGTGCTGTGTTATGATAGGACTGTGCGGAAGCCTCTTTGATCACACGGGATCGTGGGAGACTTTCAACCAGTAGCGCCTTGTTTAAGTAATAATAGGGCAAATTAGTTTTAAGTTGTTAGTTTGTTTCCTCCTCAAAATGGTTTATGCTTTGGGGTTATGTGATTTAGAATACCCATCTGTGATGTAGACAATAAACAACTGTTAATACATTCATAATTCACAAGGAGCTCATTTATTCTGCACCCAATCCACTCAGAAAGGAAGCCTCGTTTTGACCTCGATCATTTTTTTCAAGCACTTTTAAAAACGGCAGCTTACAAATTGCTTTTGACAGCAAAACACAAGGTCCATCCATATATATATATATATATATATATATACATATATATATATATATACATATATGCATATCAGCAGAGCAAGAGAAACCATAGGTAGATTTGGTAAAGTACGGTAAAAAGACAGTAGAAAGACCTCAAAAGATAAATAAATAAATAAAAATACTATTAAAACTTAAAAAGAGTATACTGTAAAAAGAGAGCGACAGCTCTGACATGACTCATTCAAGACTAAACTCAACTCAGTGTTCATTCAAACTAATTCCATGACTTGATAACCCTAGAATGCACGCAATCAAGGTCCTACAGTCTGCCGACACAGTAATTATACGGTAGTGAAAATGCCTCGGCTCCTTGGTTGCCCGTTGTTCCATAGATTAGTGCGATGTGTTAATGAAATGTGAATGTGAAAAATCATTTATGCCTCTGCTCTGACCAGGAAATTAGCTGAGTCAAAGTCAAACAACTAACCAGCTTTGCAATCTGAAAGCTGTTTGCTATTTACAAACATTTGCAAGTGAGTCCTCAGTGTCATATCCACATTCAGACGAATGAATGTGCTGTTAGCTTTCTCATTAAATGCGAGGTGTTCAAGGGCATGATCAACACACCATCAAACTGTAGCTCTATGGACTACAAAACATGCAGTAATTACATTTAAAGCATATTAAGGAATACATTTATATATGTATGTATATATATATTTTTTTTGTTTATTTCGAATCGTATCCCTAAATGCAAATTGTATTAAAAGCACTTACTCATAATTGGCAGTTTGCTTAACCCGTCCTTGTCCTGTCAGAGCTTAGCTAGCATCATCAGACATGGCAGGCCTGTCGAGCTTTGGATTTTCTCCACATGCTGCAGCGGTGTGCACGACGCTGAGGCACAGCATTTAAAGACTTTGAAAGGATGTTGCCTGTTTTTTTTTTGTAGCTTTTCCAGAAACCAAAAAACGTTAGAGCAAATTACCGGCTAGAAATGAGAAGCATCCTTTCGTCTTTGAAATGAAGGAAGACCTTTTGTTTCAGGAGTATAAAGAATTCTGGAAGGTAAATCTGTCACCGACCTCACTAGAGACTAAACATGTGATGGGGTTGATATTTCAAACAAACATGTGTGAGCATGTATAAGTTATAACTCCTCGAGCAAGATAGTGATTTATGTTGCCATGTTTTTATTGGTTTCTTTTTGGTAGCCTATAGCATCGGCTAACAACTAGACACACAACAAACACAAACGAATGTTACTAAAGTGCCCAGGATCCCCGGGATTTATGCATCACGGACGGATGAAAGTCTATAAAAGTCACTCCGAGTGGCATTTTTATTATAAAAGGACCGGTCCAGTTCCACTCACATCCCGAGTCTGAAGTGAGGTTCCACCACTGGTCTGTAATAGTAGCCTGTAAGTGGGTTGAAAACATGAGGAACTAGTGTTGTAGTCTCACCCCCTCTAAACAAAGTCGCCGCCGACGATATTTGCGCCATCGAAGCCTCCTTCTCAGTAGAAATCCGGACATCTCCCGTCTCTTGGGAAAATGAGGGAATGATGCACGACCATTCAAAACCACTACCGGGTTTCTAACGATACAAAACTTAATGCAAATGGGTGAAGTATTCCTTTAAGGGAACGTGATATCTCTTGGTACCGTTCATTGCTTATTAAAACCAAAAACAACAGAACCTACTAATAACGGCGCTGTAGCAACGCACATTAGAACTTAATAAACACATAATTGTTTCCCCGGGTCCATAAGGTGCACACGCCTTTATGCCTGTGTTGCATAAATATGCAAAAGCCTCCCGCTGTGCACCCAGATCCCACACGGCAGACTTCAACTCCAGTCTTCATCTCTTCTTCCACTCGCCCCTTTCTTCTCCGTTAAAGAGGGCTCCCTCATGTCTCCTTTCTGGCTCCAAGGCATGATCCTAACGCTGGCCTTTTTTTTTCTAGTTTTTAACTCTGCATCCCGTTCTTATTATCAGTTCAGGCTCTTGGGGATGGGGTTTGTAGACCTCGGTTCATCAGAGTTTGCTTTTCTGGTCGCTCGTGGTGGTTTCGTTTGAAGACCTGCTTGAGTTCCAGAAGTGCTCGCTCTGTATTGTTCGGCGGATGTGCGTTGGTGTGGGTATATGCATGATTTCAGAGGAGTCAGAGTGACAAGCACACCATCTATGTATAGGCTACAAACGGAATCGTTATCGATGTGAGGTAGTTTTAGCACTTCCTGCCCAGCGATCATGAAGAATGTGTGCTGTCGGCTACTTGATACATCAAGCAAAAGAGCACTACCTTTTTTTTTTTCTTCGTCTTTGCTCCTTTCCTCCCTCTTTCCTGTTTGTCCCCTTGTTTTTCTTCCTCCTCCTTTACCCTACTCTCCCTCTCTCTTCCAATTTCCTAGTCGAACCACTTCATCCCTCATTGTGACTCATCAACCGCTCTCACCGAGAAGAACAAAGGAGTGGAGGATGTGAACGGGCAGGCTAATGGATAATAGTGTGAGGAAAGACAGGTGTAGGCACAGTTTCTGTATTTATCTCCCTACTTCCTGACCCGGTACGCCTGCATGTGTTCCAGGCGTACCGGGTCAGTAAGTGACGTCTGTTTTCGCCGACGAGGCCCGGCTCGCATGAGGCGGAGCTGAGGAATCGCCCACTCGCTCTGTTTTCCTCTCAGCAGTGCTCTCACTTTCACAGAGTAATTAACAATAATTACCCTACTGGCTTTGCCAAATGGCCATTTGCTTTGCAGCAATGCACACACGGACACGGACACTTATCTCCATTACACGGCCAAAAAAAACGTCGGCTGTAGTCGAGCATCTGCAGCGTGAATGCCATACAAATAGGGCCAAGAGTATGTGGTAACCCCATTAATTAAGGTTTTTTATGGATTTGGATTCTTGCTTTGAGTTTGTCTCCACAGTTGTGATTTGCAATGGCATTTAAGACAGTAATGTGCTTCCAGGGTTTCGGAAACATTTCAGGTGTCTTAATTTATGGTCTAACAAAGAAATCGCTGTGGGAATGTGATCCATGGAGTCCAGTTGGGGTAATAGATGAATGCATTTAAAGGTTTATCAGACACCAAAAACACAACACACGGTTCTGTAATCCAACACGGCTATAAGTCTGGAACTATTTTATCTTTCTTCATGACAATCGTGAGGTAAAACAGCAGAAATAAGTAATTCAATGAGCCTTTTTCTGGCGACCCCTGCACTGTTTTGGCAGAGATAAGTTGGTAGCCGGTCCATGAAGGGCTGGGTACTTCGGCTCAAGCCTGTTTGACCGCAGCCCAAGATTTTTGGTATGTAAGAGCTTCGCTGGCCTACACAGCCGTAACCTCAACCCCTTGAAAGATTTTTGGAATGTAACACCCACTGTAAGCCAGGCCTGATCCCCCCCCCCCTCCCCCGCCCTCCCCACCAACACCGGTGCCCAACCTCACTAATGCCTTTTGTGGCTGAATTGGAGCAAATCCTTACAGCCAGTTTCCAAAAAAATCTTGTGGAATGCCTTCCTGACAGCGGAGGATTTTTGTGGCAGCAGATTAAAGCTGTGGAGTAAGATGTACAACAAACACGCACGCATTGTGGAAGTCGGCATCGCGGCGGAGCTAGTCGGGTCAGCCAGCTCTCAGAGAGGTTCCTGTTGACTGCATACAGCTTGTTACATTACGTACACATATATTCAAATATATGGCCATCATGGATATTAAACCCACCTTTTGATATTTAATATATTTGATTTGCCATTTCCTGACTGACCTAGCTGAGGCTAAGCTATCATCACTCTCCATAAAATAAACGGCAGAGACCTGCTGCCTATACACTCTCATTCAACACCTTCAACTTTCAAAACAGGCACATAAACACATCCATTGCACAGACACAATGGAGTGGGACGTGTGGGTGCATGCATGTGTTGTTTTGCGTCGTTGAAAAGGCGACATTGTGCACTTATTTGAGCCAGAACTCTAACATCCAGAGGGCAGCGCGAATCTCTGGAGCTCCATGAGCTTCTCCCACGACCAGACCATCACAGAGAGCACAGTGTCTTTTTGAAAAACATGTTCCCACAAACACTGCTATTTTGATTTTCTGTTGTTTTTTGTTTTTCTTTCTGTAAGGAATCTGTTTTGCTTCCACGGCTTCAATAATCACTTTACAGCGACGTTAAAGGTTTGGGTGCATGCGAAATGTTCTGATCAGTCTTCTTAAATTATCATTTTTCTCCTCATGTTGCCTTTTTTTTTTGAGAAAATCTCTTTTCCGTGTCCCTGTGCCCCCCCCTCATCCCCCCACTTCTATCCCTGTGTGACTGGACTTAAAAGTCCAGCTAGAAGGATGACAACCGCTGCTCACTTCAGAGGGCTGGGAGAGGAGGGGTAGATCAGGAACGGAGTGAGATGAAAGCGGAAAAATTGCAGATGGGGTTGAGCAGGAAGAGAGTCGTTTTAAAGATTTATAAAGGATTGACAGCGTGTGTGTCAGTCAAAATGCAGAATAACACAGGCATGTTTTTTTTTTTTCTTTGCGTCCACACACGTTTTAAAACTGTGATTAGCTGATTTATCAGTCAGAAGTGTTTTAATTGCTTGTGTTTCGGAGGTTCCACTCTCTGCGGATGGGATACAAAGTGAAGAAAATTTCTCTTTAAGTTGCTCCATGTCCTTAAATAGAATGCATTTGTTTATTTTATGGTTATAAAGACTGGCTCACTGAGTTGTACTGAACCCATTTGCAGTTTTTTTTGTTTTTTTTCTCCTCTGAAGCGGTGAAATGACGGCGCTAAATGTTTTTTTTTAGAATTTGTTGTAAATGCACTGAAGAGGCATTCCAATCAACCTCAGCAGACGTTCTCTGGCAGTGTTTCTGGGTCTAGTGGGGAGATTAAATACATGTATTAAATCTGGAATTTGCTGCACAGCAGGATGGTGTGTGTGTGAGATTGACTTGTCAGATAAACTACCGTGCCCTTGTTTATTTTAAGGAAGACACGTGTTACCAACTGCATGGACGTGGCTCATTGTTGTTTAATAGTTTTTAAAGTTGAGGTCTTAGCTTTTTGGTGTTTTTTTTTTTTTAGAAAGTGTTTTGTCTGCAAGAACAAATTAGAATGTCCCTAGATTTGTCCGTTAAGGCTATCATAATGGTTTGGTAGTTGGACACGCTGCAACTGATGATTAAGAAAGTCAATACAGTGTCCTCACAAGTGATGAGAAAGGGTGTGTGTGTGTGTGTGTGTGTGTGTGTGTGTGTGTGTGTGTGTGTGTGTGTGTGTGTGTGTGTGTGTGTGTGTGTGTGTGTGTGTGTGTGTGTGTGTGTGTGTGTGTGTGTGTGTGTGTGTGTGTGCCAGAGAATGCCATCTCATTCTCTTCTTAATCCTTCCCAGATTGAGTTCAGTGGGGCTACCGGAGGATCTCCGTGTGTTTATAACCTCCGTCTGACCCCTTGGAAATGCTGAGATTGGCTGGTGCTATCTCAGACACATCTGTATGCTGGAATCTGATTGGCCCAGAGGACCTGAGATAAAGATAAAGTGTTGAATGTGTCTATATATGAAGCCGTCCTGAGGGGATCACCCATGTGGGTCCGCAGAGGGTGTCGCTCTATCGGAGGGGGTAAGGGGGGGTGGGGTGTTGTTAGAGTAACCTCCCCGGCTGTTCTCGGAGGCCATCGGCGTCTTGTGGGAGGGTTGCCACGGCAACGGCAGGTTGTAGCGTAGGTGTGTTGTTGTGGTAACGGCATGTCTACAAGAAGGCTGACGTTCAGTCGGTGTTGACTGAAGAGTCGGAGTGAGGCAACACCAGTTGGTAGTGGAGCAGATTTTGTAATGAAAATGATCCTTTATTTGATCTAGTTATGATCTTATATGGAACATGGAGATATTCAGGCTAAATCTATATCACACTAATTAAAATGTGTAATTTCTGAATGGATATGTATATTGTAAAATCACATAGTGATTCACAAAAGTGATCAAACAGATTAATAACTTCGATACCACAAGGACTCATCTTATCCGTAACACTTCACTCACCATCCGTGTTCATCTTTAATTACGCAGATAACATTTATTCCGACAACACATTTGCGGAACAATAACCTGAGATACCATACCATCCCGATCTGATTCCTCTGAACGTTAGTAAATGATGATATTGAGGAATTATCACCCAGCGGTTCCAACCATTAGCAGGAACTGATTGCTCAGCCCGAACCTGTAAGCTCCGGCATACGAACACGAATACAGGCCAACGAAGACTCCCATGTTAGTCATTCCATCATGCAACCAACAAACAAATATATCAGCAGAATAGTTTTATTGCTGCCCCGGACTACAATTTGCCTCGCTGCTTGAGTGTTTATCAAACACTCAGGGTAATGAAGAAGTGCATCAGAGGGCATATTCCCTTAGACCATGTCAGTATATTTAACATCGCTTCAAAACTATTGCTGGGAAGCGGTTTATCCGTTGTCTCAGCGTACGCGCCGCCACAATGCCGCATCTCATTAGCGTGCCACCGAGTCTGACCCACCTGATTACTCACTTTCTTTCCCTGCCACTTCTGTTTTATGGCTGTTTCTCTTTGAGTGTCTTGTTAAACTCTAATAACCAGATGTCAAAGCCTCTTCTCTCCGCCTCCTCAATCTTTTTTTCTGTGATCTCTCTGCCTTTGTACCCCCGCCCCCTTCGTTTGTTTCATTAGTGGTGTTGGTCTCTCTGTTCCTGCAAAACCCCATCGCTCATTTTCACTCCTGTGCTTTTTTTTCTTCTCCCACACACACTAGGCATGTAGCATGTACCTGCACTGGCCAATTAAAGGTGTTTTTTTTTCTTGCATCAGTGTTTATTCTTCGGGTGAGTGGAGGAGAAGCACTGACCTCAGACATACTGATTTGTAGTCTTCGCAGTGACAATCCCTTAAGAGCCCGGATTAGCCAAACATCTTGACAAAGCACTTCCACTTTTTGTGGCGTCTAAGAATCGCTCGCAGTCACACGGCAGAGCGAGAACGCTTCATTTTATCCTCGTCTGCCGTCCGTTGGAAACACTGACCTGTTGTCTCATAGGTGGTGTGTATGTATGAGTAGGATCACATGGCAGCCAGCCACACACATCCAAACAGCTGAGAGAGCACAACTGGATGTCACTAATGTATAAAGTTTTTGAATGGTAGGTCAGCGGTATTTATCAGTCTCTCTGTTTCCACACACACAGTATTTCTGGCTCATATCCCAAAATACTCCCTCAGCTCCTTCTTTTAAAAGCTATATGTGTTTATTTCCGTCGATGCGTGGACGGTTTCCAGGCTGCTTTCTGAAATCATCACGTCTTGATGTCTCTGTCCCCCCCCTCCCCCGTCTCTCATCTCCGCCGTTCTCAACCATCTGGCTTGAAGTCCGTCCTCTGTTCTCGGCCGTGTTTCAGATAGAAGGGGCTGGGAGGAATTTTGTTACAGCAATTTCAGCTTCGCTGCTTGTATATTTTAGTGTGCGCGATCAAAAAGAAAATGTTTGAAAAGTTTAATGAGAGGGAATGTGGCTTTAAGAGGCCAGTGTAAAGCTTTTATGTTCACTATAGCAACACCAAATGAGATATAATCAGTGTGAAAGGAGTGCCGGAGGGGTCTCTGGAGGCTTCTGGTTTGTGTGAGATAGAGAAAACGCCATCAACGCACCCGTGGCATGTGAAATTCAAGTTTGGGTGAGGAAATAGAGGGCAGTCACCTCAGGGGGGGAAAAGAATCTTACATTTACACCTTTTTCTCACACTCGGGAGGGAATCAGATGTTGAACTAACTAACAATAGAATGCCTGTTTATTTTCTCTTCCATTATGGCGAGTCCTCCAACAGCATTACGTGGACTGGTCAAGGGTCCATGTGGTATTTAAGGGACCAAATAACACTTTTACGAGATTTCTAACCTACTCTGACATTTCAAATCGCGAGTGCTGATTCTCTCTTTTCTTTTCTGTTCGCAGTCATCGCCGACTCCTTGACGGTGACGGCTCCGGCCCAGACTCTGTCCAAGGTGGAGGGCGACACGCTTCAGCTCACCTGCGAAGTTTCCCGGACCACCCTGCAGCACACTCACTTATCGGTGGGCTGGTACCTGCGGTCCCCGGAGGACACGGCGGCGCCCCCTCAGGAGCTGGTCACCTTGTCGAGGGACTTCGTGCTGCGCTCCGGGGGGCCGTACCGGCAGAGGATGGCGGCGGGGGACCTCAGGCTGGATAAAACCAGCGCCACGTCCTACAGGCTGACCATTCACAAGCTGCAGCCGGTGGACCAGGGTCTGCTCTACTGCCAGGCCGCTGAGTGGATTCAGGACACGGACGGGAGCTGGTTCGCCATGACCCGCAAGCAGAGCGAAAAGACTCAGCTCCGCATTCAGCCCACTGGTGAGTCAACAGGGAAAAAAAAAAGGGATGGATGAAGATGTTAAAAATGCTGCTCTTCTTTTAGGTCCCCCCTGTCCTTTTGCACGTGGGCCGGCTTCGTCTGATTGCTGATCAGTATCTCACACTAAGCTCATTAGCTTCCTAAAAAGGGCTTAACGAAACCTCCACAGACTCCCCACTTTTGTATTTGTGTCTGTTTGATGGGCAACATTACAAGCACATCCAAGAATAACTTAACCAGCTCCAAACAGCATGGGTGTTTGACAGGGGGGGAGACCTATGGCTCCCACATTTACAATTTCCCAGGCAACCAGTGGCTCAAGGATCAGGAACCAGACGTGTTTTTTCCCCCCAATCACGCCTCGCCAACAATTACACCATTCTAGATTGTGCTCCAGTGCATAAGTGGGAGAAACCGTGCTGCTTTAGTGCGGTTGCCGACTCTGAAGGAGGAGATTGTCTAATGGAGTGGAGGAGGGGAATTACCAACAGAGGGAGGAAGGGGAAGAGGGAGGCGAGGGGAGACATTGGGTTGAGTGAGTAACAAGGGGGTGGCGCGATGAAAGTATGTGGGAGAAAGAGTGGTTTTGTTGGAGAGGCTGATTCATACGATCTTATAAGCCGTCAACCTTCGAGACCTGATGGACCCGAAACAAAGGCGGCTTTTACGACTCCACACATGTACGTGTAACCTCCCACCCGACTTGACCCCCAGCGGCCCCCCGACGCAGCGTGATTCAGCATGCATAAAGAACCTCCCTGTGCGCTTCCAAGAAAAGGGCCGCGGAGATGGGCGATAAAGCGCTCTGACATTAGCTCAATTACCAAGGCGGCATGCGGTGGCGATTGGCTCATGCCAGTAAATCACTTCAAAGTGGAATCGTTTTGCCTTTCCCCCCATTAAGCACCAGATCCACTCCGGACCAATACGACTTGATGGTGCCCCAGATAGTGCTGGGTGGATGAGGAGGAGGGCGGAATGTCGGATGTAAAGCGGGTTTGTCAGACGAGTTCCTGCTACTTCAGGGGATGAGACAAAAGGCACAGAGAGCTCCCCTCTCAACGCCCCTTCGTCTTCCCTGTAATCTATAATGGATGGAGATGTTGTTACGTGACAAAGGGAATACGGCAGAGTTGTACGGCTGTGTGTGTGTGGCTCCAGGTGCCAGTGCTCCAACTTGTGCACGGACTCATTTTTGGATTTCTTAGAATGTACTACTACCATGCAGGCACACCTGTAGGCTGAACTGTAGTCCATGTTGCATCTGTCCATGTGCATATTTGACAGACAGTGATTTAGAAATTTTAGAAAGGAGAAGCAGCAGCTCTTCCATTAGGGCTCCTATTATAAAAGATGGAGTGGATCTCCAGACAGCCCCCATCACTAGCTAATAACCCACAGCCAGCATCAGAGAGGAGCAAGGGACAGAATCCTAATGCACCCTTCGCTCTTGGGGTTTTTTTTCCCCCCTCTCAGTTCCTCCCTTGTTCCCTTTTCTCACATCACCTCTCATTTTCTGCAGTCATGTCTCATCATTTTTTCTTTCTCCTCCTACCTCCAGACTTTCTCCATCATCCGCTTCCTCCTCATCCCTTCTGCTACTCGTACCGAGTTCTCTTTTTCTTTCCTAATTAGCTCCAAACGCTAACACATGCTGCACCTGTGGGGCGGTTTTAAGCCCTCGCTGCATCCTCTTAGCTGAACTCTTCCTGTAAAAATGTTTTTATTAGGGAGCGCCACGCTGAGCGGTGACCAATCCTCGGCAAACCAGCTCACGGGCCTTTTAGCTTTGCACCGCTTTCTTCATGATTAATCCCATTCAAAGGACATAACAGCGTCCTGCTGCCTTTGGTTGGCATATGTGCACTACTGCTGCATCATCAATTATTATATACATAATTTTACGTTTATTAATGGAGAATTAAGTACGCATTCCTCCTACACTTCTATGATTGACAGTATATGCTTTTTATCTTTGAATAAAAACCGCTTCAAGGCCTGCATGTTCCTATATGTGTCAATATTTAATGTGTGTGTGTGTGCATTCATACATTTGTGTACGTGTAAACAATATCGCTCTCCCTCCCTCCCTCCCTCCCCTCCATAACAAATTCTATACCGACAGCAGGCTTTGAACTTTTCCACACGGGTGTGTTTCTCAGGAAGTCTGTTTAAAGTCTTTGTAATTACAGCTCGGGGGCGACCACCTCACTGAGAGGCAAAGCGGCGGTCTCTGATACGTACCGTTCTCTTCTGGAAATTAATACAGCAAATAAAGCTAAAACACACACACACACACACACACACACACACTCTGCACAGACAGCGAGCGGGATGTGGCCAAGTGGAAGAGCTCGCTGTGTTTACTTTGTCTGGGAGAAGAGAGCGCCCGACTGCTGAAGACAATTTTAATGAGACGGGGGGGAAGGGAGGGGCTCTCTGTTAGATCAGCATATTACCTGATGCACTGTGTGACCTCAAGCTCTCTCTCTCTCTGTCCAATCAGAAATGATTCTGCTAAACATAACATAACTGATCTTTTCCCCCCCACAGATCGGGACTTCAGCATCCAGGTGAACACGGAGCGACGGTCCTTCACGGCCGGTGAGCCGCTGGAGCTCCGCTGCACCATCGAGGCCCAGAACGTCCCGGAGCGCTTCTTCTCGGTGTCGTGGGTCTTCAGCAGCTCACCGGTGGCCGTGGTGGGCCCCAGTGCCGTGCCTGTCCTGGGCCCCGATTATGTCGCCCGCGAAGCCGCCGGACACATGACCGTCCGCAAAGAGAGCCCCAACGTGCACTTGCTCAAGCTGCAGAGCCTTCGCCCCGAAGACGCCGGCAAGTACATCTGCCGCGTGACCGAACGGGAGAGGACGCCCACGGGGGACTTCATCGACCGCAGCAAGAGGTCCCGCAACGTCCAGATCACAGTCCAGCCGCTCAGTGAGTAATAATCTGTTCACCAGGCCACCGGCTTACTTGTCCCGTCCTTAGTTGTCAATTACGCTAAGAATGATGAGCTTCTCATAATAACCGCTTTATCTTCATGTAGGCCGTGTGGTCACGCTGTGATTCTTCCTCTCCTCTCGCTGTATCTTCCTCTCCCTCCCTCGCTCTTTCTCCAAGGTGG
Organism: Eutrigla gurnardus; assembly: GCF_963514095.1. NCBI lineage: Eukaryota > Metazoa > Chordata > Actinopteri > Perciformes > Triglidae > Eutrigla > Eutrigla gurnardus. The sequence continues at coordinate 21,102,164 of NC_139926.1, forward strand.
CCTATAACAGATAGCTGCACAGCCACTATTGTTGAATGAGAGTAAAATTATTCCTGATGTGTTTTCTGTTTGAGTGGATTGCTAAGGAATGGTAATGCAGCATTACGGCCCTTCCCGTTTCTTTGGCTTAGCTGGGGGGGGGGGGGGGGGGGGTAACACTATAGCGGGATAATGGAGAGCAGAAGAGTCCGGACTCAAGGAGTCTGAGCTAACAGCCATGAAATTAAAGCGTGAAGAAAGAAAAGAAGCAGAGAAAGGCGGCGAGCTCTCGAGGGCCGTCTAAGTGGCTCCCCCGGCTAAATGAACGTGTTCTGCCGGGGTAGACCTCTTCAGCTGGGATAAGCAGGGGCCGGGCCGGCGGGGTTGTGTCAAGCTCGCAGCTGATCGATGCAAATTTACAGTCGGACCTTTCGGGGGGAAAAAACCCTTCTCACAATCCTCTCATCTCTCGCTGAGATTCTATCTCAGTGGAAGGAGGAGAATGCCCCTCCACCGAGGGTCATTTGCTTCATCCCCTCTTCTCTCTGCACCGCCATGCCTCGTGGGGCTCGGACCGTGTGCGGAGCCAGCTGCTGCCAGCATAATAAAACATAATAACCGCCACGGAGAAGTATCTCCTTTCATGCAGCCAGCGGTACCTTATCCTGACCGCTCTGCCCCCCCCTCCTCTGCTAAATCAGCCCAAAACAATGACCTGCAGCAGTCCCCAGGGAACCGTCTGTATGGGAGGTTTTGTTTTTCCAGCGAAATCTCGTAATGCCCCATAAAGGATGTTTATGGGGTTTACACAGGATAATGGCTACGGTTATTGGAGGAGAACTTCCGTGATATACAGCAGAAGTGGTCAGGAAGGCATGTACGCGATGCACAAACTGTCTGTCTGCTTCCTCGCACGCATACACGCAATTTCAAGACGTGCCTCATCACTCTAATTGGGTGAGAGTTAGTAATCGGGTGCGACGGGGGTTAAAGTTGACGAGTCGGAGGCAGACGGAGGTGACGCCGAAGGAAAAATGGACGTAACCACTTCTGACAAATCGGACTTGATGGATGAGTTTACCTGTGCAATGAGAGAGGGAGAGGGGATTAACATGCCACCCTAAATCTCTGTCTTAGATAGAAAGGACGAGTGCAAGGGAAGGGGAAGCAGAGAGGAGATATACTTTTATTGAAAGGAGAAGTTAAAAAAAACAGAGTAGAAGGAGCTGGTGGGGGGGGAATGTGAAAATGAAATGAATAAAGTTCAAAGAGAAGGAAATGCGACAGTTAAAGTGAAGCAAAGCTGTCTTGAAACCATAGAATCTTATTGGAAAAAGGATGTATGTACCTTATTGTATTATAGTATGCAGTACTCTCTTTAGATCTCAGTGTAAAAAAAGGTGATGGGAGTCCGATATGTTGTGGGGGGGGACTATCAAACTGGTTCAATGAAAGATGGGGGAAAGGCTTTTTTCCTTTGTTCAGTTGAGCGTGATAGAAGTAAGAAGCCAGTTTATTCCATATATTCACAGAGAGCTCCTGCTTATTAGGAGGGCCAGCGAGCTCAGAGGGAAGCAGCAGAGCTTGGCCTGGGGAGGGGGAGGGGAGTTTTTTTTTTTTTTTTAAAGTGAGAAACCTTAAGCCACATCCCCAAGAGACAGCAGCACTGGCCCTGCAGGGCTAAGACAGCTTCTGGGCCAACCGGAGCTCCGTGGTGTTTGATTGACACCGAAGGGATGACAGTCGAGATAAAGAAAAGAAAAAAGCAGAGGAGCCAGTAAAGACTTGTATCCTTCTCCTCTTCTGAAGTGCCGTTGTGATCTTTCCGGTGCCCGTGTGGACTCGGTCAACGAGCCACATCGGGTTCAGAAAGAGGATCTCAGCCCACACAAACTCACCCAAAGAAGAGGCCCGGTCCTCTTAGATAGATACAAAACCATACTATGGTCCTCTCACACATGCATTTGCATACACACACACATGCATCCTCACACACCTCATCGCCAACTTTTTCTAACTCCTGTACTTCTTTCTCTCCTGTTTTGTCATCACAGAGAGCAACATCACAGTGTTACTGGCCAGCAACTCTTCGGAGGTCCTCGAGGGCGATGTGATCCAGTTGATCTGCTCGGTCCACTCCACCACAGGCCCCCTGTCTGTCGTCTGGCAGTGGACGGACAAGCAGGCGACGGCGGCGGCCGTGGAGGTGGCCTCCGTGGACCGGGACGGCACCGTGTGGCACAGCCCCTCCTACAGAGAGCGCTCCAGCTACGGGGAGATCCGCGTGGAGAAGGTGCGGCCCGACACGTTCTCGCTGTCTCTGTACAACGCCCTGCCTGGAGATGAGGGCCAGTACCGCTGCGTAGCCTTTGAGTGGCTTCAAACTGGCACTGAACCAGAGCTGAACTGGGGGAAGATCGGGGAGAAGTCGGCCACCAAGACCGTCGCTGTCAAGACTGTTGGTAAGTCACGGCGACCTGATCTAACCCCAAAATGGTCTTTTTTTTCAAAGTCGGTAAGGTGTAGTGGGGAGGGGGTGCTGTGGGCGCTGCAGCCCCCCCCACTGGCCAGAGAGAAAAACAGTGGAAATGTTACTTCACTAAATGTACCTTTTTAACGGTTTCTGTTCAATTGCTTGTGGATTCATTATTTGGTTCAAATGTTAAAAATCCAGTACATTTGAAGAATAAATATGCATGCCGTTTTCTAATGAGGTTTCCTGACACGACTGCGTGCCTTCACCTTTTAGTCTAGAGGCGCTACTTAAAATAGCTCTGCAGAAAATAACAAAATAGAATATTTATTCACCTGAAATAGTCCTCAACCAACCACATATATATATATATATATATATATATATATATACGTATCCAGGGCAGCCCCCCCCCTACAGAATGTAATTCCCGAATGCATAGTAAGACTCTGACGAGACGGTGGGTCTGCTGCACACATGCACCCTAAATCAAAGAGAAGCACACGGCTCGTGATTTGCTTAAGACTGATGAATGGCGCAGGCAGAACATGCGGTCCACATGGTAGAATACCACATGGTTTATTCATGCGGCGCTCGCTGTTATGACACACACACTCACACCACCTGCCACACATCAGGAGCAGTGCTTTCTGTGACACCCATCATAGATGCACTCTCTCTCACACACACACACACACACACACACACACACACACATGGATTAGCCAGAATTATTAGAATGGAAATGCAGCAGCAATGTGTTTCACAGTCTGTGGGTCTCCTCTGTCAGTGCTGAGTTAAGCTGAACATCCTCGGTACAGGCTGAGGAAGCCACTGGAGCGGAGTAGTGAGGAGCTGGCAGACCAGGAGCACTGGGCTCAATACGCACACACACACACACACACACACACACACACACACACACACACACACACACACACACACACACACACACACACACACACACACACACACACACACACACACACACACACACACACACACACACACACACACACGGATTAGCTCCCTGCAGCAGCACACAGCGGTGCTGCTGCGAAGAGATGTCGGTTTTTAAGTGGCCATTTGTTAAGTTCGGGCAACAACAGAAACATTAGTTTGAGGAACAAGGGACGCATTATGCAAATCGGGGACTGGAAGTCCGAGGCAGCCCGTCGCTCTTCAGTTACACTCCTCGACATCTCCTCCCTCTCTCTCCTCCATGCTTGTTGATCAAAGGATTTTCTAAGCGCGCGCCGTTGTGTGACGGTCAATGTGTGTGTTTTTACTTCGTCTCCGATTTTCATCCTCATTCTTCCCACTTTGGCTTCCAACTTCAGTTTTATTGGAAATAAACTTTGCATGCAGACAGAACTCCTTTTCAACTTTCTTATCTTCTGCTGCTTCTGCCTTCTTCCTTTAGTCTTTGCACCTAATGCATAGAAAAACACTTCACTCTGACCTTTCCTGTTGACTGTGTTTTTCAGAGGCTGAGGCTTGATGTATTATATATGGCCACTGTACCTCAATGTAGACCCTCTGGGGATTGTCTTCTGGGAGCCTTGTGTTTTTTGTTGCCACGGTGAAGACAAAGATGCTTGGTAGAGAGTCTTGTTTCCAGCTGATTGGCTTAAGGGGCCCTCAGGGTGTCTTGGGTGGCAAAAGAAGCCTAAAACACACACACACACACACAAGCCAATGCATAGTAGTCTCCCACTCAATCTTGTATAGTGAACGAAACAAACGCATTCATGTTTATTCACAAAGACAAAGAGACGGAGTTGTATGGGGAATGGATTGGGGTGAAATCGTCTTTTCTACCGCAGAGGCAGGCAGACGCTGAGGAGTAATGGATGGATGGAGGAGGGATGCAGGGAGATGAGAGAGAGTGAGAGGGGGGGAGAGTTATTGTCTATTAGAGAATTATGTCCCCAGGCGGCTGTCCCAGCAGTAGCCAAGTCTGGACAGAAAGCCATTGATTACACACCCTGAAGGACAGCGGGCTTGATGGCTGTCAGAGGAGGAGACAGGTTGAGGGACAAAGAGAAGGTGACGTGGCTGTTGACAAGAACATAGTGGAGAAATCTGCAAAGTCTCAAGGAAAATCATTATCTGATCTGTAAAAAAAAAAAAATCCAGCTTAATCAACATCCCCCTGTCTTTTATGTTTCTAATATGGCACGACAGGGACCAAGGAGTCCATCTCTCTCTCCTGACTCCCTTGCCTTCTTGTGTAGATAAATCTTGGCAATAACATGGAGTTGGGTGAACCTTCTTAGTTAAATGAGGATAGTTAAGACTTGGCAAGGAGTCGGGATGTAGATCGAACATCGGTGCTTAGAGGAAATCTCTCACCTGGGTGTTCCTCGTTTGCATCACCCATTCATTTAGATTTGCACTGTTGAGCATTGAAACACAGACATAGGGTATATAGGACGTGCTTAATGGTTCTATAGGTGCTTAATGATAGCTTGTTGAGAATCAGTCCACAGTGAATACCATCTGTATTTTTACCTGCAGGGGGCTTTGTTCCTCTTGGTAGCCATGCTCAAAAGGAATGTTCCTTCCTGGAAATCCACATCATTTGCTGAGAACGGACTCAATCACCCCGCCAGGCTGTGTTGTGCAATTAAGTGCAATCAGTGGTACTCTACGTGTGAAGGGTTCATCATTAGTCCATTAAAAAATACAATTTTCACACATCCTAACATTTGCTCTCCACTTTCTTCCCCCCATCTAGAGTCCTCCTTCATGGTGTCCGCTTCATCACGGACGCCATCCGTCACGTTCGGCGACTCCTTCGACCTCCTGTGCCTGGTGAAGCCCCGCCACAACCCCCGCGTCCCCACCTCCGTCACCTGGCGCTTCATGCCAGCCGGCTCGGAAGTCGGCGACGAGAGCCAGGGGGAGTTCAAAGACCTGGTGACTTTCACCCGCGAGGGCACGCTGCAGTGGGGGGAGCAGCTGCTGGGGCTGGGCACCCGCACCACCGTGGACCGCTCCCACTCCAACACCAACTTCCGGCTGTCGGTGACCCGCGCCGGGCGCCGCGAGGCGGGCAAATACCAGTGCACCGCCGTCCTGTGGAGAAGGAACTACGACAACAGCTGGAGCAGAGTCGCCAACCGCACCTCCAACCTGCTCGGCATCAGTGTCCTACAGCCAGGTAATGCTGCAGATCCGCTTGCCAGGCAGAGAAACACCTAATTGGAACGGACACAGACCGGCACACAAACAGGAATAAACACCGATTCAAGACACACACACTCACACACACACATGTACACATCGAGTGAATGCAGCAGAGCTTAGAGGATGTCTGCCTGCTCTAATTGCTCTTAGTCTCTGGTTTAGACACTAATTGGATGTGTGTGTGTGTGTGTGTGTGTGTGTGTGTGTGTGTGTGTGTGTGTGTCTGTGTGTGTGTGTGCAGGGTGGAGTCTCCTAATGGAGCCTCATGAATGTATTGCTAAATATCCCACAGGAAGAGAGACAAAACTGAGTGAATGACGTAGAAGAGAGAGAGAGAGATATATATAAAGAGTGAGCGATCTGTCCTTGAACCTTTTCTCCCTCAGCGGAAGCATTAAACTGTCTACACCACCCTCATTGGCCCTCGATGCTGCCACACATACGCAGAGGAAAAAACCCATTCAGACACGTTCCAATTAGTGGCTGAACACAAACAGCAAACACACACAAACGCACACCGGCCCAATTTAGCCCTGTCTGGTGTGCCTCGGCAGTATGATGCTTCAGTTATTCAGGTGAATGTGCCTGAGGCGAATACTCATCCCGTGGATAAAGAAAAGAAAAACCGCTGTAGTCTGGCTTTCAAAGTAGTCCAGCAAAGCATTATAGTACCTGCCATGGTCCAGATTTGTTGGATTTGGCAGGAGGAGTGTGAGCAAGGAGTGTGGGTGGTATGAGAGTTTTCTTCTGTAATGTTAGATTTGTGACCAGGAGCATCGTGTGCATAGATATGTGCAGGGCTTGTGTCTTTGCCTGCCTGCAGGTCCCTTCCATGTTCAGGTGAGGATAAGTAAGAGGCCGTATCGAGTTCAGAGGAAGACTGCGGTGATCAATAACACTTTGAAAGTGAGCCGGTGGAATGTAGTCACAAATACAGTGTTGCCTCTTATTCCCTGCTGCTATCGAGTCGGATGAATGCAAACCGATGTAAACACACACACACACACACACACTCTCGTGCAGAAGCATCCGACTTCAGAGACTTTTACTTGCTTGACTGACTGTGCTCTGACCTCAGCCGTTCACGCAGAACACAGCGTCCCCGGGCCCTTCGCCAGTTATTTGGAGATCGACTTATCACCCTGGATGCTAATTTAGGCAGTCGGGCAGTTTACATTGTTTTACCCGTTTTGCAGGGGAATAAATACTGGGTCCTCCTCCCACTCCCTTTTCCCAACAGCGTCTCCATGACAAAGTGATCGGTTACCTTGGTAATGCCATCAGTATCTGCGACGATGGGATCAGTTTGCCGGCAGAAAAGCCAATCAGTGACCATAACGGTGCGATCATTCTGTGTGTAAGGGCACTACCTCACCAGGGAGGGCGAGTGAGCAATTTCTTTATCTCATAACGACCTGGCTCAGGCGTGTGTGTGTGTGTGTGTGTGTGTGTTTTGTTGTTATGCAGTCAGACCTTCATTTAGACCAGTGATTCATTTGTCAGCATGTAGGATGTCTCTCTCTCTCTGCCTCACGCCTCTCCTCCCCATCTGCCTTTTTCCCTCTCTGTTGTCCTAAATGTTAACCACTCCTGGCTAAACGAGAGGCTGGCATTTTCAGCTCCTCTCTCAAAAGAAGTGGGATAAAGGGGGGAGAGCGTGTGTGTGATGAGGTGTGAGCCAACGCAGCATCTGACCAGATCCATAATTAAGAGACTTACAGTCATGCTTCCAGAGGTACCTGCTCAATATGTATGAGTTGCCTCACCAGCATACGTGTGCATATATATATATATATATATATATATATATATATGCATGTCTACGTTTTTGCATGATTGCCGCTGCAAACGGCGTCCCTCGTGTTGTTCCTCTGAGAGCTTCCATATGCTTACTTAGCATATCGGCAGAAGCCTACCTCACTGCGGACACACGACCGTAGAAGGGCTTCTCTGATGGTCTATTACACCACCATCTTGTCTTCAGAAGCAGGACGCGTGCACACGCCTGACTTAAGACGGTTTGCAAATACCGGAATGCCGCTGCTCATTAAATTAGAGGAGAAACATCAAAAGTGGGGAGTGAAAACGAGCATCAGAAAGGTTGCCCTTGATCCGGCGTCCATGCATCTTAGATTAGCAGTGGCGAAGTTGTTGGATGTAGATTAAAGCGGGTCCTAAACCCACAGAGAAGCAGTCATACGGTCAGCACGGCACTCCCAATTTGCGAGGTGCACGCTGCCCGGGCCTTTGGCTTCCTGTTCCACATCGCATTAGCAGCGCGCCGCCTTCCCCCGGTCCCATGGGTCATATTAGAGGAGTCCCCCGCCATGATCTGCACACGTACACACACATGTAATAGTTTTAATGTTCATTGTGAGGGCAGCCTTGTGCTCGAATCACCCACCACGGACTTCATGCAGGGAACCACAGCGCACACAGGAGCACAAACACCATCATGCTGGTGTACACACAAACATGCAGTCTACACACACTGGGAAGGAGGGGGGTTACCTCCCTGAGCAAAAGTGTAATTATCTTACCTTCAACGCCATACAATATCGGCCCTCACGGCAGAGGATCTCCACAAACACACACACACATAAACACGGCATATACAGCTCCACGTACAGTCGCAGGAATATTAGATTTCACCTGATTGAGTTTTCTCTTTGTCTCTGTCTGAAATACAATAATGGCAAACACATGTTCAGCATGGCAGATCACCGGGGAGAGCCTCAATCTCTACAACACAATCTAATATCATCTACTCATAACTCAAACTACACACACACACACACACACACGGAAGACACGCAAAACTAATTATGCAGAATCTTCCCTAATGGAAGCGGAGTTTAGATTAATGATGGTTTGGGGAGTTCAAGACATTTTTCTCATCATTTGAGTGTGTGGCATGTGCACATTTTGTGCGCGTGTGTGTGTCTGGCATGAGGAGTTGGATATTAAGACCGTCTGGTTATTGGCTGAGCTGGAATGATGATGGTGATGATGGAGGGGGGATGGGATGGGAGGGGGGGGTGTCCCACTTAGAATTTCTCCTCATCTCGACACTCTCACCTACGCTTGCCTGGCTACCTTTCCCTCACACGATCAAACATCATGCCTTCTTTTGTTTTGCTTATTCTTGTTTTGCTCCCTCTCTTTGAATTAGGGAAGAAATGCATCCTACTTTTTTTTTTTTTTCATCTTGTCTTGCCTTATATGCTCTCTCCCTCCTCTCTCATATCGTTTCCTGTGGGTATCTTCCCATTTTAATACGGGCTGGCACCAGCGGATGCCACATGTGCGCTCCCTTTCATGCCAGTGAAGTGTTTGCCACCCAGCCATTACTGATAGCGCTGGCGTCACCGTGGCGATCGGAGATTCCTGCTCATCGGGGCCCCAGATAGGAGCTGCCTGTCTTCATTAAGGCCCGTCCTATCGTCGCTCTCCATCTCTGTCTTCCCTTTTTTTGTTCTCACTCTCCCCATAAGTCTCTTTTAATGTCTTCTTTCCCCTTCACTCTCACTTAGCTGCATGTTTCCTTCCACGCACGCCCCCAGCTTCTTTCTCACTCTTGTGATTTTTTAATATTTTATAATTCCCTGCCTCCCCCACTCACCCCCCCCCCCCCAACCTTCATAATTCTTCTCAATTATGTTTACATTTTTCTTCAAATAGCTTCTTCACCATTGTCAGTATTTCATAAATAATAAGAGCACGGCAGCCACGCTTGTTTGCACACAATAGCGGCTTTATCACGGTGTTATTGTTCGTGTCCGGGTTGTAAATCTTTTCCGGGGCTGCAGCTGATATCATTTTCGGTTCGCCCTCAAACTCACCTGAGGCGGCACTCTGCGTACACAGGCTGCCCGCGTGCCTGCAACACACAACCCGCCTCTCCCACGCACGCAAGTGATCAGAGTGCATGCGTGGTGGTGTTTTTTTTTTTGTCTGCACACGTGCACACGCCGGGGTCGTAACGGGTGATAAATGAAGAGCCTTTGAGGGGGTGCAGTGAAACAGAAAATAATTTCATGAAAGATGTTTGATTAATCACGCCTGTTTTAGACATTCAAGGTCAGGCTCCTTCCCCGTGTCTTCTTCCTCACAAGGGCAAACCCGAACACTCGCTCTCCCTCTGATGCAGGAACACAGGCACATATTTCTGTCAAATCCAATCCGATCCAGGCCTCATTTCCTATTTCAGCCCAAACTAAACAACTACAATGAGATTCTCTGTTGTGTCTCCATCTCTCTTAAGCAGCTGTGTGTGTGCGTGTGTGTGTGTGTGTGTGTGTGTGTGTGTGTGTGTGTGTGTGTGTGTGTGTGTGTGTGTGTGTGTGTGTGTGTGTGTGTGTGTGTGTGTGTGTGTGTGTGTGTGTGTGTGTGTGTGTGTGTGTGTGTGTGTGTGTGTGTGCGTGTGTGCGTGCGTGTCCTGCTGCTGCTGTAATTGAAGTCGTAACTCAGAGCTAGCCACAGTGCTGCTGCTCCCCATGTAAATCAGTGGCTAATAGTAGGAGCAGAGCAGGAGAGGCTCAGCAGTGCCGCCTCTTGAATACATAGACAGACACACACACACACACACACACACACACACACAAGCCTCTAGCCTAAAGTAACTGAATGACCGCTGTTCTCTGTGGTTTAATGCGCATAATGTGTTTTATGATTATCGGCAGGCCCCTTTTCAAACACACACACACACAAGCGTACGCCTCGATCTGTCTCCCCTCCTCGCCATCTTCTTTTGGGCCATTAATCTCCCAGAGTTCTCCTGCCCTGACCCCCCTGTCTCACCCCTCTCTCGTGCATCCGTTCCCCCCGTCGGGCCAGCCTGCGTCCAAGAATCACTTACTCAGACAGGCGAGCAGGGAGAGGGAAAGTGCAGTCAGTGCATCAGTGTATTCGCACCGATGGTAAAGAATAGGGATTGTATGGGTGGAGGCTGCGTGTGTGTGTGTGCGTGTATTGGTGTGTTCACGGCTGCCGTTACGTGCACAGATCCCCTTAATTAGCCCGGCCTTAATGATATTGTAGTGGGAGTTGGAAAGGGAAGGAATGAGGAGTGGTAATATCCCTCTGACACAATGGGATCAGAGATACATCGCAGCCATTAGCATAGGAATTAGGCAGAGGAGCCACTTCTCAGTCAGGGGAACCCCATCCGTCATTGTCTCTGAGTAGCGGCCCGCTCTGACTCCCTGTGACAGAGGTCCAAACGGGGCTGGGCTGTGGATCATTTGTGTGTGTGTGTGTGTGTGTGTGTGTGTGTGTGTGTGTGTGTGTGTGTGTGTGTGTGTGTGTGTGTGTGTGTGTGTGTGTGTGTGTGTGTGTGTGTGTGTGTGTGTGTGTGTGTGTGTGTGTGTGTGTGTGTGTGTGTGTGTGTGTGTGTGTGTGTGTGTGTGTGTGTGTGTGTGTGTGTGTGTGTGTGTGGGTGGGTGGGTGGGTGTGTGTGTGTGTGTGTGTGTGTGTGTGTGTGTGTGTGTGTGTGGCTGCAGAGGTTGACAAGGAGCAGCAAGCCAAAGTAAGCTGTTCTGCAGGGGATCAGGGCGTGTCTAAAGCCCTCAGTCCTGACATGCTCGGGGTCCTGGCCGTGGATTAGCCCGTGGCTGTGCTAATGCTAACGCTAAAGGCGGAGCAGGCAGCCATTAAGACTATAAGTCCTCTGGAGTGGAGCTGGAGAGACTGCCTGCTGCTTTCCCAAAATCCCCCCAGGCGCATGTTCTCACTTTCTGTCTTTTACATCTCTCTCATCTTTTCCAAGGCTCTCTCTCCCTCCCTCTGTACACTCGGCTCTCCCTCCTCGGCTGTTGGTAGGTGTTTGTGAATATCCGTTCAGTTTGGTGATACATCCCTTAACGCTCCTACTTTCCTCCCATCATGTGTTCTTTAAAGAATCTCATCCCTCTCTGTGTGTCTACCGCTCTACTCTTATTCATCCCTCTCATCTCTTTATGTCTCTTTCTCGCCGCTCCTTGCCCACGTTGGCCTCCTTTAACTAAGTGAAAGCGTTAACATCTGTGGCCCAGTGGATATGATGTCAGCTCAGTGGTCATCAAATACATATTAGACCGCATTTAAAGAGACCAGCGCCTTTTTTGTGTTCATACCTCATTTAGGCCCTCATACATATTCATGAACCCACAGGTGAAGCCGCTGAATATTCATGTTAGTGTCAGGCAATTAGTTAAAACGCGATCAGGAGAGAGTGGGCGACTGGTAGCGCAGAAGGGAGGAACGAGGTGATGATTGGTCCAAAAAAAAAAAGGACTGTGATGGAGGGGAAATGGACATTTAGGGCATTAAAAGACTTCACCTGGAGCAGCAGCGTGGAACAGAGGTGGAGAATGAATTGAATTTCCTCTCTACAAAAAGAATAAAGGATAACATTCTTTGATTTGCAATCGCGTGCTGTATTCTCATCCTCTGAACACTCAGCTTGTTTCATAGCTCCTTTGAAGTCATCCAAAAAAAAAAACACTTGTGTGTGTGTGCATGAGCTGTGGTTAGCGAGAGCTGACATACCAACCATAACCGTACACTCCTCCTCCTCCTCCTCCCCCCGAACTCAAGCTTGTTTTCATCTGCTCCGCTTCATGAACAACAGTTTTGTGGGCTTTTGGGGTTTGGTGTGCACTTTATCTGTCTCCCCGTATCAAAACTGGACTGCCGCTTGTAGCCTGTTGTATGCTTACCTCCGCTGATAAATAAAGGAAATAAAGACAGCTCTGTCTCAACTGTGCAGTTCCTGTAGCTATTAAAGGAGACAAATCGGGCACGCATGGCAAGGGGGCGAGACAAGGGGTTCAATGAGCCAATTAGTGACTGTACTGTGTGGGTCTGTGTGTACCGTAATGGCACTACAAACCCAGCAAACTGCTGAAACACAAGTACCTCCAGTGCAGCAGAGATGCCTTAGGGGGAAAGAGCTAGTCTGGCTGGATACAGCTCATATCATGTCTTATTATTATTGTTATTTTTATCATTATTGTTATTGGGCACACCCTGATTCTTAATTTTGATTTCATGTTTTTGTTTATTCTTGTCTGGTGATGTAAACGAAAGGCTCTGGTTTAATTGGGTCTGCCTTCCTTACTTGAAAATCTTAGCCATGCCACGTTGTTCATGGAGACGAGGTTGCCCTGGAAACGACGGAGGCAGGTGATGAGTACGAGACGCTGTCATGATTTATGCTCAAGGCTAACCTCAAAATTGACTTCAAATCCTTTTTTTTTTTTTATTTAATAAAAAAAATAAGCTGACCAAAACGGAGCATTTTTTAAATATTCTGGTGCGTGTAAAATGGGCATGCACTTTTATTCTCACCCAGATTTGACTGTCATGTGAACTAATGCAAAGCAGTGAGACACGGTTTCCAATTACGGATTTGTGTTGCCTTGTTGCTGCACCCTCGAGGCTCATTAAAGAAACACAGCAGCAAAGAACATATGATCGCACTTAAAATAGGTATTGACAGCCTGACACGCAGGAACCCCGGCGCTACTATACACGAACAACGTATGATTGAAGTGGCTTCCTACGCTGGGCCGCCTCCCACAATCTGCCCTCATCAGCACCCTTTATACACAGACTTGTATACATCATATAGAATTTTGAGCCTGTTTTCTGCTGCTTGCGTCAGCAGATGTTGCATTGATGTATATGTGGAGGATGGCTGCGCTGGAAGGAAGAAACCTCACTCTCGGAGGGAATGGACACGTGTCGGAGGATGTGACAGGGCCCGTCTGTGCAGTCGCCGTTCCCTTACTGAGGCGTTTTCACAACCAAAGGATTCAGCAGGGAGTGGCGACTTTAAGGTTGTTTTGGGACATAAAAAAAAATGCATTCTCCTTTATTTCTTTCTTTTTTATTACCAGCCTTTCTGCCGATTGCTCTCCCATTCGTCCCTCTCTCTCTGCTTGAGTGAGCGCTCTGTTACGATTACTTGTAATAGCTCATGATGCTACCTAATAGGGCTTGAATAATTAGCCTGTTTTAGCTTTGAAAAGGCATTTCTGTAAACACTGATGTACGGCAACAGGCTTTCAGCCTCCAGTTTTTCTCCTGGCTGCGGATTCAAACTTCAAATGAGAACGGCGGAGAATTGCTTTGTCCTGTGCCAATCCAATCCTGCATGGTTCTACTTCAGGAGGTTCAGAGGTAATTCTCCTTCAAAAAAAAAGAAAAAAAAGAAGAAGAAGAGAGCCAGGATTCCGCGGGCTCGGCAGTAATTCCGGATGGGGGGAGATTGTCAGGCTTCCTACCATGTCTCTTGTGGGTACCGCGGCAGTGATAACGACTTATTTCAGATGCTCGTGCGAACAGGGTGGTCTGGCGATGCCTGGCAGTCGTACGCCTTTCAAACGCAAGCATACATGCTGTATGTATGTGCAGAATCACAAGCAGCTAGCATTTGAGCACGCGCAGCGATCTGTGAGGGGAAAGGTTTCCAGGTCAGACGGCCGTGACCCTGCAGTCAGTCAGTGATACTAACGTTTATTGTGAGCTCGGAGGGGACGTGACATTGGGAGATAAGCATAGAGAGGAAAATTGAATGGAGTTTTATATGACTTGTTTCAGTAAATCAAACAAAAAACATGTTTTACAAATCCTGGTCAAGGCTGCGAATTGTTTGAAAGTTGTCGCACCAATTTGAGTTTTTTATTTTTTTATTTTTCATTGACAAAAGAAGCAATCATTGTCAAGAAGTTTGTCTTACACATTCACATCTCCAAGTCTGGTTAACGAATACTTGAAAGAGATGAATCTGAGTCAGAATTGAGTGAAAGCTTTTGAACATGAAATATCCATATAGTCCAATTTACATCCAATCCATTAAACTATAGGCTGCAATTGATGGGCGCCTTGTGCAAATGTGCATAGTAGGGGTGGGTAAAAATATCTATACGGGAATATATCGCGTGTTGTGAATGCAGTACTTTATCCTTTTTCATTTTATTTTCAATATTTATTCCAGTAAATTTCATGGGAATTAATAAAATGGAGAGGCTGTTTTGAATGAAACAGTTTTGACTCAATTTGTCCTCTGATCAATATCATCTGATGTACATATACAGGTACTTGTGTTTTCATCTTTATTTAGATCGCAATATCGTGATACGTATCGTATCATGACCAAAGTATCGTGATGCGTATCGTATCGTGACCAAAGTATCGTGATACGTATCGTATCGTGAGGTTCTTGCCAATACTCGACCCTAGTGCATAGATTTTATTGGTTTACCATGATGTGTTTTTGTTTTTTATTCCTCTCGTGTCTGCGGTAGGGGTGGCAACATGACATCCCGCAATTGTCCACTGCTTAGATCAATTAAGAGAATTTGTTTCCCCCAAATTGACCTCGGCCAACAAACAACTCACGGCTCGCCGGCGGTGCGCCAACGCTAGAAAGTGCTGCCAATCAAATCGTTATTGCCGAGGATAACGTTGCTGTGAGAGATGCACGTTTGCACGGAATCATTCTACAGTTATTCAAGATGCGTTTGAGTGCAGGAAAATACACCTGAGATTATAATAGTTTGAAACAAATCATGGACTGTCATGCTTAAGAATTGTATGGTGTAAATCATTGTTTTTATTGTGACCCCATGTTTTGTGTGTGTGTGTGTGTGTGTGTTCTTCATGCCCTGTGCTGAACTAATCACCCCCCCTCCCCCCCAAGCGTTTTACAGTGGGGCCGTGGCCACAGTCACCCCTGATGTACCTGCAGCTAATCCTATCCCACAGCCGATGTCTCTGTAACCAACCCTGTCACAGCACTCAGGGCAGCCTCACCTCCATCCTGACATCTCAGTCACACCTCTCCATCATCTCCTCCTTCTCTTATCTCTTCTCTTCCAGTCCCTGCTTGACTTCATATAAATGTGCTCCTTCTATCTCCTCACATTCTGGCAGACTGTCAGACCTCCTGTCCCGCTTTTTTTTTTCTTTCTTTCTTGTATCCCACCTAATAATATCCATAGCCCAACTTTACAAACCCCCTTCACCCTCGTCTCCTCTGCTGTTCAAGATCTTACGTTACATTTGTCCTTTGATTCCTACAGACCTACCACCCCCTCAACTTTGATATCCCTGACATTCTTCTTTCCCCCGTATCTCTTTCTTTGTCTCTGTCACCACCCTCGCACCACTGTCTTTTCCTGCCCCGCTGCCACCAGAAATAAACCCAGCTACGGGTCGTCTGTCACCAGACAGAAATTGCATTGTGTACCTGTCACCGGTGCTCACATTCCCCTGCACCCAAAGGAATGACTGTCTTTTTTTCTCCCCTTTCCTCCCTCCTCATTCTTTGCAGAGAGCAAGCTGCGAGTGCAAAAGACCAACCAGTCTCAGGTGTACCTGGAGGACAGTCGCGTCAGGATCAATTGCTCCATCAGCTCCCAGACCAGCCAGGACTCCCAGCACGCCGTCCTGTGGTACGTGAGGCGCGCGACCGGCTCCGAGGCCGACGAGCTGCTGCTGAGGATCGAACGCTCGGGGGCCTTCGAGTACGGCGCCTACGCGGAAGAGGAGAGGCTGCGGCGGCGAGTGCAGGCCGAGAGGCTGTCCCCCCGCCTCTACGTGCTGACGCTGAACCGGGCGGAGAACAGCGATTCTGGGACATACTACTGCCTGGTGGAGGAGTGGCTGAGTGACCCAGATGGAGCCTGGTACCGGCTCTCCAGGGAGTCCTCGGGGTTCACGCAGGTTCTGGTCAGGCAGCCAGGTGAGCAAGCGGTCAGAGCTGTTTGTCTTAAACAAGTGCTTATTTATTCCCACTGCAGGGAACCAGTTAAACATTGTCCATCCACCCCCTCCAAATGGCCTTGCCCTGGCCACTCCCACATTCTCTGCTCAAGGCCGTCTCGCTCTGATGACTTTACACCTGTCCTGGGCAGAGCACAGGTGGCAAAGAAACGGGTTGAAGTCATGCCATCTGTCATAGAAGGAATAGAGGAGAATCTAATCCTCCTGTCCAGTACTCAAAATCAAAAGCATTGATGTAAATACTGCCACTAAAACCCTGACATCCTGCAGCCTAAAGAACTCTCGATTTCTCTCCTGAATTTCCCCCGAGCTCCTTTATTCACACATTCATGATCACATGCTCCTTTACAGTCTAGCTCTTGTTTTTTTTTACGAGTATATTCTACGCACCGGCTGAAGGTGACTTATCTCAGCCGTCAAAGAGAGCACTGTTCATCTGCCAGGTGTTTATAATGCAGATAGGGCACCTGTCCAACTAGAACTCTGGTCACAGCGAGGCTGGCAGGGAAAAGACGGGGAAGCCACTCCTTAAACGACCCATACAAATGCAGAATATGGAATATGTGGGAATATATGCACCTTATATTAGCCTAATTTCAACTCAAATGTTAACACATGGTTGTTAGTGTAACTTCTCCTGGGGCCTGAGTTAATATTTATCATAAGGTAAAGTATATTATACATAAACATGTAGGTTTTAAATTTTAATGATCCATTAAGATCCACATATGATTAATAGAATATGCTGTACAAATAGCATGGATATTTAAAAAGCTGCTAAAAAATGCATCCAGCAAGGAAGCCGTCCAGGAATCTGCCTGTCGTGAGGAGAGATGAGGAGAGATGAGTGCCAACACTCGCCTTTTCCTCCCGCCCTCCTGCTGTCCTCTCTGTTACTCATGTTGCTCTAACAAGGAGACCACTCCAAACTGTGTGTGTGTTTGAGCACCCCGAGCGAGCCAGGTCTTCACTGCCATCTTTTTTTATTTTATTTTTTTATAACCACAGTGAAACTGGGTCATTGTACCAACCCTGAAGGGTGTATCATTCCCATACAGACAGACAGACAGACACGCTGGCCTTGGGGTTGGATCTAACCTTGCTGGAAAGCTTAAAGACTGGCGATAGCTGTAGGTTTTGTCTTCCGTTTACACATTTTTGAAAGTTTGGTGTCCCTGTTTGCTGACCCATTTGACGTTTCGTGTTGTTTGCAGTATTAAGTTGAAGTGCCTACCACAATTCCCCATAGGCCGAGCATCTTTAAATTGCTTGTTTTGTCTGTTCAACAGTCCAAAACACAGAGATGTTCATTCTAGAAAATACATCAGGAATTACTCACATTTGAGAAGTTTGAACCAGCAAAAGTTTGCCTTGATTACTCAAATGATGAATCACTTTTTAATGACATTATCTACCATATCTGGTTTAAATAGGTTCCCAAATAGCCACAGTTAATGTCATTTTGACTAAACATTGTGCTATGGTGCCTGATTTCCCCAAGAAATGCTGTGAATGTCAATACATTTCCACTCTTCTGCCCCCCATCTGTCTCTCTTTCCTATCTTCTCCGCAGAGATCCGACTGCAGGTGGAGGAGCTGGAGACCAACGTGACCGTGGAAGAGTCCACCTCCATCCGACTGGGCTGTAGCATTCCCTCCCAGTCGTCCCGAGAGTCCCGCTTCTCCGTGTCCTGGTACGTGGAGCGTCCCGAGGACGAGGTGGACGAGGAGCAGCCGGGCGAGGACGAGAGGGAGTGCGTGTTCTCCATCGGCCACGACGCCGTGTTCGGCAACGGGAACTGCAGCCCCCGGGAGGAGCCGGGGCCCAATTCCCGCCTGCAGTTTGAGAGGATGACCTCGGACCAGTACAGCCTGACCATTCAAGGGGCGCGGCCGACAGACGCGGGCCGATACTACTGCCACGTGGAGGAGTGGCTTCTCAACCCGCGCAACGCCTGGTACCGCCTGGCCACCAACAACTCTGGGTTCACCATCGTCAACGTGATGCAGCAAGGTAAGTCCTCAATTAGCTAAAATCCTCTAATGTTCTCTGATAGCAGGTGAAAATGAACACTGTGACAAAACTCGTATCAATGGCTGTCGTCTAATATTATACCGGCAATTTAAAACCGGGGAGCTTCTCCACAGATAGAACAGGATGTAATTAACTGCTGCTTCTTTGGATGTTTCGTCTCACGGTAACACTGTCATATTGCGCAATCCTAATAGGTCCTCTGCGTTAGAGTATCTGTATTATGGGCCAATTAAAGAGCTCTCAGGTATATTATGTGTCATCTTTGGATGATCTGGCTTCCCCCACTCGCAGCATTCATTTTAAAGGAGCTCAGTTAACGGCAGAGCCGGAGACGGCCCCCCCGGTGTTAAGTATTGAAAAGCAGCGCCGGGATCTAAAGATGTCAAACGGATTCATTCACCAGTGTAAACAACCGGATGAATATCATCCGTAACTGTGAGAAGGGCATTCTACACGACACACAATTTAAAGTACATTTCAGTTTGTTTTTTTACTTTTTTTTTACTGTTTAGTTACTTCAGGGCCGCTTTTGCATCCGTGAAAAACGTTGATTCGTCTGTTTCTCTGTCGACAGAGTCCAACCTCCAGTCCGTGGTGTGCGCCAACGACTCCCTCTTCTACTTCGTCTTCTTCTACCCCTTCCCCATCTTCGGCATCCTCCTCATCGCCCTGCTGCTGGTGCGCTACAAGAGCCGCAACAACAGCAAGAGCCAGGAGGGCAAGAACGGCGCCCCCCTCCTGTGGATTAAAGAACCTCACCTCAGTTACTCTCCCACCTGCCTCGACCCGCCCGCGCTCAGCCTGCACCCCGGCTCGGTCGACTAAGCGAGGGTCCTATAGCCCCCTCCTCCCCCCCCCACCCCTCACGCACATTGAGGTTCTAGCCAACATAATGCCAGGGAGCAGATCTGGACTCCACCTTCAGACCCTACTGTCGTTCACTGCTGTGTTGAATTAGTCAGTTTAAAAATCCCTACCCTGGTGGCTGTCTGTTTTACGTTAACTGTGTGTGTGTGTGTGTGTGTGTGTGTGTGTGTGTGCGTGTGTGTGTGTGTGTGTGCGTGTGTGTGTGTGTAGGCTGGAATGTGTGTGCCATGTTAGCACGATCACGTGTGCGAGCGGCGAATTGAAGGACAAAGAGAGTAACGGGAGCCTCTCTCACTTTTGTTTTCTGTGAAACTCATAGCTGCATTCTGTTTTTTATTACTCCGAATATTTGTCTATTTTTCAAGAGAGAGAGAGAAAGAGAGAGAGAGACACAAACAAACAAACAAAACTGCGCACTTGAGATCATCGGCCAATCCGGGAAGAACATTTAAGAGAGGGAACTCTATCATCGACTCCGGCAACTGAGTGGATGCCAAAAAAATGAAAAAAAAGTCTCCGCACCGATTCCAAGAGCAGCCGCAGCCTGGCCCACTATGTTGGTTGCCATGGTGATCCTCCGTGCTCACTGACTCAGTCCGCGGCCGATGACTTGGTTGCCAGCCTGCATTGGAGACAAAGGCAAGGACACACAAGTCTGTGTCCTAAGTGAGGATGTGCGATGGCCCACCTGCCTCCACAATGAATTTGCCTTGGCAGGCCGGACCAGGTCCTCTTGCACCACTTAAACACTGCCAGACACTCTGGCCTTAGTGAGAGACCGCTCCGCTCTTTTACCCTCCTCCTCCTCCTCTCCGAACAGACACACACAGAGAAAGAGAGGGGGGGGGATGTCGGAAATGATGGTGAGTAAATGAACAGCTCTCTCCTGCTGAGGATATATGGACTTTGATATAAGGTTGTTGTTGTTTTTTAGTTCGTTTTTTATTTTTTGTGTGTCAAGACCTCCTTATTTCCACACTGTTCTCTGCACCTGATGTTTGAAGTTTTAAAGTGAGATTGGTTTTGGAAGCGGATTGTAAATATGTCTGCTCACCTCCCGCTGTGTGTTTATCGGCCTTGAGGGCAAGAAGGGTCGTTTTTACACTTGTGTTTAATCAGTTGAATTGTCCTACTTAAACGACACAGCCGGGGGTTATTGACTGAAATTAAATTATTGCACATTTCTTTACGTTTGCCCAGGACGACCACTCCATCCAGTCTTTAAAAGATCTCACAAGATGCATATTAGATTAAAAAGAAGAAGACTTTTGATTCGTTAAGAGCCACGCTGTAGATTTCCATGTGTAGTTAAACACTTAAAAACTGCACATCATAAGGCAACAAATTGATGGCCGGGGGCAAGTGTTTGACTTTCATGCTTATTTTAAAGATTTTTCTATTTATTGTTTTTTTTACTACTTTGCATAGCTTTGTAAATTTTTTCTTTCTTTTTTTTTTTTTTGCTTTGAAATTCTCTAAGAAATTGTGCTGTTTGTGTTGCCAGGCAACTGCACAAAGCAGATTATGTCAATAGCCTGTGTGTTGGCAATGTGGTAGATGTAGAAATGCTAGATTTGTCCTGCGCATTGCAGTCTGTAGCATTTCATACCAGGTTGTCAAGTTTGGTCAGTGTCAAAACACTGTATATCTATTACCTATAATGAAAATTACTGTGGCTTTTACGTGTACAATAGTTGAACAGGCGAGTCACAAAAATGAATTCACTTAAATGCTTTTTTTTTTTTTTTTTTTTTTTTTGCCTGAGTCGCGTTTATTTAGTGAAATGTGATGTAACACCCAGGTAGGATGTTTGATCAAAGAACCGAACTGTTACAACATCTTCCAATCATGGATTCTAGCTCGAAGGCGTCGTCCTCGGCGCCGCTGATGCAAGGCGGCGGGGTTGGACACCTGCGTCACCTTCCCTGGAATGCGTCAAAGCGGGAGAGGTTGTGAAGTTCTCCACCCACCCTGGGCCGAACCCTTTCACTGCCAGACTGGACTGACTGATGAGAACTCGTCTCAAATCGTGTCAACATGTATATTGCATGACAATACTGCAGGAGGAATTTTGATGTTTTGTAAACTTTGAACCCTTTGAGCATTGTGTTTGTGTGACAAAGCAGTGCCCCTCCCCCCTCCCTTCCACCAACTTCCTGCGTCGACACAAAGCCCAGTCCCCCTCGTCATCTACAACATGACTGCCAGTTCCAGATGCCCTTTGGAGACTTGTGAAGTAATCTATTTCAAGAATGGCTGTTGTGGAGATTGTGTTTAATATTATTGCTCATAATTGTCTTTTTAATGCTTTGCTTTTATGCACTTCATTAAACAGATTTATGTCCAAAAGACAAAAAACAAAAAAAAGAAGCCAAAAGTACGTAGCTGATACTGACACGAGCCACCGAGTTCTGAGATTTCAACTTCCTTCACTGTTTTTCAAGGTAACCAGTCCGTTTCATGTAGACCGCCCACTATTCCACGCCGACTAACGCTGGAGCTGTTTAGGACGGGGAGGGGGGGGTTTAGCAATGTGATGTACATGCAGCAAATTCAGCTACAACTAGATCGATCAGTGTCTTCAAAGGAAAGGTTAAGCTGTCTAATCGACGTGTTTACAGAGTGATTTCAAGGGTACGAGGTGCCGGACAGAGACGAGTATTACACCGGCTGCATATTGCATCTACTAATGAACTTAACGAGGCAACATTTTGACCATCAAAGTCTTTTTTTATGTGGCAAACTGGAAATTCAGCTACAATTACAAGAAAAACAAAAATGTATCCACTATATACATAAACTCATAGCCTTAGAATGTATACTATATTCTGTATAATACACATTTTTGACAAATGTACAATGACAGAAATATGCTGTGCATGAGAAAAATGAATTTGTGGTAAGTTGTGATCTCCTCGTTGGCGGCGGAGTTGTCCTTCTCTTTGTACATATCACCTGTTTTTCTCACTTAAGGGTGTTTGCCTGACGAAAACTTTTCTCGGTCAAAATGTTGCCTCATTAAACTGCAATATTCAGCGCGTGGACTACCTCTCTTTTTTCTCTCCATTATAAACAGTCTTTAGCCTCCTGTTGATTTCTGATGTGATGCTCCTGCAAGACAGAGCGTATATATATATCAAAAACAGCAGGAAAGCCATTCTCCGGCCCGACGAGGAATAATTGATGGAGCCGTCGGAAAGCTCTTGTGTGCTTTGACAGTAATGGTTGGATATCTTATTGACTTGCGTTGGCAGTCGATGCTAATAGGGAGCTGATTTTATTTTTCATAAACAAAAAGGAGGGAAAAAAAAGGAAGAAAAAAAAAACTACTGGAGAGTGTTTATTGGCTGAATGATTGCATTTTATACACCTTGAACATTCCCACAGATGCAGGTTGTGAAATGGTGCCACTGAACCGCTGAGTCAGCATCAGTGTGTAAAAATCACCCCAACGAACATTTCATTTCATCTTTCTAGACGTTTGGGTCGGGATGTGCAGGCCGCAGTGTGTGATGTCACAGTGCCGCCGCCACCAACGGGGCTGTACAGTTGAACCCTGAGTGGTGTCTTTTTTTTTTTTTTTTTTTTTGTAGTTCTAATATTAATACCATCTATAGCTGCCTCCCGAGATTCCTCAGAGCGTTCTGACTGCGTTGTAGCTGTGTTTTGAGGGCTGCATGTATTGGCTGTGTGCTGGCTCCAGATTTAGGTGTAACATAGTTTGTGGTGATGTTTTCAGTTCAGCCAGTGATGCTTTATTTTCAGTGATGTATTTTTATATGACCATGGGTTACATTTTTTTTTTTTTTTTTTTTCATTTGTTATTCTATCAAATAGTTGCCATTGTGACCATTGAAAAGGCACTTTGCTATTGTCGGTTTATCGCAATAAAATACATTCAGTGCATCTTCCTGCTTTGCTTCCAACTATATGCATTTTGCAGTATTTGGACATCCAGTGTTGTTATGTGCGTTAGCCGTGAACTCGAGGTGAACGCCCTGCCAGTAGCTCGGTCCTATTGAGTCTGCGTCGGACTTTGACCTCTGAGGGTTTATTTACTCCGAGTAAAGTTGGGTTTTTGTGTTTGTATGTGTGTTTTGGGTCGGAGGATAAATTATGCTTAGAGGGCCTCCTGCAAGTTAACCAGGCTCTTGTTTGACAACCACAGCATATCACCACTCATAACTCAACCCAACGCAGATGGACTTACTCACTCTTCCTCCCTCTCACACACACACATCACTTCCACCCGTCCGTGGCATTCATAAACCGCTCTTTGACTCCTCCTCCCCATGAATTCACTCATACTGATGAACGCATACCCAATGAAGCCAAGAACAAATGCTGCCAGCCATTCCATTAATCTCTGGTGCCGCGCGGGGGGGGGGGGGGAACGGCGTTCGCTGGAAGAGAAATCACAGTTCGGTGGATTGTTTTCTGGGTTGTGATGCATGGAGGTTCCCCTAAAGGAGTTTTTTGGTCGACTCTTGCAGCAACGATCTGTCTCCCCCACGTCCAAAGATCTATTGACACTGCTAGCACTTACAGCAGGCACACCGATACTGTTGATGTTATTGTCAGTCATCTCCGTCACAACTTCCCAGGGTGCAAAAAGAAAAAAGACTGAACCCTCCCCCCTTCGAGCACTATCCAACTATGTCCCACTGATTTCTGTTCTCCGTCTCCAATATTCTCAAGCTCACATGCTATGAGGAAAGATCTGTCTTGCATTAAAGTAACGCTCACAAATCCACAGCCCTCGCTGACGCGGACGCACACGCCAGAGGGCACACATGGGCAGACAGTACTTAACGATCCGGAGCAGCAGGGCAGTCGTCTGGCAAGTAGATTATGATTTATTATCAGCGAGGAGGCGCTGAAGACGATGCAAGGACAGGACACGCCGTCTCCTGCTTTCACCGCGGCGGGAACATGTCGACTTTTCGACCCACGATGCTCAGCATCCACTATGTATAAGCAGGGTATGTTCTGTTTCGTAGCGGGAGAGGAGAGATAAGGGAGGCAGAGCTCTGAAATTAGCAGCTTGTAGAGTGTGACAAGTCTTTTGAGGCCCGTGCACAGCTTGTTGCACTCACCTTTTGTCTGATTCCGCATTGCCTTGTGTGGTATGACTCACCCTGGTGTGAGTCGATAAGAACGCCGAGAACTCTTCTTCATCCGCCGACTGTAACATTCATATCTGGAGTACGTAGCTGAAGAGAAAGTGGAGGAACAGATGCACCACCTGTGCTAACTGCAGTTTTTCCTCTTGATGTATTAGCAGCAGTCTGTGATCTCGAAGGCAGTGTGATCTATGTAAATTATGCAGGGAGGGGAAAACAGAATCAATAGCTGCATTATGGGTCCTGTTAGTTAAGGCTGCTCATCGGAAAAACCGAATCTCGGGATTCACAAAACACACACACGCGTCACCTGCTGACACCGAAACAAACAAAACCACCGATGGTCCCACACCATTCATTATGGATTAAAAACATGCACAAACGTACAAACACGCAAACTGACACGCACGCTGGAATATTCTCTCTTCATCCATAATTGATCAACACTAAAACTGTGTGCGTACTTCCACCGGCGCTGCCTGCGATGGGAGTAAACTGATGCTAAGGTTGCTACTACGGCAACGCTCCCCAGGGACCTCTGCATTTAGTCTATTCTCCGAGGAAGTCTAGAGATTCAGATGTAGAGCTAATTAACTGTCCCAGGCATTCATTGTTTTATTTGTTTTCCGCAAGGTTTTAAAAAGAACATTGGAATACCTGACAGGCTGGATGACCTTGATGAAATATAGAAATTATTAGGGGGGATTTGCGAAGGCCATTTTGTCCAGACCTTCCCCACTAAAGCTAATCTCGTCCTCTGTCGATGCATGCAAGACTTTTCTTTATTCAAAGGTGGGTTTACCAGAGGTAGCTTCGGTGTGCAGGAGCTGGTGGAGGGAATAAAGTAGTCCTGAGGCGTTTTTAAGCAAGAATGAGTCAATTTTTCAGTCTGGCCCAAAGTGGTGGGCCGACCAACATTTCTCTCCCCAGAGACGCGTCATCATTAAAAACCATGGCTTTGATGTATCGCACATTTTAGAGGGTGGAGGATGGGTTTCATTTCCTTGAATCCAATCCTAAGCAGAGTTGTGGCTACATAGGAAGAGATCCATACAACCAAATAAATAATTATGGAGATAAGCTCATAACATAAGCTTGGCAGTATATGCCTGAAGGCATTTTACACAGCAGTAAACAAGTGCTGAGAAGAAGCAGCCTCTGACACTGTGCCATAAATCAGAGCGCAGCTAACCATTATAGGTACAGTTTATACTGTACAGTAGCCCACCTTGCTGCAGGGCAAAACAAAGAGATCTTTTATAATATTATTCTAAGCAAGTTGTTTTTTTTAATTGTTAATAAGAATAGGCACACTCAATCAGATGAGGCTTTTATGCATAAGTAAATGGTGGTAACAACAGCGAGCTAATCAGCGATATGCATCTTGTTCTCCTGTGGGAAGTCAAGTAATTATGAATGAGCAGGAGAAGGCGAAGCGAGGCTCACTAATGTGCCTTTAGTGCTGGAGAAGAGGAGAGGAGTGGAAAGATAGGATTCTACTCGATAATGATCCCAGAAAATGGGGAAGGGTGAGTCAGGGAGGCAAAGAGAATACAGACGGGAATACATGGAATAAATTGAGTGGCAGCAGAAAAATGCAAGAGGAATTAAAAATAAAAAAAAATGGGGTGGAAATGTAAAAAAACATGTTCCTCTTGGAACCAAATGTATTTGAATATTTGACAGCATATAATATACAAGGGTCCCTCATTCACTCTCGCCATCGTCTGTTTAAAGATGCTGGTGTGAGACTCCGTTGTAAAAAAACTGACGGATTTCACACCTCAAACCCGGCTTGGCTGTTCCCCCCGGAGGGGTTTGTCTTCCTGTGGTTTGAGTAGTAGCCCCCGCGGCCTATCAAGACGTGCCTTTGGAGGGCTCTGCTGTGTGGTGATCCGGCTGCCTTCGCCGCAGTGTGGTTCTACAACCTGCGGTGCCCTGTTGAAGTCTGCACACACCTCTGCCGAGGACTGAGACGCTCCCTCGCGGCGCTGCTCTGAAGATCAAAAGCTCTGCATGATGGCTGTCTGACTCATTTTCAGTGTAAAATCTTTTTTCTGGACCTTCAACTCTCTCTGTGTTCTCAGTTATATTCTACACTTGCTCTCGAGCAGGGGTCTCAAACTCAACTTAGCTGTGGGTCGCTGGAGGTAGAGTCTGGGTGAGGCTGGACCGCATCAAGTATTCCACAAAAAGAGGGGTTCAAGTATTAAAAAAAAGGATTCTCAATCTTTACGAATAGCAAATCAGAACATAGGCTTCTCTTACTTCCTCCTTTATACTATATACTATATTCAGGTGCGCTCAATAGTCCGGAAATTACGGTAAAAGTGACCAACGTTGCTAATTCGTGGTGTTGTCGCGAGCCTGAGCTACGGTAGCCCACAAGTGTTAAAAAATACAGAACAACTCACGCAGATAAAGTGAAGAAAAAAAACGCACAGGCCGCACGAACACCAAGCTTTGATTTCAGGTAGGGGGCCACAAAATATTGCAATTGGCCCCCGGGCCACGAGTCTGAGACCCCTGCTCTAGAGGATGTAGGTGAAGTGCTGATGGTTATCTGACCTTTCTACTCTCTGCCCCTGCCATCTCCCATCCATTACTGCCTTTAACCACCAATGACACTACCTGATATGGTTGCCATGGCACCAGAGCCTCTCATGAGTGACTTTGATTGTTGATCTTTCGTTGCATGTATATGTATATCAACAGGTGCACGGTGATCCGGAGAGAGGAGCTGTCAGTCAGCCGGTGACGAGACTGCGACATGGCGTCGGGAGCGCGGCGCACATGTAGGTTGCCGTCTGCACCCTCACGTCGAATTGGGTCCCCGTCTATTTTGCGAGGCGGCGGTGACACCGGCGTACAAAACGTCTGTCATCATCTATTAGAGAACACGTCTGTCAGATTCCCTGGTGACGTACAAAACGCATGTATTATACACAAACTCTCTCGTCGAGCCCCTATACGAAACCTCCGAGCAGGCAATGGGACGGGCAAAAAGTGATGACATTATCTGCCATTATATGTGACGTTGAAATGGAAATACAGATTTCAGGCATCAATATTTCAACTGGTCTGTGAATTGCCTCCAAGACATACGCTGCATTATTAAGGGCGAGCTGGTTGCAGTTGGAAGTATGTCACGGATGATTCGCATTGACAGGGGGGGATTCTTTCAGCGCACAAAAGAGATGAGACGCGCTGTAGACGTGTCTTTAGTCTTGCTGGGTGTCCTCAGGAAAACGGTTCTATAGCTCCATCTGGCTCAACAGATGCAATGCAACATATTGATTTCTGGATCCAGCACACCAACGTGGATTTCTTTCTGTTGTGATAAAACGGTCGGCGGTACGGCTACTGCCCGTCACTTGACCAACAACGACGCAACTTGATTAATATTGACAGGGCGGTTAGATAACACACCCAGTATACTTAAAGTTTAAAATCATTATCCCAAAGTACTCTAATACACTTATTCAGTAGCCAAGTCTCTGCAGTGCTGTTAGTGGTGCTGTTCACACGACGGAAACCAATGCATTATAGATTACAGCGATGGCTTTATAATCTGGAGCCGTGTAAAATATTTGTTCATACTTACAACTGAATTATATATACGCCTACGATTTAATTATATGATTAGTTTGGAATCCCCCTAACTACAGGGGATTTTTGTCCAGACTTGCCACCTAGTGTATGAAAAAGTAGTAAAAGTCAGTAACAGTTTTGGTTTAGATAAAGTTAAGTTTTAAGTAAAATCCAACATTCAAATTTGCAAGTATAAGTACTGAAGAATTTAGAGCATAATGTAGTATCAGTGAACTACAACCCTTGGGGTTATTTTGCATTTATATTGGAGTGTTATTATTGACGGTTGCTGTAAAATAAATGTAGTGGAGTAAAAAGTGCAATTTTCCCTCTGAATGTAAAATAAAAAGGAAATACTAAGTAATTCAATTTCGATACTCGAGTTAATGTACTTGATTACTGCATTTTAAGTTCCATAGTTTCACTTTAGCTTGTCTTTAAATGTAATGATTGTTGTTTTTGATGTAAAAAATGCCTAAAATCATGCAGTTTTCCTATTATCAAAAAATATCGTATAACTCCCTTTTTAATTAAATAATTTCAAGGGATATATTCTCACATTGAGATATTTTTGGACACATTGTGGAGAATTTTTAGAAGCATGTAAAACATTTGCCAAGATAAATATAAAAAGGTCAATTCAGGGCTCCAATAGGTCTGCCAACTTTATTCAGTTTGTTAGGAACTCAAGGGCAGACAGCAAAGAATCCACACTTCACTTCATTGGAGTCTTTTTAATTAGCAAAACCAGATTTCATGGAATTTAGAAGTGCACATAGCTCAGTAGTGTGGCGAGTTGTTAACGGTTCAGTTCAACAAAACGGAGAAAAGAGCACAAACTATGAAAAATGTATTTTCGGATGGAAGTCAGAAAATCACTTGCAAAACTGAAGATAAGACTAAACACAGTGCTCATTTTATTTCCATAATGACGTCACCCCTAACAACCGTGTCAAACTATATTCAGGAATGTTTACAGATGTGAAATAAGCACAACCTCAGCTCTGGTTGTCCCCGTGCCGAGACGAGACTCGCGTTCAGTTAACGGTTCAGAGAGGCGATAGTGGTGGGAGGACAGGATGAAGTTCAGAAAGTTTTGTAGGAGGCACGATGCAGCTTCACTCACATCAAAAGGGATTAGGATTCAGCCATCGCCCCCGCTCTGACCTCAGCCCCGGAAATGTCCACATTGAGTCCGTTCCAGTGAGTTCCTGTTCCGACCGTCGTGTTGCTGGGAAGGGCACGTGTCACAAAGACGACACCTCAGCGGTCCAGCGAGCGTTTCTGGATTGCCTCGGCCACCACGGTGCGCAGCAGGGCGATGACAGAACGCGGGTCCTCGCTGCCTATCACGGCGCTGCCCGACACGATCATGTTGGCTCCCGCCTGCAGCAGACATTAGCATGTTAAAAAAAAATAATAAATCCTCATGAAACTGGATTTTAATGCGAGGTGAATGACATGCATGTTGGTGTAACTTACCTCCGCACACTTGTGAATGGTGTCGGGGCCGACGCCTCCATCGACTTCAATGTCTAGTGAAGGGAACTGACTCCTCAACCAGCTCACCTAGACGCATGCACAGAAATAAACAGACAGCTCAGACACGGCACCATGTCTACGGCACGACGATAAATCCCAGGCATCCTCTGAACTAAATGTGAACGCTAGTCAGACGAAACTACTACGCTTTGGGGAACAAGTGCTTCTATCTGGGGCTGTGATCGGTCTGACATTTAAACGATATCTGACAGACTTCCAGACTTTTTGCCGAAAAGAGGAGATGGAGAGAGGGGAGAGCAGTGAAAGTGAAACTCATCTATATTCTTATGTAATATTATTGTGTACTTCTGTGGTTTAGGAGAAACTTACGTAATCTCCCTTCCCTAACAACAACTGTTAGTGTTTATGTTGTAGCCATAATAGCATTCTTGTTATGTTCCCAGTTTACATGGAGCATAAAAGAGTGGCAAGATGTGCCTTTTTGTCAATGTAACGGACATTTGACATGTGCTCTTCTGTTGACTTTTTATTTTTTTTATTTGTTTTGCAAAATGAAGCCATACTGGTGATTTCTTTCTTTATCTCTGCTTTTCAGTTGTGCACTTACGACTCTGTATTTATCTCATTATGTCTCAAAAAGGAGCTGATTTACTGTGTGATCGTCTATGAAGCCTAGTTTGTGTTATTGCGGTTGTGTGTTTTCTCTTCCTCTGCCTGTGGTTCGTCCTTACCTTTGGCATCATGTCCTCCATGAACTTCTGACCCCCAAAGCCGGGTTCAACAGTCATGACTAGAGCCATGTCGATCTGGTTAGCCCAAGGTGCCAGCTCCTCCACAGTCGTACCAGGCTTTAGCGCCAAACCCACCTACAGAACTCAGCGTTAGTATGGGGACGTATAAAAGACATTTGCTTACGTTTGAAGCCGGTGACGGTAATATGTTTTGCACACGAAGGCACCAGTGTGTTGTCACCTTCATGCCACTCTCTCGGATCTCCTTGATGAGGTTCCCAGGGTTGGTTGTGGACTCTATGTGGAATGTGTACTGGTTGGCTCCTGCTGCAGCCATGGGCTTCACCCACTGCTCCGGCCGAGACACCATCATGTGCATGTCTGCAACATTAATCAACACTCTTACAATACTGCACAGGCACAGCAGATTCATTGGGTTAATAGGGTCTAGCATATGTTTGGGGATGGGTCTTCTCTCACCAAAGAAAGGGTCTTGGCCTACTGACTTCCTTAGGCACTCTACCATGGGGTGTCCAAACGTGAGGTTGGGGACAAAGTGCCTTAAAAAGGGGAAACAAAAAAAGCAGACATTTATCCTCCAGCTGTGAGGAAATCACCTCGCCTTGCAGCATAAACGGCTGCAAACAACGCCTCGCATATTAAGAGGAAGGTAAACACTGACTGGACTAGCAGGCAGCAAGGAGGAAGTCGGTTGCAAAGACATAAAGTTTGACATCCTGACGTTTTAAAAGCCTCTTCGTTGACAAACCAAAGCCAGATAAATCCAGCTACATAAATAATGTCTTCCCCAGATTAACTTCTGGCATGCTAGTTTAGCTTGTTGATGTTAGCCAACTTTAGCACGCACACGAACTTCCCCATCGGCTTGTTTTGTTAGCATGCTAGCTCCCCTTAGCTCACTAATAGACTGACCCGTCCATGACGTCGAGGTGCAGGTAATCCGCCCCGCACTCCATCATCCGCACGCACTCGCTGCCCAGACAGGACAGGTCGCTGCTCAGGATGGACGGACCGATCTTCGCATTGTAAGCCATGCTGCTGCTACCGCCGCTGTGTCTGTCTGCATGCAGCCCTCCCAGCGAGATGACCACAACACAAGGCACCACTTCCGCTGATAGCCTTCAAAATAAAAGGGGAAAAAACACAAGCAACTAAACGTCTTCCAATATCAAACTACTTAAAGAGCAGTACATACTGCAAACATGTTTAAATTGGATTATGAAAAATATATTATATTACAGGTTTACCATATATTATTAAATTATTATTATTACTTTTTATATTGCTATTTTTATATGTTGTTGTTTTTTACCTATTTATTTGTTTTTATCTTTACTTACTGTGTTGTCACTGTGTGTAATGCTGCTGCTACACTTTAATTTCCCAGCTATCTATCTATCTATCTATCTATCTATCTATCTATCTATCTATCTATCTATCTATCTATCTATTATTAAAAAACGATACATAATTATATGTTATATGTATATATTATATGTATATGTATTATAATTATTATATACACAGAACTTCCGGTCTTAAACTAGGTGCCAATGGGTAACTTGTTGCATCTCTGGCCTCACACTTCCGCCTTCATCAAAATACGTTACCTACTTCTTGACACTAGATGGCGCAAAGCTCATAGGGGCAATGCACTGGGGACAGTGGATTCACTTTGCTGGTTGTTGATTGGGGAGAAGATTGCAGTATTAAAAGCTCTTATCAGCTTGCCTCTCTATGGTGTAAAAGCGTTATCAATACTTGTTATTGGACTTTTATTATAGGATACGTTTTTATTCCCTGCACCATTACTGTAGCTGCAACATTTCCCTGCAAAACTGCACTTATCGTAGTGTTTCTCTGCTCGGCTATGAAGACGAATAATTGGCAGAGAAGTTACAACAAACAATTCTGTGAACACAACCTCAAAACCAATTCCCTCGGGCTGCTTTCAGACTCTTTGTCGGATAATATGGGGCACAGTTGTGTAAACATCAGGGTGTTGTGTTATGTAGGACACATTTGCAGGCCTAATGTGGGACACAGTTTACTAAATGGTGTAAAAGGTATAAAGTTGCCAAATCTTTTGATTCCTTGAATCCTCCAGCTTCCTTCTATTTTCTCGGTGTATTTTTGCGGCTGCTTTCATGGTTTAACGTCTCTGAGATTTCACAGACTTCTTGTCAGCTCTCCATCTGTCGCTGCCATTCTACAGACAGATAGTTTAATGGCTCAATAGAAGAATGGATCTTTCACACTCGGTGCTAGAAGGACACAGACATTTAATGATATAAAGTTGTCAGGGCTTTATAAAAATGGATTTTATCGATTGAAGCAGTTGGGTGGATGGAGGACAGCTTAGCCTGCTGGGATACTTTGGTCTGTGAAATACCTCAATACCTCAAAGGAATGAGAACCCTTTTGCAGAAATGACAAATAGATCAGCAACCATCAGAAAAGCTTTATTATCTGACACCAACATAAAAATGAGAAAACGATGAAAGAGACACAACAAGGTTTCCAGTAAAACAAGATTGTTACAGTTTGTGTATAAAATGCTTGTCAACAAAACATTTCAGCCCTTAATAATTCAATTAAATACAATAATTAAATGTCAAATAAGTTATGACATGTATTATTTCATCATTGCTTGTGTGCTACATCCCATTTACTAATGTCAACTATGATGTCATACCAACTTGATCATGTGATGTCTGAGTTTTGTCAGTGGTGAGGGACAAAGACGTTTTTGTTGTGCATAAGAGACATGATTTGTTATTACCTGTATAATCCTGAGCTTTATGGCATTTTATCACCTAGTTTGGTATCAGTATGACTATTTTTTCAGATCATATGTGTAAGTTGTTGTGCTTTACAAGAAGCAGATGGCTGAGGTTTTCAAAAAGCCTCTGCAGCGCGTTGCTCAGCCCACAAAGAGGCACACACATATACCCAGACTGGCGAAACATAACAAATGACATTTATGAGTTTTACCCACGTTTTTGCATTTTTCCGCAGCAACGATGGAAACACTGGTGGCACGGCGTTCCTCTGGCAGACAAGAAGAAGATGTGATATTTGAGTAGGGGTGAGGCCGGGGTAAGTTCAAAGAACTGGGGCCTCTGTGGAAGGTATGAGCTCCGGGCTTTGACAGTCATTTTGTGGCCCGGTGGCATAGCTGGCTTTTATTAGTCTTTCCACAAGAGTCCTATGGTGAGAGCAGAGTCGATGAGTGTCAGAGGAAGATTCACTCCAGTTCATTAGGTGACAAATATCTTTTAAACTAAAACATATTTCAAGGAATTCCTTTTTTCTTAGTTGTTAAGGAGTCTATTATGACAGAGGTCACCCTCAAGGTTGATTCATTTCACCGACCTAGTTGATGTGTGTTGTCTTTAAAAGGGGTCATTCCTTCTCCTGCAGCTGACACAAAGACACATTCTTCACCTTTACTGTAAACAACTCCAACACCAAGCACATCATTCCAGTCGACCGCGGGGCTCTGCTTGCTGGACGGCCCCCGTTTAAGAAACCTTTTTTGGGTTTAGTGCAGCCCAGGAATGTGACTCATTTTCAGGATGCTGTCAAGCTGTTCTCTATTGCTCATTGCTGACATATGGTCATCTTGAAAACAGCACACGGTACTGGACTCACATTCATATCATCAGAAAACCTTTTCTCCCAGAAAAAGCACTATATTCTGCACATTAAAGACAAGCGTGAAGCCGTTTCTGGTGTAAAGCAGGTTGAGTTTTTGCCAGAGGTACCAGAGGTACAGGGCCGGCCCCTCTCGATTTAATGCCTAACACTAACAGAATTTATTTGATCAGCATCCTTCAGTGTGTGCACTGCACATATTCCACTTCTGCTTCGGCGTGTATGGTCTGCGGTGCTAATGAGCCCGGGCTCGTTACATGCATTCCTGGATTTCGGTCATCTGTGAAGACAATTTAAAATTGTCGTTCGTTGAAAAGTTGAAGACTAATTCATTCCATTCCCGTTCTGCTAAATGAATGTGTTCATTTTCATATATATATATAAGCCTTTGCCATTTTTTTTACGAGTTTTTAGATGTCAAATTCGTAATTAATGTGCTTTTAAAAAAAACATTCAGTCAGGGTATTCTCTTAAATAAATCTCTTTTTTTCCCACAGTACAATTTTGGCATGTGGCTTTATCCACACTCTCAAATGTGTCCCCGCAGGTTTAGACTTAGCCGTTGCAGGTAGCTAATTAATCGCTACGCAGCAGCATGTAGTAAACACGTTTGGACTTGCTAACAGTCCCTTTCAAGGGCATCATTTACCGACTATGAATTAACGATCTGGTAAATCAATGGCGAGCTCGGCTCCAGTGAGGAACCTGCACTACTGGAAAAACAGCCTCCTATTGCTAATCTGCAGGGGAAATGATGTGTTGATTCCATATAGGAAAGAATTCCTGTGCTCTCCAAGACGTGTACATTTGCACCGGCCCGTATGTGAGCTGTAACCGTTGATAAGTTGGGTTTATGTGACCTGCAACCTCGGCTACAGAAGGCAGGAACAGGAGCGGAGACACTGTTTTTTCCCTTCTTCCTCTGTCAAGGTTGATTATTAAGGACTTGGTCCAACTCCAAACTTTTGATGTATTTATCTTGAGTGAAAACTTCCTCCCGTTTCCCGCCCAGCCGTTGACTCCGGCCTCCTGAGCAAACAGATAGCGGTAAACTTGTTTCTTGTGATGGTCGGGAAGGACAGTGTGTCCTTGCAGCCTCTCCCTTCCTGGGCTTTATGTCCCTGTGGTCGGGGTCCGCAACTGTAAAGGGAAGGGTGGGGTGGGTGCTACCTCCCGTCGCTAGGTTAACGCTCCCAATCAAACCTGTTTTCCTGCCGGAAAGGGGGTGGGAAGTGTGTGCGTGTGTGTGTGCGTGTGTGTGTGTGTGTGTGGAGAGAGTTCAGGTTTGGGGAGTATTAGATGCTCAACATGCAAACTCTAATTGGGTGAGTATTTGATGTTGTTGGGATGAGAGGGAACAATCACAGCAGGACTGTCTGTACATTTGAAGTCATTTTATATCAAAGTTCACTGGATGTTTCCGAAGGGCTTTTCATTACTATGATGAACTCACAGGGAATGCAGTAACTACAGAGGGCCCCAGACCTATAATCATTAACCACAGTGAACTGAGACTTTGGAAGCGTGAAAACAAAATCCTCTGTGTTTAGCTGCGCTGCTTAGCCTGTGATGTGTTTCCGGATTTTTCTTTTAATGTATGTTGTATGTTCACACCATTGGAAACACAGACACATTGACATCAGTAGTCCTGGTAGTTTAATGTGGTTAGTTGTTGTCTTGCTTCCAAATCATCAAATAATTAGCTTCTACTTAAACAGCATTTGATCAAGCCATAGTTCATATTCTCTGACACGACCTCAACTTCATGTACTGTGACCACAGCACACTTCAGAGCCGTAGTGGCAAAGCATAGAACAGTAATTTACTGTGAAAAGCCCCTTCCACCGGTAATAATTTAGTGCTTTATGGAGGACAAAGTGTCACTTCAAAGGGCCTGATATGTGACCACAGGGAACCTGACATTTCAAGATGACAGTGTGAAGTGGTGGAGAAATGAAAAAAACATTTATTCTGAATAATATGTGTGTGTGTGTGTGTGTGTGTGTGTGTGTGTGTGTGTGTGTGTGTGTGTGTGTGTGTGTGTGTGTGTGTGTGTGTGTGTGTGTGTGTGTTTTAATACTAGCCCCACCAGTAGGTTGATGTGAGCAAAGCTTGCCTGCCTACTTCATAAAAGATCTAATCCACCTGATTTAATCTTTAATATTAGAAGACTTTGGATGATGAAAATGCACAGCAGGGTTTGATATTTCCTCACAACATGACCTCTTATAGAGCAGGGCTTTATTTTATGAAAACGGGAAATCCATTTCTAATGAATTTGCTTTCT
Organism: Eutrigla gurnardus; assembly: GCF_963514095.1. Classification (NCBI taxonomy): domain Eukaryota; kingdom Metazoa; phylum Chordata; class Actinopteri; order Perciformes; family Triglidae; genus Eutrigla; species Eutrigla gurnardus. Next base: position 21,138,393 of record NC_139926.1, read on the forward strand.
GAGATCAAAAAAGAGATTTATTATTTATTTGATGAATTACTTCTTTGTTTTTATCATCACCCAACCTAACCTGAAACGTCTCTTTATACACACACCTGATAAAGACACAATCTTACGAAAACAAACCAATGTATTTGTCCAAACCCTTCAGACAGACATGAATGTCCTGAACGGTGAATCATGAGGAATCTCTACTCTGCTGGGAAGAGTTTAACACACTGGCAGCACTACACTACTACAACACACACATCTGCTGCAGAGCATTACTTAACTATGAAGAAAAAAAGACCTGTGGCAAAATCTTTTGGCACTGAGCATTGACGTTTGGAGAAAATAACTTTATTGTGGAAAAAAAAGATGTGATATATATGACAAGTGGGAATATGAATGTTGACCCCATCTGGTGTTTTCAGCAGCTGTTCGACCCACTGAGAAAAGGGTGCTTAAGAATCCAGTGGTATCGAGGAATATCGAGAAACCAAAATCCTTGTGAAAAGTCACTGGTATCTGGGAACCACGCTGTTTTTTTTTTTAAAGTTAGTTGCTAACAAAATCACACCACAGCTATTAAAACTCAAATAATTTGTTAACTGCACCATTGTGTATCAGTGTGTAATAAATGCAGATGGAGTGAAACTAAAAGGTAATTCTACAAGGAAAACTCCCCCTTAATCTTTCTCATCTTGTTGTTTGGTGCTGTTTATTTCTTACACAACAGCTGACTCACCAAAACACGGATGACGTGATCTAACTGATATCTAATGCTCAGACTTTCAAAATAAAAGGGCAGTGGCTTTCTCTACAGATTCAACCCCGTTTATTGTAACCTTCGTTTCGTCAAGACCTCTTTTGCAAGAAAAGCCATGGTTCAACCACACTGGGTGAAATTCAGAGAAGAAGAGGCACATTGTTTCAAAAATAGGACTCAAGGCTCGATATTTCACAATAACGACACAGCTCTCATATGACTGAGGTATTGGGTTCTCCCTGCTCTTTATCAAGTAAAAAAAAAAAGAAGAAAGACCTGTCCATACCACTCTCTGTACTCTCAGCACACAGGGGGACAGTTACTCTAACTGCAGGAAAATAACTCTTCAGATGCACTTAACAACAAATTTATGATGCTGTCACCGTAGGAGTATCACAGCTTGGATTTATGTTAACTTCACACTCCATCTGAGTCCGAGGCAGGTCCTGGCAGGGAAACATGCGAGCACTGTTATCAGGGGAGGAAATTGCTCGTCCCATTAAAAAAAAAAAAAAAAAAAAAGGCCAGAATGAATGGCTCTCAAGACGCACACACACATCCTGACAAAGTATCCAACCGTCCAATTAACCTCACACAGAGAATGGACGGAAGTGAGAACAGGAGGGTGATGGGTAACAGCCCCCTGGAGACTCGATGTACGAGAGCACTCCAGCACGCTCGTTGTTATTGGCAACCCAGCGTTCCTCGTATCGCAGTGTTTTCATTCAGTCTTAAGATATCCTTTGAGGTATTTTTTTGCTTCTGGTATTCTGCCTTTTTTTTCCTGCTGCTGGTTGGCTGCATAAAAGGGCCAATATTGACTTTAGTGATGTGTTTTTGTTTGGCATGGGAATGCTTGGGGCTTTGGCTGGCGCTGGCCTCTTTGAGTGGCTTACCAGAGGGGCCTGGCAGATAGCCAGCGTGTATAACATCTAATAATGGACTCGTCTATACGGCGCTGTTTTGCTCATCAGATGAGAGAAGATGGAGTGTAAAAAAACAGCTATACTGTCATTTGGAGTAGTGGACTGTATGTGCACAGCATTGCACTAAAAGGTGATGAAGTTATGGTGTTATCATAGTGATATCCATCAATGGCTAATAAAAGAATTGTATATCAGAGATTAACGGAGCATTTAACCTGGCCCCTGTCCGTTTCCTGAAGCCTGAGCAGCTCCATAGGGGAGGGTACTTATTTTTTATCTTCCTTGCCAGGAAAACACCCAACAGCATTGGGGGAGAAGAAGAGAATACAGAAAATATGGATCAAATTGAGGAGCAAGGATCAATGGGCCCCCTGCCAACAGATTTCACAAGCTGCTCCATCATCAAGAATGGAGACACAAAAGGGAGTTGTGCAGCACAAAGCAAACAAGGAATCCACTCGAGCCTTGACAAAGCCTTCTCTCGCTTATGCAGAAACTATCAGAGAGACGAATAGAAACACTGGCAGTTTCGGAGGAGATCCATCCAACAATGACGTTCAGGAGAGAAACTAATCCGTGTTGGTTTTCAGGCTCTGCCACGGTGTTCCCTCGCTGGGTTATGTGGTCCGGCACTGGGGGACCGAAAATCTGTTCGTGGTTCATCGGAGTGGATCTCCCTTGAGCAAAATAAAAATTCCTGTGAAAAATTCAGTTACAGCACGCACGTTACTCTAAGATCGCGTTTTATTTTTGTGATGACAGCTTGGGTTCCGACAGTTGCTCTCCTACCCGATATTTTCATTTGTGAGCAGCAAAAAAAAAAGGGGACATTTTTTTTTTTTGTATTGGATTAGACATTTGTCCAAATTGTAAATGCAATACAAAATGCAAGAGGCCTAATTACACTTTATTTGTTGTTTGAAGTGAAATTTTAATCTTACTTGTATAATGTAACACAAGTCTTTGGTTTATTTTGGGGAATATTTTGTGCTTTCTTGGTTGAGAGTTAGATGAGAACATTGACAAAAGTATTGAGTTATTACAGTAAACTAACAGACTTTATATACAACTCATGTTGTGAAATAGTGAGGGGTTTTCCTGCCAAAATCAAATCAAAATCTTGCCTCTAATCTGGTATTTTTTGGAACCAGAAGTGACATGAGAGAGTGAAGCTAAATACAACCGAAGACATTTTTCAGAAAGTGAAAGCATAAAAGGTCCAAGACCAAGACCCATGCCCGTGAGCATGCTCTGTTTTATCATATCATATTTTACTCTAAATAGAACCATATTGAGATGTGTTCACATTGTTTACTTACCTAATGAATCAAGAGAAAAGTTGTAATTTTATCATAGGATTAACAACCCCTGCTGGTAAAGCTCACTAATTAGCACATTTTGTTCTGTTTGTTTCTAATTGACTCTCCAACTCTCGACAACAAATCATGTTACCCAAAATGTCATACTATTCCTTTAATATGAAATAAAGAAAGACGTGCTAAAATTGCAATACAGAAATGCAACACTAATGTTGTCTTTATCCTTATTTGAACTTAAATGACTGGAATATTCCATGAAGTTTGTTATCTAAAGAAATATATTTGGGGTGGGAAATGCTTTTTTTGCTGTCTTAAAAAATAATTTATCATCAGAAATTAGATGATAAGATTGATATCATCTTAATTCTGTTTTGATAGTTCTACATATATGCATGTCTTGTTACACAGACCGCACACGTTTTGTGATGGAAAGAAAAGCTTGATTGTTGTAAACAAACATCTTTGGCGAGTTTAGGTTTTCATCAAACAGCGTGATGAAGCTGAAAACAAACACCAGTGCTGATGTGTCCGCAGCTTTTCACCAGCAAATTAGAACAAATAGTCACAGCAGGAATAACAACCACAACGCTGTCTGGACTGCCCAGTTTTTATCTCGCTGCTTATCTGTAGTTGTCATGACGGTCATGTAAATTTCACTTGTGCATTCCTGTGGTATTAAGACACTCATGGATCCCTGGCAGGAATTTCCCCTGGCCGGCTCTCTGTTTTCTCTGCTGTGTCCCTGCCCTGCCTCTGGAGGTGAGGGAAAGTTCAAGTACACCCAATCTGGAATCTAAAATAGCATCTTTATCTTTAGGTTTTTCTGTTTTTGGGCAAAAAGTCCAACTCACTCTGAGAGTCAAATGCCATCATTCTTAGGAATTGTACATACTTTTGGCAGGTTCCCGGATTTTTAATGAAATTTAAAATAATGTGTGTGTGTGGGTGTGTGTGTGTGTGTGTGTGTGTGTGTGTGTTTGCGTGTGCCTGCTTGTGGGGGGTTTGTTTCACAGTGTACTCAGATCCATATCGGATCCTCTGAGGAATACAATGGCAGAATATAATGTTCAACAAACCCATGAATACATAAAGGAACAGGATAACGGTTGCAATTATTGTGTTAGTGACCGGTGTCGGAATCACATTACTCGCAGACAAAAGGATAACAGAAACCCATGAAAAGCCTCTTAAAATAATACTAGAAAAACAAGAGGTGGATCATATCATTGCCTTGGCAACTTCTAAGTGTTCTGAAGGTTTTTTTTTTCTTTTTTCTTTTAAGCAGCATGGTGTCATCAGGGGCCAATTTTCAACTTTCTGTCGAGAGCTGTCTCCAAGCTGTGTTCCCCGAGTGATTTATGGATAAACATGGACTATAATCGATATCACCCTTCGCTACGTAAGGTTGAGTGAAATTTTCCATGACGGTTTGAGATATTCGGTGATGGCAAAGATCAGGAGAATGGAGACACAGGCTGCGAAGGGTGGGACTCAAGGTTTTCCCTCTGCGTCATCCCTGAGCAGCAGCAGCATATCACAGATCACATCATGTCCAGATGGGGTTTTTTTTGCAGGTTATACTGTGATATTTCCCTCTTTGCCCAACAGCTTTCTGCATTACACAACTTAGAAGAGACAAATTGATTAATTTGGAAACAAAGGATTCATTCTTTTTTCACATAACTGAGTGATAAAGATTTATAACCCCGACTGCAACTTGTGTGGATATTGGACTTATAATGGGTGTCCAGAAACAAAACCATGCTTATGTTTCTCTGTGTCTCCTGGATGAGTAAATAGGTGATACAGCTTGTTTTTGCTGCCCCCACATGGCAAAATAGACAAAAAAAACGACTTATTGAAGGTTTAAATATGTCAAGACAGCTGTTCACATGTCAGATAAATATACATTCCACATATGAAATCCTGTATGTCTCCCACAAGAGTGTGAGCAATGTTATGACTCTCCTTGGACTGCAGAGGTTTCCTTTTACGTCCAACGTTTTGACTGGATCCTGCTCCAGGGACCGATTTGGGTTACATCCACATTTCTGCTTGTATTTTACCAGTCAGTTTTTGCGTCCCAGCAGGTCGACCACCTACAGCACCGCAATTCTCTGACACCGCTTCCATCACCGCAGCATTCGAGTTAAGACATTTATTGCCGCATAACTGTCACTTCCTCGTTCGATGCTGACTCATGCTGGAAAACTACACGGTGACTAAGTCGCGAAAAACATGATGTAACCAGGCCAACATCAGACGGTGACATTTATGTGATTGCCTCTGATTGGTTAAGTCATGATACTGATGTGGAGAGGAGTGAGTTTTCTTCAGGCAGCATGTGGCAGCTGTGTCGGGACTAAATCCCTGGCTTGGAGTGAAATGAGGTAATGCTGAAAACCACTGTTGCCACAGCGGTGCCTTATTGCTGAACCCAAACTGACAAGCCCTTTATCTCACTTTCACCGTGCTCACATTGCAACAGGGACGCACTTAGATGGAAGATCAGAAATCCATCATTCTACACCAAAATGTAAGAGCCTTCCACTGAAGGTAAGACTGGAGCCAAGACCATAACATGGTGTTGTGAAAGACTTGGTGGGATGAGAAAAGGAGAAGTCGCCTGGTAGGTGAAATGGGATGCATTTGACTGACTGATGTCACCTTTGCTTTGGGCTTGATGGAGACTAATAACACCTAGAATGCTATGATACACCAGTACACAGACTATGGTGAGCCCAAGAGAACAGAAAACTAACATAATAAAGTAGTGAGCATAATAAAGTGGTCTAGCCAACGAAACAAACAGAATAAAAAGAAAAATACATAAAACAAAATCAAATTTGGGAGGAAAAAAAACCCTCCAGCATAGTCACTGGAGACCAACCCTCATGCTTTTCCTTCAGAGCAAACCTGATCTTTAAAATAAAAACTTTTATAACAATATTGAGAGTAAATCAGGCTCTTGCTCTCTGCTCGATAGGACCATGAACACTGCCATTTGAGAAGAGCCAGGTCATGGGAATAGGATCAGGAACGAGGGACCAAACGTACACTAAAGTACACTAAGCGCCTCATGACTGATGCTAATGGAAGAGCACAGTTGATAATGTTTCTCGAGCCTGTATGCCATGAACACCTTTACCTCCGTACTGAGTTACATACTCATATATTTCAGTCATTGCCCCTCAGCTTGTGAATTGAGCTACACATCTTTGAGCCTAAACCTGAGTCTTTTTTTGAGCCTGGCCTAAAGTGAGGAGGTGTAAACCATGCTACCATGTGTTCTCACCCACTGGCATGACATGACACACGTTTCCAGACGGGCGTACGCAGAAAGCATGCCGCACACACGTGTGCTCGGACACATCTGTGAAACACACGTCTTGATTCATGTGCGTAGAAGTCGAAAGAAGGGAGCCGAGCCTTTGATATTTGTATATCCGCGGTTCCATTACAAGGCCACCTACTCAGCACTATTTATAAACCGTACTGCAAACATAATCCTCACAGCGGGGGGGCCGAGAGTCTGGTGAGAACGGGTGGAAAGTAGTGGGAAAAAAATGTATGAGGATTTAATTAAGATTGTGGATTAAGGGCAGAATATAATTACACAGTATAATGATGGAGAGGAGGGGGGGGTTGTTTTTAAAGCTTGGAGCGGTGTAAAAGGGCACCTTTGTGCGCCCATAGGTGACCTGTGTTTTATGTGTTTGTGTTTGTCCACCCCAAGAGAAAGGTCTCTCTCTGTGTGTGTGTATGTGTGACCAGTCTCTGGCCTGGTGCGGATCAGGTTCGCTGCCTGTGTGTGTCCCTGCCATGGACCCCCTCTGGTGGGCCGAGGTGATGGATGATGCCTGGAAGCTCTGGAGCAGCGGAGTGTTCGTACGAGTGCCTGTCTGAGCAGCTACCAGACATTTATGGATGATGGATGCTCTCGAGATCGTGTGCATGTGTGGATAAGTCTGGATGTGAATGAGTTGACGGGCTACTGATGGCTGTAGTGTTCCGGGTGTTATCCTAGCATTATTGATTGCAAGGTGACAGCTATGTGAAGGAAAGCTATTTAATACTGTAGCGGAGAGTGGTGAAACACACACCTACGCAAGCCTCCTCCCTAAAACCGGTGTTTGTTCAAACCCCCCACCTTCTCCTATAGAGTTACAAGCCATATACCAAGTGTAAGGCCAGGATGGAAAGCCCAGTTTGGGTTGCAGTCGTTACTTGTGACATATCAACCTCAATGAAACCGTTCATCCATCAATCCACAACACACTTAGGAGTTGGCGGACCAAACTAAAAAAAAACAAACAGTTGGTCTATTCAGAATACTTCATCAAGATAAACAATGACCCTTTGTTTTAAGTGCTAGCATGCATCTTAACTATTGTGTTTGTGATACCCTTCTTCTGTGCAGTCATTGTTTGTTTTAGATATTTGGTAACTTTTAAGTATTTTAATGTAAACCATCTGAGCTCAATGTTAAAACAAGTCCACAGCTATGCTAGCAGCTCTGCGCAAAACAATGACAAAGCTAGCATTTTGGTGCAGGATACTACAGATGAGTAGTAAATTGCCTCGTATCTCACCTGTGAGGTTTAGTTTGAAACTTTATTTTAATTTTCGTCTAGTTTGTAAGATTGGCGTGTCTCTTTTCTCTGATTAGAAGCCAATCAAAAAGACCTCAAAATGAGAGTGCACCGAAATAAATTATGTTTCTGAGTAATTGAACTTCCTTTTCTGTTGTTTGTCTTTTTCTCAAAGGGCCTTCATTTTAATTAAGGGAGTTTCCACTTAAATGAGAAAATCTGACAGAGAAGATTTACATTCCATCTATTGCTCGCTCCCTCCATCTCGCCTGTCATCTTTCTTGCATTTTTTTTGGCCCCAAGCGCCAAATTACAGTCCTTTGATGTTCAAGGTTACTATGGTAACTTAATTGGATAGTGATGCAAATTATCAAGATCATACATTGCGTTTCATGACACAAGAATCTCCGCTGCAGGGTTGTTTTCCTGGTCTCTATGTTGAGTGTGAATCTCCAAGCTGTGTCCAGCTATTGATGCTGATTTTTCTTTTCTTACTATTCAACGAAGATATATATTTAAATTGTTTATCCACTGCACCTCAGTCCCTGACAGTTACTCGAAATTAAACTTCGCCTACAATAAAAATATCCTATCGTGGTGATAGGTGGTGCTAACGGCTACATGACGCATATTATTGATTAAAAATCCCTGTTTTTTGAAAAAGGAAATAGCTGCAGCTGTGACAACATGATGACTGAAAGCTAATAAATGTGGTAGTAATTGATACAGGAGGGTGACGCAGCACTGCATGGACGAAAAGGGGACAGAAGAGGACAAACCATGAGATCAGTCTCATGAAATCTACCATTCATAACTCAGGGCCAGAGGGGAAATACAATCCGTGGCATGTTTGTATTTTCTCAATTGTGTGGGTGAATGCTGAGATTTGGTGTCAGACGCACACAGACATCGGGCGTGTCAGCTCTCGGTTTCCCCACCCAAACCGCCCTCACCCACACCCGGAAACTACGACTTCCTCTCCCCATTCATCTCACTGCGATTTTGGTTCAATTCTCAGGAGCCGTTTTACAAACTCATTTGTCAAGCCACAAAAGTTTATGGAGCCTTGAGAAAACCAAGCTTAGGAAAACAGTGGCGAGGAAACTCTCCTTTTAAACACAGAGAAGGATTACGGAAACCACAATCAGGTTTTGGGCGCTTATTGTATCGGGGCCAAATGCAGCAAACCTCGTTGACAATGAGACACAGAAGTTTCAGTTTCAGGATCAAAGGTTGGCTTGTATTGGAAACAGTCAATTGTAATTCATCTCGCTTGTGCGAGTGTGTTTATGCACGCTCATTAATTGCTTCTTATCGCAGCAGGATGCATGACGTGCGTCAGGGGTGGCTTGAGCTGGAGAAAACCTGAAATCGCTGCAACACGATGGAAGAGGAGTTGAGAGAGTTCTAGCAAAGCAGTGGAAGTCTCACGGCCACCGGTGGGGAGTAACTGGGATGTTATGGAGGAGCAAGAGTTCCTCTTGTTAAAGCCAAGACACTCCAACATGGTTGCTGAATGACATACAGACATTCGTTTTCACCTCGGGGTGTGGAATTGTGTCAGAGAGAAACTCCCTGGAAATTGATACCATGCAGAGATCTATCTATCCCGCTCTCCAGAAAAGAAGAAGAAGAAAGCGGAGGGAGAAGTGGCCGAGATGTTTTCTCTTTGGTGACAGACATAAACAGTGACACATCTTTGGTGACGATAATTGTTTCTGTGGAAAAATGTCATGCAGCTGCAGCTGCCTCTATGATGAGTATGCATTTTGTTTTCCCTATAATATTTGCAGTTGCGATGTCATATCCATTTGCACGAAGCAAATAATGGATTCACGGCCTTTTTCTGATTATGTTCAGGCCCTCAGCTTGATCAAGGTTAGGGAAAGATCTTAAATATGAAAAAGTGTAAAAAGTGACGTGTTTAACAATAACAATCTTTCACCAAATTCCCAACTCCCAAATTGGAGTTGGGGTTGGGGTTAGGGAGAGGGTTAGGTCTTGGACCAGCATTTAAAACTGCCAGCCGACACCCCCTCACTGTGCCAGCTGGTTCTACAGGCCTCGGACCAGCCTTTAAAACTGCCACCAGACACCCACTCACAGTGCCAAATGGTACTGCAGGCCTCGGACCAGCGTTTAAAACTGCCAGCAGACACCCGCTCACCATGACAGCTGGTTCTACAGAGTTAGGGTAAGGATTAGGGTTAGGTCTTGGACCAGTGTTTAAAACTACCAGCAGACACCCACTCACCCTGCCAGCTGGTTCTACAGGCCTTGGACCAGCGTTTAAAACTCCTAGCAGACACCCATTCAGCAAGGTTAGGGCTAGGGTAAGGGTTGGGGTTAGGCTCAGGGTTGGGTTTGGGTTTTAGGTTTAGGATTAGGGTTATGATAGGGTTAGGACAGAGTAAGGGTTGGGGTTAGGTGTAGGAGGTTAGGGTTAGGGGGTTAGGGTTAAATAATTTCAACACATTCATAGTATAGTAATGTGACGAAACTGATAGAAGGAGTTGGCAGGAGAGATCAGGGATTTATTCGGGATGATTGCTCTTTTTTTAACTGAAAAACTGTCACAAAGCATTATACAAGAATACGCTCACCTTTTTCACCCCGTAATAGAGTCAGCAGGTGTGGAGAATGAGCATATACACTCAAACAACAATTATTAATGCATGCCGTATCTATTTTCTTTGTTTCATCCATGCTTTTATTGGGAGAATATCGACTTGGGGGATATTGCCCTACATGCTGTATATTTAAGGATTTCCCATGTTCTAATGACGTTGAATAATTTCCAGGCAAACTCAAATAAGATGCATTACATCTTTGGCAGCGTGCAGCATGCTCTGTGTACTTTTGTAGTCTGTGGTGAATAGCTGAGCGTTGGCGTAAGCTCAAATCGTACGTGAGGGGCGTTCAGCGATTGTAATGACAATATCAGAATGCAAGGAAACAGAATTGCTATTGTCTGTGCTGCATTCATTTGGGAAGGCAAAGGTTGCAAACTCTAGCTTTGGGGATTTCCATTTTTTCTTCTTAGAACTAGAGTTTGGTGTCCTACTGTTGAAGGAAAACATAGCTGGGACCATTTTATATATTTTTGGAAGACAATAATAACTATTTTAGGTGTGTAATAATTAGTGTTTAAAATAGCCATAATGCAGACTTTCACCTCTGTTATTGGTGCACAACAGTGTTTCCTGACAAACCCTATTTTTAAGGACAAATCTTGTGAATGTAGCAACTTTGTGAAGCTTTTTCAACCAGGGTGCTGGTGGATGTCATGTTGACTTGACACCCTGCTTTTTGAATAAAGAGACGTGTTGTTTCCAGCTAAAGACTGACCCCAGACAGGCACCAAATAAGGACATTCATCTATTCAAACACCATGACACACAAATCATCACACGTGGCCAAAAGTGGGTTTTCTTTGTTGTTGGTTTTTTTTTGGCACTTTAGAAGAGCACATATATCCAGTTTTTAATTTTAGCTGTCAGTGTTAACAAACTGCCTGCTGAGATAAAAGTGTGTCAACACCTTCATTTGATTATTCTCTCCCAGAAGCCCAAATAAGCTATCATTACCTACCGCCAGACTCAAAGCTCTCTGGGTAAGTCATTCATTATGCATCCGGGGGAAAGCAGTAATTTGACAGATTGGAACACTACGATAAACATAACCAACATGTGTACTAAAGCGAGATTTATGAGTTTAGCCGATTAAAGCTCTTAGTGTGTAGCATAAATTCTTTGTGTAAGAGTGTTATGCTTCTAATCCAGTCTCGCTAGAGACATAAAATACTTAATATGAAAAGATAAGGAGACCGATTAGTTAAATAAACAATGGTTGAATATAAGTAACAAGATACTTTCACATGAGGCTATAATCAGCCTCCACCCAACTCCAAACACATTACTCGGTGCTTATAAAATGTGTGACAGCTATTTGAATAATAACGCAGGCGAATGGCCTGCATGGATTTGTGTGCCTCCGTGAGCCGTAAAGCAGCTGCGCCTCCTCTTCCCTCTGACACGTCTCTGCAGTTTCATCAGCGACTCTGACACGAGCGTGCCGCTGAGCTGATGGAGTGGAGGGCGAGCTCAAAGTTGCACATCAGGCTGAGCTCTTGAAGCCGACAGGACGGTGGATGAATTAGGTGATGTCTAAACACCGGATCCATAGCTCGGGCACGGAGTGTGTTATAAATCAGGGCCCCTCTGAATATCAAGCCTTCGCAGCTCTGCGTGCGCTGCCTATACAGTTACCTTTGTGGACCTGGAAGAGATTAGAGCTTTCACACTAACAATAAGCCACAGGATGGTTTACGAGGGGTTGAGCCTTATCAGGCACGGGTGGTAGGTAACAGGAGAGAACGTCACAACCCATTCTTCATGGTACATGTGAAGCTGATTTTAGAGAACTCTGTGTCCAATCTGTGTTTGGAGCATAAAAGCAGGAGGTGCACGCATGGTTGTTATAGCCAAGCAATCTGACAATAAGAACCAGAGAGTAAGGATTTTATGGTTTTCAGTCAGACAAACTTATGTATTTTATAAGAGAATTGCTCTGGTATGCTTTTTGGAATCATTGTCGAGAACCAGACTTTCTTTAAAGCTGCACTAATCAATATGTTTACATTATCAATAGGGGGGAAAAGTTTGGTGTAAAAATGATGATTTATTGCAGCAGCAGTTCCTCTCAGCTGCCTTTTTTTGTGTGTGTCTTTCAACTAATTGTTTTGGTCTTTCAGCAGACAACTTTTTTTGGGTCTCAGTGCTCTTATGAAAATGTTCCCAGCACTAGCAGACAGCTATTTCCAGGGGGAAATCTCTAAAATCATACTGTACACTTCCTGTCCAGCACCAAATAGCTGACAAACAAAATTAGTGTCTAGCTGGCAAACATAGAGGAGCTTTTAGCAGCTAAATAGCAAGATATTTCCTGCTGGAATTGGTGGAGACCAAAAACAGAGCTAAAAAGGGATTGAATTTAGACTCCAAGTAGAATGTTTCTGTGTCTGCTGCTGCATGAGTGAAAAGGCAACTGTTTGAAAGAAAAAAAATGTATTACTGTGGGTTTGAAAATAATCTTTATTGTGATTGATTGTGCTTAAGAATTATTTCCGTAATAAATATATCCAATAAATAAAGGGTTGTTCACCCAAATTACAAATTATTATATTTTCCCATTTCCTTCCAGGGATGTTTAGTCATGAACATTTTTTAGATATGGTTTCCAGCTCTACAATACAAATGATGTAAGAGGAGTTTTACAACAGTAATCATTCCAGCAACAATGACCCCATCTATTCTGGATGATTCACATGACACACTTTGTTCCAGCCTGGTCTCCTGAAGAGTAAGTTCCAACACAATTAAACTGCATTATGAATTATGTTTCGAGGGAAACACATTTCATTGTAGATAACGCTTGCTGTTGACATATCACAAATTAGCTTCAGATGAGCCGGTGGAAGTCCACATAGGAAGGAGATTGTGGTGGTGGATGGATTAAAAATCACAGGGCTTTCACCCAGTTTACTGCTGTTTTAGACAGTTTTGTAGCATTTATTTTTTTTCTTGAACCATGTGTTTGAACTTGTTGAACTGCGACTGTTTGGTCTTGGAAAAAATGTGTTTCCCTGGAAATATAATTGATGATAATTGTGTATACTCCATTATATTGGAAGACATATCTCAAAATCATGTACAAATAAAACCAACATACCAAAAAAGGTAAGTGAGGAAATATGTTTTATTATAATTTACTTGACCCAATCCTTTAAAATCCCCTTTTAAAATTCCCTTTGGAGTCTTTCAGCTGTAGGACTTTTCACTCCGCTCCTTGTCTGAAACAGAAAATATAGCGTGCACGGTCCATTTGCTCTCAAATATCCTTACAGTATCACCATTCGTCCTGAACACAGCAACATAAATTCAAACTTTGGTTAGATCTCAGTTGCTGTTGATGCATTCCAGTGTGCTCAAAGAATCTGCCCTCAATTTAATATTATCAGGCCTGAGCTTGAAAGGTTAAATCAGCCGTGACCTTCTAAATTGATATGTGCCATTGGTGTTGTTTGATCCAGATTCAAGATGGTCTTTTAACTCTAACTGTTCCCCTTTGACTGAACATCTGTCCGACATCTGGCCGTACCACTTGTCCTCCTCTCCTGACGGGAGTGGAGTGCTAAACTAACCCTATCCTCTGCCCTTATTTCTTTTTTTCCACACCAAAAACTCCCCGTGAGCGCGAGCAGCTGCTGCTTTCCTTTTCTACTTCGTTAATAATTCAAGACACTTTATTCGATAAAAAGTCCTCATGTGGAATTCCTGCCAGACAGAGAGAAACAAGCACAGACTTGATTGGGAATTGAACTTAGTGTAAATACTTGGAACCGGGCCAGAAATCATGTAGCCTAAGTCACATTAACAGCTACACACGCATGCATGAATATGTGTAATTATAGGAGAGAACATAAAAAAAAAGTCCTGTTATTTGAAATTACTTTCCACCACTGCAAGCTTCTCCCTGTTTCATCATTCAGTAATGGTATCTCAGCATAAGGTATAGATTATCATCTTGCTATAAAGCAGCACTCCCTTAATAGACTGCATCTCTGGCTCATTTCCCATGCTTTTTAAATCAAATAGATAGCCCCATTAAGAGTGTACAGTAACTCATACACCTTCCAGCTATAGAATAAAAGGACATTTCAGTGTCCAGGTTTGAAACACTGAGCTTGTCTTACTAATTCCACTGTAAATCTTTCCTTTGTTTGGGACAGACGACAGATTTACATTATTGTATGCCTTCCAGATAGTGAAAACACAAAAAGTGCAAACAGTGAAACTGTCTAGAAGTTAAGTGTTATGAGGGGAGTGTAGGCCTGGGAAGCCAGGTTTAAATTTTACACAGTAGAGTGTTTGGGTCCGAGGAGAAGACTGCCTCTGTAGTGTGTTTGACACGTCCTGTATAAGCAACTTATAATGGGAACAGAGGAGAATCATAAGCTGTAAAAGGAAGCCGAGGCACTTCGCAGCATATATGCGTGCCAAGTAAAACACAGGCCGTTCAGCTGTGGAGCAGCATGAAGTGTGTGTTACACTTTGTTCACCTCAAGTCCATTCAGACATGATTGGAGCACCTGGAGGTCGACTGTGTGGCTGGAGACGTTGGGAATCCTGTTATGAGATTTTGGTCTAACGTGAAATTATATTTAAAACTGCTATTGACTTCCATGAAAGTGTGCATCGTCAAGAGAGCATGTTTGTGTGTCTAGACTTTATCAATACGGCTCTAGGGTGTTTGATAAAAAAAAAATTAAACAACCTCTGTCCAAAGCTGGATTACCAATTGAGAAAAAAAAAGGATAACTGCTCCAGGGCCCCAGACTCTCAAGAGCCCCAAAGCCCCGAGGTTGGCAATTATTTTGTGGTACTTTGATGTATAGGTTTATATAAACTGGAATGGGGTGGGTTTTAAAGGGGAATTACATTGATTTTACAAGTCTGTTTACACGTTTTTGGGGAGTGGTGTTGAATAGGTGAAGATATTATCAAGCTTGTTGTGGCTCCAGAGGAAGCTGCACAAAAGCTTTTAAACAGGAGCTGTCAGTCAGGGCTGAAGAGTTTCAAAACAAGATGGAGGTGAAGAGCTATCGAGTTCATCAGACCTCTACCGCTCCTCACCTTAGCTCGAGACTAGCAGCACGAGGCCACATGAGTTGTATTGTCCATAACAAAGGCACCAGGAAGGAAATAAGAAGATTATGTGGAATAAAAAAAGGACGCAATCCCTTGTTCTGCATATTCTTAAACATTTTTACATTTTCCTTTCATAAACTTAAAACTATAAGTTGGGGAACATGTGGCGGGGTTAACAAGGCCTCACAACTCACTTTTTCTGCATTCCAGTGACTACAAAGCTGTATAATTTACACATGTCATCTTGTTACGTGAGTTAGTTGGTGGAAGTTCACTGACCCGGAGCAAGTCCTCAGCAGGTTGCAACATGGGGGGAAAGATTGACTGTGTTCGGGTCAGACGGGTAGGCCTCGTGTAGGGAAACTCATTCCAATAAGAAAGGACAAGAAAGCAAAGTGCCTGGTTGTGGCAGAGGTGACCAGCAGTGCCGCAAGATCAAGGCGGTGTCACAGAGAAGAAGGTAAAGTATCATCAGCAGAACACTTGGTTTGACCTTTGGAAATCCCTGCACAGCTTCCTCATCAGAGTAACCTCTGACCGCCTGGCTGGCTGCACTACCTTCAACACATCCTGTCAGCAGGACTATCTCAAGGGCAACACTGCTGGTGTCATGACGAGAGACTGAAAGGGAGGCCAAAACACTGGAAACACGTAGGTGAGAGGTGAAAAAGTCAAAATCATTTTCAGGTGGTTTTAATGTGAGGAAATCCCAAACAATAATGACTTTTCAGTGTAAAACAAAGATCAAATGTCTCCCTGGTTGGAGCTGCATGCAACTAAACATTATAGTTGACCTTGGCAGGAGGATCTCCCAGGGAGTTCAGCACATCCCCCCACTCAGACTATAGTGGTATGTTCCTGGTGGTCCCGGTGAGGCCACCATTGAGCTCATCCTCCTATAGGAGGAGGGGGAGGAAGAGGCTGCCTGAAGGAGCCTCAAGTACTCACAAACGGCAGCTGATTTCAAGGAGGCGGTGTGGAGGAGCGTCACGTATCCTGAAGATAACAGTGGATAACAGCGGGGTGTTTTCCCTCCTGTAGGAGAGTAGGTCAAGCACTGGGGTTAAAGGAGTAATCTACTGGTGAGCTGTGTGACAGCAAATTGACATTCACCGATATCCCTATGAGTTGTTAAGGGGAATATTAGCATATTCAATATTTACTCATGAAATGATGAGAACTAAATCATATAAATGGTATCATCTGACCCGGATGGTTGGAAGGAAAAAAGTCACTGTGCCTTTAAATTTGCAGGACGGATGTTTCTTTCTTCTTTTGTTGTCGGAAAGAAAGTTGGTATGACAATGCAGTGAAAAAAGTAAATCTGTCAAAGTAAAGCCGAGCTGAACCCTGACTCTGCCCGGAGCATGAATCTCATGCCAGCTGGGACGAACCACACAAAGTGATGTTATGTTTTAGCTGGATGAGTTTGTTTGTTATGAATTAATTCAATGCCTCAAACGGAGCATTTCCAAAAACATGCCATTTGCGTTTTTCAGTCAAAGCACTGTTTTTTTTTCATACGTCAGGATTCTCTGGTAGACATTAAGTTGAGAGATTATTTTGACAAGAGCCAAAGAAACTGAGGAACACCGAGGAAAAACATTTTTTTTTTCTGTATTTAATGCATAACAAAACACATGTTAAACGTTACAATACCAAAGGAATGCCTCTGTTCTTGTAGACACATGTTCGTGTTCCCGGTCCTTTCTGATCCCAAAATGAAATCTTTTCAGTGTAAAAGCGTACATGTGCAACCAATCACTCGACACAATGTACTCTATGTGTGAGCGTATCCAAAGAATATGTTGCTTCCTGCAACTGACAGTGAGTAAACTGTACGACTCAATGTTTATGACACACTAAACTTAATTTCTGGATGCCGAGCTGCAGCACACACGCATACATAAACATATGCAGAACTCTGAAGAAAAGATGCTTTTTTTGTGTGATTTGGTCTCTAGTAAATACTTGGTCATTACACACCACAGCTGCTGCTTACATGAAGGCCCCGAGAATATTCTTTCATGTCATTTGGTCATAAATCTTTCACTGTCTGTGGCTTGTGTGCTGAAACAGAAGGATTAATACCAGAGAGACACACTATTCGCACTAATGCTATAGTGACCATACAGTAATGTATGTTTCAGAAGACACGGGAGCTACATCTTGCTCTCTAAGCTCAGTACTCCCAGAGGCAACCAGAAAATGTCTGGAAATATTTAGAAGTTAATAATTTGCCACGTGTGCGATGTGAATCACTCTGCTTTCTTTTGAGGGACAGTTCGACATTTTGAGAAATACACTCAGTTGCTTTCTTGCAGAGTTCCTACCTGGCGATGCATCGTTCTCATGTTTGTATACCAAATGTGAAACTAAAGCCAGCGTGATTATCTAAACTCACCTTGGCACAAAGACTGGAAGACAACAGAATGTCATTGCCAAGAAATAGTCCAGCATATAATACCTCTAAAAAAAATAATATATAATATAATACCCCCCTGTTTCCAGTACTTATGCTAAGCTAGGCTTATGAGCAGCTGGTTACAGCTTCATCTTTAGTGGAAATGAGAGTGATATATAACTCTTTCCCTAAAAAATATTCCTCTAAATATGCAACAGAGAACACACTTTTTTTAGTTTACAAACTGCAGTTGCAGGGAAGACTGAAAATTGATTTTAACTGTTTTTGTCGGAAAGGATCCGACTGGTGTGAGTGATATTATGAGGTTATGATCAACAATGAGACAGCAGGACTAAAACACTGAGCCAGTCAGTAGCTCGAGTAAAAAAATGATGAAGCAGCATTGTATGAAGTGGAGCACTGAGGAGACATCAGTGTCTGAAGACTTACAACATGAAAGAGGCCAAACAGTTCAAATATACGGTATATAAATACAACTTGATATCAAAAGATTAACAATATTACTCTACTATCGATATTCAATGCCTGTCAGATTACACACACACACACACACACACACACAGTACGTCATACATAAACAGCACAAGCAATCATTTTACACATTTATGGCCACTGTTTTTTTGTTTTTGGCTTTACAAATGAGTGACTATTCATATGATTTCAGTAACAGCTGTTAATAATAAAACTGCTCTCTAAGTGCTTTTTAATCGGCCCATCAACGCTGACGGGCTGAGCTTTTCTACGTGGAAAGCGTATTTCTTATTTCTGTACAAAGGATGCCGCGTGTGGACAGATTCTGATAAGAACAAATCAGCTGTTCAAATGTTTATGCTGCGTTAAAAGTCAGAGATTCAGATCTGGGGTGGGTTGTCCACAGCTACGGCGGAGTACTCGGTCTCGGATATGTTGGAAGCCTCGATGAGACGAGCCAAGCCCGTCCTCGTGGAGTATTTGAAGATGAAGGCCTTCATGAGGTCATAGCGGTAGTTTCTGTTGAGGAAGTTGTAGAGGATGGGGTTGAAACAGCAGTGGAGCAAGGACAGGCACTGGGTGAGGTGTAAGGCCACGTAGATCACATTTTCCAGGTCACAGGTCAGACGCACCAGCCCCAGCTGAGACAGGGCGTCGACCAGGAGGACGCCGTGGTACGGGCCCCAGCAGCCCAGAAACACCACGATGTAGGCCAGGATCACCCTGCGGCTCACGCGACACTCCTGCTCCACCGCGGAGGACGACGACGACGAAGAGGAGCGGCTCAGTGTGCTGGCGAGCATGGCGTAAAACAGCGCGATGACAGGGAAGGGGACGACGAAGCCCAGCAGGATGAAGCTGAGCTGCACGCCCACCATCCACTCCCGGGGGTTTCCCTCCGGGTACACGGGCCTGCACAGCATGGTGTCCCCGTGTGTCGACTTCACAGTACTCAGGAAGTAGGTGTCTGGCAGGGAGGCGACCAGAGCCAGGAGCCACACCCCTACGCACGCCACGTTGCGGATCAGCTTCCTGCGCGCGCCCCCCTCGTTGTCTCCGCGCTTCGCCACGCTCAGGTAGCGGTCCACGCTCATGCAGGCGAGGAAGAAGATGCTGCCGAAGAGGTTGACGGAGAACAGCAGGTGCGTGAGTTTACACGCCACCTCGCCGAAGGGCCAGTGGCCGTGCTGGGCCAGCGAGCTCACCCACACGGGGAGGGTGGCGCACACGCAGAGGTCTGCGACCGCCAGGTGGGCGATGTAGATGTGCGTCTCGTGGCGAGGGGTGGAGTCTCTTTGGGCACGGACGTTGACCCAGAGGACCAGGGCGTTGGCGGCGACGCCGACGATGAAGATGAAAGTGTAGAGGACGCACATGGAATAGAGCAGAGCGTTACGGTTGAAGGCCGTGGCACACACCATGGCGTCCACGCCACCCGAGATGTTGGGGAAGACTTCGGAGAAGTTGAGGTCCCCCAACGACGCCCACAGATCCTCCAGCTCACTGGTGCTCAGACTCATTTTTCAGCCACTGGGAGAGGACCACAGACCACTGGGAGGTAACGCACACCACTCCTGACCCGGACAGATCCTGTAAAAACAAGACATCAACCAATCATTTATTGCAGCACACTAGATTTATCCCAACAACTATGCTACCTCCTGGTATCATATTTAAGAAGACATTTTCTATTCATAAAGCATGGCTTATTTCACCCATGTGGACTCAAAGTGCATGAGCTAATAAAACATAAAGCCACTTGCGGTATGCCACCAGATCCTGAAGAATCTTAATGCGGTTAACTTGTTAAAACATTGCTTTTTCATGGGTTAATAGAAGCTCTCTGTTGCCACGTCACAAACCTACGAGGTCCCTGTGATTGATGTGCCGTCGGGGGGGCAGTACAATAAATGTTTACATTGGCTCCACCAGCGCCGAGTGCAGATTAGACATAAGGAAGTGGGATCGAGAAATCCAAACAGGGTGTATTTCCGGAGCGTTCCGGGCATTCCAAGATAAAGCGTCGGTCAGGGTGGGAAACCTGATGCCATTCTGAAGAATGTTTTCCTTTAACATGCTTGTTATGGTTAAAAAATAAAATTAAAATAAATGAAATCTAATGTTTCTCTTCTGCTGTTGAGGGAGAGGGCGAGAGAGGAGCTGTCATCACCCAGATGATCAAAGAAAAGGCCTCTCATAACCTTGAATACGTCATTATTCCACATCTGAATCTTATGACACGGGAACACATTTTAAATAAGGTACATTTAATGCTGCGAGTGAGGTGACGGAAGCAATAAGCAAGATCACAGAGGCGGTGGTCTGGAGCGCCTCGGCACGCCAATAACCTGGCATAATTCACTGGAGCGCCGGGACCTTGCATGGTCTGCACTTCCAATTTTTCTGCTGTGATGTCTTTCTCAGCTCCCCTAACTGGCAGCCTGCCACACTGTGGAAGGTCAGAGGTGAAAGGTAATAGATCAAAATCAGAACACGAGTGGCTTAACCCCCCCCCTGTTGCCCCCGAATGACTTGTACGCCCACAGAGTGAATTGTGTGCAGAGATCAGCGGGAGGCTTGACGCCTGCAAAATGGTCCGACCGAGGTTAAAACGAGGGTCACCGACCACTGGGTGACACGGCACGCCGGAAAGCAGTGAAATGTGAGCGCGTCGGACATCTGTCCATAGGAGACTTGTGCTGCACGCGGGATAATTGGCCCAAAAGTCACAGAGGACGATGAAAGAAAGAGGCAAAGTGAAAATGTGTCCAAGGACACCTGGAACGGATTAAGACGCGCGGCTGTCTAGTGTGTGTTACGGCTGCTTTTCTTATCTGTTATCAGTTAACTCACTTCCATTCTGTGCTACTTTATACGTCAACTCCACCACATTTCAGGGGCAAACACGGTTTTAATCCAGAACATTTATGTGAAGGCTCGATTTAACAGTTAGTTTGCAGGCTTGAAAGTGTGTAAATGTGATAAGCTTGTAAAATATGATACATTGTCAATTATTAAAATACCAAAAAAGTAGTTCCATTAAGCCCCAACAGCTGCAACATCAAAGATGCTGTTACTGAGGTGGATTTTACATTGAATGAATGAATATATCTGATGAAGACGGGACTCAATAATCGACAAAATGAGATTTCTCTTTAGAGAAATGTCAGAAACCTGACATTTAATTTTACTTTTACTTTATTTGGAGACACTGGAGAGTGCTATTCATTGTAATAGAGGTTTGCTGAGATAATACCTCACAATGGTCTCTGTGTAATTCCCTTATATTATATGGAAAATACCTGAAGGTGCCAGGAAGACCCACAGGCTTCAAGCTAATTAACCTCTTAACACCCACACCATCAGATAACAAAAGGTAGCCCATCTCTCTCTCTCTCTCTCTCTCTGTCTCCCTCTATCTCCCTCTTCCTCTCTCTCTCGGTTTCTCTCTCTCCGTACCTCCTCCTTTCAGAACACGAGCATCCAGTTACAAATTAGCTGGAAACCTCTTTTGTTACTCAATACACAGCAAATAAAAGCGATCGGAGGCGATGTTCATGTGCTAATGCGCCCGACAAGAATGGCGCAGGTGCAGCGCTGTTTGTCAGAAGTTCCTCCTGTCAGTCTCTATCGACAGATTTAGTTTGGGAGCACTGACTTACGTCGCATCGACATCAGCTTTTTGCGTAAATTGCAAGTCAAAAGTGTTGCCGCGTGCGTCATTACGCACAGCACACACGAGCCGGCGAACGAAGCCAGACTCCTGTTGCTGACGGCGAAACCCCGCATCACGTCATTGTTGTCATTGTTGATTCCTATCAGGCTCGGAACAAACCTCTCTTATCACATGTCCGCTCGGTATACAGTAGCTCCGCTCCGTGGAGGCAAATAAACAGCGCACGGGCACGCGGGGAAGCTGGATAAATAACATTAAAAAGTCACTTCAAATTATGCAAAACTGCTATAGGAACTCCCAGCTTCTATTTTATTTTTACATTTTTGTATATATATGTAGTGATAAGAGTTAATAAAGTTGTTAAATGGAAATTAAGTATATTCTCATATTCCTGGTTGTTGCTGGGATCGAGCATCTCTGTTGTTTTAAGTGTTAGAAAGCCCGGAAACTTCTTGTACGTTGACTCTCTTCCCCAAAATGAGCTCATATAATAAGCAGCTTACCTGTTTGGGGTTCCTGCTCCCTCTCTGACGTCTCCTCTTTAGAAGAACAGATGTGTTGCTCGCTTCGCTTTGGCGCTGAAGGCTGACTTCACCTCCACTGTGGTAAAACTTGCGTGCGCTCCCCTCCGCCTCCTTAAACAGATCTGAGCCCGTTCCTTGTGCTGCACTTGCTGATACTCGGGGCTACGCCTCCTAGGCTGGTCCTAACAACCCCGCGTATTGACATGGCATCGCCTCCGGCGCTCAATAAACAACGAGCAGCCCGGCCAGTTTCGAGCAAGAAGGAGGGAATGAACACGTGGAATTTCCTGCTCACGACTCTCCATATGTTTTAATAAACAATAAAACAATTTCAACTATGTGCTCCATAAGACATGCAAGTCTATACATGTCTACTATAAACTAGCATGCACCGCACTGCAAGTGTACATCAATAGTCTGTGTTGTATCATACAGACTATCATGTAAGAAATGCAATTAATGCATATTAATATGCAAACGTTAGAAATAGTACATTTTACGTAAAATCCAAACGCTTTTCTGCAATAATGATCTTTAAAAATGAGTTTTGCTATAATTGACTTGCTGCTATCATGTAGGCCTACGGTAATAATAATATTCACAATTCAAGATTTGTATTCACACACAGTAAACAAAGTTCCCACTGAGCAGTGACATTTTTATTTTGCAGTTTACTCAAATACGATAGAAAAGAATACAAATATATACTAATAACGAAAGGTATACATGTATAAATATATGTACAAAAGAACATAAAGTATTCACAGTCTGTGCAGTTTAGCAGCATGGTTTCTATAGGCTCAGATAAGATATGGATATAGTGCAAATATGAAGATATGGCTATAAATATAAAAGGATAGTGGAATGAATATGGTGCATTGAGCCTGGTGCAAATGTGCAAATATACATTTCACAGTTCACAGAGTTGGTTTGTGTGTGACAGAGTCATTCAGCAGCCTGATGGCTTGTGGGTGCGACAGTTTTCTGAGTCTTGTTCTGACTTTCACACTCCTGAAGCGTCTGCCAGACGGTGTGAACACACCCTCACGCAAACCTCAGAAAATGTACATTTTGAATACCTGTTAAGATGCTGCAGTATTTTGCAGTTTTTACATGGCAGGCATGTCAACCTCTATACCTTCCTCAATCATATCATTCATGTAAAGTATTCATAATACTATGAGATATAGGAAAGCATTCTGTATTATCATATCATAGCATTACATTAGAAAAACAGCTGTATAGATTTGACTTCAAATCTTATAGAAATGTTTAAACTGCATTGTATTTCTATCATGATTTGATGATTGCATTAAAATTATGCTAACCGTTAAACCACAATATACTTAAATAATGAACATATTACACAATACACATTCACCACCTCAAACCATATTACAAGGGTGCCCCGCCTCATTATAAATATGAAACCAGACTCGCAGACAGCCAGTAAACTGTATCTGCTGTCGTCTGCTTCCACCCAAAACCCACAAACGGGTTAAACCCAACACCCCGTCCCAGCCCGGTAACTGAAAACACCCTGAATAACGAACCACAACACATATCCATCATTTAGTCCGGATTTTAATTTGATGCCATTTCTGTTGTTTTGCACCAAATTGAGGTGATTTTTTTCTTTTTTTTTTACTTGCACTGCGTGTTTTGAAACGATGAACAACAACATCAGCTGCAGGAGCCTTGCTGTTTCATTGTCGTTTGAGCCTTATTCAGTCTCATTTCGGTCACATCCTCTGGAAGCGGCACAAAGCATTGTGGGAGGCTCATGTGTTTACTGAAAGCTCACCTGCAACTCTGGTGGCCTCACAGCTGCTCCCACCAGGGCAATTAACCCCAAGTTCAATACAAAGACTGAATCACAAAGAGAGAGGGAAGAAACGGTGGAATTTATAAAACACTGATTGGGTTTGAGACGCC
Organism: Eutrigla gurnardus; assembly: GCF_963514095.1. Lineage (NCBI taxonomy): Eukaryota > Metazoa > Chordata > Actinopteri > Perciformes > Triglidae > Eutrigla > Eutrigla gurnardus. Next base: position 21,162,718 of record NC_139926.1, read on the forward strand.
GTGACAGAGATCCAAAGTGAAATTAATTATTTTTATGGCATGTCCAAAGATGTATTGACTTAACCACAATATGTCCAGTGTGTTTTCTTGGAGAGAGAAAAAACAGAATTTGTTGACTCATAAATTGTCACGCCACTGAAGTTAATTATGACTGTGTGCCCTATAATCAGTGATGAAATGCAGCCAGCAGGCCATACCCTGACCTCATTAAAGAGCAGAGTATGAAGTCGGTTTCAATGAGGCTTTAAAGAGAGCTCCCGCTACGCACGCATACCCATTGTCCTCCATATCAGGAGCATCAGGGGGGGATTTGTCAGCCTTTCTGATAAGCATCCGTAGCCCTGCAGACTACTGCCAACCTCTGTTCTGCAGACCTCATTCACAGGGAGGCCGGACTGGGAACAGCAGGGGTGGCTGTGTGTGTGTGTGTGTGTGTGTGTGTGTGTGTGTGTGTGTGTGTGTGTGTGTGTGTGTGTGTGTGTGTGTGTGTGTGTGTATGTGTATGAGTGTGTGTGTGTGTGTGTGTGTGTGTGTGTGTGTGTGTGTGTGTGTGTGTGTGTGTGTGTGTGTGTGTGTGTGTTGAGAAAAAGGCCATCCAGCCACCATGTGACTTCTGCTACAACCTGTAAACACTAAATAGTGTTTAATGCAGAGTAAAAGTGTAATTAAGGCTAATCCAATCACAAGGTTGATCTCTGTGATCCACAGTTTTCCCTCCAAACCGTTTCACCCTTTCACACTTTAATCTTTTTTTTTTTTTTAATAATTCATTGCTCCCATCAGATGTGTTTCTAGAAGCAGCAAACAGCTGTTTTCAGTTAAAACGCTCTAATGAACACATGCTAAGTTAGCGCCTCGCTGATGAGCCAGATATTTTCCTCAGTTAGTGGAGAGACCAAACACGGAGCTTAAAGAGAGTGACGGTTGTATGAGGACATCCGTCATGTGGCTTCAAATGAATTGTAATGGTGTGAGGGCTGAATGTATAAATAGGCAACCGCTTGTTAAAGAGCGTGCCAATTCAACTTAAAAGGTGAAAGGTCAATGTGGATTTGAGAGCATGTTGCCAGAAATTGCACCCAAAATAAAATGAATGCAGGTTTAATAACTGCAATTCCATTTCTTCAATACTGTTATTCTATTACTGATACATGTGTTCGTGCTCAAAACAACATCCAGGGTTTCATTTGTACACGATTCAAACACAAGTGCGTGTGAGCCCACTCAGTATGACTCCTTTCAACTATTCCTACAGTATTTAAAACAAGGCCAAGTTTGTCGTACAAGTTTTCACACACAGGACAAACAGAATGATCAAGAGATAAGGGGATGGAAAATGGTTGGCGACTGCAAGGGGGAAACAGGCTGGTGATGACGTAAAAGAAAGAGGAGGGGAGGGGGGTGGGAAAAGAGCTGAGGAAAGATTGAGAGAGTTATTCCTAATGACTGCCATTTCTATTGTAGTCTAGTCCTGCATCACGTGGGGGGTCCGACAGACACAATCTATTTTTGTGCAAATCTCCATTCAGCCGGTGCCTCTCCACCTCATTCTCAACCACATCTTTACCATCAACAGACGCCCTCCCTCCCGCTCTGAGGCTCCCCCTTGCATTTCTCCACTCCCTCACATTCCTCCTTATCCCCTGCTCTTCGACCTTCCCTCATTTTTCACTTAATTACTTATTCATTTACAATTATCTTTTAGGACGACGAGGGCCTGCGTGAATGAAGCTCAAAGCGGTGCTCGCATGTTGAGGATGGGGCGTGTGAAGGGAGTGTTTGAACGCGAGGAAGCAAAATAATTAAAAAGGAGAAAAGCTTGGCAGCTGTTTATTCAGTTGGGCTTTGTCTTTGGGGGTTTTGGAGCCAGCGTTTTGTGGCTACGTATATTTTTGCGAGCCTGTGATGAGGTGATCTTTTGTGTTTTCTCGGGGATGTGTTCGTGCAGGTGCGTGTTTGGCAGAAAAGCGTGCATCCCTGTCAGGGAATGTAACCAAGGCATTCCTCCCACTGACAGACAGAGCATCCTTCACAGCAGCCCCTCGTATATCAGTGTAACCTGAGAACAGCTCGAATGTCAAATGTGCAAAAAAATCAGTGAGAAGAGGCTTTGTGCTGAACAGGAATGTGAAATAAATCATTTGTTAAACTGGATTTTTCTGGCCACTTGGGGCGGCGGAAACAACATATGTTTAATGTATCTTTTGCGTCGATATGATGAACACTGGGGGTTCTGGCTGACTGGAAAATATAACTCTTCAATATCTGCATTGTTTGGCTCTGTACATAAATATCTGACTCTGAAAAGTGCTGCACTATTTTCATCAGCTAGCTGAGAAGCATAGTGGGCTATTTAAAGCTTTGCCACAACCTTTGTAATCATTTGATCCATTGTTATAGACTAAGAGGCTACAAAGCCAACAGCTGGTCCTGGATGCTAACAACAGTATGCTACATACTCACAATTACAATGTTAGCATGTTGATGTTCAGCAGGTGTAGCATGTCCAACGACCATCCCTACAAAAAACACATTTTAAAATCTTGCCTTTCACAGTCTCTCGCTGCCTTGCATGCGGAGCTCTCTCTGTTTTTTCTTGTTTTCCTCTTCTCCGTCTCTGAGCTCACCAAATCTGTCAGTGAATTCAGGCTTAGCTTTTGACCATGACCGGCTGTGACTCATACAGTCCATTGACTCTGTCTATCATCTCCGCACGCAGCTGTAACTCAAACAGTGCATGATCTGCTTTCCTCAAGCCCCCCTCCTCCTCCTCCAACCTTTCAGCACACCAACACACATCATGTTCATTAACATGAGCCAGGTGACAGGTCATTGGGATCATATAAAATGGGTAAAATGAAGAAAAGTCCTGCTCGGGGGGACAGTTAGTGTCCACTATGGATTAGCGAATGACAGAATCTGTCCACGGGCTGCATGAGAAGGTGTCCGTCTCACTGTGCTCCCTGAGGGCCTGCAGCCCTAATCTAGTAATCCTATCCTGACAATCCTGACGAATTCTTCACAAACACGCTGCCTCTCCATGCCGCTGACAAGGAGTTCACAGATAAGGTGACTAACTTTCACCCCTATTGTCCTGTCACACTCAATGAAAAATGGACCATCAGCACCGCTAGAATGTGCTGGTGTTTTGGAGAAGCCTGCAGCAGTAGCCTCGCCGGCTACATTACCTTTAGGTGTTGCCTTGCCGGCCTAGAGCTGTGCTTAAAAAGCCTCGGCGATGCTCCGTCACTGGGATCAAGTTCATGGTTTAACTGGAGTTTGGAACTTTGCATCGGTGGTAAACAGGCCGGTGTAACATAGACAACGTGACGTTCCATTTGCAAACAAGAAATGTCCGGTTTTATAAGAGCGTGAGCACTTAGGGAAAAACCAAACATTGCAGGCTTTATTGCATATAAACACGATTCCACAGCACTCAAACAAGACGTTTGGAATTAATAAGGGATAAACATGCTCGCGGAATGAAGCCTGTCTTGCTTAAATGGGAAAGATCTAAATGACACTGTAAATATTACGTCCTTTAAAAAATGACCCTGTTGCACAAAATGATCAAAATCGCCAGAGCAACATTTGATGGAAAAATTACCTCAAGCCATTTTTCTCCGTCCCAGGTGGTTTCCATTCATGGTCTCGCCACCGATCGCATACACACAAGCGAACGCAGCGCTGCTGGGGGATTACAGCCAGGATGTGGCAACCAACGCAGCATCTGGAGTTGAGCCCTGCGTGCCTGGAGCTCCTAGTGAAGGGGCACTAGCACCCCCATTCATCTGGTCTGTCCTCATCGTCTCATTTGTAACCCGGAGCTTCAGCTACTTCTATTCCTCACAGACAAAAACATATGAGGCCATTTGTAGTCTTACATTGTTCAAACCGATATGTGACAGTTGGGAGAAATGTCCAAGGGAGATGCATGAAACAAAAGCCAGAAAGAAGATTGAGTCAGAGATTGAAAAGGGAAGAGGAGTCAACTTGGGAGGAGAGGATCTTACCGAAGTGGATGGGAAGGGACAGGATGTATGTGTTCACCATGTGTTTTTTCTCATCCCTCTGCAGGCTGTGGAGATAGCAGAGATCTGCTTCTCATTACAGTATAAAAAAGGCTTTAGAGAGGAGCATAATGGCTCTCTGCAGTCTTAACCCTGTCACTTTGACGCCCCAAACCACCGAGAGGCTTCCTCCAAGCCACATTCAAATCTCGCTCGCAAATACAAAACAGCTTTGCTGCATCAGATCAACTTCCCCGTACCAGGCACTCCATACATCAGAGCCTGAATAGAGGCCAATAGCCTGATGTCCATCCATTCATCAAAACCGTGGAGGCAGGCCGTCCGTGTAAGTGTTTCATAGTTGTCTGGTCCCTATCAAGCCTGAAATGAAGTTTCCTTATAGAGTATGTTTAAAAAGTGCTTTACAAAGAGATTTTGAATAATTAACTAAAAAACACAGACATGAATAATAGATTGAATAAAAGCAACAAATGAGTGCTATAATAATTATAGCAATAAGAAGAAGAAAGGTCTTTTAAACGTAATGTGGAAGGGGAAGATCTAATTGTTAATGGCAAACTATTCTACAATTTAGTGCATCTGGGTGTGTGGATTCGAGAGCCAGTGATTTGTTACCAGCAGATTTATGTTACAGATGATTTGTGAAAGTTTGCTTACATGTGGTGAAATACAGTCAGTTCCTCTGGAGGATATGTCTCCAGTGAACGTTCAAATCCCTAATGAGCAAAAGATGTGTGAAAAGTCCCCATTGTGGTAAAAAGTTTCCTGTGTATTTTCACACTGGTGAGAGGAGAAGACCAACACAAAAGAAGGATGGAGGTGAGGATGAAAAGAGCGGGGCATGAAAGACACATCCTGCAGGAGTTCATGAAAAGAGGAAGGAGGCAGTGATTGTTATTATTTTTTCACCCGTGTTTTTTGGGAACCTTGTATAACGAGCTCCTTGGCTCTATTTGTGCTTGTGTTCCTCCACAGCTGCCACTTATCATTTTATCCAACCAGCTGTTCAGGCTGTGATCACAAAATAGGGACGTGAGAAATTCATCTTTGATGCACACACACACATTTTCAAATACTCAAGCAGTTTTTTTCAATTCATGAGAAAGGCTAATCACATTTCAGGCTTTGTATAGTGGCTTCAGGACAGCAAGGCTATCATCATCTCATCATTTTTCTCTGTGATGGGAATTGTGGGAACTTATCTAGGTGCAATAAATAAACTGATTCAAGAGGCTGATTGGAGCAGTTCAGTGAATGAATGTGCTCCGATGTCAGAGTAAATTCCTCCGTTTCATAATGATGGGGAGCATACAATGGACACTCTGTGATGCGAAGGTAAAGGGGGCCGTTTGTTAACTTGAGTTAAAGCATAAAGGGAAACGTCAGTGCAGTTACTTCATTACAAACCTTTCCTGCTGCCAATCTTAATATAACCGCTTGGAACCGTTTCCTCATGTATGTGCACACATGCACTCTCTCACACACTCTCACACAGGCAAAGTTCAACAAGCTGTGACTTTTGTTGAGGCATAATTGATTGGATTTTAATGTAGCCTCTGAAAGAGTGAGAACGGTCGATATAAATAATTTGACTCATTTCTCAGTTGAGCTCCCTTCCTCCTGCAGTTTACCATCTCTCTCTCTCTCTCCTGTCTGTTTTGGGTCATAGTGTTAATGGCTGGCCTGTTGTTAATCCTGTGACATCTGGTGCAAACACACAGGCGCCTGTTACACTGCTGTTTTGTTGCCAGTTGCTCACGTGAGGCGGCCATTGTTTCATCAACATGGTGTATATGATGCACAACAACTTCTCTTGAGCTTGAAGAGCCGTACTAATGTGCATGACGAGCAAAAAAAACAACTCTCGGTTCCCCTTCCCTTGTAGTTTCGGTATGTCAGTGGGATAATCGTATTTCCGACACCTATTTAATACGTTACCGCCATCGAGTGACGTCACAACCGCTCTATTTCCACAAAGCCGAGTTTTTTTTGTACACAGAGATTCCGCCGTAATCACGGAAAGAAGAACCATTAAAACTGCAAGCAGTGTCCTGACGGGCCCTCGCTCATGCGGTCGTGGAGTGCCTGGGGTCACATGGCAGTGTCACGGTTGCCTACCCCTGCTGGGCCTCTTGTGGCGCAAGTTTAGACACAATCGATCGACATTCAAAGCCATCCATCTCCCTGACTGCTGTCTGAGATGCATGCAAAATATGGAGCAGATATCACCTTCGTCCTCTGCATGTCCTGTATCCTGGGGAAAACCATCGTGGTGCCTTCAAGGCCACGCTCAGGGGTCATGACGTCATGAAGTGGTTCGGTCCTCTGCAGCAAAGAATGACCGTCATGTCTTTCACCTTCATTCAAGTTGTGATTTGCACCGTTTGGGTGGTCGTTAGTCCACCGTTTCCGATGAAGAACCTGAGAACGTATAAGGAGAGGATCGTCCTGGATTGTGCGTTGGGCTCGGGTACATCAGCCTGCTAGCCGTCTTCTGCTGCACGTTAACCGTCTTAGCTTGGAAGCTACCCGACAATTTCAACAAAGCCAAGCTCATCACCTTCAGTATGCTGATCTTCTGTTCGGTGTGGATCACCTTCATCCCGGCGTACGTCGGCTCTCCGGGAAAGTTCACTGTCGCCGTGGGGATATTTGCCATTTTGGCCTCCAGTTTTGGACTCATACTGTGTTTATTTGCACCAAAGTGTTTCATCATATTGTTCAAGCCAGAGAAAAACACCAGGAAATATTTAATGAAAAAAAAAATCAAGCCTGAAAACGGGACATTTGGAAAGAGTCAAGATGGCAAGTATACACTATAATATGTATGATGTACAGTCTTCACCTTGATTTACATTTTAAGTTTTTCCTTTACATTCAATATTTTCTGAATTCTAATGTCATGTCTTATTTTAAAAATATTTGGGTTGAAAGAACAGCAAAGACTGAATAAATAAAGAAATATATATAAATCTGTTTCTTTGTCTTTTATAAGCATGTACACACCGTCCTCACATTTAGCAGTGTGCAGAAAACAGTTCACAACCAGGAAAAGTTCAAATATCAGTTTATTATCAGAATTCTTTTTCTGAAATGCATGAAAACGTGCAACATGCGACAACTGAACAACACTACAAACATAACCCATCAGCCATTATGAATATATGGATCAGTTTAATCATTTCCTTTTACATTCATTGATTAGTTGACAGATTTAACAACTGATTTAACAGACAGACCCTACCCTACATATGGATGTTATGGAACTTAAAAAAAAAAAAAAAACGTAATTGTAGGTGAACATCCATCATTCATTTGTGGCGTTAATGTTTCAGAATGATGAATACAGAATAAAACAATCATGTAATTCCCAAATGATTTATTCAATTATGAAATGGCTTGAAAAATAATGCATACCTGTACATGGGAGAACATTTTTTTTAAATAACATTAAGATTAAATATTAGCTTATTGTTTTAGAATGATGAAATTTGATTCAATGGATTACCAACAAATTATTTATTATGATTCTATTATCTAATGGCTTGGAATATAGTGCATATAGCTGTACAATGGGGGCGGGGAATGATTCGTCTCTGTGGTGAAGGAAAGCAGGGAAAGCCAGCTGCACCTCGAACATCCCACATCTTCAGCCTCGAGCGTCCTGTTGAGATGAAACTGTCTCTGTAATTCACAAGATAGGGAAAGGGAGGAGAAAACGGGTCGTAAGATAGAGGAAGAGCACAAAAAAACAACAACAAATGTCCCCATAACTGCCCTCCACCTTCCACCTGTTGGTGCCACCTTCCCGTCAAGATCGAAAGATTTCCTCCCCCTCATTGCTCTTTTTGTATTAAGATCTGCTCATGTGATATCAGGTTTTTTTCTGTCTCTACTGAATTACGGAATCTGCATTTATTCAATTCACTCCAGCTTTGACCAGAGCCTTCTGCTGGATGATGACCATGGTGTTTGCAGTGGAGGAAATGAACCGTAATTCAAGCCTCCTACCTGGCGTGAAACTAGGCTACCGAATCATGGACAGCTGTGACCACGTTCACACCAGCCTGCAAGCTCTTTTGTCTTTAGTCAGCCACCCCGAAGTGGCTACAGGTGAGGTGAAACAAATGAAAGAAATGAAAGATCAGATATGACCAGGAAGGGCGTTACTAGATCGAAGGAGGTCGAACTGGGAGGAAGGATGCTGTGCAGAGTGAGAAAGAGATGGAATGATGGAAATGTAACAGGGGAGAGAACAGACGGGAGAAAACAATCCAAAACTTTACTTTGGTGTCTTGCCGGTTCTCCGGTTCCTGCTGTGATCGGCCTGGCCTCCTCTTACCCAACGAGAGCTGTAGCTCAGACTCTCGGCCCTTTCAACCTCTCGCTGGTGAGAAAAGCAATTAGAAGTCAGGAACATGCACTTTAGTTTCCACACAGGTAGTCCATTCCATTTCCAACACCGTTTGAAAAGGTTTTTGGCTTCTGTCTCATCTCAAAACCTTATCTCCCTTTAGGGGAGTTATTTTGCTACTTGCACCTGTCTCACTGAAAAGCACATGTATCCGTCTTTCTTGCACCAAGTGATAACTTTCAAGTTCAAGGTCTTGTTAAGCTGGTCGTCTTGTTATGCTGGCTCTGGGTGGGCACGATAGGGTCCACGGTGAGATGATTCTCTTTTTTTTTAACCCCACCATTCGTCGTTCAAACACACCAACATGATTTTTACAAAACCCCTTGATATATTAAAGGACGACTACAGTCGCTATGGCATCCAAGCCTTCTCTAAAACAGTTTCGACAGGGAGGTGGGTGTCTGGCATTTCATCTGCAAATGAGGGAGAACTGGACTTCTGCACCTCAGGCTTTAGAAAATGTAACGTGATACAGGAGACTTACCAATTACAGCTCAAGTCGGGACAATCGAAATAGAAGCGTGCCTTACGCAAACCACACACCACAAAAAAAGTACCCACACTTACTCACCCTTAAAAATGAAAGTTTTGTGAGTTGTTGCGAGTTGATAAAGGGGAAAAAAGTTATTTTCACACAGTGCAGTATCAGGTGGATGCAGAAAACGGAACAGAAACAAGGTAATTTTGGTGCGGCACAAAGGCCCTTAGAATCAGTGTGGGATTAAACCTCATTTTAATCATTACATTTTGAGATGACACATTGTACATGAAGACTTTAGAGAAGGCCAGAATGTGCTGGGCCTTCATAGTTGCTTGGAGGCCTGAAGCAGGCTTCAACTGACAGATTTCTTGGTTCTGCTGCTTGGAGGGGGTTCAACCCCTCCAGTCAAAGCCCAGGAGAAAAGAGAGAGAGAGTGTCCAGAGTCTGAGTTGCTATTTGTTGAGACTCAGAGTCAGCTCAGCCTATTGCAATTTCTGGATTCAAAGTACAGTTTGACCAATCCCATTGGAGTCTGGAATTCCCAGATGGGTGTCAAGAGATGAGGCTTCTCTCTGGTCGTCCCAAAGGAAGTAGGGGCAGGGAAGAGTTTTACCAGAGCCCTGTACAGAAGGTGGCTTGAATGTCTGACAAAAGAAACTGTTTGCATAACAGAATCCTGATGGTCTATTCAAATGGCCTCCAGGATTGCTGTAGGAAGACATGGTTTCCTGGGGGGAAAAGCCAGCACATTGAGACATGCAGAGATGACCCCGTCATCGGCAAAGTCATTAGTTTGTTAGGAGAACAACTTACCTGCTAGGTTAAAAGTTAATTCCTCTGAACTTGGGTTCAAAAGGAATGGAAGCATCTTGAGATTCAAAATGAAAGGGTATTTCTGGAACAGAGACTGTAGTAAAGTAAATTCTACCAGGAGGTACTTTGTTTAACTTACCCTCAAGATCAAGGGTCCACCTGTAGTTTCAAAGCATCTAAACTCATCCTGCATGAGTGTGGGAAAGGATGACTGGTCTTGCATGCCGAGTCCTGGATGTGACGCTCCAAACCATGCACTGCAGGTTAGTCCTGCAGTCGATCCAGATAAACTGGAATTCTGAAATGGTCCATAACTGAAAAATGTCAGGGCCATCTGTGTAGCAACACCTTTATCGTCGTCACAGATCCCAACCCTTTAACTTACCTCGTTACTTACCGCTTGACAAAGTCATTAGTTTGTTAGGAGAACAACTTACCTGCTAGGTTAAAAGTTAATTCCTCTGTACTTGGTTTCAAAGGAATGGAAGCATCTTGAGATTCAAAATGAAAGGGTATTTCTGGAACAGAGACTGTGATGGAGTAAATTCTTCCAGGAGGTACTTTGTTTAACTTACCCTCAAGATCAAGGGTCCACCTGTAGTTTCAAACCATCTAAACTCATCCTGCATGAGTGTGGGAAAGGTTGACTGGTCTTGCATGCCGAGTCCTGGATGTGATGCTCCAAACCATGCACTGCAGGTTAGTCCTGCAGTGGATCGAGATAAACTGGAATTCTGAAATGGTCTATAACTGAAAAATGTCAGGGCCATCTGTGTAGCAACACCTTTATCGTCGTCACAGATCCCAACCCTTTAACTTACCTCGTTACTTACCGCTTGACAAAGTCATTAGTTTGTTAGAACAACTTACCTGCTAGGTTAAAAGTAAATTCCTCTGAACTTGGTTTCAAAAGGAATGGAAGCATCTTGTGAATCGAAATGAAAGGGTCTTTCTGGAAGAGAGACTGAGTAAATTCTCTATGAGGACCTTTGTTTCGAAGTCTTTGTTTAACTTACCCTCCAGATCAAGGATCCACCAATAATTTCAAGCCGTCTAAACCCATCATGCAAGAGTGTGGAAAGGATGATTGGTTTAGCACGCCGAGTCCTGGCTGCGATGCTGTCCGTTGTAGGAACTTAAGGTTTGCAGGTATGAAATCATTCATAGATGAGGATCGAACTGGGTCCAGATCATCAAGATATGGGATTATGTTGTAGAAACATTTTTTTTGTCAGACATCTGAGCCACCTCCTGCACAGGGGTCTGGCAAAAGTTTCCCTCTCCCCTACTTCCTTTGGTGACCAGAGATAGAAGCCTTATTCATTGACACCCATCTGGGATCTCCAGACTCTGAAACGATCCGTCCAACTGTATTTTGAACCCAGAAATCACAATTGGCTGAGCTGACTTTGAGTCTCAACAAGCAGCAATTAAAATCCAGTCAGTCAGTCAGTCAGTCAGTCAGTCAGTCAGTCAGTCAGTCAGTCAGTCAGTCAGTCAGTCAGTCAGTCAGTCAGTCAGTCAGTCTCGCTCTCTCTCTCCTCCAGCAAATGATTTTATCTGCTCTTAACTACTGTTGACATAACATTTATTTGACTAATTTCCAACAAGTCAGGAATAATTAAGAATTTGGATTTAAAAGTGTCAGTGGCTTTCCCAGTTTTAGACCATGAATGTGACAATACTTAATTTGCTTTGAGATAGACATGGCATGATTGACAAAGAATGTAGAAGGATAATGATAGAGAATTTAAATGATAGAGATAAAAGGAAATAAAGTGAGCAGACACCAAAAAAACTTAAAATGATACATACCTTTGGTAGATCTGAAACAAACAAAGTTAAAGCGAAACAAACTACTCATTGAAAATAATTCTGATAAAATGGTTCATTGTCTGATAAATTTCTGTAAAACAAATGTATTTATTTATCGGTTTATTGTTGGGTTGCATTCTGGACATTAGCACCTAAGAATTCTCATTGCATGTTGTAATGAGTATGACTATATATGTGACAATGAAACTAAATTGAGAGATGACCACGGCCCGAGCTGTATTGATTCATTGATAGACAATTCAAATAATAGGATACCCACCGTGTGTAGTTCTACCTGAAAAAAAAAAGTTATTGCACCAATATCGACACAAGCTGATATTAAAGGGCACGGAGGATATGTAGATACATATAGAAGCTTTAACTTGTCCACTTGATATACATGACTATTATTATTATATACTGGGCATATGGTGTCATTTGACGCATTGAAAAATATTTCTACCAAATTTATTTGAACCCTCTATTAAGTTAGTCTATAGATCGGTACCTAAGAATCATCCTTCGATCGACTACTATGCAACATTAAAACTATTTGATTTTTTAAACAATCTGATCAATTTGAAGGCTGGGCGGCCAATGAAGAAAACTAAAATTAACATGTTATGTAGATATACCTGGGGAAAAAAAGAAAATGTTATTGCACCAATACTGACACAAGCTGGTAGTAAAGGCACAAGAAAAAAAACGGATCTATAATATAGTCATACTGATATCGCTTATATTCTGATCATGTATTTGTTTTGATTTCCCATTGTTTTCCTCGATATTAATTACAATATTTACATGACATGATATACATCATACAAATATGAAAAAAACAAGAATAAAGCACTAAAATATTTCAAGTTCGAGGAGGGACATGAGGAAGCACAGCTCATCTTGTCCTGCCCCTTAATTACATTATCTCGTATCATTTACAGTATAATTTATAGTACAATTTATGTAAAGCTCCAATATCTTTATGAAATAGTCATTATCCAAATTTGAATATGAGCTAAATATCCAACGCAACAATAAAATAAAATAGAAAAAAAACTAAAAAACACTAAGGACTCATTGAAACTTATTCTGATTCTGTTCATTGTTTCAATACTTATCTGTAAACTTAATTTATGAATCTGCAGTATTTATTGTTGCTTGAATTCTGCAGCTATGCAACTAAGACATTAATCAAATGTTGTATTGTTTATCATGGTGTTTGATGATATAACTTGATTTGAGATAAAGACACATGTGGCACAGCGGTTGTAAAGATAAATCAGCAATGTGATAAATAGGCCAAAAAAAACAAACTGTAAATAAAAAGGACACTTACCTTATGTAGAGCTACCTGGAAATAAAAAGTTACTGCACCAATAAAGAGATAGAACAGTCCGGCACGACAGTCATGAAAGAAAGCTTTTTTTTGTTTGCCCCGTAGAGGGCCAGCCATCTACGTGTCTCTCTGGCCGAGTTAGTCAGTAAGTCAGTCATAGTAGTTGCACCATCGGTCCGTCTAGTGAACTACATCACCAAGCTGCGTCGCTAACGAAGCTGCGTTCATGGTCGTCTGAGGGAATCGGAGCAGCAGAAACAGTCGCGTTCGAGACTCGAGCCGGACACACTGACCTCACAGCTGCAGAGTTTGTGATGTGAAACGTGAAGCTGGAGACGTCAACACGTCCAGAACACACAGAATACGGAGGAACGACAAGCTGAAGAGTTTATCACCGTTTATCAGTCTGAAAGCTGAATCCACCACAGCAGCTGCAGCTAGCATTAGCACAGCAGCTGTAGTGCTAGCGTTAGCATGCCTGCAGCCAGCGTCTAAACAATCTAACTTCACACCTAATAAACAAAACAAGTGAAGGATCACAAACTTCACTCACATGTTAATGTCATTAATTGGCTCGTTAGATACCTTGTGATTGGAGACGATCGTTTACTACGATAACGGTTTTGGTTGGTTTAGCATTTTTACTAACAGCCAACACCAGGAAAAAAATACAACAGGAAATACTTTCAACTTTATGGGCTTGTATCTTTAACTTTGTATGAACTGTAAAAAACACTGACTAGTGAATGAACTACCACATAATGAGTAATTTGCATAAGTATTTAATCTTTCAAACCAAACATCTTAAGGTACAAATACATAAGTTTTATTCTTGTAAGTAAATTTGTAATATTTTACTGAAATGTAGCTGAACCATGTCGAGTTAATTCATCAATCACCTTTATTCTTTATTCATTATGTATTTATTTGTGCATTGTGTTTTTTTTCCTATAACAATAAAATATAATTGATATATTTTGATTTATTTCATTTATTTTAATATATTTTTATTAAATTAAATAGGTTTTAATATTTAGATTTATTAGATTATATTAATAATAAATAAAATATATCCATCTACAGTATTTATTGTTGCTTGAATTGTGGATCTATATAGAAATTCACTAAATGTATGGTGTACGACGTGATATATTGTTTGAGATAAATATACACATACGGCACAATCAATGCGATAAATAGGCAGACACGGCTGCCAAAATAAATTAAAATAAAAGTACACTTACCTTACATAGATTTACCTGGAAATTAAAAGTTATTACACCAATACTGAGATAAAAAGGCAGACACGGCTGCCAAAAAAAAAAAAACTATTAAAATAAATACGACACTTACCTTATAGATCTCGTTGGAGATGTTCAAGTTATTGATCGATCAAATTATTAATGTATGCTCCTGTCATACTGATATCACCTATATTCTGATTATTATGCATTTGTTTTCTTTAATTTTTCCCTAAATAACATAACTACTCGTTTAAACGCATTATGATTCTGTTCATTGTTTAAATTATTTTTTGTAAATGGTGGGTTGATGGATCGATATCATTTTTAAAGTCGTCCATCACTGTCATATTATAATATCAGCTATATTCTGATAATTATGTATTTATTGTCTCATGGCATACATACCTACATTCATTCTGATTGTTGATTTGTGTGGAGAAGTGAAGGATCTATAGAATTTGTAATTGATCCTGTCATCTATCACTGTCATTCTGATGTCACCTATATTCTAATTATTATGCATTTGTTAATTTTTCTCTAAATCCGAATCGTCATATGTTCATTGTCTCAATTATTTGTAAAATAAATGTACCTAAGTGCTTGAATTCTGGAGTTATGTACCCGAGAAATGAATATAAAAATGAATGTATGTATTAAATGTATTAATATATTCTGATCATTATGTATTGTCTCGCTACATGGCATAAATACTCATTGACATCAATTCTGATTATGTTAATACTTCTGCAGAATGAGGACATAAAGGTCTGTTGTTGTCCAGGGATCAGACTGGTGGTCCTAGAGAGACCAGCAGGACGTGCTGGGGGTCTGGGACTGTGAAGTCCTGCATGGTGCTGGTCTAGAGTTGGACTCTCTTCAGACTGTAGAGACCGGTGCTGCTGCCCGACTGTGTGAACATGATTTCCACACAGTTCAACAGTGAAACGCTGCTCTGCTTCTCGTAGGACTCTGAACATCCACGTCATCTCCACGCCGGCGAGCTCCCCCGACCGCCTTCTCCACGCCATCCTCGTCTTCTGAGCCCCCGTCTGCGTCTGTTGGGGGCGTCGTCTTCAGTAACGATGACTCAGCGTTCTCAGAGTGGATTTCTTTCCTTCTGGTTGTCTGACGTTGCAGCGCTGCAGGAACACAAACATCAGCAGGTGAGCTGCTACCGGCTGCTTTTCCTCCTGCTCTGCTGCGAGAGTCCAGCCCAACTACACGAGGCTGGACCTCTATTCCAGCCACACCATTGGTTCATCACTGTGCTGCTCTCATTGTCATTGACTGATCGGGTTGTCTGTCAGAAAATGCAAGGAATGAGTTCAATCAACGTTCCATCGACCGCATCCCACATTTCGAAATCGGAAAAAGTTATATCGCAATAATGAAACGCTAACGTTTTATTACCTGACCATCACCAAATGTATTTATTATGTTAATTATTTATTATTAATAATGAATTATTTTGAGAAAAAAAAATACACTGATATTTTAATTTTATAAAATAAAATATTTTCATCAAATATTAAAATTAAAATAAAATTATTCTGACTATGTTCATTGTTTCAATGATTTATTGTAAATTAAATCTATCCATTTAATTTCTCTGAATTCAGCATTTATTGTTGATTTAATTCTGGAGCTATTCATTTTAAATAATCAAATGTTTTTATTATTATCATTAATTTTAGTTTATTATAAATAGATTCTAAAACTTTGAGATAGACCCAAATATGGCACGGCGGCCATGTTAGAAATCTGTAATTGGCGCGGCGGCCATATTGGATAGCTGTAAAGTGGAACAGCGGCCATGTTGGAAATCTGTAATTGGCACGGCGGCGATGTTGGAAAGCTGAAATATGGCACGGCGGCCATGTTGGAAAGCTGTGAATGGCACGGCGGCCATGTTGGAAAGCTGTGAATGGCGCGGCGGCCATATTGGAAAGCTGTGAATGGCACGGCGGCCAAGTTGGAAAGAGAGTCATGGCACGGCGGCCAATAAAAAATGACACCTACCTTTTGTAGATCACGACGTTGATGACACCTACCTTTTGTAGATCACGACGTTGATGACACCTACCTTTTGTAGATCACGGCGTTGATGTTTGAGTGACGGATTGATAGAATTTTTAAAGTCATCTATCACTGCCATACCGATCAGTTCTATTCTAAATATTAATTGTTGATCATTTTTGTAAATAAATGTATCTACAGTATTTATTTTCCGATGGAATTCTGAGGTTGTGTAAATGCATTAAAATAAATGGGCAGACACGGCTGCCAAAATAACAAACGATTAAATTACGACACTTACCTTGATGGAGATGTTCGAGTTATGGATAAATAGATTTATTAATCTGTCATCTGATATCACCTATATTCTGATCATTACCTATGTCTTTAAATGTTTCCCTAAATCACATAACTTACTCATTTAAACTGATTCTGATTGTTTGTTTCAATAATGTTATGTAAACTAAATGTACAGGATTGCTGCTTCAACCATTTACTTTTTAAAAAATGCACAAAAATGTGATGATGCATCTTTTTACGGTATTTACCGTTGCTTGTATTGTACCCAAGAAATTTACTATATGTATAGTTTATGATGGTGTATGTGATGATATAAGTTGATTTTTAGATAAATATACACATATGGCATAGAGGCCATGAAAGCGGTATTTGATCAAACAACAAGGCAGACACGGCTGCCAAAAAAACAAACTATTAACATAAAAGTTCACTTACCTTATGTAGATTCATCTGAAAATAAAAAGTTATTGCAACATTGATAGAACAGGACGTTTGTAGATTTAAAGAGGCACGGCGGCCACATTAGATAGTCATTACATGTAAGCCACGTTTGAGATCTATATTCTATTATTATGAATTATTATATTTATTTGTTTAATAATTATGTCTTTAATCTTCACCTAACTACTCATTTAAACATGTTTCAATAGTTTTTCTTAACTAAATGCATCTAACTATTGTTGCTTTAATTATTGAGCTATTAACCGTTTTTAAAAAATGCACAAATGTATTTATTATTGTGTTTTTGATCTAATTGGATATAAATATACAGAGATACATTGTTCAATCAACAATATGATACATAGGCAGACACGGCTGCCAAAATAACAAACTATTAAGATAAAAGTGCACTTACCTTACGTAGATTCACCTGGAAATGAAAAGTTATTACACCAATACTGACAAAAGCTGATATTAGATAAATACCTACGTAATCTATACATTTGTGCAGGATAATATTTTAATGTAGGGTCGGGCGATAAACCGGTTGTGATAAATCATCGCGATATAACTTTCTCGATTAGAAATGTGAGATGCGATCGATAGAACGTTGATTGAACTCATTCCTTGAATGTTCTGACAGACAACCCGATCAGCCAATGACAATGAGAGCAGCACCGTAATGAACCAATGGTGTGGCTGGAATAGAGGTCCAGCGTCGTGGAGTTGGGCTGGACTCTCGCAGCAGAGCGGGAGGAGAAGCAGCTGGCAGCAGCTCACCTGCTGATGTTTGTGTTCCTGCAGCGCTGCAACATCAGACAACCAGAAGGAAAGAAATCCACTCTGAGAACGCAGAGTCATCGTTACTGAAGACGATGCCCCCAACGGACGCAGACGGGGGCTCAGAAGACGAGGACGGTGTGGAGAAGGCGATCCGGGGAGCTCGCCGGCGTGGAGATGATGTGGATGTTCAGAGTCCTACGAGAAGCAGGGCAGCGTTTCACTGTTGAACTGTGTGGAAATCATGTTCACACAGTCGGGCAGCAGCAACGGTCTCTACAGTCTGAAGAGAGTCCAACTCTAGACCAGCACCATGCAGGACTTCACAGTCCCAGAGCCCCAGCAGATCCTGCTGGTCTCTCTAGGACCACCAGTCTGATCCCTGGACAACAACAGACCTCTGTCTTCTAGTGTGATTTATGGGTTAAATCAGTATTTAATATAAATATTTAAATCAGTTTGAATCTACACAAAAAGGAAAATATACAGTGAGGTAGTTTTTATTTTGTACCTAGAATTTATTCGTCCTCAAAACTTCTGACTGGTCAGAATTAAGAAATTCAGCTTGATAAATGTTCTACAGTGTGTGATATTCAACATCAGAGAGAAACTACATATTTAAACTAAAACTAACAGTCATATCAGCATGAGTAAAAAGGAACATTTTAGCTTGAAAGAAATTTAAAAGAATGTTTCTCTAAAAATCACATAACGCTGAAAAAAGTTGTTAATTATTTTTTAATAATCTACATGCATCTAGCTACAGTATTTACTGTTGCTTGGATTCTTGAGCCATTTAACTAAAATATTCTACAAATGTATTGTTTATGATGTGTATGTGATGATATAACTTGATTTATGATAAATATGGCACAATCAATGTTATACATAGGCAGACACGGCTGCATGTTGAAATGGCACGGCGGCCATGTTGGAAAGAAACTGGCACGGCGGCCATGTTGAAATGGCACGGCGGCCATGTTGGAAAGAAACTGGCATGGCAGCCATGTTGAAAAGGCACGGCGGCCATGTTGGATATTAAAATGAAAGACCACTCACCTTTTCCCTGGAAATAAAAAGTTATTACACCAAAACTAGGATAGAACAGTCTGGCACGGCGGCCATGTTGGAAAGAAACGGGCACGTTTCCATGTTGAAATGGCACGGCGGCCATGTTGGATATAAAAAATAAAAGACCACTTACCTTTTTCCTGGTAACAAAAGGTAATTATTATAGAACAGCCTGGCACGGCGGCCATGAAAGAGAGAGAGAGTTGGATCGATATACAGAGTGATTGATCACTGGGCTCGGCGGCCAACAAACAGACTAAATAAAAGACACTTGACGCCTTATGTAGATGGCGGCGGCCATGTCAATGAGTGTTTTATATATTAAAACTACCTCTTTTCTTTGGCTTCTGACACCATGTAGGTGTTGATTTTATTATTATTTATTTTGTTTTATCTTTCTACTGTGTACTTCATCCATATTGTGTCATCTATTTATTGTGTATTATCTTGCTGTGCAGCACTTTGGAAAACCTTGCATTTGTTAAAATCGTGCGATATAAATAAAGTGGATTGGATATTGGCGTGAAGAATACAATTCATTTTTAATTTACTTGTCATATCAGTCATATTGATACAACATATAATCTGATTATTATGCATTTATTGTCATTAAATGTTTCTCTAAAATCAAAACTACTCATTTAAACTTTGATTACTACAATAGTTCAATATATTATATATTCAGTAGTTATATGAAAACTAAACAGCCTGACTGGTCAGAATCAAGATTTCAGTTTTATAATGTTCTACAGTGTTTGTGTGATGTTCAACTTTGGAGAGAAACTAAATATTTATTTAAAAAAATGTTATTTATATTTTATTGTCTTTTTACCTTTATCTCTTCTAATGCATTTGTTGTATTTCTTTATCTGACCATAGCCTATTTATATTCTGCCATTAAAAGCACTTTGTAAACTGCTGTCTTTAAAAGGTGCTATATAACTAAATTCATTATTATTATTACGTACTTAGGTGTGAAGTTAGATTGTTTAGACGCTGGCTGCAGGCGTGCTAACGCTAGCTACAGCTGCTGTGCTAATGCTAGCTGCAGCTGCTGTGGTGGATTCAGTTTTCAGACTGATAAACGGTGATAAACTCTTCAGCTTGTCGTTCCTCCGTATTCTATGTGTTCTGGACGCGTTGACGTCTCCAGCTTCACGTTTCACATCACAAACTCTGCAGCTGTGACGTCCGTGTGTCCGGCTCGAGTCTCCAACGCGACCGCCTCTGCTGCGCCGATTCCCCCAGACGACCGTGAACGCAGCTTCGTTAGCGACCCATCTTGGTGACGTAGTTCACTAGACGGACCGAAGGTGCAACTACGATCACTGACGTACTTACTAACTCAGCCAGAGAGACACGTAGAAGGCTGGCCCTCTACGGGACAAACCCCAAAAAAACTGTTAAAATAAACAGTATGGCACGGCGGCCATGATGGTGATCGATAGATCGATCGATAAATAATGCAATAAGTAGGAAGGCTCGGCAGCCAACCAAGAACACACTATTAAAATAGAAACAGGACACTTACCTTGTGAAGATCTCGGCATGGAGGCCAATCAGTCACCTTCCATTTAATGTTACCTATAAAACCAGAATTATTATTTAACAAAATAAAACTTAATGTGTATTTCTCAGTAGACTAGCTGTGGGAATGGAGCATGGCATCGACGTGGTGGCCATGAAGCTATAATAAATAAATAAATAAGTAGGGTAGTAATCCTCCTCAGGTCTAAGACAGCACTTTGTATTCATTTTCTAAATAGAAAGATTAATCACCTTTATCATAATATAATAAAGTAAGTCTGATAAAATAAGTGTTGAACAAACATGGACCCCTAAATGACACTGAAGCTACAAGGCCCACATCCTGGTCCAGCAAAAACCACCAACAACATTCACTAAAACTCTTAATACTTAATACTATTAATATGATCCTTAAGCTACATTCTGGCAGTTTAGAAAGTCACAGCGTCATTCCAATCAAAGACAGACCATTTAAATCCATAGAAAATAAATTAACTCCAATTAATGACTAGCTCTAAATGTTTGTAGCCACAAACTAAAGGTCCAGGTACTTAACTCTGTCCCCCCCTCCAGGTCCACCTGAGACCTGAAGACCAGATCAAACCTTCTATCTCTGTCACTTCACTTTAACTTTTTTATTACACACTGTTGTAAGTTAAATATAGTGAACTTCACCTGTCGAGCATGTGGGCCTCTCTGAAATTTGAATTTTTACTTCCTGGTATAAGTCACTTCCTGCAAGGCTGTGAATGGATGAGCTGCTTCTCAGTGGGCGGGACTTAAAAACCCATCCAACAAAGTGTGTCCATCTATCTTAAAGCCCCCTTCTCTTCATTATATTGATCTATATTCATGTTTCTAATAGTCTCTCACATCTAAAGAGATCTTCTTTAGTTTCGTTTTCCATTTTTGTGACAAACGCTCTCTATATATTTAATATATTATTCAATTAACTACTCATGACCTTAAATACTAATGATGTGCTTCAAAAGGTGACAGGAGCTCAGCAGCAGGAAACTCTTGATGTCTTATTTGTTTTGATTCCTCTAAATCCTTCATCAGCTGCTTTATATCTCCAACATACTCCATACTTCCATCCACAGATCATCATCTAAACACCCCTTTATTTAATTATGGAAATCAGTGTTTATCTCCAAACATTTAAACAGCAGCATTAAATCATCAAACAGAATTTTTTATTTAATCTTTCAACATTCTCAAAAACAGTTGAATCAATTTAATTGATTAGTATTGGTTTCCTAGTGTGTACAATTGTAACCAAACTCCAAAGTCACCACTGAATATATTTATTTCTTCAAAATATACATTACCGTCATGTTCTTTGCAATTATTCCTACCATATGTTCTTGTACAACGGTTGCAATAAAATAAAAACGTGAAATAAATGATATCTAAATGACTGACTGAATAGAAATCTTTAACTTCCAGCACGTTACTTCTTTTCTTTCCCCATCAGATGCTGTTTTGTATTCTTCTCTGGCTTCAGGAGAATAACGTAACATTTGGGAGCAAACAGGCAGAACAGCAGGCTGAAGCTGGAGGCCAGGATGGCGAAGGACTCCACGGCGTGGGCGTACTTCCCCAGCGAGCTGACGTTTGCCCGGACGAAGGCGAGCCACACGCAGAAGATCAGCATGCTGAAGGTGATGAACTTGGCCTTGTTGAAGTTGCCCGGCAACTTCCGGGCTAGAAACGCCAGCACGAAGCACAGGCATGCCTGCAGGCCGATGTATCCCAGGATGCACCAGAAGGCGAGGCTGGAGCCCACGCTGCACTCCAGGATGATCTTGGAGCCAGGCGGTGCAGAGGACCACCTGGATCAGGGTGCTGGCCAAGATGATGACCCGCTGCTGCAGGAGATGCACAGCGAGAAGGTGATGCTGAAGGCGGTTTGGCGCAGCATGCAGGACCAGGACGTGGGCTCGCCGACGAACACCAGGCAACACAGGAAGCACAGCGTCAGGGCCGTGAAGAAGCTGAGCTCTGAGTTGTTGAGGCGGACGATGGCCGTGTTCCTGTGGTGGAAGAAGACGGCGAAAAACCGCCATGGTGAGGCAGACCCCCGCCACCGAGACCACCATAGGTGGCGCTAGCGAGCAACTTTTTTGTGGCTTCGCAGCCCGATGTTGTCAGTGCTCGGGCCCTAATTAATACGTGACAATTCCTTCTAAGCAGTAGTTTTGATGAATCATGAACACAAGTTGGCTAGGCTAGTTTTTCTGCCAGTTTCCAGGCTTTATGCTAAGCTAAAATGTAATCATTTATTTAAAAAAAAAATGAACTGAATAACATACACTTTTATTGGATTGAATGTGTGTATTTGAACTCTCAGTGAAGCAGGACTGCTTTTCCGGTGACCCTGTTCTGTCTGGCATTAAACGGTGCCCACTTCCTCCCATTGAGCCGGACAAAAATGGACTTCTCCACACCCGGGGTGGGAGAACTGGGATGGACAATGGGAAAGCCGGATGGATACCAGATCCGAGGCTGTGGTATAGGCCTTACATACATAAACAGTCAATGCCCCAAAACCCAGCAATACAAACTCCAACTCTATGGTTTTCTGTCTGGGTCAGTGACGCATATAGAAAAAGCAAATTCAGACAGACAATATAGGAATTGTCCATTTTTCTGTGTAAATCTGATGCAGAGTTTGAGTATTTTACTAGTAAGGATGAAGCTAATTGGTGCATAATGAGTCATAACTTTCACACTTTACACTCAAATCATGACTTATCGTGACGTGATCCTCTCACGTGGGAAGAAAGGCCTCAGCACAATGTTTAACACATTTTATTTGGGTTACTGGATAACTCAGGATCACTGAATTTTGACGGCAAAATAAGGAAATTATCTCAGCATGTTTGAACTGCAGAGACAGGTGATTACGAAACTGGACCTGACTGAACACAAACAAACACACAGTGACCCTGTGAGACCTCGGCTGTGGAACATACACACCGTTGAGTTTCTACATGTCGCAGGCTGCGGTCTGGACATCAGAGTGCAAGGCCATTTCCTTAAGTGTGCTCCCCCTCCCCACCCCACCCAATCATTTCCTCCATACCCAAACAAAAGCTGCTTC
The DNA here is from genome assembly GCF_963514095.1 of Eutrigla gurnardus. NCBI lineage: Eukaryota > Metazoa > Chordata > Actinopteri > Perciformes > Triglidae > Eutrigla > Eutrigla gurnardus. Next base: position 21,186,093 of record NC_139926.1, read on the forward strand.
TCTGGGAAAAGTGCTCAGCCACTTATGTTTCTAGAGGCCGAACCTGCTTGCGAGCAGACCGTTTGGTTGTCAACATGTCTGCATGCAAGGTATACAGAGCAACTTCAACTTCAACCTGACAACACGAGACAAGTTATTCAAACCAACCAGGTCAAAACAAACGTGCACGACTCAGCCCACCCAAAGATTAAGCTTCCATGAGAATCAGCGAGATCTTAAACTTTATTGCACTTTCAGGACTAAAAACTGTTAATCACTACCGAACTTTGATCTGGCCGTTTGTTCAGACTGGTTTCACACGGTCAAGATAAATCCTTGTTTAGCGAGTTTCAAATGGATCTCAGCTCCCCCCATGAAAGTAGTCAGATGAAAGGAGCAGGGCGTTACTCCCCAGAGGTTGCACACAGAAATCAACCAGGATACCGGTCTAAAGATGGGAGAAAAATGAAAACTGAGCATGTGACTGTCATGAAAGTTGTTCAAAATACATTAGGTTAAGAAGTGAAAGTTGAGTTGCTTGGATTCAGAACAATATTTCTAATAAGAGCCTGGCAGGAGTTTGAGTGACATCATGGCACCATTTACAAAATTATACAGAAGGCTTATAAACCATGTTTGTGGAGACTATTTACCGAGTCACCATTAGAGACAACCCAGTGGTGAGTCACTTTCTAAAAACTGAAATAGTGGCAATGCAGACTCATAAAAATTACAAAAACCCAACCCTTCATGACAGATTTTGTACACACATTAACTCAATAGACAGAATATTTGAGTCAAATCTTTATTTGCATCACACATTTAGACTTGTTAAACTCCAGCTTTCATCTGGTTGTTGGGTGGTAGTGCCTTTCCCAGGTGGATTCCAACAGTCAGCCCATACTCCTTGTTGGCATGTTTCTCATGGACCTCAGGCTTCAGCTGGTAACCCTTCTCCCCATCGAAGCAGTCAGAGGGAGTGAAGGAAAGTGGTTTTTCTCCCAGGAGGCCTTGCAGGCGTGTACGCCAGCCCTCCAGCATGGTGGTGCGCTCCTCAGTGGGAACATGAGATGGAGCCCAGAAGATCTGAGGGGCCAGAACCTGGAAGCCACAGTAGTGCAGGATGCCGTTCTGCAGAGAGGAGAAACATTAGCGCCGATTTTGTCACATTTGCACAGTGCTTTAGGTGAAGCAATGTGTCTCCTGATGCAGTACCTGTAGTGGCCACAGGGTGACATTCATGTCTCCATTAATGCCATTTGCACTGAACATGGACTCTTGAGAGCCAGTGGTGAAGGACAGCATGGCCTTCTTGTCCTGAGCAGAAAGCCAAAAATATGAGATGGGGGAACAAAGCATTGGACGATGAAAACATCTAGAAGTAATCCTTTACCTTGAAGATCCCCTGATTGTATCTCTTCTCCTTTGAGTAGGCATAGCCCAGCGTGAGCACCCGGTCCATCCAGCCCTTCATGATTGCAGGAACAGTGAACCAGTACATGGGGAACTGAGGAGTAGGGCTTAGCGTTAGTTTTCTAAAAAGATAAGGGCTGAAGATACACTGGACACTCGGGCTCTACCTGGAAGATGACGAGGTCTGCCTGAGTGAGTTTGCGTTGTTCTTCAACGATGTCGGCACTCAGACACCCTTCCTCCCATGCTGCTTTGGTCTCCTCGGCATAACGGAAGTGATCTGCATTCTTAACTTCTCCTGCAGAGAAAATCTGATTTAATTCTGAAGAGGATCAAAACACTTAAATTCCAGTGAGATGTTGATTTACCAGTGATGTCCTCAGCAGTAGCAGTGGCTTTAAACTTCATGGCGTACAGGTCTGATACTTCCACTGTGCAGCCTTGTGCAGTTAAGACTTCCACAGCAGCATTTTTGGCTGCAGAGCTGAATGAGCCGGCGCTCTGGTGGGCATACACGATCAACACTTTCTGGGCTGCTAAAATAAGAATTAATGAGTCAAAATTAGCAGATTGAGTCAGAAAGTTTGCAGTAAAACACTAGTACAGCTTAACATATGACCTGAAGGAAAACATGAGACACAAACTGGCAATCCCTCAAAAAAATAAAAACCTCACCCATCCTGAGAGAAGCTGTCAACTGTAGCTGTTTGCTGAGGTGCTGTTAGAAAGAGCCACTCCTAGAGCAAGTCAAGATGCTGTATTTATACAACACTCAACACACAGGCGTCTGCCGCTTTCACAGCCTCACATGTGCCGTCAATCAGCAATCAAGGTCATCAATCAGTCAATCAGGTGGCATATCCCAGGACTGGGAAGCCTGTCCAGCATTTTTAAATGGAGAGTGGAATTTATGCAGCGCTCAAAACCAATAATATGTTGATTTTTATCAGTGAAACCATAGACGTAACAGGATAAACTCACAATAATGCTCTGACACATACATCTACGTGTGTTTTTTACATGTAAGCCTTCCCAGAAAGAGACAGACCGGAGGTTTTTCAGCGCTTCTGTTTTTGTGAGGCTTTTTTTAAACAGTAACTGTGTGGATATTTGAGAGCGTGCGTGTCTCTTTGTCTGTCTGCGTACAAGATGTTTAGAAATGGTGTGCCACTCCTGATGTTTTGGAACCACATGAAGCAGATCTGGCTCAGTTATGCCCTCACTCTACGGTTACTGGATTCCAGCTCTGTTATCCTTCACATTACTTTCCTCTAAAGAAACACTTGCCTGCGGTTGAGCCCACTCACGAATGTTGGCCTGTAAAAAAAAAAAAGACTCGTCAATGGACATCAAAGGCATGAGGCATGAGATGGCACACATCTGGGGCCAAAGGCAGGCCTACATCCCATCTATCCAGCCACTGTAAAGATGAGGGGTTAATGACCAACTGCTACATATTAGAACATAGACATGCAAGTATGCTGCATGAGTGAGACGCTTCCCATCGTCTCTCCTTCTCTTGCTTATTGAAATTGATTTCAGTGTTAACGTTTGATGGGTATTTAACCACACCACCACACGCTTTGTTCAAAATTGTGGGCAATTCTCGTGTTTACGAGGCAGACCCTTTTCGCCTCTGTGTTTTTACCACCACCACCACCACCACAGTGTGTTGTTTCTCATTGTGCTTCATATTGAGCCCCTGGGTGCATTCTCTCTGTTGTGAAGGAACAGGATCATGTGTTTTGCCGGGAGGTATGTTTTCGTGGTTTGTGATGCACTGAGCTACAGGATCCCAGCCTAATTTGTTGCACCACTGCATGAAGTATTCACACGTATGTTTCACTTTCTTCTACATGTGTCAGGTGTTTGGTGTGTGCAGCATCTGCAGCCCACCTTTAGGAGCCCCTTAACACAAAACCACAACCCTGAGTCATTGAGTGAGGGCACTAAAAAATGTACACACACAAACATACAGAGGTTTTATAATTAAACGCTGGATAATTTGATGGGAATTTAGCCTGCAGTGCCATCATGTGGCCAATGTGAGAAACTACAGCTATTTGGTCCTTTTTATATGAGGCCAAAACTGATGGGAGTCCTTTGATACTGATAATCCCATCCAGTTTTTAATTTCATTTTGATCTGGTGCATTTAAACATTTAAATTAAGACCTACATTTAAATTAATAAAGACGAGAACAGGTTTGTAAAGTATCTTAGTTTATTGAATAATAGCCTGCCTCCCTTCCTTCCCTCCTTCCTTCCCTCCTTCCTTCCCTCCTCGAGCTCTGGCAGATATTCTCAAGCAGAGATTCAAACATGCACGCCATCAAATCAATCTCTTTACTGGAAACTGAGGACTGTCGCCATCTAGTGGTAAAAAGTAGGAGAAAAAATGGATGGACCATTATTTGCAAAAAAGTTCCTCCCTCAAGGAAGGAAGAAAGGAAGGAAGGAAGGAAGGAAGGAAGGAAGGAAGGAAGGGAGGCAGGAAGGAAGGAAGGAAGGAGGAAGGAAGGAAGGGAGGAAGGAAGGAGGGAAGGAAGGAAGGAAGGAAGGAAGGAAGGAAGGAAGGAAGGAAGGAAGGAAGGAGGGAAGGAAGGGAGGGAGGCAGGAAGGAAGGAAGGAAGGAAGGAAGGAAGGAAGGAAGGAAGGAAGGAAGGAGGAAGGAAGGGAGGGAGGAAGGAGGGAAGGAGGAAGGAAGGAGGGAAGGAGGGAAGGAACTTTTTTGCAAATAATGGTCCATCCATTTTTTCTCCTACTTTTTACCACTAGATGGCGACAGTCCTCCGTTTCCAGTAAAGAGATTGATTTGATGGTGTGCGTGTTTGAATCACTGCTTGAGAATATCTGCCAGAGCTCGAGGAGGAATGTGAGTAATGGCCATGCAGATGGCGAGTCATGAATCGTGGCTGGATATTGCCAGAACGGAATCATTGTAACGCATGCAAACTGCAACCTTTAACAGATTTATGTCACTGATCTAATCACCCGGATGACAAAGTGTAAACAGAGCTCCAGGATTTACTGTGATACGTTTGGCTCACTCTCACACTGCTGCCTGACAGGGGTTACAAATTACAAAGTAATTTAGCTGGAGGAAGTGTCTTGCAGTGACCTCGAAGAGGTCATCAAAATATAAACCAGACAATTCCTCTCCTGATTCACTATTATGACCCAGTGGTCAAAGATACCAAAATGATCAGATGAGATCAGGAAAAAAGAAAATCTTTAAGAAAATGTAATGCATTCTCAATGTTAACACCAGCCCAGACATAAAGAAAGTACCCTTAATAAGAGTTGATAGTGAGGTCCTCACCAGCATGCACTCGTCCACTAGAGAGCAGCATACACCAGGAAGAGCCACGTGGCAACACCTGCAGCAAGCAAGCACAGCTACTGACCTCAAGGTGGATTATTCTCATTTTCTGTCCATTTACAGAGGATAGGATGTGTGGAAAAGTGAGACTTAGAATGGAAACTTTCCCAATTAGATAGTTCTCAATCAGAGTGTATTCAAATATGTGGGGAAGAAACTGATTTTCTTTCCGTATTTTAGATAAAATGTTAGTACAATACATATTGCATTTTTCCTGCGATGTGACCATGTACATTAATCAGTTTGCATTCCATGGCTGTTCTTATATCAGACGAATAAACTGACCTTGGTTCAGTCATGAAGGTACAATAGGGTCTGCTATAGCTGACAGCTGCTACCGTGAGTTTCCTGGCAACGGGTTGTCCCAAAATAGGGAGAGATACACACCTCATGCAACAAAACAGAAAAGGAAACACAGCACTGACAAGTTGAAGTATCTATAATCTAAGAATATATCTATTCCTATCAAAGAATCTAAATTTATTTTTGTGTTTTTTTAAGGATAACATTTGCCCTTTAATATGTGATATACTAGCTGCTATACAGGCATTTTATAATCCAAGTCTATGCTCACCTTCTCTTCTCTTCAAATAATAATTCACGTATTATATTTTAGGGTTTCCCGAGTCAAACCCCTGAAGGCAACGTGGTGAAGTGATGTTCTCTGAAGCAGCAAAACACAGAGTTATATTGTTAATAGAGTGGATGACAGAAAAACCTTGTGCATATTTATTCAACGTTACAGCGCAGCCATGTGCCAAGATAGGATTCACTGCTTCCAGAGTAAATTCTCTGACTGAGTGGAAGTCTCCCCCTTTGTCATTAACATGTCACACGCCTCTCCACTGTCCATAAACTGCCCCTGAGGAGGAAGGAACAGCTGCAATGCCTGTCGTACTTAATTGGCTGAAGGAGATAACGCTCACATTTTAAATCACATTTTTAAAAAAACCGCATACAGGCATCCCCCTGTGTTATTCTCAGGTGTGTAACAAATCCATCTACTCTGCTTTTCCATTTAGGCGTCTCTTCAATCAATTATATTTTGTAAATGGTCTGTTTACTACCTGATCTTGCTCCTCCGGGATGCTTTTTCTCTGGCTTGGCGGTTGGGAATACTGTGCCCAGGCCTGAAAACAAAACAGAATTACGTGCCAGATTGGCAGCAAAAGTGTATGAAAACTTGTTATGGTTTTTTAAGGTTGTTTTTATGCCGTCTGTAAACGGAAGACAAGGACACAACTCCACTGAATTTAATTATAGCACGGCTCTTTACTTGGTACCATGCCATTCAATTTCCTTGAAAGAACCTGGTGGAGTGTCTTCTAGGGTAACTGATGCAAATGCAAAGTTCCAAAGGATGGTGTTGTGCTGTTTAAAGCAACAAATTAAAGGTAATGGAGGACTTTTCTTCTCAGATCTGAACTTTTTACTCTATTTTTGGTAACTGATTAATAATTGAAGTCACACATCAATTAAATGTAATTAATATTCCCTGTTTCCAGCTTCTCAAATACAGGGATTTTGTATATTCATTGAGTACAGTTTTAAAATGTTGTTTTGAATGAAACAAGCAATTCGAATTTTGATCACTAGGAAATCACAATGTGTATTTCTTTTTTTTCTCTTTTTCTTTTTAAATTAAGCTTTAGATTAATTGAAAATATAAGCAGATGTTTGTTGTAGCCGTGACACAACCAGTCAATTCTTGTTGATTTTGTATCCCCTGGGAAAAAATGCGTTCTTCATTTAAGTGTAGACTATAGTTTGTCTTATCTTCTTATAGTGCTTTAGGAAGAAATGCAGCAGAACTGCTGTAATGCCTCACCTCTCTCCTCCTCCTCCTCCCGTAACCATGGTGACAACGCTGATCGATTAGACGTCATCTGATTCCAATTCAGCAGAAACAATATATGACGGCAGATGGCAACCAGACAGAGAGGAGAGCTTTGGGAGCGGGTGGGAAAACCGGGGACCAAACGAAGATTAAACTACTTCAGCTCATTTGTATTTACAGTGAGTGAGTTGTTCGTTACACATGAGAGTTACAGAAACTGGCAAATGGACATGACAGCAGGTACAAGTGATGGAAAGTAAGAGGAAGGAAGGAGGGACAGAAAGTTGGACTGAAACTTGCTGTAATATATGCAAACGCAAACAAACACGGCGGGTCAACGTAAACTTTTTTCACCATTGAAATACAGATCTTGCATAATGCCTACAGACAAAAGATTTTGCATGTTCGTTATGACACATTTATGCATTCGCAGCTGGAGACAGCCCGTTTAAACGGATGACTGTCCAGACTGAGGCAGAGGAGGAGTTCCCAGGAGGATTGGTGGAGAAAACTAGACACACACGTCGAGAAAAAGTCAAGCAATAATAGGTTCACAAGGGACTGGTGGTGGTTTTTGGGTGTTGTCCATTTATAACTGCAGTACAGGCAGAGGACATTTTTACAATCTTGATTTGGAAATGAAAAAGATCATTAAAAATGTGTAGGTGCGGTTTTAAATCTTCACTGCGTCGCCTCATTAGTCTTGGCAAGGTGGCTGAGCTTATCCTGAATCTACGGTCGACAGAGTTAAAGTTCTGACAGATGTGGAGCGATGGGGCATTATATATTCATTAGACCTACAGTGACACTGAGAAGCACAGTCAAAGCTGGAGCCTTAAATGGTTCTCTCATAACCGAGAGAATGAATAAAACAAGCGTTTTTCCGAGAAGAAATCGTTGACTTTGAATGAGTTTTTCTTGGTTTGGTTTTTTTTCATGAATAATCTGTATAGCTGGACTTTCAGCACCAGGAGCTGTCCGTGATCTGACCTTTTTAAAGAGCCAACAACTGAAGACAGAAAAAGGCAGAATTGATCATCAGTTATGGCAAAAGTATCTGTTCATATAACTCAACATAATTCTTCATATCATCACATTACATTCAGTGGAGGTTATATAAAATACGTGTTTGAGGCAATTTACACTCCCAGTACCTCGATTTACAACAAACAATGAAGCAGTCATTAAATCCAACCGGATTTTAGAAATGTAACATTCAGGATACACTTAGTGCCCTCCAATCAATCAGATCCTCACTGAGAAGGGTGAGCAAATAAATACCTTTGCTAAAAACAGAAAAACAGTCCTATGAAAATCATCTTCATCACTTTGTGTGTCTCTCTTCCTGTGATGAGCTGCGTATCCAGGGTGACATCTCCCAATCCCAATCAACGAGACAAAAAAACGGTCACAACTTGGGGAGAATGATAATGACGTTAGCCGTATGCCCGGGCCTTCTCAATAACCCCACATGAAACGGCACCATAAACGCTCAGTGGCAGCACTGAGCGCTTACGGTGCCATTTCTGAAAGCGTCTGAGGAAACATTTTCCACCATCGGCACAGCCGTGGAGGCCCTTTGGTGATTTAGTCACGACGATTATGTTAGTAATGACTTGCTCTGACATTTCCCTCTCAGGGATGAGCTGATAAAAAATAAAATGCCACATGACTAGAATAGTCTAGAAGCACAAATTAAAAATATCAGGCTTTGGTCTTCTGTGGTGCATAGATACAACCCTCACATGTTGCTAGATTGAGCAGCCTTCATTAAACTTAATATAAATATTAATAAAACATAAATCAGCTGTTATGATATACAGCCCTCAGACCGTCACCCTCCTAATCCCTTACCCCAATTACCACTGGGCCCATTAAAGTGCTGCAAATGGCATCGCATGTGCTCTGGTGAAATGAACAGCTTATGATCAGGCCGAATGTTGTGCACTGTAATGAAGGCTTGTTGAGCTTTTAAAACTCACCAGGCCAGGCTTTACAGACACGAGACAATCTTTCTTCAGACACAGATGCAATGGGCTGTTTCTGCTTTTATTGGGCACGTTTTAATGGGCAGAACAGGTGGAGGCAATTTCTGTTGTGACCATAAGAATGAAAACATTGTCTCACTTATTTATTTTTTCCAAGACCTGAATGATTTATGACATCCAAGTCTTGAGTATTACAGTAGTACAAGTCTTATATCCCATCCCATCCCAATATATATTAATGGTTTATGAAGTAAATTTTGAATTGTTTTTAATACCAAATATGTCCCGGGTCAATTTGACCCGAGGGATACCAGAGGGTCCCAAAAGTGAAGACCATACAAAGGTTAACAGAATCTAATAAATCAAGTGATGTTAGTCGACAACAAGGGTGCTAATAAGTCAACAGGGTTGTAACCTTTGAATGAAACGCGCTGCGCCCCTCAAGGCAAGGCAAGGCAATATTATTTGTATAGCATCTACAACAATTCAAAGTGCTTTACATAAAACATTAAAAGAATTGGAGGGAAAAAAACATTAAAACAAGCCAATAATTAAATAATTAAAAATTTAAAAAATTTAAATTAAAAAATTAAACAATTTAAATTTTAAATTTTAAATTTAAATTTTAAAATTTAAAATTTAAAAATAAGTAAATTAAAAAAAACGCAGCTTAGAGCATTCTGCTGGGGAATGAAAGTGAAAGCCGAGTGGAGGTTTAGCAACAAACACTCATTATCCCGCTGTGCGTGTCGTCACTCGGCTCCAGTTTTATGGGGAGACCGGGCATGTGTTACCATGCGCACAACGAGGCTGGATGGGAGAAACAGGCAGATCAACGAGCCAGACTGGAGGGTGTGATGTGCACCTGACAACACGCGGACGGGGAGGAGGTCCGAGGGGACTGCGGAGCTTTCTCACCCACGTCCTCGACTCAGCAGACAGCATGGAGGCTGGTGGGGGGGTAACTTTACGTACTGCTGGTACCTGTTCCGGCTCTTTATCGAAGAAGGGACGCAGCTTTAATATGTGAGGCTCTTGAATCAGTTGGCTCTGTTGTTTCTCAATGTGCAAGGTAAGTTGTTCTACTCCATACTCAATATTTGCTCTGTTCTTATATATAATATTCTCAATTTAAAGAAGCTAAAACTTGTAATCATAAATAGGGAAAATGGGAATACAGAAAATATACCCTCCAATAATCCTGCTCGTTCCAAACAGGCAGTTCATATCCTAAATAATCATAAGATATTTTACTAGACTTGGCGTTGTGTTAAAAAAAAAAAATTAAAACAATCAAAATGCGATTATAATTCGATCAAATCCCAGTGAAGATTATGTAATTTCACATGTCAGAATATCATGTTCAACCTCACTAATGGTTGTTAAATCGATTCTTCAATTGCTTTGAGATAACAAGAATGGGTTTGACTCGTTCTTCTTCTCAATTGGCTTCATAAATCACATTTGTATTTTGTAGTCTCGATATTGTTTTAGCACCTCGGACAGCGCCGGTCTCTGCGAGCCGCAAGCGTGTAGATCTGCCACTAGGGGGCAGCACAAGCCCCTCGATTTTCAAGGTCCAAGTTTTACAATTTTTTTTATTTGTTTATCTGACTTTCAAAAGAGCAGAAACCAAAGATAATCAGTTATCATATGGTCATACAACAACTGATAAAATACATATAATAATGTTGATTATAGTTTGTTATGTTAATCTCAATCTGCTAATTAATTTGTAACTAAAGTTATCAAATAAATGTGGGGAACAAAGTACAACATTTGACTAAAAAATGCAAATATTCGCGTAAATGAATGCCTCAAAATTATACTTGAGTTAGAATTGACTCTCTGAGTTTTCTTGGATGAAATAAAATCCTCTTGCCTGATAGTGGGCCACTGCATCGCTGAAACAGAATAATTTCCAACCGTCTCTGGAAGTATTTTACTGACTCCCACTGTCTTCTTCAGTCTGAGGACAGAAGCGTGATGCTCAGTCCTGACCAGTCCGAGTCCGACCCCTGGGGACAAACGGACACAGGGAACCTTCTGGACACGTTCAACGCGCAGCGTGGGTCCGAACGCGATGACGGAGAGGGCAAGGCGCGCCCCTTGCGCGCACTCAGCAGGGAGGAGAAGCGGCGAAGGAGGCGCGCGACCGCTAAATACAGATCTGCGCACGCGACCAGGGAGCGTGTCCGCGTAGTGGCCTTCAACGTGGCCTTCGCGGAGCTGAGGAAGCTGCTCCCGACGCTCCCACCGGACAAGAAGCTGTCCAAGATTGAGATCCTGCGACTGGCGATGTGTTACATCTCCTACCTCAACCACGTGCTGGATGTGTAGTCTGTGAGGTCCAGCAGAACCATGAACTGAGGCACGATTGCTGCATGATTTCTGGAAGTTGATATGAGAAATTTTGAGGAATTTGTTTAGCCAAACCATTGCAATGCTTGACCTTACATTTGCTGCCAGTTGTGTGACTTTGCTTCCTGTTTGCACCAATTTGTAAATATATGTAGGCCTATGTCAGATATAATAGCTAATGATTCGTACTGGACATGTGTGTGCTTTCACTATGTGGGATGCATGAAATCCTCACTTTGAAAATAAACCGTGACAGCTTCAAGTAGTTAAGAAACCTGTTTGATGCTGTTTTGATCACAGTGATGAAAATCTCTGCACCCAGAATTTATAGGCCTTATTTTCTAAGAATGTGTCTTCCAGGAAGCTTTTTTGCAGCACTTGATGAAGCCCTTGGGGGAAGCTTCCACACAAGCAGTTGCTCTGCCCCGTGGGTGAGGTCTTGGTATTTGTTGGGGTTTCTCTCCCTCTGGAGGGGGCAGGTGTTCCCCCAGATGAAATCACATTACAGCCATCTGCTTCCTCAAATACAAATGAGACGGTAATGTGAACGGATATAGAAGAAATCCCATTTTTAAAAGACAGGGAAGTAGAAGTAGTACGTTTTGGCTCAGATGGTAAGATTTGGATGGATATTCTTTTTAACTTTAGCCCAAAATATTCAAGTAAAACATTCCCTTTAATTTGAGGTTCTTCTGACATACTGGCCCCGGCTTTAGAAATTCCCCCCAAAAAGATGGGCTTTTATATTTTCTCATGAGATCAGGCAGTGGATACAAACTCCTGCGTGTCCCTTTGATTTTTCTCTCCATTAGTCAGACGCTGTCTGTGCTCCCGCGCTCGTCCCTTTATGCAAGTCTCTGTGGTGTAATGTGGCCCAAGGGGCTCGAGGTATTGTTCATGTCCACTCCAGCAGCAAGAGTGACAGCCCTTTGTCCACACACCGCACACTACACACACTACACACTCGGCCTACACACTGGGTACAATAGGTATGTTGGTGAGCAGAGGAGGAGAGGCCAAAGCTAACATCACGTTTTAAGATAAATGGGGCAGGGGAAGTTGTAAAGGCCATACGTATGTGGATATTAATATCGTGTATATTCGCCATTGTGGGTCAAACACTAAAACTAGACAAGAATTGTGGGGTATTTAAGTCTGTATAGTTCTGTCACACACCACAATGTATCTGGAGCAACACTGCCCTCTGATGGAGATTCAGAGGGGGACATCTAACTGTAGACTGTTAATATTCTATTTTTTTATAAATAGAGAGAGAGAACCCAGCTGTACCAAGATGTTCAGTGTTATAGTGTTTTGTGTGTGCCTTGAAAGCACTGCTTTATTTCCATCTAGTAAGTTCTGGAGCTTTCGATCATATCCCATGGGATTCATCAGTAGATGGGGTTCACGCTCAGTTCTTATGCAATTGTAGTTTCCTTAAATGCCAGTTGTGTTCATGTTGGATTAAAAAAGTGTGCATTATAATTAAAATGTGATTTAACATCCAAAGGATCAGCTACTAAATGGAACTTGGGTTTTGTCAGCCGCTGTCTTTAAGGTCAAGAATAAACTACTGCTGTATTGTGGTTCACTGATATTTGACTTGTCGTTGGTGCTTTTCACAAACACTAACATCCTTGCCCACCTTGGTCTTTTTTTTAAATAATGAAAATTGCCTATTTCACCCACATTTTGGATGGCCAGAGAAGTAATGCCTTAAATTAACTAAGGACCTCTTAGCCAGAATTATGCCCTCCACCCTCACACACTTCTCTCCCATACCAGGGGTGTCGTGTCTTGACCCTGAAAGTGTATCTGTGGGTCACTGGGCCAAAGTTGTTAGGCACTGCTGCTGTCTAGAAATGACATTTCTGAGATAACACTGATCTTTGAGATCACTGAAGCATGACCCAAGGCTGGTGTCTTACCCTCATATTCCCAAATAAAGTTACAATCACCACAAAGCAGGTGCCATACAGTGAACCTCAATGATCTTGTGTCCTGCGGCACTCCCAACATTCCTGGTTGTGGTTATCCAGCCTGGCAGGTGCTGAATAGTGGATAAAGTTATTAATGTGTTAATGAAGATCACTAAAATAATGTATTTAATTGGTTTATTAGCCTAAATCATTAAAAAAAAACTCAAGGGATGTTTAAAGACATAATACAAATATTGTTTTTTTTTTTTGCTTTATTTTGTTTTACGAATAAGGTTCAATCAACAGACTGAAACAAATGTCATCTTCTTCTAGAATCCACGTTATGAATACACACATTACAGTTTAACTGCTGGAAATGTGATATCTTCTTGTCATCCTCGGTATTTATGGGTTTCAAGTTTCTACATCACCTTTTTTTGACCCACATCGAGCTCCATAGTAGTTGAGGAGTCACAATAATTTGACTCAGATATAAATCCCCCCTTCACCAGATGAATGACCTTCACACTATGCAGCCTGCACGTCATTCTGAAGCTCAAACACCCAAAGATAAGTAACAACAATCAAACGCATTTCAATTTGATGATGACTACATTGCCTCACACAGAAACATCCAACAACTTCCTGCTTTTTTTTTTTTAAGGTCCAAATCCGTCGCAAAGGACGACCTCTTGTGGACCACCGCTGGAAATACTCCTGTTCGTGCACATGAAGAGTATACCTCTACGCTGCCTCCCTCTCTGGTACTGCTCACCACAATGGCCAGGCTCGTGTGAGGCAGCTACCCCTGTCAGCGCAGCACAGACGCGCCTCAGCAGCCGCATCCACCGGGACACCGACACCGAGACGCGCGCGACGGAATATGACACGCGTCTGAGCAAAGAAAGGTAGGTGAATGAACTGATTGTCGCGGTGCTGCGTTCACCACACCGGGTGTATTACACCGCTGCCGAACGCCGGAGACGCGCGCAAGGAAGGAATTACTGATGAAGTTCAATGCCGCCGTCGTGGAAAAAAAATGGTCTCCTTCTCACCAGACAGATGCAGGAATGGTCCTAACCCATATTTCTGTGGGGGGTAACCTTGTAGGGGTACGTGTGCGTTTTATTCAGACCCTGCCCGGCGCTTCAGATACATACAAGCACACAATAACGCATGCATTATTAGTGGATAGGAGTTTATGCTCCACTGTGGCTGATGGGGATGTGACTGCAACCAGATCTATTGTAACTGCATCTGTGTAATAGAGAAGTAACATCTCTCTCTCTCGCTCTCTCTCTCTCTCCTATAAAATAAAGGGCGTATTACACGCGAGCTGCTGCTGCTGCTGCTGCTGCTGCTGCTGGTGGTGGTGATGATGATGCGTGTGTGTCGCCATCAGCAGCAGCTGCCTGCAGCAGAGCACACTGTGCACAGCTGGATGAGGTGTTACATCGGCGAGGCTCCTCTCTCACCGTGTATGTCAGGGTCACTGATGCTGCAGCAGCGAAAGGAGCAGCACATATGTATTATTGATTAGTGTTGATAAGTCCTTCCAGGTTATGGGAACCCCTTGAATAGATGAGTCACCGCCTCTGGAAGCAAGTCTTGCCACGAAGGATGAAAAGAGAATGGTGTGAGCAATGCTTTAGTCATTGTTCTCTTTAAAACCTTGTTTTTTTCCCGGCTGGCAGGGCAGAGTGCCACAAGTGTAATGAGACGTGGAGCTACCTTAAGGCTACTCAGAACCATTGATAGCACGCTGGAGTGCAGATGCATTGTAAGGCAGCGTACAGATGTTGGTTTACAGACATTAAAAGCACGGCTCTTAAGGTAGGAATGCACCGGTTTATCTCTCTCACCACCTCGCTCCCTCCACTGTACTCTTATTTAGTTCCACTTGAGCTAAGTTTGCATTCCAGAGAAGTGTGTCAGGTCTTAACGTTCTCCTTTTACTGTCATGGTATGTGTGTAATCACATTGTGGGCCACTCTTGTTTTTTAGGGGGGGGGGGCAAGGGTGACGAGTTGGTTTAAGGTTGGGTTAAGGTTAGGCATTAGGATTATGCCTTTGTGCCAAGAATGAAATGTCAGCATCACAGTAAACGATGAAAGGAAAGTAGGTCCACATTCCACGGGAGTCTCTGTGTTATTGGGCTCCATCCAAAGAGATTTCAGTCAGTTAACAGCGATTTTTTTTATAATGTGTTAATCTGCAGCTGTTCCTCTGGGTTATCTGAAGTGCATGGAGGGATTTGAGATTGTTATAATTATAAATAACACTGGCACAACACTGTGTCGCCCATTGTTTGATTTCAGAGGAACTTCCCTAACTTACCGGACTGTGCAGCCAAGTCTGTATTTTATTTGCCACTTAAAAGGAACACATTTTTATTATGCTAACATAATATGCTGTTGAAACCATTTTTAATTACATGTTGATAATCAGTTAATTGTTTATGTCATTTACTGACAGCTGTGTGATTATATGCTGGTTTTCTTCGTCTCCTGCGGTAGTAAATTGAATACTGTTGCCATCTGAATTGCTTGGACAAATCAAGGGATTTGAAGGCGTCACCTGGGCTCTATAAGTTACACTGCATGGTTTATCGGTTAATAAAGAAAATAATCAGCAGATTCATCAAACATTTAAATCATTAGTTTTGGACCAAGAGTAGTATCTGTTGTAGATGGGGGTTTCTTAGTTTCAAAATTGCTTTAAAATCGTGAAATAAACGATGAAGGGAATAAACACGGGGGATCGCCAGCTGCTGCATCTGGCAGATTATGGCATAAAGCCACCAGGGCAGGGCACACATGAAGGAAGGAAGGCACAGGGGCTAATGGGTGTGAGGGATGCCATGGTAACCAGGCCTCAGCATGTGCTCTATGAGCTACGAGCCTGATCTGTGCCATTTAGGGTGCCAGCATTGCATCGGGCGCTCTTAATGACATCTCAAATGCCACACCTTTCTTCCTTTGCCCGGTTTGGAGGCCAAAGTCTGTGCAGCCATGCAGGACATTAAACAAATATTATGTTTTCTATTTTTAATTGATCAGTAGGGGGAAATGTTGCAGCTCCGCTCATGAACTCACACATTTGTTGCAATTCTGTATTCTGTCTCGAATATAACAGGAAAGAGACGAGTCCATGACGCCGCGTGTGCCTGTATCTGTTGTTACAGTAGCTCCCACTGCGCAGCAGCCCCCATCCCCTAAACAAACACATTAATGAGTGTTTGTTTTACATTAGTGTCACTTCCTGCCCTTGTGAGTCTCTTCCCGGTGCAGCCAACCAGAACGGGCTGCACCGGGAAGCAACTACGCCTCACTAGACATATCATTTTCAACAGTGTCGCTCACAGAGGACTGCTGAATTTTTGGGGGGAGGGGGGGCTTCGGGGGGGATGGGGCGACTCAAAGTAAGCGTAATGCAACTTGTTATGCTTTATTCATAGTTATCCATTGGTTTGTAACTGATAGTTTTTCTAACCCCGTGGCTGCGATTTTCCACATGGCCTGGTTCACTATGCCGCTTCGTGCTCGTCTCGTGGATGAGTGGCTTCTCAGAGGAATCGTCTTGGCCCACATACCGCCGCCGCCGCCGCGCGCTCTGAGAGCAGCACTCAGGGGGTTAACAGCTTTTATTCAAATCATTGCCTTATTCATTTAACCATACGGGTGCCGGGTGTGATGAGAAGCCTTTATTTGGTCTTTGTGCCATCCCACTGGGCCACACCCCCCCTCCCACCCCCACTCTCTCATAGACCCATAACACAAATTTACTCTCAGCAGGGGTGATTGATTATTACTCCTAGATGGGGCCTCCTGTCTTCGGTGTTACCAAGGCAACAGCGGACGCTTCAAATGTGGGTTAGAGATGAGAGACATGACTTTCTCCTGTCAAAACTTGTGGTTTGCGTTTAAAAATGGATGCTCTGACATCAGCTTTGATGCTGGGAGTGGTGTGTTCAAGTACAATATGCACTGAAGTCCTGCATATATGCACAGCTGTGCACAGCTGTGCTCTGCTGCTCCTAATAGGCTGCATCAGTGTAAAAGTGATGTCCTAATCACTCTACAGTAATTCCGTACTTTTTGTCACCACACCGTCATTTTGCTAATTCTGAAACCCAGCCAGTGGTGATGTCATTACATCATTTATGCATATCGGGGCCTTAATGTAGAATCTGTGGTTTCACATGTGCACCATCCACATTGACCTTGATAGGTAATGGAAGGCGTGAACGTTCAAACCTCATTTGTATCATCTTATTGGAAATCAGCTACGCTGCGGTGTCTTCTTCTAACGGTAATCTCAAACTGGATTCACATCAAAATGTGCTGAATGGGCTGTTTTACTGTTTCCATGCAAGACTGGTTCCAGAGATGACAAATAGGCCGTAAACGACAGGAGGCAGAATAATCCTGTTTAGTCAAATGAGACTAGGCTGGGTGACGGTGATTGGCAGGTGGTTGTCAGGGCAACAGCTGGGAGACAGACAGAGTGTAGATTGAGGTTTAAATGAATGGTGAAGATGTCCTCGTGCATCATGCAGCATGCATAAGGGCCCAGGAAGAGAGTCTGGTAGATTCAGTCAGATCCTCATAATGACGAGGACACAAGCGCAATTTATTTGTGTTATTTATTCATCTAATTGTTTTATGGATGTATTGGTTTTAGCAACCAGATTTGAATAAATATGTACACATCTAAATAGTAGAGATTTGGCCGTAATGGCATCATGGAGACCCTCATATAAAAAACACACAGTTGATATGAGGGGCATAAATTATGGATATTTAAAACACTTTAATTCTTCATGAAACATGTTGTGAACGTGACGTTTGAATGTCTGGTTTGAAGTATTTCCAAGTTCAGAACTCTAAAGACTGCTCAATAAATTCATGATAGATATGTCTATGTGTCTTATCTGTCCTTCTGGTCCAAAAGCACAAAATGAAAAATTTATATTTGATTACTGGTCATTCTGCTCTCATTTGAAATACATGAATAATAATCAGCACAAGCCTAATTTATCGAATGCATCATTCGTTCGACACTGCAGGTTTTGATGCAAGCCTCATACCCTCCATCTCTCCATCTCTCCATCTCTCAGGTCAATGTGGCTTCCAAAGCAGCTCTCTGGGGTAGTTGTCAGCCGTCGTGGATTCCTGAGGCCCGTCTCTATAGCAACCCATTCCTCCTCTTGACTGCTGCTGCCAACTTACCCTCTCTGCCATACGACGAACCTCTCCTCATCCCCCTGGCCAATCGCGGGCTCTGATCAGCGCTGGAATGGACACCGAGTCGACCCACTCGGGCTACTCCTATCACTCCAGCCGCTCGGGGAGATCAAACCGACACGGGTATGTTTCCTGTCTGCCCACCCTCCCATCTGATCCCCACCCCACCCCCCCCACCCATGACACGGATTTCTGCTCCATCGCATCTCTCGCAGCATCTTTCACTGTTATTTGCATGTAATCACGTCTGTGCACACATTGAGTTTGTTGTGTTTGTCTTCACACCGAGCAGACCACGTGTTGGTTGTAGACAAATAAATCAGACTAAGAGAAGAGAGAAGCAGAAGAGAGGGAAGGGAGAGATTGAGCCAGACAGAGCTGGTGGATTAGGGTCGTCACAGCTGAACGGCTCTAACCTATTTCAGTGATCCTGCAAATAAGAGAATCATTTGATTCACATCCTGTCCATTCCTCAGTATCAGTTTCCCTCCCTTCTCCACCAGATTTTTGCTGTAGGGCAGCAACTAACCATTATTTTCACTGAATAATCCGCCTTTTTGCTTAAAGATGATTTAAATTATAAAAAAAAGGGGAGAATTGCTGCCAATTATTGTTCCGTCAATCTAGTAAATTACTTATTGATTCTGCTCTTGTTTGGTGTGCAAATTTGTGTTTGAGTATTCATTCATAAATGATCAGTTGATTTATATTTTTCGATCAATAGAATATGATTATGTCGGTTAGATTTGAGATTTGAAGTTTTTTTAATATCAGAATTGTCCGACACATTGTTGAATTGTTGTGTTTCTTTGTCAAATATGACATCAGGAAGGTATTTGAACTATTTTCCTATTCTGATTGAAAACAATGTATCAAGAAAATGATTGCATGAGAATACAAACTTCATGTGCCTTTATGTCTTCATGTGTTCATCACCAGTGAACGAAGCCGTGAGCGGCACAAGGCCAGCAGCAGTAAAGACAGCAGTCGCTCCGAGAGGTCCGTCGTCATCAACCCCCCTGACACGCCCTCCCAGGACTCCCCCGTCCACAATGGAGAGCCTCTGCCAGGAGAACCCACACCTGGAGCAGACCAGGGAGATGAGGCCCAGGTATTTTCACACAAAACTGATGGCAACAAATGGCATGAATCAACTATAAAGGAATGTGGGCTGTTTTTATAGAGAAGTCATTTATTCCCTTAGAATAAATTGGAATTCCCAGTAATCCACCTACATTATGAACTCGGCACCGTGACCTTATAACTCGACCTCAGAGCAGCTGGCTGCCCATTCCCACAGCGCCTGACACATAATAACAATGGTGACAAGGGATCAAATAGGTCAGAGGATTAGCGTCCCTCTTGTAGGCCTGCACAGATTTTTACGGCCAACGCTGTGTTACAGTGTGTGTGTGTACGTGTGTGTGTGTGTGATACTGGGTATAACTCTCATGCCCGATCGCTTTGAAAGCAGAGTGAATTGGTAGCAGTCATCCCATAAAGCTGATGTTGCTGAGCTCTGCAAGTAAAATAGGTTTTTAAGTTGCGACAGGGAGGCGGAATGCTGGGAAAAAGCAGCTCAAAGACTGGAATGGATATTTAGTCACCGCTGCAGGGATTAAAGATGCAATCAAAGCCTGATCATTATTTAAAGTAGTGTGACAAAAACACTCCTTCTAGTTCGATGAGAAGATCGATTACACTCGTACATCAGTCAGCCTTAGTCAGCAGATGTTAGCTTGAACGGGGAGAAAACGGCAAGCTTGGCTCCAGAAAAAATGAAATAAAACCCTTAGAGTTTCTCCAAAACCCACTAATGATATCTCATTTTAATAATCTGTACAAAAACCAAAGTGTGTAACAGTAAGTTGATGTTTTTTACATCACTTTGATGTTGACTGGCCTCATAAAACAGCAATTTTATTATTTTTTTATTGTTGACATTTCCTTTTTTAATGTTAAACAAAACCTATAAATATAATAAAACATGTTGATTCTCATCAATCTTCTCATTTAACTCTTTACAAGAAAGCAAAAAAGCTCATTACCACAAATGACAGAATGTTAATTTCAGTGCAGACAAGCAGGAAAATTGCAATGAAAGTTAAAGAACGCAGAGTGAGAAGCAAAAAGACAACCAAAGCAGGGGGGGAAGACGTATATGTGTTGCTCTCTGAGAGAACTCTGCCTTGGGCTGCCTTCACAGGCTCCCTGACCTACTTGAAATCTATAGTAAAAAGAGAGTCATTTTGTCCTTGTGTATGTTGTTGGATTGTGTGTAAGAAAAAAAAAGGAGAAAAGCTGAAGCTGCCGGGAAATAAATGTGATCTTGAGTACGGAGAATGATTTAATGTGATCAGGATATAAACAAGCCTTTAGTCGGACTTTAATTCTGAGGTCTGACCTATTTTGCCGCCTTTCCTCAGCATTCGCTTCTGGCTGGGCAGCCACATTCCACGATGTCATGTGATTGTCAGCTTGTAGCTTACTTCCATTGTCCAGAGTGTAAGGTTATCTGCCATTGTATTGCATGAGCCCGTCAGACAAATATGTCCAAACGGCACAGAAGCAGCAGCAGCAGCACCGGCACCAAAGTCCAGCCCTGGCCGGTGCTGTTTTTGGAGCGGCTCTGTTGATGATGGCAAAGCAGTTCCAACACTAACAGGCCCAACAGGCCCCGGCAGCAGAGAGACATTCTCACAGACCGAGATTAGCCTTAGCATCCAGCCAAGCGCCACTTTGAGGAAAGCTGATATGAATAATCCTCTGTGTTTACACGCATGCCTATGACATAAGGATACGGTTTTTGGACCACTGCTTCTGTGTGTGTGTGTGTGTGTGTGTGTGTGTGTGTGTGTGTGTGTGTGTGTGTGTGTGTGTGTGTGTGTGTGTGTGTGTGTGTGTGTGAGAATGAGTCATGGAGGGAGCACCAGGTCTGTTACTGAGACGGTGCTGCTTTTTTTTGAGGGGGGGTGGAGGCATGTACTCGTGTTTTCACACGTTGCTTCTTTGCCCTTTTCATTGAATTTCATTCATTTACATTTTTATGAACTAAAAAATACACCACACCAATTAATAGAATAATTGAGTAAATGAGTATGAAACCTGCCAGGCATTTTCATTACATTTTGTGTTTGTCCCCGTAGCTCCTATGACTCACTCGCACACAAACACAGTGACACTAATACACTCGCAAACACACCAATGTGCAAAATGTCATTTTAACCTCCACCCAAGCCAGTGGGGCTTAGCCATTGTGTTTCGTAGCTGGCAGACTACTGTTTAGTGTGTGTGTGTGTGTGTGTGTGTGTGTGTGTGTGTGTGTGTGTGTGTGTGTGTGTGTGTGTGTGTGTGTGTGTGTGTGTGTGTGTGTGTGTGTGTGTGCTAATCAGTATGTTGTTGTGTTATTGTGCTTTGTGACAGTGGAACAGACCGAACCATAATCCAAATTCACCCTCTGCCAGATGAAAAGACTGCCAAGCAAGCAGCAGCTCTCTCTCTCTCTCTCACTCTCTCTCTCTCTCTCTCTCTCTCTCTCTCTCTCTCTCTCTCTCTCTCTCTCTCTCTCATAACCCTTCTCAGTTTCATGCTCTCTCAGTTCCTCCTCCTCCACGCTTTACTGTACGTAGCGATCAGGCCTGATTAGTGTAGCATTAATCTATGGGATTAATCCACTGAGACTTAATGGCTGGTTTTAACAGTGTATTAGCTCAGGAAGTGATACGCTGTCTCTCTCATAGATACGACATGACATGAGCAGGAAAGCTCGTCTGCATCCGTGCATATTTACCTGGACTGTCAGATGTGTCTGAATGACTTATCACAGCAACATTGTCGCAGAAGGAAAAGCACAGGTATTATGGGTATTAGTAACAATGGCTCTATTCTGTTCAACTGTCTCAGTAAGTAAGTGTGACAGCGAGTCAGCACCTGAAGTCAAAGCGACTTCCTGGAATAAATACAGGAAAATATAATAAACTAAATGTCCTCTCCTCGCTTTGCCTTTGAGCGTGACATTTGGTGACGGTGGACACAAACGAAATCAATCTAATTTGCATATTTTTTTTCTGCTTTAATTACACAATGATGAGCTGATATCGGCTCATGAATACAGCTTCCAAATAGAGAGCGGTCCGATCACTATCATGTGATTGCAAAAACAATTGAATAATTGTCTACGTTATTAAAAAACAGCAGGAGTTTTCAGGCTTCAGATCTAAAGGACGTTAAGAAGGCGTACATGGGATAAAGGGCCTGATGTTCATACTCTTATAGACAGCATCCATGCAAAAGTAAGTAAGAAAGAGTGAATTGCTTATTATCTGCTGATCAATATTGCTGTCAAAAGCAGCTCCAGAACAGAAGACCTTCAGAGTGTTTAGTCAGCTGTTGTTTCCATGGTTATGAACTGTCAAGCTTAATGGGCTTTTGTTGACGTTGAATGTTACCAGGCTCCGTTCCAGAGGCTGGGACTCTGTTAAGTAAAAGAGGAGATATGTAAGAGGGATATAATGAGATCGGATACTAAATGGAGTTGACACTGCACTTACATCGCTGACCTCTGACCTTAATGCTACTTCTCCACCCACCTCCTTTCTTGCTTCTACGCCACAGCTTGCCTCATCACTGCCATCCTCCCTCTCTCACTTTCCCTCTCCTCTCCTCACGCTCATTCATCTCCCGGCTGCTGTTGGCATCCCCTCCTCCAGCACGGCTGAGTTAATAGAGGGCAGGATTTATATTTATGCACCGTGTTCATGCTGCATTTTCCTGATTGGAAATATGCAAACACAACGCCTATTTCATATTTCACATTTCACAAATAGCAGCCCGGCTGACTTAATCTGCATAAAGTTATATGAACTTCTCAATAAGCACAATTGGGTTTCTCGGCAGCTTCATCAGGCCCATGCGGCTCTAATTTGGGACTTTACCGACTGTGTGTGTGTGTGTGTGTGTGTGTGTGTGTGTGTGTGTGTGTGTGTGTGTCTGTGCACATGTGTTCAGCTTGGCTTTTTTTCCAGCCGTCCTCCCTGTCTCTGCAGCTGCTGCTCCTGTGATTGGTTGCAGTTGATATACAATGCAGTGACACTCTGGGGAACAATGGTTGGCTAATTACCTGAATTAATGACAGCCACACAAAAGAAAAATGCCTATTTAGAGCAGACTTGTCATTCATTTATACTCCCTGTCTCTCTTTTCCTGGAAAGAAAAATGATGCTAAAAAATGACCCTGCTGACTCCAAAGAAGAAGAAAGGACTCTAATTTGCAATGATGGGTCTGGAAAGCTTCAGCTTTTGTCTGTGTGTGTGTGTGTGTGTGTGTGTGTGTGTGTGTGTGTGTGTGTGTGTGTGTGTGTGTGTGGGTGTGTGTGTGTGTGTGTGTGTGTGTGTGTGTGTGTGTGTGTGTGATGCATACGTCTGCATCATCCTGCCAACGTGAACGTTACGGCACTCCCCGACCTGTCGTCTTACATTACTTCAATGGGACTTTGAAGGGCTGTCATAATGAGGCAAAACCTCGAAGAATCTCATCTCCAAAGAGCCTGGAGGATGTGCCGGATGTGCATGGTGCATTAAATCCACGATTGCTCTCGCAGGACGGGAGTAAAATAGGATAATGGAGGCATTGTTGCCTGTCAGATTCGGGTTTATATTTATCAGTTTATCTGCCGGTTTCTCCTGAGTTTTACTCTGATGTCTCTATTTTGTCAGACATTTTCGAATGACAAAGAACCTCTCTATGGCATCTGAGGGCAGATTGTGTTGGTGTTATTTTCCCAGGTTCTATCTTCAATAGGTCAAATAACTATGGGTTACGTGAAAGGTGTCACTCATACAGAGAATTATCACCCAAATCTGTCCCCATCAGCATCTTTCCATGTTGGTTTGTGGAAGAATAACTACTGGAATTACATTAATATGAGTGTAAATGTTACTGGTTGTACATATAAGAAACCTTTGTTCTCTTAATAAGATGATTATATGGCAATATTGATCATATACATTGTTCTGCTGCCCCTACAGGGCCAAAACACCATTCCAGGTTTTTGTGTAATTTGGGTGAATGAACCCTTTACGTGCCAACAACTCCAAATAGACATACCCTTCCTGTCTTTCCTCTCACAGGATGATAACTGGGGGGAAACCACCACTGCGGTGACAGGCACCTCAGAGCTGAGTATCTCCCAGGAGGAAATCGTCGGTCTGGGGAAGGGAATCCAGGACCGGACCCAAAGCTTCCGCCGGTACGTCCCTCTGGCTGTGGGCTTGTGTGTGGGGCTGCTGGTGCTCGCCACGCCCCTGGCCTTCCTGCTTCTTCCGGCTGTAATGTGGCCTGACAGGCTGCAGGCTTGCGGTGCGGCCTGCGAGGGCCTCTTCCTCTCCATCGCCTTCAAGCTCCTCATCCTCCTGATTGCCATGTGGGCTTTGTTTCTCAAACCGGACCGTGCGAGCCTGCCCAGGGTGTGTGTGTACCGTGCCTTCCTCACCACACTCACGCTCCTGCTCACCATGTCTTACTGGCTCTTCTATGGGGTCCGGATCCTCGATGCACAGGTGGGTTTGATGGTGAACGATAATAGAACGATAATCTGTCATTTTATATTATATTTGATCATTGTTTTTATATTCTTTACTATGACTTTCATTAGCCTAAGGGGGGAAAAAATGTTTATTTCATTTGTATTCATCCAAACATTTAGTGTCAAAAACATCTGTATCAAAACAATTTTATTACATTTTCTTTTAATTAAATATTTAATAAGTTTGTGGCATTTGCTGTATTATATGCGTAACTTTTCATGGCTGCCTGAAATTAAAGAATGTGTTTCATCCAGAATGTTTTTACTGAGCCTGTGATGTGGTCTAAGCAGGATGAGGACTACCATGGCATAGTCCAGTTTGCCGTGTCCCTCGTGGACTCCCAGCTGTTCGTCCACTACCTGGCTGTGGTGCTGCTGGAGCTCCGTCACCTCCAGCCGTGCTACAGCGTGTGTGTCATCCGCTCCACGGACGGAGAGACGCGTCACTACAACATCGGACAGCTTAGGTACGTTGATCGTTTCTCATGAGAATTAAAGAAGAAACTCTACATACAGGCATGTTAGAGGTTTACATTTCACACACTGGCATTCAGTCTCAGTCTTTACTCTGGTGAAGTGTGTGTGTAATTGGAGGCCAGCGTCCACGGGGGAGACTGGCACAGGCAGTAATTGAGTTACTCATCTAGTTTGCTCAAGGCGATCTATTCTAGGAGTTTGTGGGGGGGGGATGACAAAGGGCCGGGCCGAGGCGCTCATCCTATGGCTGACTTTCTGTGCTGATTGACTGCGTGGCGTTGACAGGGCTAGGAGATAACTGTGGCAATTAGATAAGGTTGGTGTGATGAGGCGATAAACATAATGGGTTGCATTGTGGGTAATGTAGGCACCATGTTGTGACGCAGAAGATGAATGCGTGGAATAAATGACGATATCTCTGCTCTCTGAATTAAGCATTATTAGATTCAGCCATGATGTAAATTCTCTCTCTCTTCTCACACAGCATCCAGAAGGCTGCTCTGTCCATTCTGGAGTATTACTACAGAGATTTCCCCCTCCATAACCCCGCCCTCCTCTCTGCCTCCAAGCACCGGGCTGCCAAACACCTGGCCGGGCTGAAGGTCTACAACGTTGACGGTAAGATCCCGATGATTACCGCGTAGATTAGCCCTTCTGCAGGACTGCACTGTGTCATGCGTTACGTTTCTTTTCACTGGATTTTCCGGGTGAAAAGTCCAAACATTTTCTGCTGGAGTGGAGCGGCATGATGCGGTTCCTCTGTCACAGCAAATAAGTCTCACATAAGAAAGTCAAGAAGGGGACAGTTTTATGCAACGGATTCGCGTAGACGTCTATCTGAAGTCTGACTCTTAGATCTAGTCGACGTCTTAGAACCTGCTTCACCTCATCTTCAGCTTTTGTCTTGTGATGTTCTCTTTTCCACCTCCGTCTCTTCCATGAGCAGCTTTTAAAAGCAAACTGAGAAAATACCTTTCGGACAGTAAGTAAAGATAAAAGTCTTCCATATCACTCTACACAGCACTTCATCACAGGAAGCCTCTTATTTCACGCTTCGGTTCCCTCCATCTTTAAAGCACTCCACAGCCTCTATCCCTATATATATATACTGTATGCATCTGGGACAGGAAATTCTACTACACACACACAAACTCCCACTGTGGCGATGCTACAATGCTCTTGATAAATTGCCTCCCTGCACCCACATGTACTGTAGACATCCTGTAATGTCACATATTGCACTCTTTCCTGTCGTTAAAGAGGTCCTCCATCTCCTACCGATGCATCCCCTACGCAGCACGGTTGATTTGTCGGTCTGTTGCAGGGATGCAGTATGGGAAATGGTGTCCTCGTAGCACCTTCGATCCACCCAACCCCCTCCCCTATCAAAGTGCAGCGGAGAGGCCTCTAGGGGGCCGTGGAATCTCAGGCTCTCAATAATTCATCAGAGTAACGCTCATTCCTCACATACTCCCACATCTCTCTTTCCTCCCGCTCAGCCCGTCTCCAGCTTGGATCCCCCCCCCCCCTCCACCACTTCCTTCTTCTCATTTTCCACTCACTTCAACCCCCATCCTCTCTTTCTCATTCACAGTCCTTCAAAGTTGCTCTGCTCATTGCATAAATATGTAGGCCAGGAAGTTAAAAAAGGCTGTTTTTAACAATATTTTCAATGGAAAATATTTTAAATCCTCCCTGTGCAAAATATCTGACATTATTTCCACAGTTATTCATCTATGTTATGTAGCTATATTCAGTGGTTCTTTCTCACCTGCACACGCACACAAATAAATATGCAGATCAGATTATTAATGATTAATATCCTTACCTGACCTGCAGCGTTTACTCTGTGTAGCCTCCCCCAAACTGCTCTGATCCTCATTAATATGGACCACACCTTACTCCCCCACTATAAAACCCCAGGAACTCCAATATATACTGCTCTACAGGCTCCATTAGGTTTATGCGTTTGTCACACTAACCAGTAAATTCACAGATCAGACGATAACTATGGCCTTTGAAGTGAAATATGAATATTTAATCTTTTTTTTTTTTTTTTGCATCAGAGAAACGTAGTTGCTTCAAGTGGAAATTGCTCCTTTTCTCAGTGTTATAATTAACATTCTCTGTGACTGAGACACATGATCGGACAGGGTGCCCCAGATAAGTAACAAAGATGAACATCCACTCTTGTTTCTCAAAGCCAGAAATAGGACAAAATACTCACCAAAGAGCTTGATTCATAGTCGTTTTGCAAGGTTGTGTGAGATTCGATTTCTCCTCCCATTCAACCTTTTCTGTCCACGATTCAAATTGAGATACGGCCCATTAATCAGAGTCAGAGACCCTGGTGGGGTCAGCTGCTGCTTTCTCCTGCCTCAAACCGATGGAGTCAATTTGTCGTCTCCTTTTGGTGCAGCCCCTGGGAACACTGCAGGAGCACAGCCTGCTAATGGGAGTCAGTCACGCGCCATGGTTACAGCTGCTGCCAAACGCAAGGACAGCGCCCACAATGAGCTGTACTACGAGGAGGCCGACTACGAAAGAAGAGTCCGTAAACGTAGAGCCAGGTGAGTCAGATGTCAGGGAGTTGGAGGGCAGCTCACTGATATATAGACTGGTATGTAACTGTGTGTGTGTGTGTGTGTGTGTGTGTGTGTGTGTGTGTGTGTGTGTGTGTGTGTGTGTGTGTGTGTCCTCTTTGTCAGGCTGGTGGTGGCTGTGGAGGAGGCCTTCACACATGTCCGCCGTATGAAGAAAGAGGACGAGATCGCGACGCCGTCTGACATCATGGACGTGCGAGAAGCAGCGCTGGCTATATTTCCCTCCATGGCCCGTGCCCTGCAGAAGTACCTCCGCACCACCAGGAGGCAGCACTGCCACAGCATGGAGAGCATCCAGAAGCACCTGGCTTTCTGCCTCGTCAATAACATGAGTCCTAAGGTGAGTCTGGCGTTGAACATCATGTGATAACTGAAATATTGCAATGAGAGGTTCCTGGCTATCATGTCTTTGGCTTGGATCTGCAGTAATTCTAGGAATACATTTACTATGGCAATCTTCCCCAAGCAGCATCAGGCAACTATTTCCCAATATCAATAATTAATAAGTCTTAGTTGTTAATTAGAAATAATTTACACCATCCAATAGCAAATCAAAAAGTGAACATGTATTGTGATTGTCTGTGTATCCAGTGCTTCCTGGAGGCCTACCTGGCCCCCGGTCCGACCCTGCAGTACGGCCCGGAGCGCTGGATGGCTGACCAGTGGACTTTGGTCAGCGAGGCGTCTGTCACCGGCGGCATAAAGGAGGGGTCGGAGTTTCTACTGAGGTGTCTTGACTTTAGCTTAGCTGTGACCATCAAGGGCATCCCATACATCCGACTGACGGAGGAGTACATCGACCCCAAGTCTCACAAGTTTATACTGCTGCTCCAATCGGAAACCTCCGTTTAACACAGTGGACCAGTGCTGCTGATCTGGACTGTTATCATTATGCTACTGAATTTTTAAAAAACAAAAATAACTTTTTGTACTGTTTTTTGTACTTATGTTTGTGTAATTTCTTCACATAGACTATCTTTGTGTCCTTGTCTTTGTCCCGGTCTACATTAAAGATGATAAAAGACAGAGAATGGGAGGGAACATGCTTGGATCTGTTTGTCCTGACGTTTGGAGAACACAGGTCAGGTATTCCTCGATGCACGACAGATGATCCTCACAATGTTCTTCTTTTATTTGCATGTGCCAGTGTGTGCCTGTGTGGGAGAGTTCATAGGAGGAGTGTGTATGTGCATAGGGGTGTGTGTGTGTGTGTGTGTGTGTGTGTGTGTGTGTGTGTGTGAGTGTGGTCTACACTGGGATCTGTCGTCTTTCCCCTTACCGTTACTATAGTGACCAGGGTATTTGATATAACCTGAACCCTTTTCATTAAAAAAATGCTCTTTTTCAGTCTTAGCAACGGTTATTTAACTGTCATGTATTACAGATGTATGTACAGTATTTATATGTGAATATACTTTATCCTTTTTTATATCAAAATGTGCATTGTTTGAATGAAGATCTTCTTTTCTTTTCTTTTTTTTCTACCTTGTCTATCCGCGCTGTATTTGTGGAGATGAACTGGATTGTAAATAGATGAAGATATGTTTGTCAATGTCACACCACTGGAATCTCTTGGGCTGAATGCGGACCGCAGTACGGCTAAATATAGATGGTCTAGCCGATAGATTGTGACTACTTTATCATGTATGTACAGTTAAGTGTGTGCAGTGTACACTGATCGTTTTGCAGGCTAACAGAGAGACTAAATGTTTGGACGGCTATGATTCATGTATTTGATGTTCATGTTAAAAAAACGCCGCCTGTTTGATTTCAAAACATGCTGATTTTCATCTCAATTCATCATGAGGCGGGTGTATATTTACACCAGCCTTCTACGTCATTTAAATCAAGACAATGCATAACCTAAAGGAACATTACTTCAGCAATTTCAAAAGATTTAGGCTCCAAACCTCTCACCAATATTAACAGCCACTTATCTCATGCTGGCAAGTATTTGAACAAGTGCTAAAACCTGATAATTTAGTGTAAATGAGCTCAACCCCCCCCTGACAGCGATTCTGCTCTCAGTTCAGAGCGTCACACCACTGCCACCTATCTGCAGCTACTGGAACAGGAGTCCTGAGCATCGAATCAAACCGTTAATATCTATGAGAATTTGGTCTGTTTTTTTAAAATCCTTTTGTATTTATGAGGCCTGTTACGTCGTAAACTTATATCAACACAATGTTACTGTTACTGTGCTCACTGACGTTGTAGTTCTGTTTAGGCTTTTATTTAGTCTTTTAGAATGTTTTTGTGCCTCGGTTATACATATTTAGGATGTGCTCAGTGCACGTGAGAGTGTGTGAGTGTGTGTGTGTGTGTGTGTGTGTGTGTGTGTGTGAGTGTGTGTGTGTGTGCGTGTGTGTGTGTGAGGCAGAGAGAGAGATGAAAGGAGAACGAAAGGGAACATAAGGAAGAAAAGAGATTGCTATCCCAAATGCTTTGTCCCCGTCTTCTTTTATACAACACAACGTGTAAATCACTGCAGCTGTGTCAAAGTCACATTTTTAATAAAATAAATATTTGTATTAACCTTTTCAAGGCATTTGATTGCTGTATTTTTTTTATGGAGTAATGGTTGATAAGTGCGTCAGCTGGTATTCTTTATCAAGAAAGGTCTTTGTAGTCTTGCATGCAACTGGCTAAATGCCATGATTATGTTGTCCTTTATTGCTTCTCCACTATGTGTGCATTCTTTTTTTATTTAAAATATGTGCTTCTATGCGTTTTCTGGATCAGAATGCCATTAACTACCAGTAAAACAAAGGTGCAGATGCCACCAGGGATGCGTCCTTGAGATTGAGAAACCTCACCTGTCGTTTTAAAATATGTTTTCTTCAATTATGTGCACAAAGGGAAACAACACAGTAAAGTAAAGGTGCAAGAATGCAGGAGAGGAAGAGAAACATGAGGAATTAGCATTCCGATGAGCTTTCCAGAGTCATTCCAGTGGTGTGATGACAATATTATCTCCCTGTGCAGCCTACCCCATTCAGTCAGGTGAAGTTAAGTTGAGAAAGAGGAAATCGGGAGAGATGAAAGAACAGATCAGAGGTTTGCCATTAAAAAAGGTGACTGTAAGTGTGTAGTTTTACAATTTCAACTCCCCGGGCAGGAAATACACCTGAGGTAAATTTAATATTCAATCTTAAATCATATTACCTGAAAGGAGGATGTCACGTAAAGTAAAGGGAAATGTGGAAGATGTCATTATATATAAGTAAAATGAAGTTAATGACTGGTCCAGTATACACATATTTTATTTGAGTTCCCAAAACCCATTCCAGGCTTATTTACATTGACAACATTTTTAAATTTTTGGGGAAATTAAACAGATGTATTGTTATTATTATTATTATTATTATTATTGCTAATAGGCACATATTCAGTACAAATAAACAGTGACATTGTTTATTTGTGATAAGTTATTTTACTGTACATTCATTTGTCCAAGATTCATGTTAAACTCTAAACCCGGAAGAGAAAAACATTTACTTGGATTCGGCAATGGATTACTCATCATCATCATCATCATCATCATCATCATCATCATCATCGTCATCGTCATCGTCATCATCGTCGTCGTCGTCATCATCACTGTCGCTATCATCATCATCCTCGTCGTCATCTTCATCGTTGTCATCATCATCGTCGTCTTCATCATCATCATCATCGTCTTCATCGTCATCGTTGTCTTCATCGTCATCATCCTCAGTGTTGACTTTGCCAGAGAGCACGTCCTCGATCCAGTCCTCCAGCTCCTGGGCGGTGGGCAGATCCTCCTCGTCATCCATCTCCAGCCACACGCTGTCGGCCTGCTCACAGTCAAAGGTCAGAGGTCAAACACTGTCGGGAGAAACTCGGGATTCCTGTCAGACAGGCCGTCGGGGACTCACGTCTGTAACGTTGATGACTCCAATCTGTGGTCTGAACAGGTCCACCTTGAAGGTCTTCTCCCAGTAGGGGATGAGCTGAAGGGGGTCACATTGCAGCGTGTGAGCTAAATATCTCCCCACATGTATTCTTTTATGTTTGGGTTGACGGCTTACCAGGGGGAAATCATCAGGGTCGATCCAGATCACGCTGAGCTCAGGTAGGTGGGTGTTGTCTCTTGCAACTTCTTTCAAGATCTCCAAGAACTCGAAACCATCTGGAAGCAATTTCACACGACATGCTGACTGAGTAGGCTGTTGGATAGCATCAGAAGGCAAGAAGCTGTTACAACTATCTATATGCAGTTATGTATTTGTCTTTCATCTGGTTAACTGGCTTTTTTTTATTGCATTTCTATTTTCTGTCATTCCACTGAAAGTACATAAATAAAGAGTAGTAATGGGACAAGATCTATACACACGAGTTATGTTCAATGTATGCATATAAAACAACAACACTATATGGTCTGTTTGTGTATTTGCTGTTGAGGTAGAAGTAGTATGATGTGTTTTGGTAGTATTATCTTTAGAACATAGTGCACACAGGTATTATTGCAACAAAATATACAGACATTTATAATAACAGATATATGGAATCTCATCAGTCATTAAACTGTCTTTAAAGTTGGATCATCATTTACATTTACATTTACATTTAGGTCATTTAGCAGACGCTTTTGTCCAAAGCGACTTACAATAAGTACATTTGTCAAAAGAAGGAAACAAGGAAACCACAACGAATCATCATGATTAAATGTCAAGACACAAGAGAAATGTTCCAGTTTATCCCCTCCAATTGGCTTACAAATAGTTAGATATAGGTGTAGGTACAGCATCATGACCTTACCGGGGTCCTCCTCCTCTGCAAAAGCCACAATGTGGATCCCCTCAATGTCATCCTCCTGAGGAGAGGAAGAGTAATATAAGTCAAGTGTGTCACGTTACTGCAAACTAAACTCATCATCAGCCGGACAATCATCACTCACCCAGGTTTCATACATATCTTCAGCACGCAGCTTTCTGAGAGTTGGTCTGATGGGCATCGGGGGAAACAGTATGTATTCAGACAAGAGGCCTAAAGAAAGAAGTTGGCTACCGTTTTATGCATTAGATCTTTGTTTACCGCCTGTGTTCAGTTATGAATTCCACCAGTTCCTCCTCGGAGTGAGGCTTTCCCGGGATGGTGACCGGCTCCTCCATGAAGGGCTCATAGAAATCCACCTCGTTCATCTTCAGCGTCAGCTCCTTGGCCACCTGAGGCGACAGAGACGGGGGTCACTCAAGAACAACGATGCATCCATTCACTGGTCTGTTGGTTGCTTACGGATTTCTCAAATGTGGCGAAGAACTTGATGTAGGGCTGGAACTGCTCTGCAGCTTCTTTAAATGCGTTGTAGTCTGCAGGTGAAAGAGAACAGGGGGGACTGGGTTATGTAGAGTTTACTGTGTTATCGGACTGCATTATGTTGTGCTCTTGTTTTCCTTGTCACACATCTGCTTGTGCTTTCTTTGGCCGTTGTGTACATGACATTTGCACGTCAGAGAGCGGAAATAGCTGAACTTTGACCGCCACTTAATGCTCCCACAGTTGGTCTGATGGGATGTAGCCGCAGCTCATCGCCACGACTACGCACCACCATCGACTCGTCCACAGCATGTGAGATGGGAGCAGGCAGCGGCAGCTGTGTGTGTGCGACGGTGGTAAAAATGGATCTGTAAATCCGTGGAGATGAGGGGGTTAACGTGCACTCGTAACGAAGGGCATGAGCGCACGGAGAGCACGGCACAGACCCAGCCAACGAGAGTCGTGAGCGTACATTAAAGAGACTCCTAGGCTCACACACTCACGCTCAGAGTCCTCGCTCTTGAAGTAACCGACAAGGCGGATGTCTTCCTCCATCCTATCGAAGGCTCTCAGCTCCAGAGCGTTTCCGATCACCTCCACTGGCTCCTCCAACAACTAGAGACAGGCAGGCAGAGAGAGACATACTGGGGGAAGCTTGTAACTTTGGCAAGTCTGGCATCGATTGGCTGAGAATCAAAGTCTACCCACGTCTAACAGGAACTCCACCAGAATGTTAGCCGAGAGCAAGCCGTCAAACTCGATCACCCGATCGGCCTTGAATACATACACACTGCCCTCCTCCTCCAGTCCTGTGAGTGAAAGAAAGCACAATACATTAAAAGACTGAATGTAAAGTTATTTTGACCCTTGACCCTTGAAATGTGCGATTAAAGGTCAACTGCTCCCAAGATTGGCGAGTATGTAACAGACAGGGAGATCAAGGTTAAATAAAGGTTATGCTGTATTCATATTCTCACCCAGTTTCTTTGCCACTTTGGCATCTTTGTGGGAGTCGACCATTCCAAACCCAATGTCCTTCTCCTCCATAACCTGAGCTGCAAGCTGAAAGGGAAGAGAGCACGGAGGACTAGACGGTAAGAATAAACACATAAGAAGTGAATTAAAAAATGAATGGGAGCTTAACTCCAGTGTTTGGTAATCTCCTCAGAAAAAACACAAAACAAAGTTGGCGATATGACAGAGGTGTTAAAGCTGCCATGGAGACACAGTTACATAATGATTCACACTGCCTTGTTCTAAATATAACCAAAGCGACAGTATTTATAATTGTTCTGTGGAGTACAGTCGGGGAGACTCTCCTGCCAGAACACACATATTGAAAGTTTTATTAATATGTGTTCAGTGAAAAGTACAGTTAAAGGTGTCCTGTGGATGTTTTCACCACTAGCAGAGCTATTTATTGTTTATCGGTTGTGTCCCCGGTTGGTCATGCAATTCATAACCTGCGATCAGTCATCGATGGGTTTAAATGCACAAAAATGCACCAGCATGAGTAATGAAGAAGAAAGTGGCTAGTGAGCAAACATGGATGTAAACAATGCTATCTTTTGTGTGTTCACAAGAAGACTCCACACTTTTTCCCCACCAATCAGTAAAGAGGAGGGAAAGAGATCCCAGACAGTTTGAACCATGTGCATGTTTTAGACATTTGAGATAAATATGTCAACTACTACATCAGCTGTGATGAGTTCATAGTGGTACGTTGTTACTGTACATGAGTGTTAGAGTAACATGGCCCACCTGCGCTGTGTCAAAGAAGTGAGGCTAAAATCAGGACTGCACGACCGGGCTCCGATTACCATCGCAGATCACGGAGCAACGCGCCCTCAGCCATGTGTAACATGAGACAGGGCACAGTGCACTCTGTTTTCCTATTGCAATGGGATTCCTTTAATCTATCAATTAGACACCAGCTGTTTAAACTGAGCTCGAATAGGAAATAACTTCACGCTCACTTTTGCTTTGACCACTAAAACACTACAGTAGAGGAGAAGATAGTCGTGCCCTTCACACTTATTGCTCAAAAACATAATACACATGAGCTCTCGGGTTATTTCTGGCAGCAGATGAGAGTCAGGGGGGAAATTAAAATGATGTAATTCTAAGGGATAGAAGCACTTATTGGATCTAAGGCTATAGAAATAACCTCAAATGACAGCACTGCATCCCACTGGACTGTTGTACCCGTTGACCTTGACCAATCTCACACACATTAAGATGTCATCTCCTGTACTGACGACTGTCTTCACGTTTTTAATTTGTCCCTGCACCATCTTTGTTTTCCTCGCCGTAATACTTTACCTCCAGCACCAGCTCGGTCATCTGGTGTCGTTTCTGCAGCTCCTTGCTGTCTGCTACGGGCGCATGGTAGAGCATGCACACCATGCTGTGCTCCTTCAAGGCTTTCTTGTAGTTCTTGTCATTGATGTCTAGGACGCGGTCTTTCCCGTCGTACTGCGGGAACTCCAGGCCCTTCGTGGCCGGGGCTAGAGGCACAAGGCTCAGGCAAGGGAGCAAGAACAAGCAGAGGGAGAGCATGGTCCGGAGCTACCACACACCCCTGACAGTCAAGAGTTTGGTTTTAGTTTCACAGTGTAAAACTGCACAATCGAAATGGTCACCCAAGCCCCCGTGTAAGGGTAGGGAAATGTAGGAAATGCCTCAGTTGGTCCGTCAGTTGCAGTTCTCAAGCGTCCCAGGACAAATATCCAACTTCTACAAGCATCTTCAGGACCCGAGCAACTGTTTCTCCCCCTGCGATCCCTCCTTCACATCCTCTCCCAGCAGACACAAAGACGAAGGGGGAGCGCTGTCGGGCCTGTTAGGTACTGGTGGTGGGGTGGTTACCATACATAGCAGCGACCCTCTCCCACTGCTTGTGAAGAACAGGCCCATTTTTAGGAGACCAGTTGTTTGAATGCTAAAAATAAAGTGAGAAAGAGAGATAGCACGTTGGGAGGGAGGGAGGAGGGTTAATAGTGCAGTTCTTGCTCCCTGTGATTTCTCTTTGCCTGAGTCGGTGATGAGGGGAGGGGAGCCCCAGAGATGGGGGTTATTTTAAACTAAAACCAAACACAGTGGGTGTTTGGTTTGGTGCTTTAATGGTGGTGTATTTTAAGTGACAGCTCATGAGATAATCTCATAGCAGGTATGCAAATTAAATAATCTGTGTGTAGTGATTTATCTGCAGATGTGGTTGCATGAGGTCTGCAAGTGCATGTCTGACAATAAACATTATATTCTTATGTGCATTTTTTTCCAGAAAACTCACACATTCAGAGATCTTCCTCTAAACACTCACATTCACCATCATTATTACTATTACCATTAACTAAGCCGCAGCAGCTGCACCTCTATTTCTGCCTCCCTCTTTAATCTTTTTCATCGCCTCTCTTAAGTAATAGTTCTGTAGCTGCTTGGGAAGGAGCCTCTTGTGCCCTCTACAGGTAGAAAACAAGTACGACTTTAAGATCTTGTTTCCCAAACAGAGGTACTTTTATCCCAGCATGTATTTTCTGCAGCTTCCAAGGGGTATTACAATACAATTCTGAGTAGCTCAGCTTTTTGGGCAATAATAAAATATTACAATTTTGCAAAAAAAAACAACAACAAAAAACACACCAAGAGGATTTATTGGTTTAAGGCTGATCTTTAGTATATTTCTTGTCAACAGCTCTTTTTCACAGCAGACATTTTTACTAATAAAATAAATGTTGGTAAGTGTGCAGTCATGACAGTGTTATAATTATCCAGCATCAATGACACAAGGACCCTGAAACTGAAGCAGCTAGATAGAATTTAGCCGTTATTTCCGGGTCAATATGATTTGTATGAATAAATAATTGCTATGGTAAACCACTGTCCTATGCATTATTGATGTAAATGGGTTAAATATCTAGAGGTCAGAAGAGCTAAACCACAAGATAGATACATCATATAAATTACTCTTAGACTGATAACAAATGTGACAGCATTCACTGAAAAAGAAAAGATATTGAGAAAATGTGTTTTGCTGCTGCTGATAATAATTGGCTGTGAATGATCGCCTTTGCTTCGGGCTATATAGCTGCAAAGTTGGTGACAACGTCACCCTGCTGCAGCTGAGCTGTCCAGTCCTCCTTGATGTATTGGTGGTAGGGGTCATTAGAGTGCTCTCTCCTCTTGGACTTGACCGTGCTCACCAGGATGGCCACAACAATGAAGGCAAACATGCCAATCATCACCACCAGGTACCAGATGACGCTCCTGAAGTTCTCCTCGGCCAGGGTCTGGTCCAACGCGTTGGCTGCAGCTGTCACGTTACGCCTCCAGTTGTCCAGGTAATGACCCAAAGCATTGGTCAGGGACTCCTCCAGGTGAAGGGTCAAGTTGGACCAATCAGATGCACTCATCTAGTCGGAGGGAACACAAGGGATGATTTTCTGCTCTTTCCAGACATTTTTAATTCCACTTGTCTATTACGGAAATTGACTAACTTGGTTTCAACATGAAATAGTCATAACTAAATAAACAACAAATAGATTCAAAGTTAAGGAAAACACATTCTTAGGTGTAATTCATTAAGAAAAAATTCAAAAATTCAAAAAAAGACGAATTTTTTTTTTCAGGACCTTTAAATGGAGTCATAATTTCGTGACTGGTACAGAAATCAGTACTCCGATCTTTAAATGCAACAAGTAATAGAGCTCGAAACAAGCTGAATCATCTTGAATGATGATATTTAATTGCTTTAAAGTCACTTTGTCCAGCCCACTTACTAACATTCAAGCACACAGCCGACCATGTAAAGAACATGGGGAAACAGGTTCAGCATTCAGTCATATTAACATCTAATACAGCAATGGAGAATATTAAGTATTTTGTCAGTTTTACAGCTTTACTAACCTTCTGCAAGTTTGTCAAATGTCGTATCATGTTCACCTTTGACACCTTGGAGTGAAAACAGAATAAAATAAAGAGGCTCCGCTGGTTACAGTAAGAACCGACGTCTGGAGCTCAAAGGAACACAGTCAGCTCATGCTTTGTTTACTTTTTTAATCTCTTCTCCTTGACTGAACAGCAGGTTGTGTGTGTGTGTGTGTGTGTGTGTGTGTGTGTGTGTGTGTGTGTGTGTGTGTGTGTGTGTGTGTGTGTGTGAGATCTACATCGTGACCTTGAAAATGTTACGCATACAAGTTGATCATGATAAAGACAGTCCTACATACTGTACATGTATTCACCTGTAATTCCTCATCTGCCCATGCAGAGGGCGCACATCACAAGGGGGCGATGATAGTCATTTTAGTGTCATATTCACATGCACACATATTTCTCAGAGAAATTATTAGTGATAATTATCAAATCAACATTGATTGTCTTCTTGTTTTGTAAAAAAGCCAACCTTTTGTACGGATTAAAATGGGGTACGGGGTCAAATGAAGTATCAGAGGTAGGCTACAGTATGTGTCAGTCACAAAGCAGCACACTGAAGTCATGAGACAAGGACACTGTACCCCAGTAACTGTTGCTGTGTTTGAAGGGTGTTTCTGGGAGTAGATTACTCACATCACTTCTGTCTTCTAATTTCCTAACTTTCTGCTCTGCAAAGCGAAAGAAGAGAGAAGTGGAAGTGGAACATGTACAAAGAGCACAAATACAAAGGAAAGAGATGCACACACATTCACAGGAAAGTGGAAATGATTTTTTTTAATATACTCCATAAATAAATGAGGCAAAGGGGGAAACAGTCACAGCAAGACCTGATCTGATTTTGTAAATGTTTTATGTAAAAGAAAATGTTATAGGATAACAAGGGGAGTGTAATCTTTAGTGCAAATGCAGGGCTTTCCTCATGCAAAACCTGATGTTTAATATTAATTTAGTGCTACAGAAATTAGTCCTAAACCACCCAGAAATTGGTTTTGCACTTCTGGTTCCCTTGTGTCAAAGTCCATGCATTTTTGTTTTTTTTGTTCTACGGCATAACATACGTGAATATACTTGGGCATTTTAAAGCTTTTTAAAAACATAAAAAACATAAAAACATAAAAAAAAGATATCTGTAATGTAACGTCATCAGACCGACCAACAACTCCTGCTTTCACTGCATATGGATTACTTTATTTTAGTTATGCAGAAGCTTACAGCAACAACGCTGTAATAACAATCACATCAATACAGAAATAATTAATCAAAATTAAATGGCAAACAAAAAAGGCAAAAAGTCCACAAATCTCCAAAATAGACGCTAAAGTAAAACTTAGCATGTTTAATCCCTCTTTCTAGCTAACCTCCATGCCTCATGCTGAATGGTGTTGTTGTGGTTCTTCTCTGGGCTTTTCTCCTTCTGGCTCTGTGTTTTCTCTTGGACTTTATCAGAACTAGAAGAGATGAGATAACACACACACACACACACACACACACACACACACACACACACACACACACATAAACTTCGCTCCCCTTTTTGGCGTCCATGGCAACCCCAACTGTTCACTTTCTCACTTTTCACAACATTGTCCAATCCAATCCACTTTATTTGTATAGCACATTTTAAAAACAAACAAGCTTCCCAAAGTGCTGCACAACAGATACAAAACAGTGAAATAAAGAAAGTTAGAGTTAAAATGTTGTTTCAATCATGTATAGAAC
Organism: Eutrigla gurnardus; assembly: GCF_963514095.1. Lineage (NCBI taxonomy): Eukaryota > Metazoa > Chordata > Actinopteri > Perciformes > Triglidae > Eutrigla > Eutrigla gurnardus. The sequence goes on from NC_139926.1 coordinate 21,225,812, forward strand.
TCTCATAATTAATACGCTGGCAGCACAATTATCAAACAATAACGTGTTTGTGAGGCTCCTGATCACGACACTGGTGAGGAGACGAGAGGTCAGAAGTTCAAGTTGACTGTCTGATATCAGGCGACATAAAGGGACTTTAAACACAAGAGATTTTATTTTTGTGCCACTATTTTAAAAAACGTACATGTCCTTGATACACTTTAATACTTTAACACAATGTAAAAAAAAAAAAAAAAAAAAAAAAAAAAAAACCCTTACCTATAGCACTCTGATCGTAGCACTGTTGCTCTTGAACTACTAGTTTACTCAGATGAGGACCTAACACTTGTTCTACTTTTAGCTCTTACTTTATCGGCAATGATTCGTTGTGGTTTCCTTGTTTCCTTCTTTTGACAAATGTACTTATTGTAAGTCGCTTTGGACAAAAGCGTCTGCTAAATGACCTAAATGTAAATGTAAATGTAAATGTAAATGTAATCTGTGACGAAAAGCACAATATGTTTAATGTGGGTGTGTCAAAATAAGTCATACATCATGCCTTCTTTTACAGATCTTAGGTCGATACATTAGATTACAAAATGAATTTACATGAAACACAACGGGGTCAAGGGGTTAAAAAGAAAGAAAGTGATTTCTTAATACTGTGTTGAAAGAACATTCTGAAGAAGAATGTGTGTTGAAATGACACCAGGGAACCAGAGCATGTGGTGCTTTTGGCACAAGGACAGTTCATCAACACATTGTTATCCACATTATGTAAGAAGAAGAATTACTCAGAGCAGTGAAATGAAGCAGACAATTATTTTTGCAATGGTAGGGGAAAAATAGTATTCCTGTTTCAAAGCATTATTCTGTACCAGAACATCTCTTTCATTATCATTATGACTTGCAAGAATGAGACCTGCTGAGGAGCTTCAATACTTATTAACTCAGCTGCTGTGTTCTGCATGATACAATAAGTCACTGTTTCAATAGAAAAGCAGTTCATTCTTCACAGTAAATTTGTCACTAATCAATGTTCTTTACGTCTGCCGGTTTGATCCAGACCAGAAAAGGCCTTTGGTGTATGTTTCATTGATTCATATTGGTTATGACATTATTCTTCCCACTGTTATTTCTAAGGGATGAAAATATTTCCTTTTTCCGCTGAAGCTCTATTTGGTGGATTAATGCCAGAATACCAGCATGCTGACATGATTTAAGCGGGGGCTGTCCACAGGGAATGACAGGAATGTGTTTGTGGTTTTGAAAGGTCACTCCACATACTTGACTGCTTCTGTTGTCACCAATATTCAATACGCTCAGCAAGCAAATAGATTTTTACATGTTATATATACACTTTTCTACAACAAACTCATAATAACAACTAGCAGAAACCAAGTACTTTAATTTCAGTTGCAGAATCGAATAACCATGATTCCATTCTTTAATTCCAATCATATTTTTCAGTATTTGGTGATTGCGTAAATGTCAGATTATTTTCCCAGATCCGTGGTGCCGAGGTTCTTAACAGTTTGTGCACTTGAGGATATCATCTGCACTTTACAAGCCAGAGGACTGCCAGGACGTCTTGTGAATGAGTATTGATACTGAGTAGCTTGTCCAGGTAGGAGGGACAGGACATTTGCATTGGCAAAAACACAAATACTTTCAACAACCTTTAACTCTCCTTCACAGGTAAAGTTTTGGGTTTTGCTTCTCAGTAAATTTAAAAAATGCAACATGTCAATTGGGCCTGCAGGGGCACATTTTTTTTTTTTGCTGTGATGTCTGCAAGCTCAGACAACCAAAGGTAAATGATTTTCATGTCCTGAGATGAACATCTCAGGCAGACCTGAATCCAGCCTGGATTGGCAGGCTTTCACACCAACCATCTATATCATTTATTGGAATGAGTAAAAAGCATGCACTGCCTGGGGATCGGTGAGTAGTAAGATATGCTCAAGCGGTTGTATATTCTAAAATATGTAACTTTTAAATCTGTCCCATGTCGCATCCAGTCCCATTAATCCCAATCTAATGATATCATTATGATGCTGTGAAGCCATGTTAGAGCATTCCTTTCAGACTACTGTCAATGTTTCACTCTCAAGACTAGACAATGAGGCAAGAATGGCCCTGATTCCCGTACAAGAAGGGTATGTGTGGGGGGTCGGTGAGTGGGGGAAGAGGCCAGGAATGACAACATTCAAATCAGTTTGAATTTTACAACACTGTCACACTCAAAGTGTGTGTTGTACCTTGCAGCATTAATATAAAATGACAGCAACAAAAGTTATCTGAGCTCCTGGCCTCTGGGTTTGAATTCAATCTGAGGGGAAACAATGCCAGTGTATCCATTAGAGTGCCTACCTGAGAGCTATCCACCTGCACAATTTAAATAGACAATGGTAACATAATTATTCAGGGCATTTGCTTAAGTAAAGAAAGTTTGATGATCCTCTGACTTTTCCTTCAGCACCACAAGCAGCTAGATCATCTTGATTTTTACTTATTTCTAAAAACCTATTGACATGGCATTTGGGAGAGATCTCCATGGTGGCCAGATGATGATCAATAGGGACTTATTTTTATTAGTTATCCTCTGGTAGGGGACCCAATAGGTTTACACTCACCCTGGGATTTTTTTTTTTTTTCTGGAACAAACTGTTATACAAACATTTAGCAAATTACTGATACAGTTCCTTAGTCAACGGCCTTGCCAAGGCAAAGGGCACCTGCTGTCGGGAAAAATATTTCTCAATTTGTTCCCAACTGCCCCTCCCACACTCCCCTGCAGTGTCGGTTGTGTCACCCTTACAAACACACTGTGTTTGTGAACACATGACTAACGTGAATCATTACAATATTGCTTGAGTTTTGCATTTTTGGCCAGTGTGCTTTGCAACAAGCATGTTAAATGTTAATCCACTGGCTACAGAGGTGTGATGTTTGGTCAACTGAGGACAGAGGGATGTAGAGATAGACTGGTAAAAAGTTATAGTTTATAAACCACTGAGCCTGGATTTTTGACTGGATGAATCTTATGTAAAGACTGGAATCATCCAGTGCTCTTTTGGCTCAAATCAACAAACCCTGGTCAATAACAGAAAACCACAAAATATAAAGGAAACACTGAATGGGAGATTAAGTTTGTGACAACCTATGAATTAACTCCTTTATACCTTTTTAGTGTTTTGGAGTAATATCAATCATCACATACAGTAAGAGTCCATCCATTATCTACAGCTTATCCTGTATTCAGGGTCACGGGGGGCTGGAGCCGATCCCAGCTGTCATTGGGCGAAGGCAGGGTTCACCTGGACAGGACGCCAGTCTATCACAGGGCCGACATGTAGAGACAAACAACCATTCACACTCACATTCACACCTACGGGCAATTTAGAGTAATCAATGAACCTATCCCCATCCTGCATGTCTTTGGACTGTGGGAGGAAGCCGGAGAACCCGGAGAGAACCCACGCTCACACGGGGAGAACATGCAAACTCCACACAGAAGGAACCCGAACCTACAGGAAGAGTATCGCTGACAAATCATCATTCAGGAGTTGTAATGTGTAATTTTGCAAATTCACTAAAACAGAGCAAGCTGATAATCCCATGATCAATAAAGAATGTTTCTTCTGCAATACGAGTTAAAATGGCACTTTATTTCAAATGGATGTTCATGTTAAGCAAAAAGTGAGCTAGCCAATGTTTCAAGAAAGTATCATCTCTCCTTTTTTTCTGTAAAACATAAATGATAGACATTCACCTTTGTTACCAGAAAAAAAGTCTTTTGTTTGTCTAAAAATAAAATCCATAAAAAACAACAAAATGAAAGAAAGAATACGTGGCATTAACATAGATTGACCTGTCACATTATCACAGACATCTTAGATGCATTCAACAATGAAATGCATACAGACACATTTCTTTTCACATGGCTTTAAACAAATGTGATTCAATACTCACAGTTTCCAGTACATAAAAAAAATGAATTATTTATTGTTCACTTTCCGATTGTATACTAAGACACATTTGGTAATAGATTAATAAAGATGCACTTGAAACAGATGAAATGCTCTGCAGTGCACTACAGGAACATTGACTCACAGTAGATAGACAACAGATACTCGCTGTAAAACAAATGTGTGTGATCCATTGAGGCCTGAATTATATATATATATATATATATATATATATATATATATATATATATATATATATATATATATACACACACACACACACACACACACACACACACACACACACACACACACACACACACACACACACACACACACACACACACACACACACACACACACACACACACTTTTCAAAGAGATGAACAATTAAAAGAGGTACACATAAAATATAAAGCAATACAGAATCATGAGCATTGGTAAATTTGGCTTATTGTTGATACACTTGTAGTGCATACATGTATATACACACACAGCATTAAAAAACAGAGAACGTCACAGCTTCTGTTGTGAGTGATTGAATCAATCAAAATTAAGTACCACACTTTTAAGTTGGGATACGACTTATCTTGTCTTAATCATATTTCTAATGTTGTGCTTCCACTCTTCATTTCCCAAGATGCAAAACATTTACCTTTACTTAAACATTTATTTATTTGAAGTCGCTGAATTACTATAATTTACTATAAGCTTGAAGTTCCCACCGTTCGGCTAAAGAAGCAATGCTTCATAAAACAGTTCATTTCACAAACATCATAATGATCCCCTTAGAGTTCGATATCATTTCTACATAAAACAACATGGATATTTTGCTGACAACTTAGAAATGACAGCCCATTCCACAATAAAAATGTATCACATACACCAGAAAAAAAATTAAAGTATAATAATAGACAGTGTTCAGAGGCAGAAATGTGAGCAAAGCAATCATGGCCTATTACCTAAAATAGATTTCTCATAGACATATGTATGCTACACCAGCAACTAAGCACACATTTTAACATTCATTTTTACAGAACAAAAAAGTGCATATGTCAAATAAGGCAAATATTAAATTTCACCAAAGAGTACATTTCTTATTCGGATTAACAAGCGCTGTAGAAAAAGGACAAGTGATTGCTTTCATGTGGCAAAGCTTCAATCATTTAAAAAAAACTGATTAGTCATCTTAGACCCCTGTTAGAGAGCTACAAGACAACTGTATTAGAGTATTACACAAATCAACTGTTCATTTATTTCATTCACATTTTCATCCATCACAACGTATACCTAAATTTAAAAACTCCCACTCTAGTCCACATTGTTCAACTACAGTGAGAAATAAACATACATAAAGATGCCCACTGAGCAGACCAATAGCAGACCCACGTTGAGGAGAGTTTTATCCCGAGGTGACTCGTACAGCCTCTCTGCTATGGTTGCTGCATCGTCCTGCACAACTTTTGGCTCAGTGCTCTGTCCTCTGTCCTTCGAGCCACAAAACCATTGCAGGAAACGCATGCATCTGCCAGTCTCCCCACTATCATGGCAGCGTTCCTCTCCGATCATTTCTATCCTTTCACTACCAAATTGGAGTGCAGGCGTCGTTGTGGCAGGGGATGTTTCCGTATTAGGGGTTTCTTGGTCATGGTCAGTGGATGGGACCAGGGGTATGACGTGCCTCTCATCCAAACCCCTCTCCTTTCCGGCATCTGGGGACATTTCTTCCTGGGGACTTTTGTCGACACTACAGTAGCTGTTTTCGGTCAGCCTGTAGGTTTCCTTTCTGTCATCTGCAGGAACCTTTTTAATGTTGCGGACGTCCCAGAATGTGGTGGCACGAACCTGCTCCTCATCTGGTGGTGCGGTGCAGAGGCTGACCACCACCGCCACCAACCCCGAAAGCCAGAACAGCCCAGTGGCAAAATACATGTAGTGAATTTTAGCGATGAAGAAAGGCCTGTCATCTGGCTGGTCACAGGGAGGCTGGCGGTAGGCAAACGCCAGGAACAGGCGCAGGATACCGATTGTGAACCCTGTCATGCCTCCGCAAAATGTACCGATCTCGTTACACCGTTTCCAGAACACGGCTAACAGGAAGAGGGCAGCGATTGGTGGAGTGAGGTAACCAGCAACTTCCTGGATGTAGAAGTATGTCTGTCCACCCTGCATTTCAACAATAACAGGGACCCAGGCAATGCTGATTGCCACCATGAGCACAACAAAAACACGGCCCACAATCAGCAGCTCATTCTGAGATGCCTTCTGTCGAACAGTTTTGTAGATGTCCAGTGTGAAGATGGTGCTTGCACTGTTGAAGATTGAGTCGAGGTCGCTCATCAAGGCGGCGATGATGACTGCCATCATTAAACCCCTGAGTCCCACAGGCATCACTGCCATGACCAGGCGTGGGTAAGCAAGGTTTGAGCAGCCTGCCCGAGAACCACACACAGCCATGCAGTGCTCTGGCCCAATGCAGACGATCTCGTCCGTAAACATGATGCGGGCGATCATTCCCGGAATTACTATTATAAACATGGGTAAAATCTTGAGGAATCCAGCCATGAGCGTAGCGCCCTTTGCGTGAGCAATGTTCTTTGCCGCTAGTACTCTCTGAACAATGACCTGGTCTGCGCACCAGTACCAAATAGATGCAGGGGTCTGGCCAAGAAGGAAGCCTGGCCATGGGGCGTCTTCATCTAGGGGACCTCGAAGGGCCTGTAGTGAGTTTGGTTTAGGCTCAATGCGGCAGGAGGGAGAATAGGTGAAATTTCCAGTGGCCATTATAGCGGTAACATTTGGAACTGCCTCCATGTACTTTGTTCTCACACCCTCTAGCCCACCAACTTTGATGAGGCTGAGGATGGTTAAGGTTAGGGCTCCGCCAATCATCAACACTGCCTGAAGCGTATCCGTGTAGAGCACTGCCACCAATCCACCAGTGACAGTGAGCAAGGCAGTCATACCAATGAGCAGGCCAATAGACAAATAAAGGTTCCACCCAAGGGACTCTTGAATAAAGAGAGCTCCAGCGAATAAGTCCACAGACAACTTAGTAAATATGTAGAGTAACAGTGACAAGAGGGCAAAATAAACCTTGAGCCTGTTACCACCAAAGCGTTTCGACAGGTACTCAGGCATGGTGTAGACTCCCGAGTTGATATACACAGGGACAAATATCCAGCCAAGCAGCTGCAGAAGGAGAAGGGCATTAAATTCCCACGCTCCAACAGCATAACCACTGGCTGCTCCTGACCCAGCCAGGCCTATGAAATGTTCGCTGCCAATGTTGCTGACAAATAGTGATGCACCAATCACTATCCACGTCATGGAGCGTCCAGCCAGGAAGTAGCCACTCACAGTGCTGCGATTGCTTTTCCACATGGCAAAAAAACCAATGGATAGCACCAGAACAAAATACAGTGCTACCACGGCTATGTCCACTGCTTCCATTCCAACACCCATTTTCACAGATTACTTAAAAAAAAATGTGGAAGAAATGTTTTAAAAAAATTAAGTCAAAATAGTCCAAATATTATGGATTTAATTATTAAAAAGGAGCAATTGAAATCCATTGTTTTGGTTGACTGTCTGGATGGAAGCTGTAGTATTCACTGATGGGTCAAATTCAGTTTTGGGGTTTATGCACCAACACTGAGGTCATTCTAGGATGTTGCAGGTCACTGGTCCAGAGAAGCCCACTGCAACACAGCAAAGACAAAGAAACCTCATTAGAGCTGTATTTTGAAAAGGAAACACTGAACACAAATGCTTGAAAATTTCAAGCTTCGCTGAAAACGGGATAGAAACACAAATTTAGGGTTAAAAATGACTGGAGTCTAACTGAACATCATATCCCAGTCAATCACAGAAAGTTATCAAAATAACTTATGAAAGAAATATGGCATAGTGCTCCATAATCTACATAATAGTGAATGCATGAATGAGAATGCTGATTTTAATCATTTCAGTTTTGCAATAATAATAATAATAATAACGCAAACTTTAGCACAAATAACCAATACTGGAATACTAAGTATGTAAACTGAGTTACGGGAGTGCCTGCCGACTCTACAAAGCCATCATCAATGGAGCGCCAATACTACGATTCACCATGGCAACCGGGAGAGAGTTATTAGATATTACTTTGTGTTTATGGAGAAAACAAGCTCATCCTCAGAAAGCGGCGCAACGTAACTGCAGCAAAGTAGAGATAGTTTGCGTGGTATGTCTAATGTGTATGAAACAGTCGATTGATCTAAAATGTGAGGTTTTATTTTCAGGTTCGTAGAGCGACTCTGTGGTCGGTTAGCAACGCTACCTACGGTGCAGGCGACAGGGGTTCAACTCCCGTGATTCACAAAGTAGCGGAATGTAGAAATTATCATTGCATATAGGTGTAATCCCCCCAGGCAAAAAAAGAAAGTGGCTGCACCTGAAAATTAAGCATAAGAAGATTGTGAAAATACGAAGACTAATACATTTGGTTTTAATCATATTTCACATATTAAACAGTAAATATAAGCGTCTATTTCAACACCCCTTTTGCGAAATCATCCATTCGCAAAAAATCTAAAGAGCTCTGCAAGTAATCTGGTCGCCGATTATGTCCGTGATATGAAATGTTGAAAATGTCGGAGAATATTGTCTAGATGTGAGCGGTAGGAAAAACGGTTCGGTTGACGACCGAAAAAACCAGAGTTTCCCTCATCTCAGGGTTACCTAACTCAAGGTTTTCACTAAACCTGCTTTCTGAAACGGGCCCAAGGTTGACTAACCGGTTTCAGTTCCAGCAGCTCCTCCTTACTGTTCGACCGTTTGCTGTATTTACATTTCATCTGTGGTTTTAGTTTTGTGTTTGTCAAACATTTGTACCATGATTTAAATAAATAAAAAATACCATAAAATTATTATCACTGTCCACAGACATTTATCAACACAATTCCAATTACTATATGTCTGCATGAAATTAATTTGTCAAATATGCAAATACGCATGTTTGTTTTCATGAATGGCAAGGTGTGAGGCACTTTAAATGTTGCTCTCGCAAGGCATTGTGGGTCAGCGTGATCTCCTTTCCTGGTCCGTTGCATCCTATGCTAAAGGAGGTCTGAAAGGACGCATTGGAGCTCCTTTCCTTTGCATTTAGAGAATTCGAACGGCTCTCATGGCAGCCACGTGTTTACTTCCGGGTCATTTCTTCAGTTAGGGACCTTCCTAAGAAAAAAAAAAGACTATTTGACCGCAGCCACGGTTTCCCCGTAGATCTGCATTTATCGGACCCAACCCTAACCTAACCACCGAGCGGGCAAAGGGAAGTAAACACTATTCGACGAAGGAACACAGACAAACAACACCTGTGTCCTCCTGTCTGCTTCACCAACCTGGGGGGCGTGTCGACCGCTGTCTACTACCGACTATGGATAAGTAACTTGACACACGACCACACGAACTATCCCTTTACACGCGTGTCACTCTCCAGACACGACCGTTTATATAGGCATGATCGCAGTGGAGACATTTGCATTGACGGCAATGACAGAGAATCCATGGCGTTTGGTTCAACACAGCTTCGCACCATTAACAGCAACATTTTATCACATACAAAAAAAAAGATAAAGCAGCTCTGGTACTCGGATAACGGTAGTCGTCACATGCAGACTCGTCGTATGTGTTGTTTTGTGCCAATACAAATAAATAAGACACAATGTCGTGCACGTTACCTTGTTCAGCTTGTGTTAGCATTCGCGCTAAACATGCTAACACGAGAGTCCACGCTGCCGAGGGAGCGATGAAAGTGACGCGCCCCCCTCGAGATAGCTGCTTCCTCGTGCCAGTCAGAGCTCAATATCGCTGTTTTAACGTCAGCAGTCGGTGTACGTGTCTGTCCTTGTCTGTGTGCTTTATTTGCTGTGTCCTTTCCTTAGTATTTATAATGCCCGTTTAACCGTTCAATCCACGCCCCATTTTTGAAGTCATCCGTGTCATGGGGCGTTTGAGTGCAAAACATGCCAACTGGAAATGTGGAATAAAGTGTATATTATAAGAAATTGTAATGTAAAAACCGGAGCCAGTGTGGCCAAATTAACACACCCACAACTTGTTTTAATTGCGGAATAGAATTTACCTTTTTCTTTTTGGGTCTTTTTTATTGAAAACACATTACACCTATACATAATGATGGTAAAATTAACTATAACAGCTCGTCTACACAGTATATTATATGCAATATGTTAGAATATAGTATATTACATTATAGTTAATTCAATGTGTGTCTCTATCGCTTTATATACAGCCTTAGTAAATCTTCAGCATGCAATCGCAACTACAGCTGAAGTTGGCTAATGAACATAACAGTTGTAATGTTTTACACTTACACTAGACAACTAACCATTCACTGACTGATTACAGAAGTCTAGCTTCTAATTTGTACTTTATTGTAATTTGGAACACAATCTAGAAACTGCTGCCTCTTTGAATAATAGGTTTTTCCTCAAGGAGCCTATCACTATTTTGTCAACAGCCTCAGCAGATAAATAAGGTTAACATGAAAACATCCCACGTTAAACTTCCAACAGAACATCCAACAAAGCAGGCAGGACTACTACAGGGAGACGGGGGGAAATTCCATTTTGCAACACATGAATGTCGAGGACACAGCAGATGTTTAAACTGGAAGCTGGGAGTACAAATTAATTCACTGAATTAAATTTTCAATTTTTAATTCAATTGTCCTGTGCTTGTATATCAACTTATAATGCTTGTATATATATTTATATCTGTACATAGTTATCAAATGTGTTTATCTTTACTCATTTATCTCTCTCTCACACTATCTATCTATCTATCTATCTATCTATCTATCTATCTATCTATCTATCTATCTATCTATCTATCTATCTATCTATCTAAATTCCTTGTACGTTTTCACACTTACTTGGCCAATAAAGCTGATTCTGATTTGTTTGTTTCACCGTATATGTTTAAACTTCTGTATTTTGTTTGAAAAGCTGACCACTCTGCCTTCAAATGCGTTTATCAAGCAGACGTTTCTCACATGTTCCAGATAGGCCACTAGGTGGTGTTGCTCATCTAACGTTAACACATTGTGGGGATTCAAGATCGTTTATTCACTATATATACCAACAATCCAGTCAATTTTGTATAATATTCCCAAAAGGTATTAAGATGTAAATTAATAAATAAACGGAACCTCAATATGAACCAGAACAAAAACAGACAATTATGCATAAAAAAAATTGCGTATTGAAACCGAACATTTTAGTTTATTTTTTACTCAAATCAGAATTTGGAACTTGAACTTTTTGATTCAATGTTTGTTGCAAACTATAAAGGACGGTAGCAAACAAAATGTGTTTGATATTATGTTATGTTCTGTCTGATAGGACATGATGACATATTTTCCTTAGAAATTCCTTGAACTTAATCCCATCCCCGAATCCAGACATTCTGGTTAAAACGTCACATGATACAGCTGGCATAAGACATTCATATGCAAAACTATATTATAGAAGCAGTAGATATAACGCGTGAGGTACATTTAGATCATCTGACTTGTCAAACATCATGAGATAAAAGTAAACAGGGAGTTGTAGTTCATAGAAATGAGGGTAAAACAAACTGAACTTGTGACAGTGTCTGACAGCCCCTTCTTTATGCTCACTTACTGTATGAAAAGCAGCCACAGAAAGGTTTGCTCTTGGACTTGAAGGCCACTGAACTCTTTATGTGTTGAGTCCATTTGCAAATGCTTAAATAAAATCTCACACAAAGACAGCTTTCATTAGCTTTTAGCTGCGATAGCATCTCTATAGCTCACTCTTTTCCCACCCTTTCCTCTACTTATCTAACCTACTTCTCACTTGATTACCTCAGTAAGCCTTGTAAACATGAGTCTATGGTGTCAGTCAATAGTTTCAAGTCAATACAGCATGGGATTCATTTAGTAAATGATGGTCCCATTTGGAGTAAATAATTATTTAGCTTTTTCTTTTGCTTACTATTTTTAAAACTGGCTCTTGTGAAGCAGTTCAACATGTCATCTCTCCAACTCCAGTCTCACATCTCAAGTTGCTTATCGGACTATAAATATGATTTTAAATAACATAATTCCCATTGAAGTTGTCAAAATTTCATAAACAAATACTGTATTTTTGGAAGAAGATATTTACCCAAGTCCACGTGATCCACCTTGTGAAACAACAGTTTAGCATTTACGATTAATAAAAGTTTATTGAATCCATATGGGTATTTTTGTTACTAACCTGGTGGATGACCGGCTCCCTCTTACAATTTAATACCTTAAAGGAAAAATTAGTGTTAGTATAGGGAATTCGGCTGGTTATGTAAAGAGTTACCACTCCCTCAGGTGAACTTGATACAAAGGCACACTCTCTCACTCAGAAGTACAGATGGATACCAGATGTACGAATTGGTCATCAGTCATATTTCTATTGATTACATCTGTTTGTTATTCATATGCTCATCTGCTCATGCACTCACAATATGTTTGCACAGCTTCATTCTTTGAACCCCTCAAAGAGGTCAACATGCTCTAACTATGTCAAAGTGTTCTCTCCCAAAAAAATGTAAGATAATGAACATTGCATGTGCAAGATATGTCACTGCCAAATATCTATGACTCAAAGAACCATGGTTAAGTCTGAAAATATCATATTTTTTCTTTCATTCTTAGCTATATTAGCTTCTGAGTAAACAATTTCCATCTCCAATGGCATGACTGAAAATCACTGGGCTGCAAGTCGTAATTATCAATGCATATATCCTGTGAAGGAGCAATGAAAGCAAACAGCACTTGCACTTGTACTACAAAAACTGCACAATCTTTTAGATTTTTTTTTAGGGGGGGGGGGGGGGGGGACGGGACATTTCTAATCGTCATCTGGATTGGATCCAAATATTTATAGAAATAAATCAGCATGCTGTTTTGTAGAGGACACCTAAATTCTGTGTTTTGTGCATGGATGAATTGTGCAAAATGTAGATGAATTAGATTCATAACCACTGAGATATTCTTGTTTAAATGTATCATGTTGCCGTAGAGCCACCGATAAGCCACAGAATTTTTCATATCTTTGACGGTCATATGTGCAGATGCAATGTTGTTTCAATAATACAGAGCATGCAAGAATAATGCCTTTCTGTCTAAACAAACAGAGAGACACGTGGGGGGAAACGTCCCCATCGGTAGAGATAATAATACAGCCATTGTTTCCCCCTCCTCTGTCCAACTAATTGTGGCTGATCAGAAACAAGCATGTACTGTTATACAGCACTCTTCATCTATACAGTATACACACATGACCATAGCTCTGCCTTTGTGTTATCTTTGATTTAGCTTCACAAACACAAACATTGTTGAACATGGCTAAGTCTCACAGGGCTAGCTAACAAGTGCATGTAACCCTGAATTTCAGTAATATTTGTGACAAATACCTAGTCACATTGGTTGTTATGCAAATAAATGATCAAATAAATAGAATCCGCCAGAAATCTCATGTGTCTTTTTGCGCTTATAGGCCATACATTCCATCATTTTTGTATTCATGTTGTTTAAAATAAAATTCAAAGATATTGAAGATATTGGTCCATTCACTGTCTGATTGTTAGGCCTGTAAATGTTGCAAGCATGTATAATATTTGTTGATGAAGCTAAAAAATAAAAGGCAAATGCTACATGTTCTCAGATAAAACATAAAGGTCAAGGGTCAAAACTGCTCTTTGTTTATCTTCGGTCCTGACTCACAATGTCAATATATTCTATGAGTAGTCACAGGAGAAGAATTTGTCAGTATATGACTGCCTCTGTTATACAAATAATAGGTCATAAAAGTAAGAAATGTTGCAATCAGTGAATAACGAGGGTTTATTACAAGCCGAATTCCAGATTTCATGCTTTAAAATTATTTATCATTATATTTTGAACAAAAAACAAAGTAGTTTTGGCCGTTTCTAGCTCAGACAGGTTAAAAAAAATGTGCATAACACAGGAGCTCCATCTAGAGACGTGAACCAGTATTTGCCTTGTGTGTACTCCTGGACTCCTGAGTCTGACCAAAACCTCAGTTGAAAATGTCTTATTTTTCATTCACATTACATCTTAATCTATTTTGACAAAAACAAATAGAGGAAGAATTCAAGAGTTTTAAAATGTATTAACTCTGGCGCCAACAGGACATGATAAATAACGAGATCTAGCCTCATAATATCCCAAATTATTCTTATTGGTGACTCATGATTATGGCTTATCTTGTTATACCACCCACAGAAGTCTGTGGCTGATATCGTTTTTACCGTGTGACGTCATCATTTCGTCCTATTTATCTAAGCCTAAGTTAATAAAATGCAGTGTATATTTTATATTGCATCAGTGAGCCCCTTAATTACATATTTCACAACCGAACTGGAAGCCTTGTGCGGCTCACTGCCAGTCAAATATCTGGCAGTGAGGTGAGAGGTTTGTAAACACTGCACATCCTGGACTGTACCAACGCCTGGGGGCGGTGAGATCACGTCTCCGTTTTAACGCTGCGCGAAAAGAAACTGGTTCATTCGTTGTTTTTGCTCTGGGCGAGAATTTAGCTTAAATTTTTCCACGTATTGACTCTGTCACAACGGTTTAAAGGCAAACATTTTGCTTTATTGGCTAAAAATGACTCCCGCCACGCCCCTTCTCTGACAGGAAGTGAGCCCTCCCGTCCGCGTCCGAGCTCTGAATCAGCTGAGTTTTGAGAGGATACCGCCCTGTTGTGACTGTCGCCCCGTGGTACTCTCTGTGGATGACACCCTCATCCTCCTCGGTGGGGGACAAATAACGGGTCCACCACCTCCTTTTTCTTCGAGCTACGTTGGCGTGGAGGATGCACCCCAGGGACCGGACTTGAGTCGGGACTGCTTTTGAAGCTGCGCGTGAATCCTCGGGCTTGTTTCGCAGTTGGTGAGTCATTGATGCACCTGATGGCTAACATTAGCTAATTTTGTTTACGGCGGTGCTCTAAATGGTTGTATTGTTACAACAGAATATTTCTTTTGACACTCAAAAAATAAATATATATATATTAAAAATGTTTTTAATAACTAGCCCCCTAATTTAAATTGGAGTATTGACGAAAATGTGCATTAAGCTAGCTCCACACAACCATATTTTGACTTGCTGTAATTATGTAGTGCTTGAAAGCAGTTATATTGTCATGCAGTCCAAAAGTCGTGCTGTTATATAACATACTCAGCTCCACTGATGCTACCGTGTATTCACAGGCCGAAAGCTGCAGCGGCCAACTGTTATTTTTTTGGGGTACACTTTGCTGGCATCGCACCGTCACATTGAAGCCGGTGCTGGTGGTGCTGGTATCAGTCAGGTGACTCAGCCTATAGTAGAGCACACACACACACACACACACACACACACACACACACACACTCCTCAGCCTGACAACATTCTGCAGAAATGCACTTGATGTAATGCTGATATAGACAGTGAGGAAGTGAGAACTTGCCTACACTATTTTATTATCTAACTGTCACACATGATTAGGCAGGATTTTAAGGGATCTTCATTTGCTTCAAGGTTACACTTAAATAGGTTGTATCTTTGCATGAGGCATTGTTGTCCATCTATAGGGAGAAACACCTAATACCTGGTGTAGTTTGCTGTGTAGGTTGACTTTGTTTTCCACATATTCTGTCTAACCTCTCCTGATTGCAATTCCACGGCCGTCAATGTTGGAGAAAACGTTGGAAAGCTTAATCCACTGGTGACAGGGCTTTTGCCAGGATAATGCTGCAGTCACGAGTACTGCATGTGGCTTTTAAGGATCAGACGTTTTGTTGACGTCGTTGGTCTCCTTTTGTCTAACCAATAATTTCCAGATACATGTTATGAATGGTGACTTAAATACCTGTATGTACACATTATATAATACACGTTATTACCAAATTAAATTGAAAAGATGCACATAACAGTTTGCTAAATCACATAAAAGCTATGGCCACAGGAAAAGTGCATCCTCACAAGAGGAGAGAGGATATTATTGACCAGGTCGAGCTTATCTTATACAAAACAAATTACAAATTGATCATAATAATTTAAATCTGTTTTTCAATAAAAATAAAGCAATGATGTAGCAATTAATCTGATGTCCCAAATCATATTGCAATTACAATACGGTCAAAATAATCACATAATTCATGTATATGTCATAACAGGAAATTGCATTACTGGGGGCATTTTTAAAAACTCAAAGCAACAAACGTTGGTTATTTGTAGTTCATAAATTACTAAAAAGATGAATTAATCGATTATTATTATTCATTTTAGTTTTCCGTCAATAGGTCGCTTGTTTTTACCAGAAATACCGAGTTGCCCCGCACGTGTTGTTGTGTTTGTCCACGGTGGTAAAGCTCCTCTCAGCTCAGGCACAGGGAGTCCAGATGTCTGTGCTCCTCTAATCCCGCCATCTACTCCCCCGTCCATCTTTCTCTTTAGATTTATTCAAATACGCTGCATGCACACACACACTAACACACACCACCGTCTTCGCCATGTGCTCGAAAGCAAGTACACTAATCTTTCTAGATCGCGCGGTATATTTAGCAGTTGGAGGCTTGTTGGTTGTGGTTCCCCCCCCCCCACTGCGTAGCCACAACAAGATTATTTTCAGATTTCTCTTCTACCATTCTCACAGTAATCACACTTGATTCCAGCCACAGCAGGTTAACATATGCTAGCCAACATAATGGAACATTTAGCTGCCGAAGAGCCAGACAGGAGATAGTGGAGACAAATATGGAGCTAAAAGGAGAGTGAATATGGGAATGCCATGCAATGACAGCACTATAAGGTGATTGTACGTCAATGTTGCCCCAGATTTGCCCCCCCGAGCTTCAAATGTCACTGTGTAGACGAGAGAAGCAAACCGCTTTCCTCTGCCCGTTGTTTATTACTTGTTTTTCTCTCAAAGTGCGTGCAGGACCACACAGTTTGTGTTAACTCGACTCCTCCCTGAGAGACAGGTCAATCAGGCAAACGCTGACCGGTCATGAATGAGGACATTTGTCTCCACAGCCTCGGAGCTTGTGCATATCATAACAGTTGCTTATTGGCTAATCGTGTTTGCCAATAACAAGCCTCAGAAGTAGGGAAAAATCCATGAGGTAGCAGACAGACAGATGCTATCGCAGAGCTGGACGTTCTTGTGAGTTTCATAAACATAACCTCCTCCTTGCCTTTTCCAGAAGTCTTGTGCTGAGCATGCTGGGATCAGACTGATGCATCATGGATCCCGAGGAGATGGAACTGCAGAATGACTACCGCTACCGTAGCTACGCGGGGGTCATCGAGAAGGCGCTGCGGAACTTTGAGTCTTCGAGTGAGTGGGCGGATCTCATCTCCTCCTTGGGCAAACTCAATAAGGTATGTTATGATGTATAGAATGGACTTGATGCCATTGGAATTCTGTCACTCCTCGTATCTTATCTTCACTTGCAGTTGCCCCTTTTCTTTTCTCTCTTTTATTTTTCAAATATAACAAACTAAAAACATACAATTCACACATGAAATAGTCAAATCTAGTTCCTGACCATACAAACAAACAGACTTCCCAGTTCCCCCCACCCCAGGTACTGGACACAGTTTCCCCTTTTTTGGTGTCAATATTTTGTGGGAGTCAACTTCATAACTGCTTTTTGTGTTTCAGTTCTATATAGTTTTGAGAAAGTTCTTGTTTCTTATCGAGTCTCTCATTTTGTCTCTCTGTTATACACCCTTAGGGCTTGGGGCTTTTAGCTATTTATTTTGAGCAACAAATGTGTCACTTTTCTTTCCCCTTCCAGAGCATGTTTACTTTGGAGTGTCTGAGTGTGTTGATGCAAAAGTGTTGGTCCAAAAAGTACATAGAGAATGTGTGAGAAAGTAAGAGAATGGTTCTTTGTTATGCATGAAACTCTAACTATATGACAATAATATGCACACAATTATTATTTATTCTATTGGATGGTTCGGCCAAATTCAAACTTTTTTAAAGTCACCAACCCATTTTTTCCCCCTTTTTTTCCGTCTCTTTTTCAGGCCCTGCAGAGTAACCTTCGCTACTCCCTCCTGCCCAAGAGGCTGATCATAGGGAAGCGTCTCGCCCAGTGCCTACACCCAGCTCTGCCGAGCGGAGTACACCTGAAGGCTCTGGAGACCTACGAGATCATCTTCAAAATCATCGGAACAAAATGGCTGGCCAAGGATCTCTTCATTTACAGGTGAAGAAATTGGCGTCAATCTGTTCCTGCTTTAATGAGAGAACTGACCTGTTTACGTGTGCAGCTTTTTGTGTCATAACCTGTGTTTGTTGTGGTTTTCAGCTCAGGATTGTTCCCACTGTTGGGTCATGCAGCCATGGCAGTGAAGCCTATACTGCTGACACTGTACGAACGTTACTATCTCCCGCTGCAAAGGGCTTTGCTACCCAGTCTTCAGGCCTTCATAACGGGGCTACTTCCTGGCCTGGAGGAGGGATTGGAGGTTTATGACAGGTACGTAGCACATACTGTTTTCGTGTGAAGAAATTATATAAAACTTTTTAAGTCTGACAATATTCTATATTTTTCTTATTGTCAACAAACCTAATGTCAACAAAGCTGTTTCTGTATCCAAAGCCTTTTCCCCTTGCCTGCCATAGAGCTCCGTTGTTGTCCAGATTAAATAAGGAATCAAATGTTACTTCATTATGATGACATGGGCACTGTAGTTTATTTTGAGTTAATCCAAATAACACCATCCTACTACTGTGAATACTTGATAACTGAAGGCTTATTAATCTGCAGCTGAAAATAGTTTCCAAAAATGCTCTATTTACTCCTACAAGTAAACATAAGTGACTCATTACAGAAGAAGCTAATGGGCTTCAGGCTGAGAGCCACAGACCGGATAGGGACGTTTTCTCAAGTTTGCTCATGGGATTTGTTGACAGCCTTTTTTTTTATGTAGCAATACTTGCGTTAGGTGCTTTCCGGGTTATTTTTGGGTGAGTCACTTGACCCCTTATGTACTTGTTTGTTGAAACAACAAATGATTGGTATGACATCACCAACCACAAGGTCAGCCTGCGACTCAGAAATATAGATTAGAAACCTCAAAGGCTAGAAGACGTGCCAATGAGTTGTCTCTATTTTGTCACCTCTCTGTCCAGGACGGATGTCTTGCTGCTCAAGTTGTCCCTGCTGGTGGGTCAGCAGGTGTTCTATGGTGCACTGTGGGGCAGTATGCTGGTCACCCCCATGGTCCGACTGCCCGCCTCGGTCTTTATAGTCACACATTTTGACGGCTGTGTTTCCTTGCGCCAGCAAACGCACATGCTAGGCTACGACTACGGACTGGTGGTGAGTGTTTGTGTTTCTGCACGCATGTGGTACGAAGCAGCTTTAATAATTATGTTATTTTTTTTTTTTTGTATTGTGCACGTATTCCAGTTTAGTTCTACAGGCTGCTCCATCTTTTGTCATCTGTCTGAATTTTGAGCTTCTCTGCTTCTTTCTGTGTTCAGATGAAGTCGGTGTGTCTTTCCCTGCAAGATTCAAATGTCCTGGTGCAGAGAAACATGCTGGAAATCCTGCTCTACTTTTTCCCCATCGCTACATGCCTGGTAGGTTCATAACAGCTGTTGCTTGAAAGTATTGTATGTTATTTTTGTGAGTTTTCTCTTATGTTCCTGTTGTCCCCTGACCAACTGTTCCTCTGTGTGTTGTCGCTTTAGGACCCGGCAGAGGCCAGTATTGCCATGAGTGGTAAAGACATGATAACGCTGGTATCTGCAGCCTCACTGACGCTACTCCGCAGAGACATGTCCCTCAACAGACGCCTCTACGCCTGGTTCCTAGGTGCTCATCATTGAAATACACTTCAATAAATAATGAATTACCCGCTCAGGTTTCCCAGTTAACTCGGATTTGTTTGCCTCTGTGTTTTCAGGGGCTGACAAAAAAGGAATAATGGTGGCACCGCACCCCACCCTCTCCACTACCACAGAGGAACATGCATCCTTTTACTTCAACGCCTACTCTAGAGATTTCCTTGTGCAGGTAGCTCACTCCTGTGTTACACGCCAAAACCTAGATATATGTATGAACTGATTTTGTCAATGTTAAAGGAAACATTTCACATTTTGGGAAATACACTTAATTTTCTTGCTGAGAAAGGTTGATGCCACTCTTATGTTTGTTTGGTACTTATTATAAAGCTATAGCCAGTAGCAGGTTAGCTTAACTTAGATTAGCATAATGACTAGAAACGGGGAAACCGCTTTACTGGCTCTGTATTGCCAAATGACAAGGTTGTGGTTTTACGGGGGTGAATCTGGTTATGTATGGGACTATTTCTTGGGCAGAAGTACTGACTTGTTACAGTGAGCTTCCAGACAAACAGCAGAACTCAGGAAGTACCCCCAGGAAGTAACTGTACCCGTAACTCGTATCCAATTCTCTGCAAAAAAAAAGTGAATAAGCTTATTTCCCAAAATGTCTAAACTAACTGAATCTGAATCAATTATTCCTGAAAATGTTTATATTTAAAAAATATATTTAGAGTACATTTCAGCTTGGAGAGTAAATGACAGGAAGCATAAAACATGTGTAAGATCTTGGTTAAGTGTGTGTACCAATGTTTCTCTTATTCTGATCTGTTTGTTTCTGTGACTCCAGGCTCTAATTAACATCCTCAAACAGAAAGATGTGGACAGCAACCCGGACAATGTGATTGGGTACCTCAGGCCCTTTCGCATTATCATGAGTCTGCTGGATAAACCGGAGATAGGTAGGCAGCACCGAACGGCACAGTGCACAAACGAGTCAAATTGCTGACTTCGTTGATGTCTCAGCTTTACTCGAAGCCTTTTTCACTGCGGTAATGACAATGTTTCTGCTCAGGTCCAGTGGTCTTGAACAGTGTGTTGTTGGAGGTGGTCCGAGCCTTCCACAGATACTGTCATGAGATGCTGGGGGAAGAAGTCCTTGCCAGCTCAGGCCTCTCAGGCAACCAGCTAGCCAGGTGAGAGAGTGATAGGTGGTAGGACAGATGCAAGAATGTGGCAAATTATCAACTGACAAATAAAAAGAAAATGAATCGCTTTTCTTATGTTTTCTGAAACAGTAAGATTAAAGAGAATAAAAATGCAGCAGAGATCATAAAGACAGTGAATATGCTCGTGAGCTCCTTGAACAGTGAATACCTGTGGGAGTACATGACCCGACGCTTCTGCACTTCTCTCAGGTATAGTGGGAATGACTGTGACGTGGAATCCTTATTCATAGAGAGGATTTTTGCATGTTTAAATATGTGCATGATTACAGGGAAAAGTCAGCATTAACATAATATTCAGCTCCAATGACGTTAAAGTAAGCCAATGTTTATTTTTCCGTCTTTACTAAATAGTGACAAAGACGACCCGCCGACGCCACCTCGACAGGAGCGTTATCACCCCGCTCCGTCTGTCACCGAGGTGTCCAATCTCATCATTTTCCTGCTCGATGTTCTTCCTCTGGTAAACAACTTACACACCTGTTCACCATTAGTTCCCCCCTATTGAACCAAAATTGATACAGTGAATAATGCTTATAATTCTATTTTAAAAAGTGTTTTGTTGGAATAACAGAATGTTGGCAAAATCCAAATACTCCAAATGTAGACAAAAAAGAAGCAAATTTGTATTATTTTTGACAAAATACAGGAAATTGTAAACGTTTATTTAGTTTAATTTTTGTTGCATCCCTCTGGTTCTCCATTATAATTTGTCTAAATAAACATTATTCAGCACTAGTTAACCCAGTCTGACTTTCACACACATCTAAAGAAATGTGTTTTCCCCACAGGAGCTCCATGCTGACATCCAGTCCCAGTTCCTCCCTGAGATGTTGGGTACCATGCTGGGGAGCCTGCACAGCCACTTGGACTTTGTTAGCCTGGAAGACGTTACGCAGGGTCTGCGTGCCTGCTTCAAGGTCCTGAGTAAGATTCAGATGCCTGTGACTTACTTGGAAGTTGACACAGGGGCTCAAACACAGGACGTGGAGTTACAATCACCAGAGGAAAACAATGAGAATCAGGTGAGAATCTGTGCCGATGCGGTTTATTTTTAAATGTTTTTGACGTTGGGCTGTGCCTCATCAATGATACTGTATCTAGGACGTAGAGACGGAGGCAGAGAATGATGGCAGTGTTGGTGAGGTTAAAGGTGACCACGGAGATGAAGAGCTGAACAGATATGGAGGCCATGAGGCGGAGCCTGCATATGGTAATTACCCAACACTCAGGTCCGAAGACAGCGGGTTGGGCATCAGCGCATCACCATCGGAGCAGCATCTCCCACCGGGAATGGGGATGGGCGAGGAAGGAAATGGGGTTTGTAAAGAAGGTGACAGAGTGTGGAGGAGGGGAGGCAGTATAGACACCATGACCCAGTGTCTGCAGGACATCCTGGCCTGTATAACCACAAGGTAAACTTCTGAGCAATCGTCAACTCTACATAGAACTATTTAATTGAGTGTGATTTCTGAATATTTTCACTTCTACCACGTTTCAGATACTTGCTGGTGCAAGTGGAAGATGTTAGGGCACCGGAGGAAGGACTCCAGTCGGACCTTCCTGCTACTTCTGTGGATCAGAAGAAATTGTTGCCAGGCATGGGCGGGCGTGAAATTAAAGACCGACTGACTGAACTGTTCACTCCGCTCAAGCCTAAGCCCCGTCCTGCATCTGAATCCCAGCTCTTAGCAGCCCCCACAGAAAAGAAAAGGGAGCGTGGGCATTTAGGGTGTCTGGACTGGGCGTCTGGCTACATGCCCCGGGGCAGGGCAGAGATCTCTGAGGCCTGTCGACAGGCCTTCACCGCCACCTGCCACCTGCTGCTGGAGTGCACCACCTTCCCTTTCTACTTAAGTGAAGACGAATCTCTGCTTCTCCACTCAGATATGTTTGAATGCACAGGTCAGCACGTAGATGTTACTTATCCAGCTGAGGTGGTACTACTGTGAGCTACATGTCTTAACTAACAAAAGTGATTCAAACAGTTTTGTTCTCCATAGTTAGTGACGTCGACAGCCTGCCAGTGTGGTTGAGGTCCTTGATGACGCTTTGCTGCCTGTCAAGGGACTACAATATTCAGCACACTGCAGTGGCCACCCTGTTGGAACTCATCAACCACTCCCAGTCCTTGGCGCTGGTCATCCAGGACAAGCACAGACGCTACCAATCTGATTCTAACCCTCTGAGTGGGCGGCTGCAGATGGTCACAGTGCCGCCCATCTACCCTGCTCTGCTTCGTGCCATAGCGGAAGGAACAGATTTCTATCAGGTGAGGTAATAAAAGGTAAAAAAAAAATGTCGGTGTAACCCAAAGCTGTTGTTTCAATGCAGTATTCAAGATGCTTTTTCTTTTTGTTTTCTGTGACTCAGAGGGTGTCCCAGGTACTGTGGAACCAGCTTGACACCGAGTGGAGAGAGCAGCACATTTCCTGTGTGGAACTCTTTTACAGGCTTCACTGTTTGGCTCCTTCGGCGTCCATCTGTGAAGACATCATCTGCCAGGCGCTCCTGCACAAAGACAAGGTGTGTGATACGCCTGCACACATGCTCAACACATTTAAACTTTCAAATGTGACAATTTGAGCACAATGCCAAAGGTTTGCCTTGTGTTCATCTGCCCCAGGCTGTAAGGCTGGAAGCACTGCACCGCTTCACGGTTCTATGGCACCTGACCCGGGAGATTCAGACCAACAGGAGCATGTCCCTCAATCACTCCTTTGACAGGTTAGTACACGGTCGAAAAGTGGTGAGCAACAGGGAGCAGTGTCTCTCTATGTCAACGTCATTCTTGAATACTCTTATTCTTTCTATTTACTCATCATACATAGCTCACAGCATCAACATGTGCATCATTGCTCCTCTGATAGTGGATTAACCTGCTACACAAGGAAGCATTGTGGTCTTTGCAAAGTGGGAACTAGCGCAGGAAAGTTCCACTTCATGCAAATGTCCTACAGTGTGCAAAGTTAGTCATGGAACAGTAGCACTTGTGCTGCCCAAATGCCTCATCTGAATATGTGAAGGAGCAATTTTCTCTTTGGCTTAGGACCCTTAATTTACTAACTGTTGCAATGTGTTTCTCTCTCAGGTCTCTGTGTGTTGTGGTGGACAGTCTGAGCTGTACAGATGGCTCTATAAGTGCAGCAGCTCAGTGCTGGCTGGTGAGGGCTCTCTCCCTTAACGACGTGATTCGGATCCTGGAGCCTATTCTGCTGTTGCTGCTTCATCCCTCCACTCAGCGATGTTCCATTCAGAGCATCAAGCAAAATCTCACTGCTGGTAAGTGCATGTGTCGGCATGTCTTGCATATGCTGTGTCAGTTAATACAAATAATTCAATGACCTTCTTTGGTTTTGGCTGTAATATGTGTTTTATGTTTGTCTTTCTTAAAGGCAACCTGAAAGTTCTCAGCCACAGAAGCCGGAGCTCCACCAGAAACTCCGGGACATCTGCAGATTCCATGGCGACAGAGGTCACCACCTTAAATCTCATGACCATCGTGGACCGGGAGTCCCTGTGGGCAGAGTTAGATAGTGGCCCAGAGTTGCCCAAACCGCTGGACACTTTAGTGGTATCAAGGAGTGAGAGTGAAGCGACAGAAGAGGAGGAGGATGCAGAGGAAGAGGAGGAGGCCGAGAGTGAACACACCGAGTCGGCTGACACAAGTGGAGCCCAGGTGTCCACTGAGAACTCCAGCTCAGGCTCCGTCCCTTACCGCTGCGTTGAGGACGGAGGTGTCGTCAACGGCCTGCGGAGAGCAGAGTCGGAGCACACGCAGGCATCCGATTCACTGTCGAGTGAGGACGACGAGGATTTGGAGCTGGAGGCCATGGCCAGGTCCCGCCTGTTAAAACAGGAGCGTGAGAAGAGAGAGGCCATCGACTCTCTGTTCCGCCATGTGCTTCTGTATCCCGTCGTGGGCGGCTGGCGCCATCTGCTCCAAGGTTTGTCACTGCTTGACAGCCTGCTGAAAAGCAATGCCGAGTGCCCTCTTGTGAATGCCCTCTCCTATACATCCCTGGACACAAGCTCTGCTGCACATTTGAACCTGGTCTCCAACCTCCTGCAGCGCCACCAACAGTCTCAGGATGGCCAGGCCTTCTATGGCAGCCTTCTTTCTCCTTCCGCCACCCCCTCCGTCGCCCCCTCCCTGCTCATTGAGCTGCTGGTGTCACTGTGTCTGCGGTTTCTGCGCTCTCATTACCCTTCCTATCTGAGCCTGGGTCCTCTTGACCTGCAGGGTAACAGGGAGGTGCAGGTGAAGAGCGTGGAGGTGCTCACCCGGATGGTGAACCAGCTTGGCCGCATGGCGAAGGGACAAGGGGGCAACGGGGCCAGTCTGGAGCCCATCCGCAGACTCCTCTCAGGATGTAAAGTGCAGAAATATGCCCTGCTTTCACTTTCTGCATCCATGTATGTGAGCCAGAGGGGAACGGACAAGGGGCCACCCAAGGTGGTGGAGCTGCTGGATGAGCAGGGAGGCCTGTCAGAGGAGAGTCTGGTGCATCTGGGAGCAGGAGGGGGACAGGAACAGTACACGCTACAGATGGAATTATTGAGACTCCTCAAGGCTCTCATAGTCCTGGAGTACCACGTCTGGCCTGGTGGGGCTGTCTCAGCAGCTGGGTCAGGTGGAGCGTCTGGCCAGCCCGGGGAGCCTCGTGAATCCCCGACCGCCACCACCCCGCTTGCTCGTGAATGGCAAACTGCGGTGCTTTTTCAACAGTCCATCAAGGCAGCCCAGTACGTCCAGAGCCACCCCATCACAGACCAAGGAATGTTTGTTTCTGCGGCAGCCAGGGCTCTGCAGCCACAGTACGGCTATGCCATGCACCCCCACTGGGTGTCACTGTTGTGCTCCACTCTGCCATACTTGGGGCGCTCATTAGGCATCATCGTGGCTCCACTCATCAATCAGATCTGCAGGAATTTGGATGAGCTGGTCAAGCTTCACGAGCATGATGGAGGAAAGACAAATCAGAGGTAGACTGAGCACCACTGGAAACACAGACTCACTGATATAGTTGTGTACACTTAATGACAATCGTTAATGTTTAGTGATGAAATTTACAATGAGGAGCGTTTTGTGCTTTAAATGTTTTTTTAATATACGTTTCTGTTTTCTGATCAGCCTGAGTGGTAGGAGGGAAAACATCGCTCCTGACTACCCTCTGACTCTACTAGAAGGCCTGACCACCATTACACACTACTGTCTGCTGGACAACAAACGGGTGAGGAAGGAAGCACATACAGACATGTTCCTCTTATATGTGTGAGAATGTGAATACCCATTTCCCTGTTTTCTCTCTCTCCGTTAGTCTCTGGTTGTCTGCGATTCAGTGGATGTCCGCAATGCACACAACGCTGTGATCGAGGCACTACCGCACATGCTCAGTAGCATGGCATTGTTATGGGGGGTGGTCATGAGGGAAGAGTCTCAGAGACGGGCATCGGACACTGCCCAGAGCAGCAGACACACCTCTACCTCTGTCTACTTTAAAAGCACCAAGGTGTGTATTGTGTGACATTTGTTTTATGCCAACACCTGCACTAATTTACTTTCTCCTTTTTAGCCATGCCCATGTATTATTATGGAAAATTACATCCATTCACGATGTGTGCATTTGTTAGATCTTACAGCAGCGGATACTGGAGTTTCTGGTCCCTCTAACTGGGCAGTATGGGTTCCAGCTCATGGCTTCACTGGGAGCAGTGTGGAGCAGCAGGAAGAGTAAAAGGAAACATAAAAACAAAGTAAGAACTGCAGATTTTCTAGAAACCTCGAAAGCACACGGTCGCATCTCGCTGACTGAAAGGCTTGGTGTCTCAACACTCCTGTCCTCTGTAGGTGTTACCGGTGGTCAGTGAGTCTCGTCAAACCATTGTGGGTCTGGTGAAAGCATTGCACACCTTGCACACGGATGCCGTCCTACAATTGGTTAAAGAGGTGGTGAAAAAACCACATCAAATCAAAGGAGAGCAGGTACACAGTCATACATACAAGCTAAGCTGCTCTAAAAATGTATTCTTGAAGCTTCTGAAGTCAAAACTCCCTAATTTTTGCAATGTTTCTATTCTATTTCTTTCTCCATCAGAAGTCAACCCTGGTGGATATCCCCATGTTGCAGTTCAGCTACGCCTATATACAGAGGTAAATAGGAAATACAAAGCAAGTCTCCACCTCAGGTTTAATATGACCATTCTTTAAATAATAATAATGATATGATAATCATTTCTGTTTCTGCATGTAGCATTTCAGCTCAGACTCTGCAGGAAAACGTGGCCCCTCTTCTCAGTTTGTTACGGGAGTCTGTCCAGCTCAACCTGGCCCCGCCTGGGCACTTCCTGTTGCTGGGGTCAGTATTGAACACCATTCGGTTCTTAATCAAGATTAATTTATCATCATTACACAACACAGGGTTATACAACAAACGGCAGTTGTAGTCCTTCTATGCTACACGTGTTGGTGTATTATTTGAACTTGCATCAAAAAATGTAAACTGCAGCAACAAAATTGACCAAGAATCCTAGTAGTAATACTTCTGTATTACAGAATACAACGACAGTATCAGGGCACACACACCAAAACAGCTCAGAAATGCACTGCAGTCTATTTCATTTACAATGATTGGCCTGGTGGTTGTATTTTCCCAAACATGTTTCCATGTTAACTAGTTTCCTTTGGTGAAATCTGATACTTATTCATGTTTTTTTTGTCTCGCAGAATACTCAACGACTTTGTCAATAGGCTCCCCAACCTGGACAATAAGAAGGACACTAGAGACCTGCAGGTATGACGCATGTTGCATTGCTCCAGCTATGACTGGAGATGAGTGAGTGGGTTCATGTGAGATGCTGCGGTGATGATTGATTGATGGTGACATCATCATACAGGAGGTGACTCAGCGGATCCTCGAGGCAGTGGGTGGGATCGCAGGTTCATCTCTGGAGCAGACCAGCTGGCTCAGTCGCAGCCTCGAGGTCAAAGTTCAGCCACAGGTTTGCCCTGAAGCAGATGAACCTGAGGACACAGACGTGGATGGTGACCACTGTGGTAACTTTACATCTTGACAAACACTTGCTGGAATGACCGATCACTTCCATTCTGATGATGAATCATATCTATCCCAATTGTCTCCTACTTATATATGCTTATGGTACAGGCTTGGTAACGTTCACAAGTGAACTCACTGTTCTTTTTCCTCCTCATGTCCTCATCAGAGTCCATGGCTCAAGCCAGCACTATGGTTTCCTCTTCAGCTCCCTCAGTTTACAGCGTGCAAGCTCTTGTACTCCTGGCTGAGGTAGGGTATTTTATGAGGTTTTATCTACAGTGAGGGAATGAATATGGGAATTGTTCAGCATATTTATTTATTTTTTTCTTACTGTACAGGTCTTGGCACCACTTTTGGACATGATATACCGCAGTGACGAGAAGGAAAAAGCTGTTCCTCTCATCTCCCGGCTGATGTACTATGTCTTCCCTTACCTGAAGAACCACAGGTAGCTGGTGTGAGGGGCTAGCTTGAATATGAACAGCTTTGGTCTGTTTGGTCTCAGTAGACTTCCTCTAACCCACCTTCTCTCCTCTAGTGCCTACAACATGCCCAGCTTTGAAGCGGGCGCTCAGCTGCTGAGCAGTCTGAGTGGGTATGCCTATACCAAGAGGGCCTGGAGAAAAGAGGTCTTTGAGCTCTTCATGGACCCCCTCTTCTTCACCATGGATGCCTCCTGTGCTTCCTGGTGAGTATGTGACATACAGTCAGCCAGGCAACAAAATACAAAATATTATATATATAGATATATTTTTAGTTTGTTTTGTTTTTGTTACTGCAGTTTTATCAAGATGTGTGTTATTCTTTCGTTTTTTTATGATGCTTCTTCTTCTGATACTTCAGTCTCATCTCTGCTGCATCATAATAAAGAAGTATTTTATATGGATTTGAGACCTCTAATGTCCTTTTCTTGATTGTCCTTTGTTCTCTACAGTTGGAAATCCATTATTGAACACCTGCTGACCCATGAGAAGACCATGTTTAAAGACCTCATGAGTGAGTACAGCCTCTTGGAAGTGTTGCTGTAAAGATACAATTTGTAATCTAAAGATGAGAGCTAATCTCTGACAAAGAAAGGTCAAAATGGGTTCCGAGATTGCACTTCAGCAAATGCGTTCAACCCCTTTTGCTCTCAACCAAAGCCTGCTCGAAACGTTCAATGAATCAATGCTATTCTAACTACAAACCAAAAAGCTTCCAATACCAGAATCTTGTCCTGTTGCCTACAGAAAGATTAGATATGTAATGATGGAGGGACCGGTTCAGTTCAGAGGAGAGAAATTGTGTCAAATTGAAATTACAGATACATGTTTGATTAATTCCCTGTATTTATTTGTGCTGTAGGCATGCAGAGTGGCTCCATGAAACTGTTTAATAACGTAGACCAGAAACCCATGCTGCTGAAGCGCCAGGCGTTTGCCATGTTCAGTGGAGAACTCGACCAGTATCATCTGTATCTGCCCCTCATTCAAGGTGAGGTGTTGTTACTGGATATTTATGTGGATTTAGACATGGACATTAAAATTGACTGTGTTCTTTAACAATTATAAAACCTCATCCTTTTCCTTTCAGAGCGTCTTACTGAGGCTTTGCGTATGAACCCTAGTCCTGGTGTTTCAGCGCAGATGTTCCTCATGTTTCGCGTTCTCATGTTGCGGATTTCATCCCAGCACCTTACATCTCTTTGGCCAATCATGGTCACAGAACTGGTACGATCCCATCTTATACTGGGCTAATACTGTGCAAGTGTCTATTTTATTGATCACGAATGAAACATATTTTCTTCCTGTTTTTCCAGATTCGCATATTTGGACGTCTAGAGAAAGCTCTGAAGTTGGATAAAGACGTCTCAAAGTGAGTTGAGTATTTATTCATATTTCATCGAATACCGTCTGTAGATTCTCTCATTCACACTTTTCTTGTGTACCACCTAGGCTGACCAAAGTGGTGCGGGGAGCCCTTGACAGGAATGGACCACTGAATTTCTCTCAGGCAGAATTGGACATGTACCTGTCAGCCTGCAAGTTTCTGGACACCTCGCTGGCTTTTCCTCCAGAGAGGATGCCACTCTTTCAGATGTAAGAGCTCAGGACAAAAGGACTTTAAACACAACAACATGTGTCTTTGCATACGTTGTGGTGTTGCATTAGTCATTTCATCTGTCTTACCTTCTCTGTGTTCCGTGTATAGGTATCGTTGGGCATTTGTCCCAGAGGTGGACGTGACCCGCTACTCTGGCCCAGAGACTGCGCTGATAGAAAGCGAGCAGGAATGCATTCCCCATGTTGTCAGATTACTGGAAGGGATACAGCAGCGATATGGGGTAAGGTCACACAGGGGTTAAAACAGTCCATTTCAAATCATTCAAAGGTCTTTTTGGGAAAGAAATTAGGGGAATAACATTAACATTAAGGATTGTATGATGGTACATATAAGAACATACAAAGTCGAAAAGTCACATTCAAGTTTTTGTTTTATGAAATCACTCTGATTATGACGTCTTTTATTGTTCCAGACACTGGCTGGTGCGAGTGAGGAGTCTTCCACGGAGCGTTTGGAGTTCCCCCTCCTCACACAGCGCTCACTGTCTTCAATCACCCAGCTGTTGCCTTTCCTTCGCACCCTTTGCTGTTCCTTCCAGGGCCCCCCTCCCTACAGCCAAGCGACGCCCCACTTCCCGGTAGTAGACTACCCAGCAGCGAGTGCAGACACGGTCCTGAAGAGGCTGGAGTACATCACTGAAGAAGAGTTCCTGGACTCCACGGAGAGTTAGAACCTCAAGGATGAAGCTTTCATGAACTAAGTTCTCTTTCTCCTGCTCTTTGACCTGCTGCCGTACAAGTGGAATACCGAAAAACAGACGAAGCGGTTGATAATGTTGTATCATGAACTGGAAAAAAGGAAACATTTTGGTAGTCAGTTTTTTTGATGTTTTAACTTGTCTGATCTCCACATAAATATGTGAACCTCTGAGGTGCTCTCACCCTGAATCTGTATTGGAAAAGCCAAGGGACCTTGTTGTAGTTATTTCAGTGGGCTATCTGAAAAAGACATGGCAAGAGTATTAATTACTGTGAAACTCTTCTTTCTCTCTTTAAAGGGTGAGTATCATCTAAGTTGGGGGGGAAATCATGTTGTGATTGTGTCAGTGTCTCCTCTTTTTATGGTTTTAGACTTAAAACAATGTTACCAATTAAGTAAGTAATAATAAGTAAACCAACTTCAAATGATTACCTATTGCTATTATCAGGGATGCACCTTATAATAACAGCTGTTCCAGTAAATATTTGACATCAAGTAGCAAATTCCCTGTGAAGAACCTCATTAGGGATTGCTGATTATTGCTTTTGACTTTTTCCATAACCTCCGGTTAACCATGCTTTCATGTGTGTTAATACTTATGTCTGTCAGACCCAGAGAATGTAAAGACTACAGTATGGCTGCTGTTAGGTCGTTCTCTTCGGTTGTTATACATCATTATGGGACCTCACAAACCTTATGGCTAAGATTCATGTTAAGAGTTGTATGAGTAACTTTCTGAATGTGGACACCAAGAAAATAATATAATTGAAATATTATTGGGTGTACGCTGCTAAAATACATGCTTGCCATTTTTGGTGTTCAAGGGAAATCAGCCTTCGTAGTTGTTCGTGGATAGTTTTTACAACCGCTTGTTGTCTTTTTTCCACAATGCTGAATGCTTAAGTAATTTATTTTGGATGTTTAAAGGACCTTGTCATGTTTTGAATTAATAAAAAGGAAGTTTAATTGAATTAAATATTAAACTTAATTACTGTGTCTGCATTTGTGTTGGATAAAAATTACTGAGGGACAAAAATGTTTCATGCACATCATTCACACAATATTCAGTGTCGCATCACGTGACGTAGCTGCAGAGAAAGAAGGTTGGACTGCCTTGCTTAATGCTGACCAAGCCAAATAAAATAGACAAATGAGGTAGAAAGAGATGGGCACACTTCAGTCTTACGACACTTTAGTTTTCAACCTTGCATAAAGTGTGATGAGTAAAGTTGTAACTAGCAACAAACTGATAGGATGTAAACAAATAATAATAATCACCCTAAATGGATCAGAACAAACAACACTTTCAGACAGCTGCCAACAGAAACTCCTGGGACTGAAGTTACACTGCAGCCCTTCTAGAAAGATCATGGGATAGCGTCTGCTGCATATTCCAGATAATTACAAACTCAGGGGTTGACTGGTAATACAATGGGACTCTTTAAACCTGCACAGAAAACTTGAAATAATGAATTTCTTGTACTGCTATTCCATTTTAGTCAGTATTGCAAATGTTGTAATTTAAAGATGTAGCACTATTCATTTGGAAAAAAATGAAAAAGAATATTCAGAGGAAAACAGAGCGCTTACTGTGGGTAGATGAATACATGATTTTTTAAAATATTTTATATTTTTTTACATTTTAATAATTGTATTATTAAAATATAATATAATAATAATATAATAATAATTGTATTTATGTGTAATTATCACGTCGTTTTTCTTTAAAATATATAATGTGAGGAATTATGCGAGTGAGAGTCTTTCGTCCTTTTTGGTCGTGCAAAGCATCCGTACCTTAATACCACAAATAGACACGCATTAAAAACTAAGCAGCGACTGGTTTTGCGCTTTTTTATGCCGTCAACAACCTCCTTCCGACATCCGTATTTACGGGAAGATGGCGGCACAAACAGACCGCGGTGTCCCACTCAGTACGGTGAGTCTAATTTACGTATTTTGTTTGATTTTTGACAGTCACGCTGTGTCGTCATCTGTACTACCGCGGTTATAGCTGTGTGAGCGGGTTGGATAGAATACACGTACTGTTTGTGATGCCATGTTTTGACTGACGGTGTACTACGTATGTTTAAACGTTGTGTGGCGCGTTAAGCTGGTGATGTTGATACAACCAACAAGTGAACGTGATGTTAGTGGACTCTGGGTCACCTAGAGACCACTAACATCACGAATTGTGAATTACATGTTTACATACGTTTTGTTGGCATGTTTGAAGAGGGCCGGTGGGATTAAATGTAAATGTGTGTGTCAGTGAGTGAGGTCCAATGTTTTGACCAAAAAAGTAGGCATAAAGTTTAACCTTTTAAGTCTATGTTTTCTTTAAGATTGATTTGTTTTATTCCAGAATGAGGATAAACATGAAATGCATTTGACAACATGCCACAAATGGACACACCCAATGTTTATGGGCAGCATAGCCAAGTGGATGTTGATCCAAGTTTCATAATGTTAGATCACATCCTGAAAGAATAATACTTTCAGAAAAGATATGGTTAGGTGTTTGAATCAGTTTGAATATGTTTTTACTTTATAGTACAGATCCCAAACTATTAGCCATACGTTACGAAACCCTACTCACAATGTATTTTGTATGGGCAGCAAAGTAAAGAGGCAGGTGGGACATGTCTAAATTCATATTAGGTCAGGTCACATGCTTTCAGATTTTATATAATTATATTGTAAAGGTAATAATAATAATACATTTTATTTGTAATGCACTTTAAATGTACTAAAAAATCTCAAAGTGCTACAACAGCATCAAAGAAAAGAGTTAAAAGCAGTTATCAAAGTAACAAGTAAAAAAATTGAAGATTAAAAAGATTTTTTAAAAAGGTATGTTTTGAGTTCCTTTTTAAAACAATCAACTGACTGTGGAACCCTCGGGTGTTGTGGGAGGGTGTTCCACAGTCGAGGAGCAGTGGAGAAGAAGGCTCGGTCTCCCAGTGTGCGGCTCTTAGTCCGTGGGGGGAGAAGTCTGTGGCTGTTGGTGGAGCGGAGTGAGCGTGTTGAGGTCTGGAGGGGGAGGAGTTATTTGTGGTACTGGGGGGCGTTGCCATGGATGCACTGGAATGTGAGGAGGGAGACTTTGTAGTTGATCCGGGTGGAGATGGGTAGCCAGTGTAGCGAGTGAAGGATGGGTGTGATGTGGTCATATTTGCGAACTTTCATGTTGCATCATGTTGCATCAGTTGTCCCTTCATGGTTCAAACCCAGAAGTATTTCCCAGACACCCGATTTATCGATACCCAAGGTATTCTGGGTAGTATAGCAGTGAGGAGGGCGTCAAGTCTCATGTGATGTTGATTCACATCATAAGGGAATATGCTTTCAGAAAAGATGGTTTAGGTGGTTGAATTTGAGTTTTCCCTTGATGGTTAAATGACTCAATACATACTTGACAAGACAACTTGATTGTAGAGTTGTTCCGATTCCGATACCAGTGTCGGAAATGCCTTCGATACTGCCGAAAATGCTGGCATCGGTATCAGCAAGTATTGGAGTTCCGGCACCGATCCGATACCACGTAATTGATTAGAAATAGGAATTCATTTCCTGGTTAGCTCCGTTAGCTTTGACACAGTTCTTCTTTGCCGCTCTGCTGTAATTAGTTCTATATTTACATTTGGGAAAACAAAATACAGTTTCACTTCCAGTTTTATCTGTCCAGACTCCATAAATCCTAAATATTCAGTACCTCTCAATGTTTCTCCACTTGCAGCTTTGTCCCAAGTTTCTTCATACAAACTCCACCAGCCACACCTGGCCCTTCAGCGCCATAGCCGAGCTCATAGGTGAGTCATCATCACATGGTTGTATGTCTAAGTGAAACTTCTCCTGTGTGGCGGGGGGGGGGAACAACAACACTTCCCAGGATTCTTGGGATATGCTTCTTTCTGGAAAGAAAATGTCTAATTTTCAGGAAAGTTAAGAGCTTAACTTGCCCCTAAATTGTTTCTTTTTACAGACAACGCTTATGATCCAGATGTCAATGCCAAACAGTTCTGGATTGATAAGACAGTGATCAAAGAAATTCAATGCCTGACCTTTATGGATAATGGAAATGGCCTGGACCATGATACAATGCATAAGATGCTCAGGTACAGCTGCTTGGTATTTTTTTTGGAAGTTCTGGAAAATTCACTGGGGTCATTCCATGTCATTTCATCAAATTTCTGAAAATCTTCCCACCTGACCATCTCAGAATGTCCTGAAAAAATTCAAGTACAAAGACACACTTGTTAATAGGACAAATCCAAAATATTAGGTCTCTACTGTCAATAGTTTTCTCATGAAACATCATTGAATGAAGGGTAGTTTTTGGCATCATGCTCTGAAAAGCCATTTTTAAACAGCAATATCTGGAAAACTCTCTCACCTGTGGCCTTCAAAATTGTTACAGAGTATATATGTTACTAATAGCCTCCAGACATGAAATATCAGGGGTGTAGCTCAATGATAACCTAGTATGGTAGGTACTTAAAATTAGGCTTTTTGAAATAAAGTAGTACATTTGAAGAGTGGCTGAGCTCCCATTTTGCAGATAAAAGACTTCTATCACTTCTGCCTCTATCTCTGGGGTTAGCTTAAACATTCTACAAAATATGGTCTCTCTTAGATTATTAGTTTCACAGATATTAAGGCTCAAAAATGGAAGTAAACACATCTTTGCCCAACTTCAGAGTCATATTCCAAAAAACTGACAACACGTATCAGGTCCAAACTTACTTTTTTTGAAAGATCATATTCTTGTTAAAATCATATTTAAAAATTGGGAGGGTGTTTTGCCTCAATTTGTCGCAGTGATTTTTTAAAATCCTGATATTGGTGGGGTTTTTGTGGCCGTTTTTGGTACTGCATGTCTTATTATCCTACAAGTAAACATCACAGCAGGGCAATTCAAATGTGTTTTTTACCATACATGTGTTTAATATCAAACTTTTGAGACTTTTGTACTGTAATGTAAAATCTTATGCTCAAATTAAGATTATTATTTGATTTGGTTGTGGTATTTATATACTTAAAGTATGACAAAATGTACAGTCTTCAATATTATGCTATTTTTGTTCATGGTTTAAGACATTAAAAGCTGCTTTCACCATGTTTAACTCACATTCAAGGACGTATTGCCTCTGTAACTACAACTGTGCTACATTTTAATGTTTTCGTAAGGCTAAATTTATCAGTAGCATTTAGGCACATGTAAGTCTTTGGTAAATGGTAAAAAACACAATTGAATTGCCCTCCTGTGATGTTTACTGGTAGGCTGTTAGGACATGCAGTACCAAAACCAGCCACAAAAACCCCACCAATATCAGGATTTAAAAAAAATCACTGTGACAAAATGAGGCAAAACACCCTCCTGATTTCTTAATATGATTTTAACAGGAATATGATCTTTGAAAAAAAGTCAGTTTGGACCTGATACGTGTTGTCAGTTTTTTGGAATATGACTCTGAAGTTGGGCAAAGATGTGTTAACTTCCATTTTTGAGCCTTAATATGATGCCAAAAATCGTCTAAACTACCCTTCATTCAATGACGTTTCATGAGAAAACTGTTGACAGTAGAGACCTAATATTTTGGATTTGTCCTATTAACAAGTGTGTCTTTGTACTCAAATTTTTTCAGGACATTCTAAGATGGTCAGGTGGGAGGCATTTGATGAAATGACACGGAATGACCCACTGTCTAAATCCTTTAAAAGCGAATATGCTACATGATGCTATCTGTGATCCATGACTTGATTCATATACTCACTAATGAATGATGAATATTTTCATTTCCCCCCTTCAAGCTTTGGGTACAGTGACAAGATTCCTATAAAAGGTGTAAAGCCAATCGGCATGTATGGCAACGGTTTCAAGTCCGGATCCA
The DNA here is from genome assembly GCF_963514095.1 of Eutrigla gurnardus. Taxonomy (NCBI): domain Eukaryota; kingdom Metazoa; phylum Chordata; class Actinopteri; order Perciformes; family Triglidae; genus Eutrigla; species Eutrigla gurnardus. The sequence continues at coordinate 21,262,617 of NC_139926.1, forward strand.
TGCGCCTTGGCAGAGACGCCATGGTATTCTCCAAGTCAGAGCGTGCGTTATGTGTTGGGATGCTCTCCCAGACCTACCTGGAAAAGATCGGTGCTAACCAGATAAGTGTACCTATCGTCTGCTTTGAAGAGGGACAGAAGAACAAGTATATCCTTTATCTACTGTATGTTATTTTTATTTTGAAAAATATTGTATGTGGGCTGGAGAGAAATCTACACAGATGTTTCATGAGTTTGACATGTTTTAGAGAAGCACATTTTCTCACAATCAATATTTCACTGCAAGTTGTCCTTAACGTTGGCTTTACTCAGTGTGAGAGAGGAGCACAAAGCCAGCCTGCAGGACATCCTGCAGTATTCCCCCTTCAAGACACAGGGGGACTTGCTCAATGAGGTCCATGCCATCGGTTCCAACTGGTCGGCAGGGAAAACCGGCACACGGATCATCATCTGGAATCTCCGCATGTAGTTCATACACACCAACTTTTGGTTTGCTTTTCATTCAAGGTTATAGAAATGGTTGTCATTTATATAGCGCTTTTATCCAAAGCGCTTTACAGTGTTTGACTGACGGAGTCAACCACGCAGGGCGACAGCCAGCTCGTCAGGAGCAATTGGGGTGAGGTGTCTTGCTCAGGGACACCAGGCACTCAGCTAGGAGGAGCCGGGGATCGAACCAGCAATCTTGAGGTCAAGAAAATGTAACCCAAGAAACCATAAATCAATCAACATAAACCAAATACTTAATTTTTTAAAGTACTAGAAATTTGTCTTGAAAATAAGTGGAAAATATGCATATTTAAAGCACCCAAAATGAATGAATTGAACTTGAAAGCACTAATGATGATTTTAACTTTACGAACTTTAGCAGCTTTTAACACACATGATTTATCAAATTACTTTTAGCTTGAATACTTTTTAAAATACACCACATTTTTTAAGTGTGCTTTCAACCCACGTATTAAATATATAACATTTTACCTTACATTTTAATCCCATAACTTATTCAATACTTTGCATTTTAACCTGAATTTTATCACATGATTAGTCCACAATGCACACAGCAAAGACGTAACTAAAAGCTCACCGGCTCCTTCTTCCTTTTTGAACCAAGCTGTAGTCCTGCAGTCCTCCAACCCCCTGATTCCCAGATCGTCTCCACCTGGTGCTCTCAATCAGCTGCTTTTCGGCTTGGAGACACACCCAAACCTGATACACTCAGGCAGAGATGGGTGCGGCCTGCAGCTCAACTCAACAGCGATGGAGGCACCTTCACAAATTCTACATGTTTATGTTTTCAACAGGACATCTACTGGAGGAGCAGAGTTTGACTTCACGAAGGATCGATACGATATGCGAATTCCATCCGATGTCTACGAGACGATGAATGGCAATCAGCCTACAGACACGTCGTACATCCCTGATACCTTTTACTCGCTGCGGGTAAGGAGCAGTCATTTGCGTATTTTCAAACAATTCTTAATGATTTTATTAGACCAGAGTCATCTTTCTTTCATGCTTCATCCACACACACAGTCACTAATTCTGTAATAATATCACAGAAAGGCTGCATGTTATCTTTAAACTCTTGATACTGACTCTTGAAGTCACTTTCCATTTGCAAGAGTAAATAATTGATGTTTTTTTAATGAACGCAGGCATATTGCAGTATACTTTACCTGAAGCCTCGGATGCAGATCATCATACGTGGTCAAAAGGTGAAGTCTCAGCTCGTCGCTAAGAATCTGGCCTACATCAGGAAGGACCACTACAAGCCCACTTTCCTGGTATCCTTTCATCAGAGTTCATGTGTTCAATTTTGGGATTTGCATGTGCGCACAAAGGGTTCCATGAGTTTTCCTTCATCTTATTTCAGACTAAACGTGTCCCTATTACTTTTGGCTATAACACCAAAAGTAAAGAGCAGTATGGCATCATGATGTATCACAAGAATCGGCTCATCAAAGCCTACGAACGTGTGGGCTGCCAGCTCAAGGTGAGTTTGTTTGCTTTTAACGTGCGTGCTTGTTTACCAGACATACAAATATATGTACATTTTAGGATTTCTTAATTAGGAATAACCCCATCTCATTTTCAAGGTGATCCATAACGACATAAAGTACAATAACAACACACTTACATAGAGAGCTTAACATTAATCTTGCATACGATTTCTATAGGGAAGAAGAAAATACATGGGGAAGTGATAGAAATAGACAGTAAATGTTGTTATGCATGTTCATGTTGCTGAACCTTCCCCTTCTGCAGGCCAACAACAAAGGCGTTGGGGTCATCGGGGTCATAGAGTGTTACTTTCTGGAACCTACCCACAACAAACAGAGCTTTAATGAGACGGATAAGTACAGGTAATTGCGCGGTTGCTGCATGGAAAACATTTTTTAATAGACTTAATCATATTACTGGATGATATGTCAGCGTGGGGCCAGCAATGAAGAATTTCTTGGTACAGGAAAACTATCACTAACCTGGGGACCAAACTGGAGGAGTACTGGAATGAAATCAGCTTCAGTCGAAAAAGAGACCATCCAAACAGCGCTACACCAGTGGAAGATACCATGTTAGTACAGTTTGTTGTGACTAACATCATGTATTCCACACATGTGCTTCTCCAACCGTGTTGACTTTTCCTCCATGCGCTGGTGTTTGTCTCTATCTGTCCTCAGGAAGAGACCAGATCAGAACTGGGTGCAGTGTGATGATTGTTTGAAGTGGCGCAAACTCCCTGATGGGATCGACAACAGCAAGCTGCCAGATAAATGGTACTGCCGCATGAACCCTGACCCGCAGTTCAGGTAAGTAGAGCACATATTGCAATAAGTATTATCTTGTGTTGAAATAAATCAGTATGAATGGGGGGGGGGGAAACCTACTCCTATTTTCATATAATCCATCTTCGTTTTTTTTTTATTTAAAGGCGCCATATGTAAGAATGTGGCCAAAACGGTACGACACTCAAATTCAAAACACTGCGGCGAGTCGTATCCGCCTCCCCCTCCAACCCCTCCCCTCCAGACTCGAGGTTGCCATAGCTGTTGGCGTATCCTCCGTCAATGCTGCTAGCGTCCAGCCGATGTCCGGCCCGCGGCTGGACAGCCGGATGCCCGTAGCAGGACAGTGCTAATGCTGCTAGCGTTAGCTGTGCTGCTAACGTTTGTTTCTCGACAGTTCAAAGTATTCGAAATGTCTATCCCCGTCAAGCTATGATGCTAACTTAGTTAGCCAAGCTCACCTTACCTGTCTAGGAGAAGTGTAGCCAATTCTGCATCCGATTTAAAATTCCTCTCAGCTTTCAACTGTCTCCCCCGTTCAAATGCATCCCCTATATAGACCCTCGCTTTGCCTCGGTTTTTATCTTGGCGTTTTTGTGAATCATAACGAGCTCTTTTGGGTTTTGTTGCCTCCGCCAATTGTAGCTCAGTCGAAACTGGCAACCCGTGGTTGCTCGTTAGCTGAGACTCTACTGACTGCAATGATTTGTAGACGCCGGTGGGTGGCGCCACGTGCCAAAACATGTTTTCAAAACATAAACATGATTTGCGGTCCGCAAAAGATTTTTTTAAATGCAAATATTTTGGCTGTACTGTTGACGTTATGTGATCATTATTCCTGAGTCTCTATGACATATTAGGATGATTTTACGGCCAGTTGCTTTAGATTTCTTACATATTGTACCTTTAACCAGGTTTGGCACGTTTCTGTGTGTATTTATGAATGGACGCAGTAAAAAAACACATGCACATTATTGATAACTCAGACAGATGATTCCTAATTCTCCCTCCCAGGATTTGCGAGGTGGAGCAGGAGGCCGTGGACTCTGATGATGAGCAACCATCATACCGCAAGACCTATAAACAACAGTGAGTCCCATTTCATTTAAAAACACTGACATAACTTCTCCAGAATAGATTTGAATATTTTGACACAATTTGCATATTTTTGCATTAGGCTGCAAAAAGCATGATAAATGAAGTGATTTGCATCATCTTGCCCCTGTTTTTACAGAGAGAAGGAAGACAAAAGGTTACAAGAGATTGAAAGACAAAAGGTAAAGACACCGTGTGCTGTAAATCACCTGCCATTTTTAAGCACACCAAGTCACCTGTAACATCTCCACAGGATTTGGTTGATAGTATTGGTTTCTGACTCCATAAAGCTCAACACATGATTAAGAGCGCTTTTGGGATTTTTTTAATTAATTCATTTATTTTCCCTAGTTTGTGGAGGCTCGAAAGCGCCAAGAAGAGCAACGTCTGGCTCTTCTCACCAAGCAAAAACAGGCGCCAAGACGTCTGCAGGTTAGGAATGACGACTGGAGTTGATGCTGTTTTTCTTAAAATTGTTTTAATGAAGACATTGAAGAAGGCAGTTTTGGTGCAGGATTATTAATAATTCTGAATTAAAAAAAACATCCGTGTGATGTGGTTTTTTAGATGTAGCTGTTAATCAAGTATATTTTCTGTTGTCTGTATGAGTCTATTTGGTGGGAAATGAGTTTCCCCATTGTGAATAAATAAAACTAATCAAATGCAATCTAATCTTTCTCTCTGTCGTTCTCGTTGTCAGACTACCCATCTTCCCTCCACCCCAACTACTGGTAGGTTTAACTCTGAACTGCCACGAGTGGGTGCTGCAAGGGCTGAATCATCTCCATTGAGGTCCTCTCCCGTTTCACAAGCTGGTAAGAATTTATTTTTACTGCATGTGTGTGTGTGAGTGAGAGAGAGAATGTTTGATAAATAAAATATGTCCGTTTTCTTTCTCTCTAGCTTGCAGCCCGTCCAGTAGCAGTGGTCTTCCAGTTATTTCTAGTGTGTGCTCGCTATCAACAGCTTCACTGCCAACAACCCCAAGGTATGCTGTTGTGTTGTTTGTTATGAAGGTAGATTTGTGTCTTTATTATTCAATCAAAAAAAGGTGGTTGCTTCAATCAAAATGTATATTTTCAATAAAAAAAACCCCCTTTTCAATCAAAGAAAAAAAGTGTTTGAATGCAAAAATATGGTTGAGACTCAGAAAAATGCATGTGAACACTGTTTTTCTTTGATTGAAAATGTTTTCTTTGATAGAAGTGAAGGTTTTTTTGTTTGAAGCTTTTTTGATTTGAGTAATGTTGTTTTGTGTTTGGGACATATTATGGGTAGGACATTTGTGTCTTTATAATTCAATCAAAAAAGAAGTTGCTTCAAACAAAAAAACCTTCACTTCTATCAAAGAAAACATTTTCAATCAAAGAAAAACAGTGTTCAAATGGATTTTTCTGAGTCTCAACCATATTTTTGCATTCAAACACTTTTTTTTTCTTTGATTGACAAGGTTTTTTTTTTTATTAAATAATAAAGACACAAATCTACCTTCATAGTTTGTTAGCTTAAATATACACACTTGGCTTTGTTTTAAGAAGTGTTTTAATTGTGCTTCGTGTGCACTGCAGGAGGAAAAGAACACAGCATGTTACTTTCCAAACAACACCCAAGAGACCTAAAATTAATGGCAACTTGGATACATCCACTTTGATGGATGTGTGCCCGCCAAACACCCCATCAGTGATTATTGATGATGATAATGATGATCATGATGATGATGATGATGATGATGATACTGATGATGACATTTGCATCTTGGAGAACGCCAGTACCCCAACGCCAAAAAGGCCAGGCTTTGATTTGACGAAAGTGAAGACAGAGCAAGAGCAGAGGGATGCTCACGTCGGCATGCTTTTAGAGTGCAGCGATGATGCTGCTGCGGATGACGCCTCGGAGACGAATGCTGCAGGGTCTGCAGCTATGGGAACCAGTCCCTCCCCAGCACCCCCACCAGCGGCCAGTATCGCCACCCAGACAAATGTAACCAGAGTGAAGTTAGAAGAGGGGCACCAAAATCAAACTGAAGGGGAGAAAAGAGCAGAACCGAGCACATCTACTCAGAGTGGTGGAGAACAGAGTTCAGGTGTGGACAAAGGTGTCGGCAGCGTTGAGCAAAGAGTAATGAAGCAGGAGAACGGTGGCGACGCACGCAGCACGAATCAAGGAAAACAGACCTTGCAGAAGGAAGGTGAAAAAGATGCCGGAGCTTCATGTGCCGGTGCAAATGCCCCCGATGATAACAACTCTCCACATCAGTACCCCAGTGTGACCCAGGTGCAGGAACAGCAGGACCAGCAGGACCAGCTCCTAGAGCTTATGCAGGCTACAGCTGTGGAGAGAGACTCCTTTCAAGAGCAGGTCCATAAACTCACCTGCCAACTGCAAGACATGCAGAATAGACTGCAGGAGAAGTCTCCGATCAATGTTAAGAAGGAATGTTCTCACCAGGCCAGCCAGACGGAGGGAGAAGAGGGGGAGGGGGACTACAAAGTTCTGTTTGAGAAGGCCAACCAGAAGATCAGTGAACTGCTTAAGGACAAAGAGCTTTTACTGGCAGCTTCTGAGACCAAGCTCAGTACTGCCCGAGCTGAGGAAGAGGACATTGATCAGATTGCAATGCAAGTTGACCATCTGATGCGGGAACTGGATCAAGGACAAAAGGAGAAGGATGAACTGCGTTCACAGGTCAGTGTTCCAGCTGTGTTTAATTTATTGGACTGTTGTTACTCTTTATTTTCTTACTGTCAACAAATCCCATGAAAAGACCAAAGCCAACAGGTTTCAAGACTGCTCCGCACACATTCTGCCAAATCAAACCTGTATGAAACGTGAATCTGACTGCACTTTATTTTAGATATAGTAACTATTTAAAATAGTGGGTAGTGGTTCTGTAAAGTTGTAGTTTTTTGTCATTGATGTTGTTGCCATTATTCATTTTGCTCACTAGTTGGACAGTCTGGAGGAGGAAAGGGCAAACCTGACATGTCAGTGTGAAGAGCTCAGGTTGCGCCTGCAGCAGCAGAGGGGAAATGCACAAGAGGGAAGCACAACCTCTTCTACAAGACAAACGGATCCAGTGGAGACCTCAAACTGTAGCACATATTCAAGCTCAGATGCGTCCAGAAGGTCAGGATGTTGGAAAATCACTCTGCTTCTATGTTGCATGAATTATCACTGAATAATCACTATTTGACAAAGCCATTTATAAAGTGTGCAACCCAGGAATCTGAATGTGTTTCTCTCCCCTCTTCAGTCTGATTGAGCTGAGACACAACATCGGGCGTCTTCTCATCACCCACGTGCCCGCGCTGGACCTTGGCCAAGTGAATTATGAGTGCAATGTCATTGATGAGATCCTAGAACAGGTGCTCTCTAATATGGCGTCCAACCCACCAATCGGGCAGAGGGAAGGCTTCTTTAATAACGGGGAAACAAACTCATAGACTCATGAAATGAAGTGCCAGACTCCACCTGTAAATAACGAGTACAGAGTAATATGTCAGATATTTACTTTGTATTTATTTGAACACATTTACAGTTTTCTTATTGCTACACGGTACATTTAACTCCATGAACTGCTTTGCACTGTTAACCTCAACAGATATAAACTGATTTAAAAGCAATATGAGCGTCACAATGTATGTAAATCATTAACCAGCTCTATTCTGGGTGGAATCATAGACATAAACTGTTTTGGTTTAGGTTTACAAACAAACTCTGCAACTGATTTTGCTTCTGTTTCACAATGACACATGATTGTTTTGTCTTTGATTTGAATTTAAACATATTTTGTATGTCTCCTGTCAAATATATTTTTATATTCCCCGTCTTTGCTCTGTGATGAAATGCTCCGTTCCTCGTGAACTCTTCCGATAGGACACGCATCGTAGAAGATGAGGCTGCTGACTAGTCTTACAGTATGTTTCTGACAGAAAGGGAAACTTCTTATCAAGAACCTCCCTCTCAGTATTCAAACAAGTTGTGCTTACTTAGTGATGTGTAATCAGAGGTGGAAGAAGTGACCAGATATTTAACTTAAGTAAAATAACGCAACACCAGAGTGGAAAAATACTCTTATAATAAAAGTTCTACATTGGACAGTGATGTTGGTGATTAATAGTTTGATGTTTTATGTTCTTCACTGGAATGCCCCGAGCCTTATTGCAAATGGACAGGAACTAAAGAGATTTGTAGATGCATTTAAAGATCTTGATTTCGTTGTTCAGGGGTATGATTGTTTGAGGAAGGATAGGTCTGATAGACCAGGGGGAGGTTGCACAACTTTCATTAAATCAGGTCTTCAGTATAGAAGGCTTTGGTAAAGCTCTGTATTTACAACAGAGATACTGGCAATTCTTTGGGCTTCTTTGTGGTGGGTTGAGGATGTGAAAATCAGTGAAACCTTAGTCTGCTCTGATTCTGCAGCTGCCCTGATGGCCTTAAAAGGAGGTAAATCAAAAGCCCGTCCTGATATCCATCCATCCATTTTCTACCGCTTATCCTGTATTTAGGGTCACGGGGGGGCTGGAGCCGATCCCAGCTGTCATTGGGCGAAGGCAGGGTACACCCTGGACAGGTCGCCAGTCTATCACAGGGCCAACATGTAGAGACAAACAACCATTCACACTCACATTCACACCTACGGGCAATTTAGAGTCACCAATCAACCTATCCCCATCCTGCATGTCTTTGGACTGTGGGAGGAAGCCGGAGAACCCGGAGAGAACCCACGCTTACACGGGGAGAACATGCAAACTCCACACAGAAGGAACCCGGGCCGACCCGGGAATCGAACCCAGGACCCTCTTGCTGTGAGGCGAGAGTGCTACCCACTACACCACCGTGCAGCCCCCCGTCCTGATATTATAAATGTAATTCTAGCTGTTTTATTTAGAATTACAGAGATTGGTGGAAATGTCAAGTTCTGCTGTTTAGCAAAATCACATTTAAAGGAGTCAGAGACAGATATAAATATATTATTGGGAAGAGTGGAACTAAAGGAAAAAAATAAGCAAAGTATTGAAAGGGAATGGCAAAGATTATGGGAAGAAGAGACCAAGGGGAGACATTACTCTTTGCAGTCTCAGGTTAAAAAAGCCAGGCATTGTTATGGATCCAGAAGAGACTCTGTTAAAATCTGTAGGTTGAGGCTTGGGCATTGTGGGTTGAATCAATCTTTGTATGTTATTGGAAAGCATCATAATGGGCTTTATGAATGTGGAAAGTCTGAAACAGTTGAACATTTTTTTATTGAAATGTAACAAATATACCATAGAAAGGAGCATTTTATATAAGAGAGTATCAGATTTGGGAGTTCTGTCATTTTCAGTTAAATCTTTATTGGGTTAAAATGAGAATCACCACTTGATTGCTAAAGTAGTATTACAGTTTTTACAAGATACAGGGCTGTATATGAAAATTTGAAGCAATAATATTAGCCTTAGATTGATTTCCTGAGGAGAACTGCCGGAAATCCAAACGAAGAAGAAGACAATAATAAATCTGGGGTGACAGATCAGGAGGATTCTGATTGGACACTGATGGATATAAAACTGGTTTTCTGGCTTTGCTCGCCCCCTTTGATCCCGTCAGAGGTAAGGATGCGGTCCTCCTCTCTTCAATTGTGTTAGCCCTAGCATGCATAAGCCGTTAGTGATGGCAAAGTGAAGCTTTCTGAACCATTGATGCTTTCCAGCCAATTGTATTGGTAAAAAGGTTAATTCATTCAATGTATCTAAAACTTTGGGTGACCTCTGCTGTTGAAAACTTGTAGTGCAGTATGTTTCGAATCGCCTTCCATTATTTGGCCCAGTGTCTATGGGTTGATTATGAAAACTTGAACCAATAAATCATCTACTAAATATGTGGATTCCTATATGAATAAAACTATTGTTTTTCCTGTTTGAATTGTGTCCATGTTTGTGGATTTCAATTATCTGTACATTGGGAAGAAGTGGAACAAACACTTATCTGTGTGTCTTTTTGCAACCTTTGTGCATGTTTGTGAATCAACAAAACAAATTGTGAAAATACTAGCAGAAGAATACGTATCAGCGATAGGGAGTGATATATAACCAATATAATTTGAAATACCAGCAAGTGCTTCCTAATGCCTGTGCAGTTTATGGCAGTTATGGTGACTCATGTGAACCGTTTCTTGAATCTTGAATGTGGGGAAGTGTAAACTGCTCAAAAAAATAAAGGGAACAGCTAGTTCTCAATGAAAAACATATTCCAGTTGGAAACAAAACAACATAAGGAAGATTAATGAAATCAAAATAATTCTCATCTTATGGAGGTCTCGATTCAGAATCATACCGAAAATCAAAGTGGATTCAGAATCATACCGAAAATCAAAGTGGATTCAGAATCATACCGAAAATCAAAGTGGATTCAGAATCATACCGAAAATCAAAGTGGATTCAGAATCATACCGAAAATCAAAGTGGATTCAGAATCATACCGAAAATCAAAGTGGAAAATCAGATCAGATATTATAGCTTACCTATAGCCTTTCCGCATCAGAACGGCAAATTATTATCCTGAAATAAAATAACCTTGTGGGGAGTAATCAGATCGACGTGTTCCCACATCTCGGCCCGCCGTCTCTTAGCAACAGGCTGCATTGTATCAACCAACAATAATAATTTACTAGCTTCAACCCTCACTGAACTGGACTTTATCTCTCTCAACTTGTCTCGACTCCTACTTGACAACCCACAAGTGTGCGCGTGGCGTGGGTGTGCGTGAAACCAGCGTGAAAGGAAGCTTCTGACGTCACGGATCACGTGGTTGTCACGGAACGAATGAAGCTCCGATACTAGCTTTGCTTGTGTATTTTTTTCCAATACAAGCTCCGAAGCAGAGGTATCACGGTTAACATCACTATAAGCCGTTAGCAGAAATGATGTTATGATGTATGAATATGAAACTAGACATTACTCTCTCGGGTAAAGAAATATTTACATTCTGTCCGTTTTCGGACAAGAATATTGAGCCGAGCTAAAAGCTAACGGCTGTGACCGAGTTCTTTGTTGTTAGCCGAGTAGATGTTGTTGCTAACTGTAGTTTAGATGCATAGCTTTTACCTTTTAAGCCAAGTTAAAAACTACCCATCTTTCTGTCTGCCCAAACTTATGCCTGCATGTTTGCTTGATTTGTGATAGGCTGTTAAAACAAATGATATTATTGAAGCTAGATATTACTCTCTCATGTTATGGGCTAAATATGGATTTTAATATTTACATTCTGTTTGTTTTCATAGAAGAGTATTGAGCTGAGTTAAAAGCTAGTGGCTCTAATTGTGTCCTTTTTACACTAGATGCATAGCTTTTAGCTATAAGCCAAGTTTAAAACTACCCATCTATCTGTCTGCCCAAACGTATACCTCCACATTTGCTTGATTGATTGTGGTGTGTTGTGGTTTTATTTGTGCTGTGGAACTGTGAATGTTTTTTTTATGGAGTTAGAAAGATATCCTACTCAAATTTGACATTCAATTTAAAAAAATCTACCATGATTAATTATTAGAAAAGGGAGCATTTTCATACATGACTACATTTACTTTGGGTAATGTACATTTTGCTGTTGATAAAATTCCATACATTTGCTGACGTTAATAGCATTATTTTTTACTGGTGAGGATGTGTTTATACTGCTAAGGTAATTCTTTGTCCCGAGGAAAAAGGCAGCAGGCACTGCTGTGTGTCCACACACACCACGAAAAGTAAAGATGTGAGCATGTGTCTATGTTATCTATACATGTGTTTATGTCTGCTAGGTTGTTGCTAACACTGACTGAAATTAAGAGAAGGGAATTTCTCTTTTTATTGCAGGTTCTCTTTGATCCCGGTCGAAGGTTTTTGAATCGCTTGTCGACTCATCTTCATTGTCCTCATCGTTCGGAGCAGCTTTACACCAACACAACATACATATCATTCATCTACACTACATCTCTTCTATCTTCTCATCTCTGCTTCAAACACACACACACACACACACACACACACACACACACTAGACTAGATTAGATTAGATTAGATAGGTGCTTGAGGTAGGTTTAGGTTAGTTTTAGTAGCTTTAGGTGAGTTTGAGTAGCTTTAGGTTAGTTTCATTAGGTTTGACTTCATATCTTAAAGTGATGGTTCGGAGTAAAATGCACCCGAGATAATTTCCACCATGACATCCAGCCAAATACCCCTTCGGAAGCATTTTTAGCGATGGTCAGCATTGGTCAAGATAGCCGCTATCAGCCGAATGGCTTAGTACTAGCGCTACGGTACAGAGGGTATATCTCGTAAATTACTATCAAGCTATCAGGCAAGTGTTCTTTTAAATAAACTACTGGTGTACTTACAAACTTTCTGTGTATTACTGCAGAAGTTGGGTATTCCATGCATTATTAGCGGGGTAATTTACGAGATATACCCTCTGTACCGTAGCGCTAGTACTAAGCCATTCGGCTGATAGCGGCTATCTTGACCAATGCTGACCTTTTTACTCCGAACCATCACTTTAATTAAAGTTAGAGTACATTGTTTGTTGTGTATTTTCATTTCAATCACTTTGACTTAATTCATTTGTGGGAAGTGTTGTTTTTCTGTTTTTTTGTCAACAGGATGCCGAGGAAGGGAAGACGCTCGAGGGCGGCGGTTCGGCGTTGGAGGGAGAAGCTGGGCCCGTCCTACTCGGAGGCCATATTGGATATCCCCAGAGCTGATAAACCGGAAGTAAGGCCTATATCATCAACGCTTTATCCACTCCACGTTTGACACGTCCGCTCATGAGCCAACTCTGAAGGCACGCCCCACGCGGCATCCGCTGTCACCGTTCGCCACACCCCTGGCGGCGGCGCACTGCCTCACTCAAAATTTCCCGCGGGGAATTTTCTAGTTATTTTTTTTTTCTTCTTTCATCTTCCGGATAAATTTTGATTCGCTACTAGTGCTACAGCTAAGAGTTGTAGATCAAATCATATATATCAAAACGTGTGTTTCGATCGGGATCGGTGTGCTATTACTTTTCTTAGCCGAATACACATTTTTCGCGACGTTTCTCTTTCCAAACTCCTCCCGGCCACAATTTACACTCTACACACATGATATTTTCCAATTTTGTAGACAAACTTGTCCTGTCTCTCACAATGTGCTAAAAAAATCTGTGAGATTTACAGAATTTGAATTAGCAGCCTCTAAGTGCAGCCACGTCTCTCTTCTGTCCTCATTGACTCCAATACAACATTTTCTGAGAGAAGCAGAGAGAGGACCCGCGTTTTAAACTTGCAACTGTCTCCAAAATATTTACTGCGGAAACACCAAAATCATATCAAATCGTTTGGGAAGTCCTTACAGCGATGATGGTGTGTTTTTTATCTGATAGTACCTACAGATTTGTCAAAACGGCCCAAATGTGAGACCAGCGCAGAAGGAGAAAATGGTTCTTTTTCTCCACGTTTCTGTCTCCCTCAGCCTGGGGGGGGGGGGGGTAACCCTTTAACGAGACTCAGGCCAGAGCCACAGTTAAAGGGACAGTTCAACATTTTGGCAAATTGGCCCATTGCCATAATCCCTATAGTCACAGCAGTAGGTTCATTACCTTTATTTGTCGGTGTACGCTATTTTTAGCTTACGGAGGCTAACGGGATTTCCTGGTTTCCCTCATCAAACTCATCAAATACACAATCCAACAACTCCAAAACGCTTTTGTGGACAAGTTGTGACCTGCACATTCACCACGCTATGTGATGATAATGTAATGTTACGAGACGGAGCCGTTTTAGAGGTAAATTCATGCAAAACTGACATTTGTTTGCCTCTAAAACAACTCCGTCTTACTCTCTGAAGAATCTCATCATAATGTATACACACTCCGGCAGTAACCCCCGTGGCCCTTTCAAAATTTCCCCAGAGGGAATTTTCTGGAGTTCTGATACCAGGTCATTTATTAGAAATAGGAATTCATTTCCTGGTTAGCTCTGTTAGCTTTGACACAGTTCTTCTTTGCCGCTCTTAAAACAGTTGCGCTGTGCTGTAATTAGTTCTATATTTACATTTGGGAAAACCAAATACAGTTTCACTTCCAGTTTTATCTGTCCAGACTCCATAAATCCTAAATATTCAGTACCTCTCAATGTTTCTCCACTTGCAGCTTTGTCCCAAGTTTCTTCATACAAACTCCACCAGCCACACCTGGCCCTTCAGCGCCATAGCCGAGCTCATAGGTGAGTCATCATCACTTGGTTGTATGTCTAAGTGAAACTTCTCCCATGTGGGGGGGAAACAACAACACTTCCCAGGATTCTTGGGATATGCCTCTGCTCCCAGGAAAGAAAATGTCTAATTTTCAGGAAAGCTATTAATCCTAGAGCTTAACTTGCCCCTAAATTGTTTCTTTTAACAGACAACGCTTATGATCCGGATGTCAATGCCAAACAGTTCTGGATTGATAAGACAGTGATCAAAGGAAATGAATGCCTGACCTTCATGGATAATGGAAATGGCCTGGACCATGATACAATGCATAAGATGCTCAGGTACAGCTGCTTGGTATTGTTTTGGTACATCATGCTATCTATGTGTGATCCATGACTTGATTCATATACTCACTAATGAATGATGAATATTTTCATTTCCCCCCTTCAAGCTTTGGGTACAGTGACAAGACTCCTATAGAAGTTGTAAAGCCAATCGGCATGTATGGCACCGGTTTCAAGTCCGCATCCATGCGCCTTGGCAGAGACGCCATGGTGTTCTCCAAGTCAGAGCGTGCGTTATGTGTTGGGATGCTCTCTCAGACCTACCTGGAAAAGATCGGCGCTAACCAAATAAGTGTACCTATCGTCTGCTTTGAAGAGAAAGTGAAGAACACGTATATCCTTTATCTACTGTATGTGGCAGCTATTTTGACGCTGCTTCTACAACGGTGTAGATACCGGCCAGGCCTCAAACGTGTGAACATCTTCTTGATTTATTGCCATCATTTTTCATTTTCAAGTGGATACAAGAGGACTCCAGTCAAGTTGTAGAGAAGTCTGAAGTATACTCGCAGTTTGACATGTTTTAGAGAAGCACATTTTCTCACAATCAATATTTCACTGCAAGTTGTCCTTAACGTTGGCTTCACTCAGTGTGAGAGAGGAGCACAAAGCCAGCCTGCAGGACATCCTGCAGTATTCCCCCTTCAAGACACAGGGGGACTTCCTCAATGAGGTCCGTGCCATCGGTTCCAGCTGGTCGGCAGGGAAAACCGGCACACGGATCATCATCTGGAATCTCCGCAGGTCGGTCTGTAGTTCATACACACCAACTTTGCTTTTTCATTCAAGGTTATCAATTTAAGACACTGTCCGTCTAGAACCAAAAAAAAGATTCTGTTTGAGAAAAGACAATAATTTCACAATTGTACATTCATGAAGCAGATTATTATTTAATTTTGATTATGATAAATGGTTTTGATTTTTGATTTTTTTACTAAACGAATGCTCAGATTAAGAAGATATGTCGACATTCTATCTAGTTACCATAATTTCTACAGAAAATTGACAAGAACAAAAATACAGTAAGGTAATAAATAGCACACAGCTTCCAACAAACAGCAGGAAGGTTGTTAACCTAACCAGTAACACTAGTGTTGCATGTGATTGGCTGGTGCAGATGAGGTCTTTCCCGGTGATTCAGGCATCACCGGTTGGAGACCTCTTAACTCAAAGACATTGTGGTGGAGTTACCTTCACAAATTCTACATGTTTATGTTTTCAACAGGACATCTACTGGAGGAGCAGAGTTGGACTTCACGAAGGATCGATACGATATGCGAATTCCATCCGATGTCTACGAGACGATGAATGGCAATCAGCCTACAGACACGTCGTACATCCCTGATACCTTTTACTCGCTGCGGGTAAGGAGCAGTCATTTGCGTATCTTCAAACAATTCTTAATGATTTTATTAGACCAGAGTCATCTTTCTTTCATGCTTCATCCACACACACAGTCACTAATTCTGTAATAATATCACAGAAAGGCTGCATGTTATCTTTAAACTCTTGATACTGACTCTTGAAGTCACTTTCCATTTGCAAGAGTAAATAATTGATGTTTTTTTAATGAACGCAGGCATATTGCAGTATACTTTACCTGAAGCCTCGGATGCAGATCATCATACGTGGTCAAAAGGTGAAGTCTCAGCTCGTCGCTAAGAATCTGGCCTACATCAGGAAGGACCACTACAATCCCTCTTTCCTGGTATCCTTTCATCAGAGTTCATGTGTTCAATTTTGGGATTTGCATGTGCGCACAAAGGGTTCCATGAGTTTTCCTTCATCTTATTTCAGACCAAACGTGTCCCTGTTACTTTTGGCTATAACACCAAAAGTAAAGAGCAGTATGGCATCATGATGTATCACAAGAATCGGCTCATCAAAGCCTACGAACGTGTGGGCTGCCAGCTCAAGGTGAGTTTGTTTGCTTTTAACGTGCGTGCTTGTTTACCAGACATACAAATATATGTACATTTTAGGATTACTTTATCAGGAATAACCCCTTGAGATAAACCCATCTTGTTTTCAAGGGGGTCCTTAACAACATAAAGTACAATAACACACACTCTCATAATGAGAGCTTTTCTATAGGGAAGAAGAAAATACATGGGGAAGTGATAGAAATAGACAGTAAATGTTGTTATGCGTGTTCGTGTTGCTGAACCTTCCCCTTCTGCAGGCCAACAACAAAGGCGTTGGGGTCATCGGGGTCATAGAGTGTTACTTTCTGGAACCTACCCACAACAAACAGAGCTTTTATGAGACGGACGATTACAGGTACTCGTGCGGTTGCTGCACGGAAAGCATTTTTTTTATACTGGATGATATGTCAGCGTGGGGCCAGCAATGCAGAAGTCTGATTTCTTGGTACAGGAGAACTCTCCATACCCTGGGGACCAAAGTGGAGGAGTACTGGAATGAAATCCGCTTCAGTCAAAAAAGAGACCATCCAAACAGCGCTACACCGGTGGAAGATACCATGTTAGTACATTTTTTTGTGACTAACATCATGTATTCTACACACTTGCTTCTCCAACCGTGTTGACTTTTCCTCCATGCGCTGGTGTTTGTCTCTATCTGTCCTCAGGAAGAGACCAGATCAGAACTGGGTGCAGTGTGATGATTGTTTGAAGTGGCGCAAACTCCCTGATGGGATCGACAACAGCAAGCCAGATAAATGGTACTGCCGCATGAACCCTGACCCGCAGTTCAGGTAAGTAGAGCACATATTGCAATAAGTATTATCTTGTGTTGAAATAAATCAGTATGAATGGGGGGGAAAAAACCTACTCCTATTTTCATATAATCCATCATCGTGTTTTTTTTTTATTTAACCAGGTTTGGCACGTTTCTGTGTGTATTTATGAATGGATGCAGTGAAAACACATGCACATTATTGATAACTCAGACTTGGTGGATGATTTCTAATTCTCCCTCCCAGGATTTGCGAGGTGGAGCAGGAGGCCGTGGACTCTGATGATGAGCAACCATCATACCGCAAGACCTATAAACAACAGTGAGTCCCATTTCATTTAAAAACACTGACATAACTTCTCCAGAATAGGGTTGAATATTTTGACACAATTTGCATATTTTTGCATTAGGCTGCAAAAAGCATGATGAATGAAGTGATTTGCATCATCTTACCCCTGTTTTTACAGAGAGAAGGAAGACAAAAGGTTACAAGACATTGAAAGACAAAAGGTAAAGACACCGTGTGCTGTAAATCACCTGCCATTTTTAAGCACATCAAGTCACCTGTAACATCTCCACAGGATTTGGTTGATAGTATTGGTTTCTGACTCCATAAAGCTCAACACATGATTAAGAGCGCTTTTGGGAATTTTTTATTTATTTTCCCTAGGTTGTGGAGGCTCAAAAGCGCAAAGTAGAGCGACGTCTGACTAATCTCACCGAGCAAAAACAAGCGCCAGGACCTCTGCAGGTTGGGAATGATGACTGGAGTTGATGCCGTTTTTCTAAAATTTGTTTTAATAAAGACATTGAGGAAGGCAGTTTTGGTGCAGGATTATTAATAATTCTGAATTTTAAAAAATGTAGCTGTTAATCAAGTCTCAAATTGCTCTTCATGGTGTTTTTTATGAGTTATATTTGTTCAAATGTAATGTCTATATTTTCTGTTGTCTGTATGAGTCTATTTGGTGGGAAATGAGTTTCCCCATTGTGAATAAATAAAGCTTTCTCATCAAATGTAATCTAATCTTTCTCTCTGTCGTTCTCGTTGTCAGACTACCCATCCTCCCTCCACCCCAACAAGGGCTGAATCATCTCCATTGAGGTCCTCTCCCGTTTCACAAGCTGGTAAGAATGTTTTTTTACTGTGTGTGTGTGTGTGTGTGTGTGTGTGTGTGTGTGTGTGTGTGTGTGTGTGTGTGTGTGTGTGTGTGTGTGTGTGTGTGTGTGTCTGTGTGTGTGTGTGTGTGTGTGTGTGTGTGTGTGTGTGTGTGTGTGTGTGTGTGTGTGTGTGTGTGAGAAAGAGAGAATGTTGGATCAATTAAATATGTCCGTTTTCTTTCTCTCTAGCTTGCAGCCCGTCCAGTAGCAGTGGTCTTCCAGTTATTTCTAGTGTGTGCTCGCTATCAACCGCTTCACTGCCAACAACCCCAAGGTATGCTGTTGTGTTGTTTGTTAGCTTAAATATACACACTTGGCTTTGTTTTAAGAAGCGTTTTAATTGTGCTTCGTGTGCACTGCAGGAGGAAAAGAACACAGCATGTAACTCTCCAAACAACACCCAAGAGACCTAAAATTAATGGCAACTTGGATAACCCGCCAAGCACCCCATCAGTGATTATTGATGATGATGATGATACTGATGATGACATTTACATCTTGGAGAACGGCAGTACCCCAACGCCAAAAAAGCCAGGCTTTGTTTTGACGAAAGTGAGAGATGCTCACGTCGGCATGCTTTTAGAGTGCAGCGATGATGCTGCTGCGGATGACGCCTCGGAGACAAATGCTGCAGGGTCTGCAGCTATGGGAACCAGTCCGTCCCCAGCACCCCTACCAGCGGCCAGTATCGCCACCCAGACAAATGTAACCAGAGTGAAGTTAGAAGAGGGGCACCAAAATCAAACTGAAGGTGTGGACAAAGGTGGCGGCAGCGTTGAGCAAAGAGTAATGAAGCAGGAGAACGGTGGCGACGCACGCAGCACGAATCAAGGAAAACGGACCTTGCAGAATGACGGTGAAAAAGATGCCGGAGCTTCATGTGCAAATGCCCCCGATGAGAACAACTCTCCACATCAGTACCCCAGTGTGACCCAGGTGCAGGAACAGCAGGACCAGCAGGACCAGCTCCTAGAGCTTTTGCAGGCTACAGCTATGGAGAGAGACTCCTTTCAAGAGCAGGTCCATAAACTGACCTGCCAACTGCAAGACATGCAGAATAGACTGCAGGAGAAGTCTCCGATCAATGTTAAGGTATGTTGTCACCAGGCCAGCCAGACGGAGCGAGGAGAGGGGGAGGGGGACTACAAAGTTTTGTTTGAGAAGGCCAACCAGAAGATCAGTGAACTGCTTAAGGACAAAGAGCTCTTACTGGCAGCTTCTGAGACCAAGCTCAGTACTGCCCGAGCTGAGGAAGAGGACATTGATCAGATTGCAATGCAAGTTGACCATCTGATGCGGGAACTGGATCAAGGACAAAAGGAGAAGGATGAACTGCGTTCACAGGTCAGTGTTCCAGCTGTGTTTAATTTATAGGACTGTTGTTACTCTTTATTTTCTTACTGTCAACAAATCCCATGAAAAAAACAAAGCCAACAGGTTTCAAGACTGCTCCGCACACATTCTGCCAAATCAAACCTGTATGGATGAGACGTTTAAACCCTCCAAATATTTTCAAACAATAAATCAAATGTGAATCCGACTGCACTTTATTTTAGATATAGTAACTATTAAAAATAGTTATGTAAAGTTGTTGTTTTTTGTCATTTATGTTGATGTTGCTCACTAGTGGGACAGTCTGGAGGAGGAAAGGGCCAACCTGACATGTCAGTATGAAGAGCTCAGGTTGCGCCTGCAGCAGCAGAGGGGAAATGCACAAGAGGGAAGCACAACCTCTTCTACAAGACAAACGGATCCAGTGGAGGCGGGAGCGACCTCAAACTCAAATTGAAGCTCAGATGCGTCCAGAAGGTCAGGATGTTGGAAAATCACTCTCCTTCTATGTTGCATGAATTATCACTGAATAATCACTATTTGACAAAGCCATTTATAAAGTGTGTAACGCAGGAATCTGAATGTGTTTCTCTCCCCTCTTCAGTCTGATTGAGCTGAGACAGAACATCGGGCGTCTTCTCATCACCCTCGTGCCCGCGCTGGACCTTGACCAAGTGTATTATAAGTGTAATGTCATTGTTGAGATCCTAGAACGGGTGCTCTCTAATATGGCGTCCAACCCACCTTCTGTTTCACAATGACACATGATTGTTTTATCTTTTTTATTTGAATTTAAACATTTTGTATGTCTCCTGTCAAATAAATTTTTATATTCCCCGTCTTTGCTCTGTGATGAAATGCTCCGTTGTGCATTATTTGCTCGTATCCTCGTGAACTCTTCTGATAGGACACACATCGTAGAAGCTGAGGCTGCCGACTAGTCTTACAGTGTGTTTCTGACAGAAAGGGAAACTTATTATCAAGAACCAGTGACCAGATATTTAACTTAAGTCAAATATAGCAACACCAGAGTGGAAAAATACTCTGTTACAATAAAAGTTCTACATTTAAATCTTACTTAAGTAAAGTTAAAAAGTATTAGCATGAAACTATTATAAGTACCAAACAGAAGAATAATTATTAAGCACACTGGCCCATTTTAGAATAATACATCACTAGTTTGTGATTATTGATTTTGTAAGCATCACTAATGTTGCTTCTAGTTAGCTTAGTCTGTATTGTTATTATATCAGAAAGTATAACTTGATTTATCTTAACAACACTTTAAATTGTAACTAATGTCAAATAAATATGATGAAGTAACAACTAAAATATTGGCTTCAAAAATTTGGTCTAGAGGAGTGTAAGTATAAAGTAGCATTAAATGGAATACTCATGTACAAGTACTTCAAAATTAGTCCATGATAGAGGATTCAACAGGCACGGTGTACCTGCAGGCTAATAACCTACTTCTTCCTTGTAAATCACACAGTTAGGTGTTCTGACAATGATGGTAATTTTTGCGGTGTATATTATGTTCAACTTCATTTAATCAAATTCAGGAAGCCTCATTAAGGTGCAAAGAAACCATCACAGACACATAGACACGGTGAAACATTAATGCTTTTAGATGAAGATTTGTATTTCATATAACACACAGATGAGTGTGACCGTTGTATTTGTGTAATGAACCAAGTGGCACGTTCTTGAAATGTCAGCTTTCATAGTTAAAAAGAGACTTTGAAAGGACTGGAAAAAAAACTGTGGGGTGAACACATTTCCGTCACATTTCATAGGAAAAAAAAGTTTTTGAATGCATTTAACAAAAACAAAATCTCAAATGGCACA
This sequence comes from Eutrigla gurnardus, assembly GCF_963514095.1. Classification (NCBI taxonomy): domain Eukaryota; kingdom Metazoa; phylum Chordata; class Actinopteri; order Perciformes; family Triglidae; genus Eutrigla; species Eutrigla gurnardus. The sequence goes on from NC_139926.1 coordinate 21,284,072, forward strand.
CATAACAATGTTAAATTACATATTACTGGACAATAAGTGAAAACAACTGTTATTTTATTATCTTGAATTGAATATTACATACTTTTAGTTCTTCTAATCATAATTAAACGGTTACTAAGATACATTTATGAAGGATACCACTAAGTATAACACATTTATAGCGTTGCATGGACAGTAACCGCCCCTTCCGGGTTTTCGTCCAATCACTGCAGCCTACTCTCCCGGAAGTTTTGAACGAGTCGTACGCGGGAAATCACTAGTCGCTGTAGCTGGACAACAGAGAGGAGGTAAGGCTGTAACTTACTTCGAGATAACTTCAGTTCAGATAATTAACATGCGTAACCTGTATGTATGTGTACGGAACATGCTCGTTAGCTAACATAGACGTATGTAGACGTTTCCCCGGTTTGTCATTTGTCCGTAACGTTAGCTAGATAGTTAATGGGTCGCTAACGGTGTTAGCTAGTTGTAGCATTCCAGTGGCTTCGCTAAAATAGCAGTTTAACCGCTGTATTTTCTTCTGTAATGCTTTACACTGCCCAACACATAGAGGTCCGTGACGTTAGCTGCTAGCTAATAGCAGATTATTTGAAACTGTCAGAAGTCTCACATTTACATGTTTTTTTTTTCCCCTCGCGCCTTGAAGTCAGGGTTGGATAATAAAACAAAAACAACAAAAAAAACATGAAGTTGGTAACGTGTGAGATTGCATGGCACAACAAGGAGCCAGTCTACAGTATGGATTTCCAGCACAGCGCCGAAGGACGCTTCCATCGGCTGGCCACCGCTGGAGTGGACACCACAGTCAGGGTGAGTGCTGCAGGAGGGGGGATGGATGTATATATGCTTAATGCACAGAATTACGTATCTGACCAAGAATCACTTCCATGACCGTGTGATGTAAACGTGCACGTGCATTTGTCTAGGAAATGTTGCTTAACCTTATCTGCATGCTTTCTGGTCATCAGTGGTAACTTCATACAGAATGTTGTAATCTTTCATTTTCATATCGACATACTTGATAGGATATGCTTTTGTGGCTTTAATTGATATCTTAAAAAATGTTAACCTGCTGTATATATAAGATCACAGCTGTTTACAGAGCGTGTGTTTATGACTCTGCCCTGATGTTGCTGCAGCTGTGGCGGGTAGACATGGGCCCAGACGGGAAGGCAGCAGTGGCGTTTCTGTCCAATCTGGCTCGACATACCAAGGCTGTCAACGTAGTGCGCTTTAGCCCCAACGGAGAGCTGCTTGCCTCTGGAGGAGACGGTATGTCACGCATGGCACACAGATGTTAGATAGAATATGTTGGCATTTGAAAAGGTACTGGTGATGTTATTCTTTATAATCGTGTGGGTTTTTATTTGGTACAGATGCAGCGATTCTGTTGTGGAAGCTCAATGACTCTAAGGAGCCGGAGCCAGTACCAGTCTTCCAGGAGGATGAAGATGCTCAGCTGAACAAGGAGAGCTGGTCTGTGGTCAAGACATTAAGGTACACAACAGACAATAGCTCTTGGTTTTATACATATATTAATCTCTTGTTCTGCACTTAAAATCACTGAGAACATTTCAGAACAGTTACGTTGTTATGACTACTATTTAATAACTCTGATCATGGAGGTCTACTTGCTTTGTCTATCTGGCTGATGTACATGTGTTGCGATAATGTGGTTTTACTTCTCATTGAATTTGTCTTTAGGGGACACATAGAGGATGTGTATGACATCTGCTGGACACGGGATGGAAACTCCATGGTGTCTGGGTCTGTCGACAACACTGCTATCATGTGGGACATCAACAAAGGTTAGCTTAGGCGCACAGATATGTTTTCACTTCAGTTTCATCCTGTTATGTTTTTTATTTTAGTAGGGCAAATCGACAGCATACTGTAAAATATGTGAGAATATATCTTCTTTTGGCTTTGTATTTATTATGTTGAATCTGTTTCTGTGTTTAGGACAGAAGCTGTGTATCTTGAATGACCATAAGAGCTACGTGCAGGGGGTGACCTGGGATCCTCTGGGGCAATATGTAGCCACTCTCAGCTGTGACAGGTAGACATGCTCGTCATCCCCCCCCCATGGTCTCACTATGAGACTTGTCTTCATTTAATTCATGGATTTGCTGTTTCGTAGCTCCAGCAGCTGCGTACTTAAGATGTTTCTTTGTTTTCCTCCCTTTCAGAGTGATGCGTGTATACAACACTCACACCAAAAAGAAAGCCTTCTGTATCAGTAAAATGAGCCCCGGGCCTCTTGCAGAAGGAGAGGTTGGTAGAATGTTTGCTTTTGATGATATTCAGTTGAGTCACTCTTGAGTTTTAGAGTGACTTGTGTGTCTGAAATTGAACAATGCTTTGGATTTTTAATTTGAAAAGGCAATATCAGAAAGAGCTTATTAAAAGTTGCTCTACTTGTGGGCCCTAACTCGGTCCGTCTTCACTTCCAGCTGCAGGTATCTGTGGTTACCTATCCTCATACAGGGTAGATGCACAACGACTGGGGATGAGATCTAAAAGGGTTTAAAGGCCATTTTAAGGCCACTTTATAATGTGAGATTCATCCAGGGATTTTTTTTCTGTGGCCCGTTTAATTATTCTTATTCCTTAAATGTTTCTCTTCAGTTATTTGTATTTATTTTTTATTATTCTGCATGAAAGGCACTCTCTCTGTTCTCACTTATTCTCCTGTTTTGTCCATCTGTTACCTTAAATATGTTCAACGCTTTCAAATATTTGTCTTCCCTATATTTGGCCTTGAATTATTATCGACTTATCTTCAGAGATATTCTGCCCTGCTGCTAATTGAGTTAGACATAAACCATCAGTGCTGCATTTCTCTTTATCTCCGCAGGTCAAGCCATACAGAATGTTCCACGATGACAGCATGAGGTCGTTTTTCCGACGTCTTTCATTCACACCAGATGGGTCTTTCTTGCTAGCCCCAGGTACCTACACAACATGCTCAAAGTTTGGCTTTTACTTGGCATTGACCTGGTAAAATGTAATGTTGTAATATCCTAATTGGCATAGTTTATATCAACTAATTTCCACACTCTGTTGTCATCCTTTTCAACCTCAGCTGGATGTGTTGAGATCGATGAAAACGTCATAAATACCACCTACATCTTTTCCAGGAAGGGCCTCAAGAGGTAACTTTTGGGATATGTTGTATTGATAGTTTTTCAGTCATTGCTGGCTGTTTTAATGCGATTTAACAAAATCTCTGTCTGTGTTTTAGGCCTATTGCCCACTTGCCGTGTCCATCTAAAGCAACACTGGCTGTGCGTTGCTGCCCCGTCTACTTTGAACTGAGGACCAAGACGGAAGAAGGCAAGAACACACACCCCATTAGTTAACAGACAAGAATGATAATGAAGCCCCCACCCCCTATTTTGTCTGTCTGCCCCCTTTATTTGACCATTTCTCCTTTTACAGATGCTTCGATTCAGGCTCTTCCAGACGCGTTCCAGTTGCCGTACCGCATGGTGTTTGCTGTGGCTTCTGAGGACTCCATCTTCTTGTATGACACGCAGCAGGCACTTCCTTTTGGCCTGGTATCCAACATCCACTACCATACACTCAGCGATCTCACATGGTAAACGAGTGCCTTCCCTTGTGATGCTTTCATTTTCACTGTATTAATGTCCTCCACACTTTTGTCATGAATGTATTTAACTGTGAGGAATCCTACTAAGATCTGATTGGTTGACATTTTACTTCAGCTGTTGGAAGCAGCTGTCAGTGGTGCACAACGCAAGACCTATTTGATACGCTGAACAAATCTGAGATGTGCGGGGGCGGCTTAGATAGTGTTGACCAGACTTTGACCTCGGCCTGTTTGTATTCATATAATTTGTGAACAGTTCATTATGCCAACCAATAAATGTTTCAGTGTATCTATGGGCATTTAAACCTATCCTTTAACACATGATTCTTATAAATAGAAGGATAAATGTCTCCCATTCATGTTTTAGCCTTCTGGCCACATTGTTTTGCTTTTCACAGCACAATCACTGTGCTGTTCCTTGTCTTATCTTCCCTGTGTTAAATCTCATTCTACTCACTGACATCTTTTTGTATTATCTGTCGCCTAGGTCTCGTGACGGTTCCTTCCTGGCTGTGTCCTCCACAGACGGCTACTGCTCCTTCCTGGCTTTCTCTCCCGGGGAGCTGGGAACTCCGCTGAAGGAGCCCCCCACCCTGGAGCTCTTTGTCCCAAGCAGTGGTGTTGAGAAAAAGGGAAAGAAGTTGTCAGCAGCTAGGACCTCATCTCCTTTGACCCAGCTACCAAACTCAGTCCCGACTCCCACATCCCAAGTCAGCCTTGGCAAAGACGCTCCGTCTGTCACCCCCCCAGAGGAAAAGAGCACCCCGAGTGCCAAGTCTAAACCTCAGCCCCGTAGGATCACCCTCAACACCCTGGAAGGGTGGGGGAAGCCCTGTACCGTCAAAACCACAGCTCCTTCAGCACCTCAGACCCCAACATCTGCAAGCACAAGTGCACCCTCTACTCCCCAACGCTGTGCAACCCCTCTCACCCCTACCAACTCCTCCAAAACCCAGCCACGCCTCACCCCCCTCACTCCCTCCACCCCTAAAGCCCTCAACAGTGCTAATACTGGGTCCACTACTCCTAAGGGTGCAACCACCCCAAAGGCTCCCACCCCAAGGTAATGCAAATAGTTATGTTTGATTGAGTGAAAGGGAATTTGTTTATTATTATACAAAGTTTTAACATTTGCATATGCACAGCTATGCTTTGGTTGTTGGCATGTGTGTTGTAAGACTACCTCTTTTGATTATTATATTATTGATTAATCATTTAATCTAGAATATTTCGGGAAATGATGAGAAATACACTATAAATACTACTTGTTTTGGTCCAAATTTTTGATCTACATTGAAATAAAAGTTAGAAAATCCTCACATTTGAGAACCTGGAAACAGAATACATTTTTAAAACTGACTTAAAATATTTATTAACACACTAGTTGATACTAATGTATCCAGTTCAGCTCTAGTGTATGCCATACTTTCTGTGTACAGTTGTGTTTTCATTGTTTATGTCACACAAAACCCACTCAGGTTGTAGTTTAATTTACTTCAGATATGCTTCCTGTTTTGGGAACATCATATTTATACCATCTCCATAATATTAGTCAGTAATACTTTATTCATCAAAGCACAAAATGCTTCATAGTTGCAAAACAAGATAATGAAAAGCATCGGAATAAATATTTAAATCAAAGAGCAGCAAAAAATGATTCAAGAATAAGAACAAAGCATGTCAATAACATTCCTTTGCGAATAAATGCTTTTGAAAGTAGATTTCAAACACTCGACAGAGTTTTCTGATCTTGCCTGCAGGGGGAGACTGTTTGCTAGGAGAGCTACAGTTCTGTCACCTCGAGTCTTCGTCTTTGAGTGGGGCTCTCACTGATATTTGGTGGAGCCAAAACAAATCAGAAGGATTTTGAATTAAATTCTAAATTTGACAGGAAACCACTGGAGTGAACCCATCACAGAGGTGACATGGGAACGCTGTTTATTAATAGCACTGTAAAATGGTGTTGTATATATTCATTTCTAGCAAGATCTTCCTAAACTTCTTCATCCTCTAAGTGCACTCAGTTAAGATGTTGCTGTCTCGTACACGAGTATATATATATATATATTTTATTAAATGTTTTTCAGACTGAGGAAGTAACTACACAGAACATACTGCATCCACCTCCTTCCCCCATGTAATGATAAAGCTGATTATCTCTAAAGATGCAGCTTAAATGTGTACTACGTGTAAAAAAGGAAAAACCTGGGTGTAAAAATCCTTTTAAAATAATAATATTAATGTAATTAATTTAATGTGCAGGAGAATATGAATAGCTGTAATGGGCTTCTGTGTTTTTTGGATGTTTACATGTGTGTGTACTAACAGTGAGAACAAAGCCCTGTCTGGTCCGTTGGACCCCCCACTGACTATAAAATAATAATCTCTCTGACAGACTGCGTGTAGACAATGGCAGCTCTGCATATGCTTTTGTGTTTGTCTTGTTTCTAACTTGGAGTGATTGTTTTGACTAGTTTTACGAAGAGGAACTCTGATTAACTTTGGTCACTGTAGAGTACTTTTTATTGTCATATTGTATGCTTGTGTGTGTATTTTCTCGTGCTTGAAGCCTTTTTTTTTTAATCCATCCTTTTTGTTTACAGGCGAGTATCTCTGACTCCTGTTGCATCCCGATCGCCAGCTATTAGTTCACTCTTCCGCACTCCCTCTTCCACCGAGAAGGCCAAACATGGTTAGTGAGAGCAACTTCTTTGGCTGTTGTCCTTCATGTTGCAAATGTAAAAACAAAATAATGTATGAAACTTGATGAAACATCCCTCCACCCTTATTGACAACCTCACAGTCTAATTTCTGCTATGATCAAAGATGCACAAATCCAATGTTTTCATCTTCTCAGTCGGATAATGACACAAAAAAAAAACTAAACTCCTCACTGCATCAAACTCAATGTGATAATGTTCATGTGAAGTAGCAGCTAGCATGGGGTCGGGTTGCTGTGGCACAAAAAAATGGCCAGTGGCTCACCGGGACCAATAGAATGTAACTGATAGCAAAAGCAAACCTTTTAATAAAATATTAATAGTCCTTAATTGCACAGGGAAGCACAGTAGACCAAAGTTGAACCAGGAAGTCCGTCTGTGAACTGTAATGGTTTACAGCAGACTTAAAAACTACCATTCCCTCTTGTTTTGGGGGAATAAATGTGGCTAACCTGGGTGTTTGTTTCAAGCCTTTATATTTAGTATAGTGGTTGGAGGAATGGCCAAAATTGTCAAAGTAAGACCCTTTAGTTGTTGTAAAGTGGAATTCTTGCCCTGCCCTGACTTCAACATCATCATCACTAGTATGTTGACCAGTCAGAGGACAGTATTTCATTGTGCACATTGACCTTTTGAGCTGCTACATGAATGCTGACTGAATTATATCTAAAGTGTTACTTTGTTTCTTACATGACGGCAGAAGAAAGACAGAATCTCGCTATCATGTGTAACTCTTCTGACACGGATCCCTTCCCCTGTATTTCTGCAGAACGTCCTTCTCCTCCCACTGATCCAGTGTGCCAGCCTCCAGAGTCCAAACGGTCGAAGACCAGCGAGCCCCCAGTAAAGTCCAGTGGCACCCAGACATAGTGTCCGATAGGAACAATGTGGTGCTCCGATGTCAGAAAAGAGATGTACAGCTTCAGTACAGAACCACAGAGGCTCCCTATGGGTGCAACACCATCGTGCAATAGCATTGTTTGTGGGTTGATATCGTCTAGATGAAGCTTTGACCTCACATAATGAGCTCTGTTGTAACACAAACTGCATCGCAGCAAGTGTCCTTGAATAAGTACTTATTTTAGTAGCGTGTGTTTTGCTGGTAATTGTATTATATTTGATATTTGTTTGACATTAAGCTGTTGAAGTGCTGTTGTACAAAAGTAAAGTTCTTACTTACTTCTTTTTAAGAGCACATGATTGTGAAACTAAAACTGAAGAAGGAAAAACACAAGGTTTAGTGCCTTGTGAGAACTTTGAATATACACAAAGTCGTAATTTGTTGTGGACTGCAGGCCAGCAGCTTGAGTCTAAATCTGAAAATTGTTGAGACCCTTTTTTCCCCCCTCATTGTATAATAAAGGATATTTCATATCCAGTGCATGTGTTGTGGTTTGCAGAAAATGGCTGCAGGAGGATTCATGGTTCCTTAACAACAAGCAGCTGACTGTTATGTAAAGTTATTTTCTGTTATACAAAACCTCAACACTGACCTGTTTTTGTATTAAAGCTAAACTGATTTGAATGTCTGCATCTCTCGAGCCATCTTTTACATTCCGAATGAGAAGCAGGCTAATATACAGATAATATACAGTAGAATTAAAGATAGAAGCCAGGATTTATTTATTTTATCATCTGAATTTGCAAGATTTTGACAGTAAAGCAACAAGAACTCAAATTGGATTTTTGGATTATTATTTATTATATTTATTATTCTTTGGGTTCTTGTAGAATGTAAGCTACGAGGTTAATAAAACCATATTTACATAAAATGTTAAATATAACATCTGTGTCTTCAATGATAGCCCAAAGTATATCACGGTATTTTATAGAGGTGTAACGATTCATTCGATGAATCGATTGTCAGTCCTATAGATTCTACTAAATCGATCTGCTAAAATAGAATATAAATAGAATGAATCGTTTTGGCTTCACCAATAATCGATATAAATGCATTTAATCGGATTAATCGTGATTCTTACTTATGATTAATGTTTTAATACGTTTAAGACACTCTCCCCTGCCAGCATGTAGTCTACTGAAAATATTAAAAATAACCGAGCATATTTTAAGTACATTTTTGTATTCAGCATAAAATATTATGCAGGACTACTTTTTTCTAGAATAAATATGTTATTTTTTCACCTTTCAGAAGAATACACAGTCTCGCTCACATTATTGCATGTTTATTTCATGGATATAGAATTTTGGTTACAAGTTACTGAATCGAATCGAATCGTTACAAAAAAGAAAAATCGTCCTTGAATCGAATCGCCAACCACTGTATCGTTAATTGAATCGAAGTGAAGAAAGATTCACACCCCTAGTATTTAACGATCGCCTTCACTCTGTTTGAGGTTTTCTGTGCAAACCGGCAAAGAGCCAAACAGAGGGGTTGAATGCTTAACTTTACACAGGTGCTCTCCTCGCGTTACAAAGAGCAAAACACTGGTTCTTGAGAGAACACACACACACAGAACATATTCCAATGTTTATAATTAAATGCACAGATGACTGAATCAATGTTCTCCTCATTTTAACAAGATGCCAACGGCATGGCAGTGGTGTGAAGAAAAAAAGGAAATATTGTTTATTCAGAAGCAAACATTTTGTGAATTATAAATGTTATACGCTTATAATTTACAAGTGGCTGGAATAAACTCATAAGGTTTGGCATCTTGAATTAAAAATAAACTTGGAGGCTTTTTACAAATACATTTTGACAGCAGTATAGGATAATAACCTTTTTATAAAATGGACACTCCATATGTAACAGGTAACATTATAAAAATCTGAAATAATTTGATGGTCTTGCTAAATAACGTAATTTTCAGCCTCCATTTGTTGGTATCTATACGCCAGAAGTGGGGACTATTCACTTGGTGTATCACATTTAACTTGACTGTGCAGCAAGTGAAGCAAATACTAGGCGTGCGCGAACAACCTACCTTGCTACAAAAGGGACGAAAACCTAACTGGAGCAGCAGCTCGGTCAGCCAATCACGTGCCGTCTGGTAGAATCTCTTTAAAGCGTCTGCTAATGGCCTTTGTGTGTAGGCGGGGATGTCTTGTCTCCGCTCGGCTGCCGATTAGCAACAAACAGAAGGTTACGAGTTTAAAAAGAATTCGGACAGTTTGACCCGCCAGACGGGCTTTGCGAGCGACGGAAGCGGCATGAACCGTGTCGGATGTCCAACCGGAGCTTGTTGGGTCGCTTTTGAGGGGCAACGGCCGGCGATTCGCAACGTATCTGGCTGTGATCGCGGAGGCAACCTCGCTTTTTTAGGTCGCTCCAAGTGGCGATGCTGAGCTGATAGCTGCGTCATCATGTTGCTTCCGACTCGAGTTGGCGAAAAGAAATCTCAAGTTAACGCCGGAGGTGAGGCTGCCCGCCGCCATCCATCCCCGGAGGCCACTCCCGACCCTTGAAGTCGATGGAAGACGGGCTGCTGGTGGCCGGTTTGCGGTGATAGCCTGTTTACGTGGTGGCTGTGAAACTGGTGACTTTACATCACTTGGCTCGCCGTCTGTTGGCGCGGTACTCTCTCCCCCCAAACCTCCCCCCCACCCCCACACCGGCTCGCGTTATTACCCAACGTCACACTCAGGTTGGACGTTCAAAAACATTTTCTTCTCGATGTTGCGTCGCGTTAAAACCCGCGGGATTTTCGCAGAGCCGCGACCGACAGCCTCCCAACCGGGAAGTGGAACTATGTTGATGTTTTAGGGATGTTAGCCGCAACTGTTTTGGGGCAGCGAGAAGTGATGCACAGACTCACCTGACAGCCGGGCTACAAAGCAGGGACCCTCGGGTGAAACGTCGCGGACTCCCATCTACTGGTGATATCTCTACGTTCACGTCAGTTGAGAAAAACGAGCCTTTGTGAGCCATAATGACAGACGTTGCGGTTTAGCTAATTGGCTAATTTGTCGCCGTCCACCGGGTTATGTCGGACTGTTAGCAGGGTGTATTTCTTATTGTTAAGTCGGCTTTCTGCTGTCACCGAATACACGTGGACTTTGTTTCCGTGGGTTAAGTTTGGCTCACACTTCTGCTGCGACCCAGCCGAGCAAAACAGTCACGTTACTGGGTGTTTTGGTTCCTATAGATTGGGGGGCCAGCTGTACTCATTTTAACTGGGTAAAAGTTACGCTGAATTAAAAAAAAAAAAATGGCCGGCGACTGCACCCACACCAATGCTCATTACGCAAACGCAGAGAAGCCGTTTCGTCCGTCCAAACCCTGGTCGGATGGAGACCGAGGCGGACCGATGGAGTCAGCCGGCGACTCGAAAGGGCGTGGACTTCCCGCACGGTGGTCCCCCAACTTCGAGACGATAGACGGGCTGCTGTACCGCAAGAAGCTGGAGAGGGGCTTCATCAACTACCGGGAGGTTTTGGACGAGGACCGGAGGCACGAGGCCCTCTCCACCTTTCACCGGCGGCGGCTCGGCCGGCACCACCTCTCCCTGGAGGAGACCTACAAATGCGTGGCTGAAAACTACTGGTGGGAAGGTATGGACTTCACTGCCTGCCTTGCGTCTGATTGCATAGGAGGGGTAGCATGTGTTTTCCTGACTCTGTAAACCAACTTCTTACTGGGAATCTAGATCTAATTATGGGGTTTATTGGGAAGTGTAGGGACACTTGAAAGAGCTCCACACTAGTGATTAAACTTGCACGTTATGGCATCTGTTACTTATGTTACTCCTTAGTGGCGAGACAATACATTTCAGCTTGTGGTCAAAAGCCAGTGTTGCTGGAGTTTTTACCTGTGGTTCTGTCTGTGTTCTCTTCACAGGAATGTACTTCCAGATCAGAGACTTCGTCCTGGGCTGTCTGGAGTGTCAGAGCCAACGCACCAAGAAAAAAGCAGTATGTAAAACTATCCTGAAGTCATTATCAAACACTCCACAGCCATTTTTCTGCATCTTGCACATTCGAATCCACACGTCCTCCGTGTCACCCTCACTTAATCCCGCTCTCGCACATAGACGTCTCGCACATTGTGTTCCAATAAGCGTGTCTCAGTGTCTGTTTCTGTCTTTTGCCTCTCAGGGGCTGGGTGGCAAAGGATGTGTCACAAAGACGATGGTGTCACACAGTGCCGACATGCTGAGCAAGCTGAGGAGTCAGCGGGAGGCGGGGCTGTTCTGTGACATTACGCTGAGGACGAACGGGCGATCCTACTCCGCCCACAGAGCTGTCCTGGCGGCCGTCAGCGATCACTTCCAGGAAATCTTCACAGAAATGGACTCGGACATGAAAGCAGACGTAGATCTCACTGGTAAGATGAGAGAGAAAACATCCCCGCTTGAGCTCTCTTTCACCTGAACCATGACCCCAAATACGATGCATTTTGGCCACTTAAGTGTTCTACTTGAACGTTTAAGTCACGCTGACAATCAGTAAAGGTTTCACAATGTACCTCAAAATCAATACATCTCACCTCATTCATATTTGATCGTTATATTTTCTGTAAATTATCATGAAATAATCAAAAATGTCCATTAGAATTTCCCGTAGCCCAAGTTGCGTGTTCAAAAAGCCTATTATAACTCGACAACAATTCAAAACAAAGCTATTTAGTTAACTATCATTAATGAGAAGCTGGGAATGTTTGGCTTTATTGCTTGAAAGAAATATTTTATTATCAAAATAGATGCAGATTAATGTTAAGCTAATTGACGGATCAGTTGATTTTCTAATCTCTAGTTAATGATACATTTAATTTAATTAAACAATGTGTCTGTAATGTCCCATGACGTATTTGATCTAGAAATTCTCCGTTTCAGGATCCAGATCCTGAATTGAGACACGACCACAGTCTTGTCTTCTCATTTAGGCATGTCTTTGATGTGTGTCATCAGAAAGGAGCAGATGTGGGCCTGATTAAAGCAGTTGCATTGTCTCCCAGTATCATGTTTACACTTGGCTCCCACTCTGCCCGCTGTCTCTCTGATCCTCTGTTGACGCAGTCACTTAAACTCATCACTGATTGACCAGGGTTCAGCATGTCTAATTAAAGGCTCCCTTTTTCTTTTCAGGTTTTAGCGAGGACAGCCTCCTGTCTCTGCTGGATTTCTCCTACTCGTCCACTCTGTGTGTTCCCCGGGAGGACCTGCCTGAAGTCATCGCCATGGCCCGTCACCTGGGCATGTGGCCTGCCGTGGAAGCCTGCTCCGCTCTCATGAAAGAGCAGGAGCAGAAACTCCATCCCGGCAAGGGCTTTACCTCAGCCTCCGCTGGTGCATGTCGCGAGCGTTGCTGCCAGCAGAGGGAAGGCAAAAGGAAAAGGGTTTTGGGATTAGAGGACAGCGTGAACGAGTGCTTCAACCTAATGCTGGATGCATCAGATGAGTCTTTAGAAGGAAGTCCAAGGCACAACTTGCGGAGGACACCGAAAGCTAAGGGTCACAATGGTCTCCCTCTGAGCCCCTCACACAGGATGAAGCTCATGGACTTCAAATCTCCCTCTTCTAAGAAAGATACCGCACCTCAGCACACGATAGCCACCCCACAGTCGCAGAAATACTCACGCACATCACCATCAAACACCCGTCTTCTCCGCTCCACCCCTGGGGCTGCCAAGAAGGTTCAGAGACTGCTACCCATGCCCGAGAGCCCCCGACAAAACAGAAAACCTCACTCCCACACCTCCAGATCAAGGGCTACTAAGATTGCCGTGTGCAGCCCCGTGAGGATAAAGCAGGAAGTGGTGGAGGTTGGAGAGGATGAACAGGATTATGCAAGAGCACAGGAGAAGTACAAGCTGATGAATGTTCTTGGGTTACAGAGGACCGCCCTCCTCCCCAGGCCAGAAGATCTGATTGGTTGGAGGCAAAAGAAACGCCTGAGGAAGCTGAAGGCGAACAACTATTCACTGACGAAGAGACGGAAACCACGCTCCACCTCTCCGGGACTACCATATGGGGCTGTGACGCTGGCCCTTCCCCTCTGTATCCCCATCAACACTCACCTCCTCAACAAGTCCGTAAAGACCAAGCCCGCGGGTCTCGTCGGCACAGACCACATGACAGCAAAGAGGCCAAAGACCATCCCGCGACATGTCCCTCCAAGCGACAGGAGCATGCGGAGTCAAGGTTCGCTGCCAGACCTGTTCCAGCCTGCGTCCAGGCCTCCCTTTGGGGGGAGGGACCTCAGACGGTCGGTGAGGCAGGGTGACACCAACCACCTTCCTGCCCAGCAGCCTCGGCAGCACAAAACCAACAAAACTCTAGTGAGAAACACAGTCAGGATCAAATCAGAACCAACTGAGTACTCTGTCTCAGGTTTCCCTCCCTCATCAAACAATCACGGTGGCCACAGACCTAACAAATCGCCACCTTCACAGAGGACGCAAGCCAAAAATACCGTCTCTGTAGAGACGGTCAAAGCGCTGCGTTACAGCAGCAGGCGACCAGCAACAAAGGCCAAACTTCGGCAGGCGGAGAAGGCAAAGTGTAAACCCAGAGAGGAGGGTAGGAACGTAGGGATCGAGGATACTAGACTGAGAGTCAAGGTTAATGAACCTGGTGAGTTCCAGTTTTCAGAACATGCACCTCCAGCATCCATCTACGACCACCCTCTGTACAAAGTCATCAAAGAGGAGCCAGAAGATCCCGTGCCAGTTGGAGGACCTTTCTCTGATCCTCCCTCATCGGACCTGGGCAAGCGCCAGAGCAAGCCCCCCATCAAGTTACTGGACTCGGGCTTTTTGTTCAGCTTCTGTCGGCCACCGGGGGGGGCGATGGCGGGACTGAAGAAGGAGGAGGAGAGCGTGGATATCTGCTTGACGCGCTCTGTGTCTCAGGTTGGGGAGAAATATGGAGCGGAAGAGCCCCCCCACAGGGCACTGAGAGCCAGAGGGCCACCTGCCCTGCCTGTGGTGAAGAAGGAGAGGAACGTGAGCCAAAGCAAGGTTCAGAGACCGAGGGCAAACTCCCGAAACGGCGCTCCTCAGCTGGTCACTATGCCAAAGGTATATCAAAGGGGAGGGTAGTGATGTATGATGGGGGCTGCAAATTATGTTGGGACTATAAAGCAAGCATGGAAAACGGCTGTAAAGAGGGAACAATGCAGGAAATTTCACCTTCTACCTGTTGCCATAGAATAATAGAGAACCTGTAAAAACAGTTGTAGGGATTAATTCATCACAGTTTAGCATGTCGTTCTTTCATCCAAACATTTGATTTTACATGTAGCCTATATCATGTATCTTGCATCTACAAAAACCTCATTTATTTGTCCTTTTTGTTTTGCATCTCCAGCAGCAAGGTAAACCCCCTCGGAGCAGCAGGGGCTGTGTTGTGCTGGATGCCGTACGTCGGGCAAGGCTAAAGCAGCTCCGAGGGCCTCGCAGTCAAGTCCCCAAAGTCCCGAAGGCGGCCCATACTTGCGTGCAGTGCTCGGCCTCCTACAAGGACTGCGATGCGCTAATCATGCATCGCCTCAGGCACATCGAGGGCAAGCACTGGCCATGTCTGGTAAGCACTGGCTTTCCAGAAAACTCACTCTATCATGGTATATATATCGTTATCGTGATATTGGGAAATACGATTTTGGCCATATTGACCAGCCATACGTCGAACCACATGGATTTAAGGGATCAGAAGTAGTGGAGTGATTTTTAAAGACCTGCAGATTTTAATCCTTCTCAGCAATATACCATGTGATTTCAAGTGAAATCCAGCATTACTCAAGTGGTGTACTTTATTACAGCTATGAAGGATGTGTACTTGACTTACATATTTGCAATTTGTCGCTTTTTACTTCTTGCACTCTAATATATGGAGGGCTTGTAAAATGATTAAGTAGATTCTGATCTACATTAAGCTGATAATACGTCTCTACTTATACTCAAGTAAACTTTCCGATGTATGAAATGCATTCGATCACTTTCTCTCCTCGAGAAGATGGAGCCAGGACATGCTTAGCTTAACACAAAGACTGCAAACGGGGGAACGGCTAGGCTGGTACTGGAGTCTCCACTGTTGGCCTGGCAACTTCAAAGTGATTACAAAACCTCAGGAAGTTGCACTTTGCTATGCTGTATTCCTTGTATGGATTAAGCCAACGTGTCTCCAGGCTTTATCCTAAGTTGAGCTAACCAGCCAAGTAAACTAAGTAAGACCAGCTCCATGTTTGTCATACAGAACTGTCAAGAAACCAAACGTCAAACTGTTGCCACAGCGTCACCTCAGTATATCCTCAGTATAACCCCGCTGCCTCTCTCCATGTATATGCCGTTAACCCTTTATGTCCTCCCTACTGTCTAGCTCTGCAGTAAGACGTTCTTTCGGCTGAGGAATGTACGGAACCACATCCGCAACCACGACCCCAAGTTGTACAAGTGCCGGAGCTGCATTGCTGCCGGTTCCTGAAGCAGCTGAAGGGTCTGCTGAGACTGAGGTGGGTGAAAGTGACACCTTCCAGGGCTGAGCTATGCTCAAGCGAATCGCTAATGTGCTAGGCTCCTTGCGGAATGCTTGCAGGAGGAGCTGTCGATACACGAGAGTGCGTCGTGATCACACTTGATGATTCCCCCCTCATCTCGCCCGTTTCTTCACATGCATGTTTGTTTTCCAGGATGAAGGCTGTCGGTGTGACGCCAGCGGACAGGCTGACACCAGAGGCACATGATCGATGAGCAGCTTGTACATAATGCATCCGTCGCACACGTGCACAACGGTCTGTGGAAAGGCGTAATTACTCCGATTCTAATCAAAGCCATCGTCAATGATGGCTAATGTTATTTAAATACCCAAACCAAGGTTGCTGCCCTGCGTTTCCATGGCTACAGAAGGTTAAACTTGAACATTACACTCAGGGGGTGGGGGAATGTGATGCCACGGTATAAAGTGATTTTAACGCCACGTTTTGTGTATAAAATGAAATGTAAAGTGATTGTTATAACTATAACGGCTACTTATTGTTATTATTTTTCTATGTATAGATGAATTATGAGTGCACTTATATCATAGCTTATGTTGTATACCTAAGAAGTGGTGATGAAGTTGAAGGTTTGGAGTCCACGGTGGGGAAACTTGAAGCGATGAAAGTGCTGGAGGGAATACTTGAAGTTGGCGGGGATCTTAGGAGTGAGACTGTCCTTTTGGGTGTTTTAGTGGGTCTTTGTCCTTTTTGGTGTGCTAACTTTGAAACAACTCGACCAGTCTGTCCCTCCTTTCGTATCGATCTGCTGGTCTGGCAATGGGCTGGTATGGTGACACCACTGCATGTTTATTTGCAGGCCGTTTGTGGTCAACTGTCTTTTTCTAAAGCTGCCAATTTTAAAAAGGGAAAACGTGTCTTGTTTTTAATGTGAATTTCTGATTTAGTAATCAACACACACATTACAGATGTTTTATTGATCTCCTCTCCCACTTTGATCCAAGAAAAGACACTCGTCATCTTGTTCTTGAAATCCCCCTCCTACTGAATAAATGCAATGTGTTCACATGAAGAGATCTTTATGTTTAACAAATTGATTTTAGAAATTGCTATCTGTTAATAAATTGAATAAATTTTTGCCTTTTATATCGAGTTATTCTTGCATTAGTTACATGTTTTATTTTAAGATGAAAGGTATCATGTTTTCATCATCATGTACAGAAGTGCAGGATCGATTAACTGCTTTTATTGTATTTTATTTTATTCATTCAGCATCCATGGATTTTGTACTGTTTGAAGATCTAAAATATTTTCTATGATCTACTGCAAACATCCTCCCTTTACACAAGTGTAGTGGTGATAAGGCACTGGGATTGTTTGATACATCTGCAGTGGGATCAGCACTGCATTTATCCAGTCAGGAGGAGGATGAGGAGTTCTGTCTGGAGGTTGTGAGCCAGGAGAAAAAGGAAGAGCTTTAGGCATGAATCATTTCTTTGCATCCTTTCTGACTCATCTGCAGCAAAAAAAAAAAAATATATATATATATATATATATATATATATGGTCTTCATCACATACAGCAAGATGAGATGAAGTACAGTCTTGTTCAGCCAATTAAAGATAACTGATAATTGCTCTGAATCCATTTAGCCGTTACCAACAAATTGGGACTTGACAGAAAATGTTCAATGACGGGTATGAGAAATTAATATTACAATACAATGAAGAAAAACAGCAACACAAATAGCTACATGAGCAAAGTCAACATCACATTTAAAAATGGGGTAAAGCAGTGGATTCAGGCATTTTGACTCATGTTCAGTGAGGCAATATATACATAAAATATGGAATAAAAATGTAGGCTATTAATATTATAATAATCCTGGATGTCTAAATATACATACACCAGGAACCCAGGGTACCGTTGGCCATGACATGGAGATCTGTGTGACCCTCCAAGGATAAGCCTCCCCAGACCATCACTGACCCACCGCCATACTGGTCATGCTGGATGATGTTACAGGCAGCATAACAAATCCTTCACGCCCGTCACATGTGCTCAGTGTGAGCACTCTGTGAAGAGAACGGGGCACCGATGGTGGACCTGCCAATCCTGCTGCTCTCTGGCGAATGCCAATAGGGCTGCATGGGGCCGGGTTGTGAGACCAGGTCCCACTAGAGGACGTCAGGCCCTCGTTCAACCCTACCGAGTCAGAAACAAACACGCTGGAGGTCATTTGGTAGGGCTCTGGCAGTGCTCCTCCTGTTCCTCCTCACACAAAGGAGCAGATCCCGGTCCTCCTGCTGGGTTGATGCCCTTCTTTAGTCCTGTCCAGCTCTCTTTGTGTAGCAGCCGGTCTCCTGGTGTCTCCATGCTCCATGACTGGGAGACACTGCAAACCTTCCTGTGACTTCACGTATGACCGTGGCATCCTGGAGGAGCTGGACTACCTGTGCAACCTGATTGGGCTGCAGGTACCACCTCATTCTACAGTAGTGACAAGCACTAGCAGAACACAGAACTAAGAATCAGTCAGGGAGGAGAAGGAGAGAGCCATTGTCTTGATTTCCCATTGCACCTGTTGTCACTTTCATTTGCACCAAAGCAGGTGAAACTGATTCACAATCACTTGAGCTGGGCGGATTTATATCGCTGAAATTGAACTGACTTGGTGTTATACTGTGATGAGTTTTTTTATGCAGTGTATTAATTATTTTTGGAAGGATGCGTAGGTGAGCAGCATTATTCCCTTAAATCAAATGTATTCAGATTGCAGATGTAAATCACATATACAGAACAGAAATTGACAGGGTAAGATTTGCATTTTGTCCTGTTCTCATTAATATTAGCATAATAAGACAACATGAAAGGATGCAGCGGCCCATGCAGGAAAACTGAACAGCACAACAAAAACAGAAACAGATAAGAAAGAACAGATTAGAAATATATATGAATTTAAGCTGACAGATGGTTGGAGAGGATTTGGTGAACTGTCAGGAGAAACGAGCATCTAAAGAAAGGGTGAGATGGAGGCTGAAGGTGCTGCAAAGAGTAAAAGCTCATTATAGAGGGAAGGAGGTGTTTTCTCAGATGGAGTTCAAGTTAAGTCTCATCCCCCCTCAGTGGCGGTGCACTCTGCAGACTCGTGTTTATCCCCCCTGACTCAGTATGGAGTCACATTAAAATACTAGAGACTGATGTGTGATTCATTAATGAATAAATAGTCTTCAACATGGATTTTTATTTCCAGTAGAATCGGCACACGGCTCTTTGTTTCCACTGTTGCTGTGCAGATTTTTGATCAATCAGATTCTCATCTGCCACAAGAAGAAGTGATGTGCACAGCAACAGTGCATAAAAACATTGTAGCAGCAAAGAACAGTATGCTAATTCTATTTTTGCCACTTCATTTGCCAGTTGAGTTTTCTCCCTCCAATTAAAACCACTATTTAGATATATTTGTGACATATTTTGCATTTATTTACAGATCTGCATGCAGGGATCACATGGCAGGTAACTGATGTCCTTTTATATGTACAGCAAGAATTTAAAAATCAAATGCTCAATATGCTTGCTTTAGGCTGGAAATACATACGTGGGATACTTACATTGATTTAAGTTGTGTGTTATATATTTGTGGAATGCATTCTCAAATTGCCGTCTGCATTTGTTATTTCTCTAATTTCTCGCCATCCTTCCTTCCCGCCCCACTTTGAGCACAGCACTGATCATGTTAAAACTTCAGCTTTTTTTCCAAATGTTTTTGAGGCAAGTTGCCTCGGCTTAATCTAGATCTCACAAGCTGTGAAGGGGACCAGTCAAAAGAGAATATTACAGCAAAGAAATCATCTCACTAATGCACTCGCTGTAATGAGAATGCCAGTCAAACGAGACACACAGAGGAAGCATGGACTTCTTTGTTCAACCCTGTGTTTCACACAGTAAAAAACATTCACATTCCTCTTTGCTTTGAGTGTATCGCTTCCCATTCTTTCATTATTCAGGTTTATCAGGTTATCCATGACGAAAACCAAGAACACATGATTCTTTCTGCATCGTATCGTGGTGTTGCACATGTTTTGAAATGGTGCTTATCTAACTTCAAGTCAATCCAAAAAAAAAGAAGTGTTTCCTATTTAAAACCGGTCAGTACCCAAACCTGACACTAGATGACAGCCTGCACTAGTGGATAACAATGGCTGCTCTGTAACAATAAGACTCAAATGCAAGCCATATGACCCCCTGCCTCTGGTGTGGTGTAGAAGCCAATTCTTCTCCTGGGGGCACGTTTAAAAACAAGAGCTCAGAGAATGTCGGAAACACTTCCACGACTTCTGGCTAATCATAAAATAATGAATTATCTTCATTCAAGTATCCCTTAAAAGCGGGCATCTCAGTGATAATAACATGAAAGTGAGAAAAAGGTTCATGCTTGTGGTGAAAGCACCATGACTCAGAAAAGTTTGTGGCTTTGTTTAAACCCTCTGTGATTTCAGGAAAGTGATACCACTCGTATGAGAATGCAATGAAGATTCAGACTAATAATATTGTGTAGGTGTTTGCATGAATGAATTAAGAAGGCCGAAACGGAGGTGTGTTGCTGTTAACCCCAAAATACCATTAGGCTGGGTATCTGTTGCAGCTGAGCGCACAGTAAAACTCTCCGTGCCTTCACACTGCAGCATTATTCGGGGGGCCTCGGTGTACTTTTTCAGACTCATAACCAACAGGGCTTACTTGGGTTACTCTTGTCCCACCAGCGACTGCATATGTAGGCTTATGTGAGTTTAGGGAGCCATGGAGAGTACGCCCAGGAACAGCTGACAATTTATGCTAGTGGGGCCCCCACATTCTCAGAGAGAGAGGGAGAGAGAGAGAAGAGGGGGAGGGAGGAATGGGGGAGAAGGAGAGATGAAGAAAAATAAGGGGGGATGGAGTAGGGAGCAGAGCAGACCTGGGTGGAAGGAGTGAGAGAAAGAGAGAGGAGGTAAAAATATATAAAAGGAGGGAAAAGGGGGGGGAGGAGGGAAAGGGAGGCTGTCTTGTTTGTAGCTTGTCAGCAATTGCTTGAGACAAGCTTCCCCTCCATGTGTGAAAGCTACTTGGCAGGAATGCTTGGGCTGTACCAAGTGAAGCCAGGCGAGAGGGGGGTTCCACAGGAGGAACAGACCCGGATTGAGGAGCCAGTGTGTGGCTGAAGTAATCCTTCGGCGGTGGCGGCTCTTTGATGTTGTATCTTTGTGTGCGTGTGTGTGTGTGTGTGTGTGTGTGTGTGTGTGTGTGGGGGGTGCTGTGTGTGGGTGTGAATGGGGCTGGAGAGACTGTTCTCTATGGATATGTGCTCTCTCTCCCTAGCAGCAACAAAAGAGAGGGAATGAGACACCCCCCTTTGCTCCCCCCCCCCCCCCCCCCCCCCACTGCTCTCAAGAGAAAGAAAGCAAAAAAAAAAAAAAAAAAAAAAGGAAAAGAAGATGATGAAACCTGAAGTGGTCCTGCAGTGTGAATTGCGTGCAAGCACACACACACAGATGCTGATGTGTGCATCTGCATATTTGTCTGTGTGTGTGTGTGTGTGTGTCTGCATGCCAGTGCGAATAGCTTCTCCAATTTAATCTGTTTACCAACAATATGTGTGTATCTTGTTTGTGCTATTCCCGAATGTGTGTGTGTGTGTGTGTGTGTGTGTGTGTGTGTGTGTGTGTGTGTGTGTGTGTGTGTGTGTGTGTGTGTGTGTGCGTGTGTGTGTGTGTGTGTGTGTGCGTGTGTGTGTGTGTGTGTGTGTGTGTGTGTCTGTGTGTCTGAAATCCATTCTGTGGGTGGGTTTTTTTTTCTGCATGCAATTGTCTCTGTGAGTGTGGTCATGTTATGTGTTTTCTCCCCAGCAGAGGCTGTTATTGTTCTAAGAATGTGTGTGTGTGTGTGTGTGTGTGTGTGTGTGTGTGCGTGCACAGGGTCAATCTCCAGTAGCCTGTTGCTTTCTGCTTCTGACTGCTCTCAGCTCTACATCAGGAGGAATGCAGACTGAGATGGATTCCTGCAGGATTCCTCTTCTCTGGCTTCACGATTCCCAATGCCGGCGCTGAGTAAACACACACACACACACACACACACGCACACACACACACACACACACACGCACACACACACGAGTACATTTCTGCTGCTTAGCTGACACAAACAGGAATATTTTACAAACTAACCTGACTGGTCACAACGATGAAAACACAAGACAATTTGCTTTGTTTCTCCCCAAAAACTTTCTCCTCCAAATAACTGAACTACAAACTCTCCTCCTCATCTCCTCCCATTTTCTTCCCTTTCACCTCCCCCCCCAGCCCCCATATTTTTCTCTCTCTCTCTCTCATATTTGTACAAATGCACACTCTGCTGCTGGCGGTCACATGGTTTTATTTCCACACTCATCCTTTGTGTGGAAAAGCAGTAAAGATCGAGGACGTCCAGTCAGCAGCAGCAGCAGGCTACCGAAACAGCAGCAGCTTCTATGTTACACAGGGAACCGAAAGCCCCTCTCATCCCTTCACTCCTGCTCATCATCTGTTTCCAGTGCTTGTGGTAAAAAAAAAAAAAAAAAGGAAGAAAGAAAGAAAAGAGGGCCAAGAAATGGGATTCAATTTTAAATGAATTAGGCCGTGAATAATTTTCAGGATGTCAAAATGTATTGGGGTGAAGGCGTTTATGTAATTGGAGCACTAGGTTCACTGGTATACAGCTTAAGAGAGGAAAGCCTTTATTAGGACTGGAACGCACAACACACACGTAATGAATACACACACACACACACACACAGATTCAAGGATTCACATGTTTGATTTTTACATGTATGCACTGGTTCTCACCTACGCTCACACCTGAGTGATGCAGTTGATGTACTCGACTGTGCTGACCTCATTTACATGTCCTCTTGAGGAGAACAGGGAGAGAAGGAGAGGAAACGAGAGAGAGAGAGAGAGACGGGGACAGCGGAGGAGAGAAGAGGTGAAGAGATGAAAGGTTACTGAAAAGGAGATGATAAAAGAGGAGTTGTGCAATGTAACGTGAAATGAAGGGGAGGAAAGGCTGAGATGTGAGGAGAGGTGAGGTCAGGGAAGGAGAGAGGAGAGGACGAGAAGAAGAAAAGTGAGAGATAAAAAAAAATGAAGGGGCGGGGAAGGCAAAAGGAAGACGGGAGGGAGGGAGGGATGAGGAAATAAGGCGGGGAAGGAGGAAGTGAGGGAGGGTGTTTGGGGAGGAGAAAAATATGGGGTGTAAAAGGATAAATGAAAGAGAGGGAAAGTTGAAAGGTAAAGGGGGCAGAGAGATGAATGAAGACTGTGGTAGAGGAAGGCAGGGATGGAGAGAGGGAGGGAGGGAGGCTGGCGGAGGAGGAGGGAGGATGGGAGGGAGGGAGGGAGGGAGGGAGCGCAGGGAAAGGGAGGAGGGTTGATCTCTGGGGTTTGAAGCACATTAGTATTCATGGGGAAGAGGAGGCCACAGACAGCAGAGAAATAGAGGGACCA
This sequence comes from Eutrigla gurnardus, assembly GCF_963514095.1. Classification (NCBI taxonomy): domain Eukaryota; kingdom Metazoa; phylum Chordata; class Actinopteri; order Perciformes; family Triglidae; genus Eutrigla; species Eutrigla gurnardus. The sequence goes on from NC_139926.1 coordinate 21,307,319, forward strand.
GACTGAGAGCAGCATACCACACACACAAACACACACACACATGCATACACTCACACTGCATGTTAGCAAGCAGTCACACATCTCTCTGTGCCCCACACACACACACACACACACACACACACACACACACACAGAGCGTATGTATTATGTGGATTTAGATGCTACAGAGGGTCTTACCATCCCTCGTGCTCAAAGCAGGAGACAATTGCTGCTCCATCTTGTCTAATATCTCCAGGTCGCACACATTAATGTGCACACCGAATCTGAAAATCCTCCCCAGAGATGGTTTAGCGGTTGAGGCCTCCCAAACCGCACGCACTCCTGCTGGCCTCGGATCGAATCCTGCTTCAGAAGCGTCTCTCCCGTGTTTTCACCGTTTGCATCCCTTTTCCTCCCTCCTGCTCTCCGTCAATAAAAGCAGAACACGCCGTCTGCCTGCTCCCTGCTTTCTTTCTTTTTTTTTTTTTTTTTTTTTTTGAAGAACTTAACAGCCACTGTACCCCCTCACAGAAGCGGCGAGAGGAGCGAAGGAGTGCAGGTGACTCATTTCACCGTGGGAGAGGAGGGCTGGGCTGAGCTCTGGGGAAAGGGTGGAAGGCAGTAAAGATTCCTATCGTGGTGGAGGCCACTGGCAAAAACGCCGCTGACGGCGGCAGGAGCAGGGAGAGGGAAGAGGAGGTGGAGGGAGGAACAGCAACACTCTCCGGGTGTTCTATTCTTAGTCTCTTCTCCTCAGACTTTGGGTGCGTGTGTGTGTGTGTGTGTGTGTGTGTGTGTGTGTGTGTGTGTGTGTGTGTGTGTGTGTGTGAGCATGAGCATGTGTGGGCAGGCAGGTGGTGTACAGCTGACAGTTGATTTGCTGTGACACCAGACACACTGGCTGCCTTGGACTCCCATGGCCTAGATATCTAGAGTCTCCTGGAAGCCCCTCACACTCTATTCCTCACACACACACACACACACACACACACACACTCCTACATATCACTTTCTGATCGGCAAGCAGGTGGTCTCTACTGAATGTCCTTAAAGGTTTAGGGGGGGAAACTTAGCCTAGTAAAGAAAACACCAACAGCAAGGCAGCCAGAGAAAGAAACGGGGTCTAGAGACGGAGGAGTAGAAAATGTGATGAGAGACAAATAGAGAGAGAGAGAGAGAGAAAGAGAGGAGATAGCGCAGGAAGCCGATAGAGAGAGGGAGAGAAAGAAACGGAGTGAGAGGGAAGAAGAGAGTGAGATCCCATCATGTAAACAGTCTGAAGCACCGCATAGAGATGGAGGAGGCTGTTGCCATGGCGGCAGAGGCTGCATCCTTTTGTTAAAGATGTCACTCAGGGGGAATCAGGGCTAATGAGGAAGGACTTTGCGCCTGTGCACGCCCGCGCGCGCGTGTGTGTGTGTGTGTGTTTGGTCAATGTGTATCTGGGCAACACGGTCTGCTGGTATTCTGGAGTACTGGTGGTATAATGGTTCTCGCCTCAGGAAATTAAAAAAAATATATATAAATATTATTGAAAGCGAAAGGATGAGTGGGGAATTAAAAACGGAGAGCCGAAGTCAAGCAGGGGTTACAAAGCCCATGAAGAGAAATGTCAATGTCATTGGTGAGAAAGGCGGCGAGGCAGCGAGCTACCGATGAATGTAACTGTGCGTGTGTGTGTGTGTGTGTGTGTGTGTGTGTGTCAGCATGCCCGAGTGAACTCTATTGAGACTTAGGCAAGTGATGCGTGTGTGTGGTTTGGTGTGTCGCCGTGCTGCGTAGGTGGTTTGTTCTCTGCGCTCTTCATCTCGCTGCAAATTAGTGAGGAATCAAAGGGAAACAGGTTTCATTTAATCCTACCCTCTCTGTCTCCCTCCGTCTTTCTTTCTCTCTCTCTTCCCTCTCTTGTCTCTCCGTCCTCGGCAAACAGCCTTGAGCCTCCCACAGAGTGAATGCAGACATCTGCCTGCACTTTCTCTCTCTCTCACTAACTCTTTTTCTGTCTTAAAAACACCACACACACACACACACACACACACACACACACACACAGCGTATTTGTTTTCCTGTCAGCACCGTCATCAAAGAGAGTGAGAGAGATCTTCGCGCCATTCTACTCCATTTCCCTCTCCTCACTCGTTTTTTTCCTCCCCTTCTGTTCCCCTCTATCAGCTCCCTTTTTCCTGATCTTCCTCTCTTTTCCCTCTCTTCCTCTGCCTTTATAGACAGGGATAAATAATTTGATCTGGAGGGTTTTGAAATTCCACCACTCTGAGAGGCGTGACGTTAATCTTTTATTATCTGCTCTCTCATTCTTCCTCTCCCTTTCTTTTCCATTCCTTTTTCTCCTTATCTCTCTACCAGAACCCCCCCACCCTCTTCCCCATTCCCCCCCCCCCCCCCCAGCCCGTCCTTGCAGTATTCTAATGATTCATATTTCACATCCACTGCCTTTTCATTTAGCCTGTCTACACCGCTTCAGGGACAGCTACTCACGATCTTAATTGACTGAGGAGATAGAGGTGGCAGAGGTAGAACCACCATCCAACCCCCACTGTACGAAAACAAACGTATACATGTGAGGGTGGAGGGGGGAGAGCGCAGATCCACTCTCTCCACCATCCACACATTTGAACAAAAACACACCAATGCACGGGCGGGCATGCAGATTTGCACGCCGTGGTAATTAAGCTGTCGATTTTTTCTCTTAGGGTCAAGGGAGTGACGCAGGAGAGCGGAGCAGAAATGATGATGTGAAGGAAAGGATGCTCAGATGAGGAGAAATGAGAGGACTCACTCCCTCCCTTTCTCACCTCTCTCTCCATCTCTGCCTCTCTCCTCCTCCTCTGTCTCTGTACCCCCCCCCCCCCCCCCCCCCCTACACACACTCACCCTCCCACCCCCAACCCATCTCTCTGTCTGTCTGTGCCTCTCTTTGATCTCAGCCTCTGTCCCACACTGCATATTAAGATGCCCGGGCCCCTGTTTGGTATTCTGAGGCGGGCACCAGGATGCCAGTCTCCATATCCTCTCCTCGCTTCTTTCTGAAAGAGAGCAAAAACCCCTCTGTCTGTCTCAAGATGCTTATCCCACTAAATGGGTCTGAAATAGCTGGAGAACAGGGCGGGGGAGCGGTGGTGGCGGCAGGGTAGAGAAGAAGAGATGCACGGAGGGGGAGAGGGCGGTAAGGGGAAGTATTAGACACATCACAGACGAGTGGTGGGGGAGGAGGTGGAGGGCGGGTGGTGGGAAGGGAAGCGGGGTAAGGGAAGGCGAAGCAGAGTGATGGGGCTGATTTTAGCCGAGAGGATAATTAAACGCTATTATCACAATGGGCCAGTAATACAGCTCGCTTGTACATAGAGAAGCCAGCCCTCCCATGTTTGCCTCACTAAAAAGAGGGAGGAAGGAATGAGGCGGGAGGGAGGGAGGGAGGGAGGGAGGGAGGGAGAGGAGAGGGAAGCACAGATTAATAGGCAGAGGAAGAGCAAGAGAAACAGACAGAGAAAGACAGAGAGGCTCGGAGGGGGAGAGAGGGAGAGAGACAGTAAAATAGGCAAACAGAATTAGAATGGGAGAGTGAGTGGGAGAGTTTAGTGCTGGGGTGATTGCTCAGTGTTTGGGATTAGCATGACTCTCTCACCCGTTCTCTCTCTCTCTCTCTCTCCATATATATCTCCCTTTTTCTTTCTTGCTCTCTCTCTCTCTCTTTCTATAAGCCCTGGGGATGGCACAGCTTTAGTTAAACTGCTCTATTAAACGGCGCCTGCTGAGAAAATCAAATTATAACTTCCTTTAATCAGCGAGTATCAGTGGCCCACACAGGAGCAGCCGGCTCTGACAGCACACACAGAGAGGCAGAGAGAGAGAGAGAGGCAGAGAGAGAGGGAGAGAGAGAAGGAGACTGTGACTGGAGACCTGAGGGAGGCCGATATGAACCTGTCTCCCGTCTGCTTTGGTTCCCATGGCAACAAGATAGAGTGAGGGGGAATATGGGTTGTGGAATGTCTGCATCTATCGCTTCCTCTCTGTAAGCATTCACACACAAAGATAGGAGCGAGAGGGAGAGAATACGCTCAGCGAGTCGGGGTGTCCTTCTGTTCGGGTGGCGTTTGAAGGCGGGTGCACACACTCGCGACGACTGTCATCCATGACCCCGATGTCTGCTCGACCCAGTGACACCCGAGCAGCAAGTACTGTACTGAAGTATGATTATTGAGGTACTTGAACTTTACTCGAATACTTCCATTTTCTGCTACTTTCTGATTCTTTTTACTGCACCACATTTATTCAACCCGTGATAGGATTATAAAACACACCATGCATTTTCATAGAGGTTTGCAGCCTCTTTTGGCCTGTGACTTCTTACGGACAACTGTGTTTACTTGGGGGCCTTTTGTTACATTTCCAACTGTTTTATTACCAAATTGCTTTCCCAATTAAGTGGTGCAGACAAATGTGATCACTGCCTGGGTTATGCTCACAGGCAACCTTTTTTTTTTTTTCGTGTACGCGAATGAAGCACTACATTTATGAACCACCGGAGTCACAGGGAGGTGGTCGAGAAGCTGGATGGTGAGCGTTAGTAGTGCAGGACTGTGACACCTGAGACCAGGGTTCACATCTGTCTGTGGTTAGGTTTAGAAACAAAACCACCTTGGTTAAGGTTAGAGAAAGATCATGGCTATGGTTAAATGTTAACAATCACATTGTTTCTTGTGATACTCACTGTGTTTTTTTCTGTAAACCAGACCATGATCTTTTCCTTAAAGGATCCATATGTAATATATTTACTGTATTAAATCATAAGAATAACCATAGCATGACATCAGAGATTAAGGAAACATGCAAATTAAACACTGTCTTTTTCAACAACAATACCGCAGCCAGTCTTTTCTCCTTTGAAATTTCCATTGTGATACGCAACGGCGTTTTTGCTTTTGTCTGTGTGATCCTACCCACTGTCCATATTGACACCCTAAGTTGCCAGATATGAAAGAAATTGGCACACAAACACCGAATCCTACTTCTTTCTTGACAAGACTGCCCTGTGTAGCACACTGCTGCTGAACTAGTGGCCTCCTGTTCTTTATTTGTATTAATGTGGATGAGATTACTCCATGATGTTGCATTGAACGAATGCTGAGGTCCAGGGAAGGCTGTAGTGGGTCTTTTACACAAGGTTGGCGGTTTGATCCCTGGCTCCCACTGTTTGTTTGCATGTGGAAGTGTCCTTGAGTGAGATACTGAACTCTAAGTTGGTCACCAGGTAGCAGGCTGCTAAGTGTTCAGGATGGGTTTGATGCAAATACAGTTTACGTCTTACACCATGTAGGCCTACTCAATACTCAAGGGCGCACTCACACTAGGCCAAGTTGCCCCGTACCGTGCCGAAACACGATTGCACCCCCTCCCCAGCCCCCCTCTGGCCTGCACTCACACGGCCAACCGTGCCTTCTCAGAGTCATCACAATGGAGAACTTTTGCAAGTCGTGTCTGCCCAAATTTCGAGTAAACACTCACATCAGAGCATGTGAGCGGAGCAGATTTTGGACGGAGCGTAGCCGTATGTCCCGCTCTGGTAGCGCTCGCACCACGAATCTGAAGCACTGCCCAAGCCACGTCTTGTCCACGTTGCGTAGCTGTGCTTGTGCTCGTGCACGGGCAACTGTACCGTGCCGAAGCACACCTCGAGAATGGCGTGTAGACCCACAATCGTCTGTAGCTCGGTATCGTGCTGCATTCTGGGCCCACACACTTTTTTTAATGGTCTAATCAAATGCCAATGATTTCATTTAAATCCCTCTTGTAACTGTACACCACTCGAATATTCAATTTCACTGGGGAATACTCACATTTGGAAGGAGAGCTGCCAGTGTTACATAGTGCTGTGTGCTTAAACATAAGCATTAGAAAATGTAACGATGCTATGCTAGTCTCTATGAGTGGACACTGTATCACAAGATCGGATAAATTGGTGGAAATCATCATCAAACATTTTCCCAATATTTTACTTCAGTCGTTTCCTAATTACATTAAATCATAACAGCATTATGTTTCCTTCAAAACAAATTAGTTGTAGCATTCATTTAGTATAAATGACATTTCTATGAGACAGGGTTACAGATATCTGAGTTCTTAGTAGTTCCACCAAAGAGATATTTTCCCCCTAAACTTTTTCTAAATTTTTCAAATTTAAATAACCCGACAATCAATCATCTTTGTGTAACATGGCCTTCCTTGTCATATTTCCTCTGTATTAATCATCTCATGACCCTTCAGATTAATCATGTGACCCTTTGATGTGGCTCAACCACTGGACTAAACAACCAAACTGTACATAAAGTAGTTCAAACTAGATAGAAGAGTAAAATGTTACTTAAACATTGATGCATCATATTAACAATCAAATAATCTCATAATATATCAGCCTGAGTATGTTTGATAATTTGAGTATATGAAGCCACCAGACCCGCGCTCCTGTTATCACTGTAAAGGCCTCCGCCACATAAGGGTTACACACTCGTGCAATCATAAATCCTTCTCGTTAGGAGGCGATCTAATCACTCTCGCCTCTGATTAGTCATTAACAGTCCAGTTAGTGAAATGGTGAGACGCAGGTGGGTGGGCAACAGCTTAGATCTCCGGGGTCCGCCTTGACTCGTTAATGATCGGTTAATTAACATTGTTTTAGTCCTCCGGCTTGTTTACGCTCACCTGCCACGGGGAAGAGTCAGGAAACACTGCTGCAGGGGACAGCAAACACGGGGAGGAGGGGGAAAGACGGCATGGCCGACAGGTGCAAAATGACGTGAAACTCATAATCGAATACAATTTGAAATCAACTGCAGCAAGACCGACTGAAATAGAAACGTAAGACTGCTTATAAGAGAGCAGGACCGGTGGTAGGATTGTGGGAAATACAATAGAAGAGGATAGGCCAAGTGGTTGCATCTCAGTGCATCAACCATCATTAGGGATCCGCAAGGCATGCGCTTCTCTCCGTTACTCATAGCAACACCGCATACCATGATAATAGGCTGACTGATGATTGGTCCGGCTGCCACACTCTGGTAAGTGACCTCACCGCTGTGTGAGTGAGCTCACTGTCTCAGTATTTTGATAACCCAGCCAGTCCTGCCTTTCGACGCAGCATAGCCACCAAACCTGTTAATGAACAAAGTGTGGACTGTTGCAAGCCAACCGAGGAGCCCTGACAACACACATCTACACTCAGGCGCCCCAGTTTCCCTCCAAACCGCTGGCCTGAGGCCAGCTGATTTACTGTATTTTGTTAATACTCTGCGTGTCCATTAATCAGAATTACTGTACGTATCAATGAAATGCATCGCACCTCCAAGCCACCGTATCCCTCCTCTCCGTGTCTACAGCGTCTCTCCACAGCATAAGTCTGTTTATCGAAGCTTTAAATAATGCAGATGGTAATATGATAAGTGAACAGTCAATGTTGGTATCCTGGTTAAACAGACACACACACACGCACACAAATGATGCACACACACCCACGCATGCAGGCAGACAGATGGGCAAACACAGAAATACACACAGCCCTCACACTGCAGTAAATACGACTCGGTTGTTATCCAGTCTTTTAACGTAACACTGGACAGAATTTAGATCTTTTTTTGTGTTGTTTTTCCCATTTCCAAAGTATTCTGGGTTAGTCATGCCAGAGAGTTTCGGTGCTGGAGAGCCAGAACATCGACCTGAAGAGCTTTGCTAGTGTGCATGTCTAATGCAACCCAGTCTGGGAATACTGCCAGTCTACTGTTACTCCACCAGCGGGGTTTATCATACACACATGCACACACCCACACACAGAACCAGAGGGAGGGCGTGCAAGACAGAGAGACAGAGAGAGAGACAGAGCTTTGTGGTGTGTCACTGATCTCCGCTAGCATGCACAAACATGTCCAACGTAGCCTTGCTTGTCAAAAGTCACAAATATGCAGCTCTCATCCCACGATTTTGTGTCCTACGTTCCATATGTCATCCCACAGCGCTCGCCGCCGTAAAAGGCTTCAATGATGCTCTACAGCAACGCACGACATGTGCAGAGAGAGGTCGGGTCCGTGAACGCACCTAACAAGGTCAGAGAGAGAAAGAATAGGTTTCTCGAACAAACCAAACAACTCGTTTGATTTACATTAAAGACCCATTTAAAGCTTCTATAATTTGAGAAATTGTTGGTTTTCTTAGTTGTCTGTCGATGAACCGCTTTGTGTTTGGAGCACTGGTGCAAACAAGCGTGTTCAGTTGAAATCTGCCTTTATTATGGGCCTATTTTGGCATTTTCAAGGTTTTGAGCAAAAGACGCCCTGTTGCTAACTCAAATTGCTAACGCCATCCACACATTCAACTGATCCCTCTCCATCAAACAGCCTCTTCAATAAGAAAAATGTCTCCGTTTGAAAAAGACAGCTTCAATTTGAGACTTTCAGTTCTTAGAGAAGTACATAAACAAGAACACACACACACACACACACACACACACACACACACACACACACACACACACACAACCAGGCCAGCTAATATTGTGTGCAATTAAACACCAATTCATTCAATCCCCAGTTGGCATGATTATACATTTGGGTTAGATTTGAAATGTATCTTGATTAAATATTGAGAAGGACCACTCTCACATTGCATGTTCTTAATGTTTCACTCTTCCTCTGAGGCCGAGGCGCTCTGTGTGTGTGTTTGTGTATCTGTGTGTTTAAAATGCCATTAGCGACCATGAACATTGTTTAAAAACTGGATGTTAACCTGCTTAAAGAAAGGGAATGAAAACTTGAGAAATCTGTAAATTATCTGATGTCTTATAAATATTTTTTTCCACTTATAACATTAAATGTGGACAAATTATGAGAAACATCTGTCATTATAATTCAATGCAATTAAACAACACCTATACATATATTAAAATATGTATCATAGTAGTGTAAAATTACAGGTCTACTTTGCATTAAAGACACGTTTTTCTGTCTTATTCTTGTTTTTTAAGTTATCTTTGAATGATTAGTTTGCAACACTACTATGATAATGTGGGGGTTATAAACACATCGGTTATATGATAAATTAAATTACTATAATTCCAGCACAAACTGATATGTTTGTTACATGGGGGCACTGTTTCTTTAGGGAAACTAACTGATGTTATACATACATTGGGTCAGTTTCATCAGGGTTATCTCAGCGTGAGCTTTACAAGAGAAAACATGAGTCACCAGCTGGAGGTGGAGTTTGAAAGACATGGCCATTTGCCAGGGAGGGAGGCATGTTTGTTTTTTTCAACGAAAAGATGCTTGCATTGTGGGTAATGTAGGATTCAGGGTTTTTGGAACTCATACTGTCAAGAAATTCATATTGCAGCCTTTGCTGCTGTGATTTGTGCTTTTCCTTCTCCCAACTTCTTGGAAGTGCACTAATAAATGGCTGTACTTCTTTAAAACAAATGCAACTAAGTAAGAAAACAGATCAGGACACTTTTATACAGCTGCTGATAATTAGACAGCTTCATAAATGGAGAAATGTTAATTCTACAAGTGGCAGTAACATCCAGCTGCAACTAAATGTCCTTGATTAATAATCTGATCTGTATCAAGAAGATACTGAAATAAAAAAACGCCCCATTACCATGTGACATGGCTGCACAAACAGTCCAACAATGTAAGGTATTCAGTTCGCTTGAGACGAAAGAGAAGCAGCAAAGTCTCATAATTGAGAAGCTGCAACTACAAATTATTTCCAATGATTAATCGGTTGTCAGAATAGTTGCTGATTCTTTTTCATCAGTCATGGAATAACTTAATAATCAGCTCTCAGCAGCAGAGTGGCTTCACTTTATTTATTTAAACATTGTCCTGTGGGAACTTCCTCAGGTGTGATGCTTATATCCAGGATTCTTCCAAGTTATTTCACATACTAGAAAGTTCGATGTGTTCACAAACATCCGGGTAAAACTCCACTATATGCAATTCTATTGGTTTAAATCCACGCTTTAATTGCATTTGTTGTGTTTTCTGTGTTTTGCATACCGTGTAACATGGAGTGGACGTTGGCGTCTCGCTGCTGTCCGACAGTAACATTCTCACTGGCACACAGACCTGACCTAGAATTGCTACTTAGAATTCGGGCTAAACCATCGCGCTGGAACGGAGGGGTGTACAGAGGGAGAGAGAGAGAGGGAGAGAGACGACAGGAAATCTTGACTGGGATGTAATGGAGTAGGACCACTGGAAAGCTCGGGCGAAAGGGGGGGGAGACATATTTCTATTTTATAATGTTCCCGTGATAATGTTGTGATTTGCTCGGTGTGCGGTATGAGTCCGTCGTTCGAGGAAAGCGGAAATTAATCAAACATTCCAGGTGAGTGTTCGTCTTTTAAAAAAAAACAACATCCAGGTGGAAAAGTGTCGGTACCACGGCTCGCCTCCTGGCAACGGGCACACGCGGGTCCTCCTCCCGGGGACATCTCACTCCGGTATCCGTTCTTCTCTGCCTCTGTGTCCCCGAAGGCTGGCTAGCTTAAAAAAAAAAAAAAAAAAAAAAAAAAAAAAAAACCCACGTCGCGTCTGGCCTGGCAGACTGGGGGAGCACCATTTCAACCCGCAAATGCCGATTTTTCCAGCGCACCGAAAGCGGATTATTCACGATGTTTTCAGCATGGTGTAAAACCCGCGGAGAAACATTGGTTTTTACCCCATTATACCGGAGGACCGCCCGTTCTTCGTGGTAAACGAAAAAAAGGATACAATGCAGCATGCATGGTCTGCATTCTTCGGGAGTACCACACCGCTGGTATTGTATTTCCTTTCTTTAAAAAAATGTGTTTGATGTGATTTTTATAAACGCGTAGCGAGATTACAGGCCTCGGCTGCTGATTGTGTCGACCAGCCCCTATCATCTAGCGAGCGATTTAATTGTTACATTGTTAACGGAGCTAGCAGAACTTGAAAATGAACGTTTGCCTAAGGAGGGCCTGGATTGTTTCATTAGCAGACAAAGCCCCCCCACCCCCTCCTCCCAAAAAAAAAAGGGAATCTCATTTTGTGTCTGATTTTTTTTTTTTTTTTTTTTTTGTATGTGTGTGTGTATGTGCTTGTGGCCGACGTCGTTGTTCTCCGCCGCCGTCCAGTGCCTCCCTCTTCGGGGAAGACTTTGTTTGCGCTGGCCGACGCTCCATGAATGCAAGTGCTGAAGTCCTCCCTTCCCCCCCCCCACACCCCCACCCCCCCCCCACACACACACACCAGTTCTCTGGCGAAACAGGAACAACTTCTTTTAGGAAAAAGAAAAAAAAAAAAAAAGTTCCTGGAGTTTCAAGCGCCATGGAATTACTTTGTCCGCCAAGAGCTGTCCAGTGAGGCGCTGAGATTTTAGGAGGAGGGGGGAAGTCTAGTCTGTAGTTGTTGTGTGCTTTACGTTATTTAGCAGAGTTTGAGCTTTGTACATGTCTTGTGTGTGTGTGTTTTTTAAGGACGACTTCCTCGAGTAGGCCTGTTCCGTGAGTAAGTTGTGTGCCATTGTGCTTGTGTTACACTGGCAAAACACGAGAATGTCTTCTATTTTAGGTTTTACCCATGTTTTTTTTCTTACTCAAAAAAATCCTAAAACCTTTTAGTAAAAGACATTTGATGCACACAGATGATAGTTAATTATTTTTCCCTTTTTCATAAAACATTCTGCATGGACTCAGCACTATGTGTTGCCTTACTGCTTTGGTTTTCTCCATCATAATACATAGAGGAAAGCATGAGGAAAGAGAAAATCTCAGTGGCTTTTGTGCTTTGCTGCAGTTTGCCTTCCAGTCCTTTTTGGCTGATGCTGTTATCCCGAGCGACCTCTGACTTAGCAGGCATGGGGTTCGGCGTCGTGTCCGAGGACCGTCGCCTTGAAGCATCTCGTCGTTGAGATGGAACTGCAGACCTTCCAGTTACAGGACTCATGGTCTCCTCAATTGCTAGGCAACACTGTTGTCTGACACAGACTTGTATCTGGTAGTCCTTTTGATATTCATAATTTCTCTGGTCACTGCTGCTACCTTATTTTCTTAGCACTATTGGAGTGTCACCTCTCCAGTCCCACCGTGGATATCTGGAGGAAGTCCTCTTGGATGCAAAGAAGCTCTTGTTGGAGTATCACACGCTGTTTTCTAGTCCCCTATGTGTGCACCAGTCGATAACTGAAGTATAAATGAGTGTTCGGGGTGAAAAGGTGAACGTACACCGGTTATTGTAGCCCCTAATGACCTGAGCTTTGCGCCGGTTATGTGTTTTGCTCCATGTTGGTCTTGTCAACACGAGTGTCTTGAGTGCTTTTCCTTGCCGTTTGCTTGTCTGTGTTTCACCCGATGAGCAAAGTTGTCTCCCTCTGTTCCAGGTGTGAATGACTTGTGGCTGTAAGGTGTCGTGAGTGGGCCAGGTTCCTGCACAGCCTCAGCGGCTGACTGCTGGGAGGAGTCTAGTGGAGAGCAGAAATCAGTGCCCAGGGGACCTGAGGCCTGGTTCTCCATATGAGGCCCTGCTGAAAGGGCAGGGGGGCTTCTGAGGTAACCCAGCTCAACTCTCGCTCTTTTCTTTTTCTTTTTTTTCACACTTTATCACAGAGTTTCTTTCATACAACACACATCTCCCCTGTTCTCAAAAGTGTACACCCATGACACTTTGACTGTGCATAAATGCTGTTCTCTCATCCCCATTTTTATTGCTTTAGTTCTAAAAAGAGGTGGACCGATAGTGGGGTTTTGAAGGCAAATATAACATTTTAGAGCAGGAAAAGGGCGCTTAGTCGTCGGCCCCTACCCCTGCCGTGGATTGGATTGTCGGAATATGTTCTATGCTCTGTTCTGTGGCAAATGACGGACCAGGATTACTTCTGTTGTTCATCTGTTACCATGCTAAATGCTACTTTTAAAACCATTAATGCTCATGCTTATTCTCGGGGGAAGGGTCCTAAAGTGTGCGATTTCATGACTAGATTGTTACGTGGCGGGCTTATTGGGCAGAGAGAACGCCGTATTGGTAAGTAAGTTAAAGTAACTATTGAATGAATTATTTTGTCGTGCATCGTGTCCAAAAGACAGTGTTGCAATATATATTTGAGAGGCGCCGTTTGTGGGAAATTAGCTGAAAACGGGTCAGATATGACCTGAAAACCACCTGTCAGCTCGATGTAGAATCAGCTGTTCACCGGGACGGCAGAGTTTTAGCCCACACTTACGATTAAAAAAAAAAAAAAATCCCTAAATAATAAATATCTAAAACGTAATTTTAAAGCCTGTCATTCATTCATGGCTGGAGCTCACCCACCGCGTCTTGAAGTTTGAGGGTCACTTCATGGGGTCTTTAGCAGTTGCTCAGATTATTATCAGAATTTAATCACATGCACGCAGATATTTTCAGTAAAAGTGGAGCCTCCATGTCAAACGGTGATGTACATCCCTGTGTAACTGGTGGAGACCGTCGGGAGTCTCTCATACGGGGAGAATGATTGAATAAGGTGGTTGACTATTTGTTGTTACTGTATGTAGGAATCAGAAATCTATCTGTCAGGTTTTCCACCATCATTTTAAAACATAAATGTATAAATAATCGCAGCAAACACTTCTTACCTGCACTCTAAAACAAACCGGTGTCATAACTTGATATCTTAACAGCGCTGTGATGCAACAGTTCAAGCCAGGCACGGGGTCTTCCTTACATCAGTCAGTATCTCTTTGACATGTATCTACGGATGTGCCTACGTCGACGGCTGCAGCGTTGACGAGAGAGGCCTTGAATTGTAGAGTGCTCACCCCCCGTACAACCACGTTTGATGCGCAGGCGAGCGTCTCGAGGAAAAGGACCTCGCTGCTCGGGTCTATCAGTGCGATGTTTGGTCTTCTTCTCACATCTGCGCATGCTGAGGACACAACATGGTCGAGGCGCTCTTCCTGTCCACGCTGTGTATTTATCGGCTATCTAATCCGAAGCGCGTGAACCAAAAACCACAGCGAGGTGAAGGACGCAGGGAAGTGGATATTGATGTAAAGTGGCTAAGGATTTCTTTTACTCCCCTGTATGTTAGCCTCTCATGTTTCCATGCAGTTGTTTGCTTCATGGGTTTTCTAATTAAAACTCGCACGGCTTGCGTTGTGTGTGACGTGGAGGGATGTGTTGAAGAGGCGGTTTGTCTCATTGCTTGTGTAGCGGGTGGCAGAAGGCTCCCCTCCCTGTTCAAACAGTAGATTAATCCCAAGTGTGTTCGTTTTTGTATGCTTGGAATGTTTATTTTCACTCTTTTTCCCTCATTCTGCTCCTAAACTAAATAATATACATCCATTCACAATGAGTTAAGGAATTTAATTCATCAGTAGAATGACACCCACGATAGACAGACCTTCATAGTACAGGAATTCTGTAGTATTCCCCAGAGAGAAGGAGAAATACTATTTGGTTTAGTCTACTTTGATATTGCCAGCAGAACATGACTAATATGTTACTATAATACACAAATAGAGAATTCACCTATTTTATTCATAGAGGATTTTTTCTCCTTTTTTTGTGCATTTGTTTCCCTGTTTGAAGAAAGTAACTTGACATAAGGCATTTAACATTCCTCAGTTTGGAGAAGATAATTCGAAACACCTAGATTTAACTGTTTGAAGACATAATATGAGCTATGAAGCTGATTGCAGACGAGGCTTAAAATAAAAATGTGATTGCTGTGTCGATTGATTGCTGCTAATATTGTCCATTTTCCCCGTCAGTATCCTAACATCCAGTAATCTTCCTTGTCAATTGAAATAATGGTGATCTGTTCTTGTACACTGAGCGCCTTTAGCAACTTTGTTAGATTAATCCGGTATTGACGGAGATGTGACCAATCCACAATAAATTCAATTTCTTTCAATGTCGGGGAAAAATTGCAGCACAGCACAGTTTTATAAAGCTTTAAAAATTTAAAAAATCAGTTCCTCTAAGTGGTGGATTACACAGACAGAAAGAATACGTGAACTGGTGTTGGTTTGGTAGGAAAAAGTGAAATCTGAGTACCCTTAAAAAGAATAATTGCAGAAGCAACACTGGACCAATAACAATAAAACATGAAAAAATGTGATTACAATTTAGAAGGCATGTGCAGGGTTAGATAATGGGTGTTATGGTGGTATTAAAATAACAACAAAAAATCAGGGTTCAATAAATAATGTCTCATTGTTTTAGTAGCACGGACACCAGTTACTCAAAACCAAATGGTGTTAAATGATTTTAAAATGGATCAAAATTGCAGAAATATCTATTCCTTAATTTATAGCAGCATTTTTCAGCAAGTGGAAGAATAAGTGCAACTGTTGTTTTCTGTATTTATTCATTTGTTCAAATTCCACGCCGTACAACATAGAGTAGCCATCGCTTAGACGTGTCATAAAGACAGATTATAATAATAAAGGAAATTGTGTACACAAGGCTGCAGGATGTCATTTTAAAACAAATCTTGTAGCACTCGAAGGACCAGCTTCTAGGAGTAAGTCTTTACAGTTTAGTGTGTCTTTCCGAATGTTTACAGCTATTAATATGAATGTGTTTTTCTACGAGCTACATTTCATATCTCTTTTTAGTGTAGGAGGAGGTCTCAGTCTGTGTGGATGTGCGGTGGGATTGTTGCCCGTACAGGATCCTCAGGGACGTGTCTGGCTGAGTCAGAATGTACCTATAATTCTGCTTTCATGTACCGCTGCTGTGATTGACACTTACTGCACAGACATGCTGCTCCCCGAGGGGAGGGGGGGCCCTCTCAAACAGTGCAGCTCTCAAGTGGAACCCGGGGGCCATGCTGACCCGCAGTCACCCCAACTATCTATGTAAAAGCTGCCAGCCATGCGGAGGTGCTCTCTAGCTACCGGATTGACTGTAGTTTGTCTCGTTTAATTAAGGAACCTGTAATGATTAAGGTGATATTTTGGCCACCACACCTCCCTGGAATTCTTATAAATGTATTTCTTGCCCATGTGCTCTCCAGCAGGAAGAAGATGAAATTGCTGATTTTTCCGCAATTCTTTTCGATTAACCGTAAAACTTGGTGCATGTGACACAATTTGAAGAGCTTGGTTTGAGTTTGAAATTAGTTTTCTAACTCTACAAACCAGTGAAAAGCCTCCACCAGCTACCGCTTCAGATCTTGGTCGTCAAGTGTGACTACAAGTGACTTCAGTGTAAATGAAGGAAGGGAGCTGCTCGTTATCCAGGCCTTTTTAGTTGAGCTCCCGCTATGTGACGCTTTATATGCCAGTGTGGTGCAGAAAGCTAGTTTGTGAGGAAATAATGCTCTACAGATGCAAATAGCATATAGAATAGTACTGCAGTACGCCAGTTAATTGGTAATTATTAGTATTATTATTACTGATTTTGATGTAGTCACCAGAAATTCTGGCTTTGCATCTCTTTTTGTTGCCACCAGTTGCTTGTAATTACTGTCTGATCAATATAACATGAACGAGCCACGAATGACATGTAGAAGTTTGTTTCCACTGCTATAGGCGGTTACCAGCAGGGACCTCACAATATATGATAATGCTAACATGCTAACATTGGCGGTGCTACGTGTGATGCTACAATTCTGTAATGTTGTGGTTTGATAGGATTTTCGGTGTTTTGTGGTTGCTTTAGTATCGGATTATGTGGAGCAGATAATTGGAGCCAGCGTGTTGTCAAATTTACTGGGACGTGTCTGGATTTTGTTGGGCAGGCAAATAATCAGATTAATTCCCTCCTTTCTGCTTCTACAGTGTTTAGTTCTGCATGGTGTCAGGCTGGATGCACCTGCACGGGGGTTGTTTTCAATCCATAATTTATTTTGTTTAACAGCAACTGTAATCTTATCCTGTGGGGAGAGAAAAAAAACAAACGATTCCAAAATAGTGCCACACCTTAGATCTGAACAGCTCAAATCTTCATCCTCCATCTTTGTTTTTTTTTGCTGACTGCCTGGTCATTTCAGCCATCTCCTAATATACTCATAAAAAAACAAAGTGAATTTATTTTCCGTGCTTTTCAATTGTTTTCACCCACCGTGAACGTAATGAAAAATGTCTCAAACATACAGAGCAAAAGTGTAAATTCTCAAGTCCATCTTCCTGTCCAAATAAATGTTACCATCCCCCTCCTAGCCACCAACGTTTTTCAAGAGCGGCTACTAAAAATATTCAACCATACGAGAGGTGTGACAGCGGCGTCATCCCGTTTCCTGAGGAGATTCGGTGTTAAGAGTAGAAGAGGAAGTTCAGCGCGTCTTCAATATCAGGATTAATGGGCAGATCGCGTTTCAAGCCAATTTGCTTGGGTTATATTGGCAATGTACTGTGTGCTTTCAGCATTAGCATGTGGGTAATAACTGGGTAGACATGTCTTGTTGCAGAGCATTCATAGTTTCAGAGACACGCAAGCTTACCACTCATGGGAGCAGCAGATGCCATAAACTCGTAGCGCGGTTCTTCACGGCAACTCCTAGACATTATTGGGACGGCTAACTGCTGCCGCGTGTGGTGCATCCATGTGCAGTAGTATGAGTACGTGCATGTATATTGCTTTCTGCCTTTATGTGTAATTGGGCAGGTCTTAGCCAGTGTGTTTAAAATTCCATGGGAGTGACACACACATGCAAACTGGGGTAATTCAGGGACACGGTCTGGCTCATATTCTCTCCACAGTGCTAATTTCGCTGTAAGACAGAAGATGGCACGGCACATGTACAGCCTGTGTGTTTGTGGGTTTTCTGCTTTGAGTAAAATACATCTGATTGTTTGTCATATCAGGTCAGTGGCGATGCCTGAACCGTGTCACATGGTCCGTCTTAAATTTTCATTCTTGCCCCGACTAATGTTCTTGGTGCTATAAATGGAGGTTTTGCACTGTGTGGGTTGTATTGACGGCTGCTTCTTATGTGAATATATGTTCTTTATGTGCTTTTTGTTGTACATTGATGACACTCGAGTAATATAATTGCGAGTTGCGTGCAAAAAGGGCCTTTTGACCAGTAAGTGAGGACCACGCTGCTTTACACTTTACCTCATTGGTCTGCTCGGCCGCTGAAGGGCCTGGCCGTTGGGATTTCCCACAATGCTTTTAGCCACAGGGAGACGTCCTCCCAGCATGAACGGGGGAGGAATGTGGCCCCGAGTGTGGGAGCGAACGTCAGGGTGGAGGGAGGGAGTCACGGACCAGAGAGCATGGTCAAGGGAAGGGAGGAATGAGGGGGTCTGCACAGAGGGCAGCAGAGATTCTCTTAAGCAAATTGAGTTCCTGTTTGGCTTTAACCTCAAATTAGAGGAAGAAAGTGTCCGAGTAGAGGTAAGCCTACCTCTACCCAATTTAATATAAAAGAAGATCCAATCCAAGTCGATTCAAACTAGGTCTGTAGTAGACCTGAGGATGATTAGGACTACATCCATTCAGACCCAAACAGACACCACAGACAGGTAATTGGTAATGCAGCATGATGACCACAAATCAACTGTAGCCTAAAAACACACACTTTCTTCTAACATATCAGAGCTGGCAGTAGAATCCATCCCTGTATTATATACAGATATATTGTGTTTCGGGGCCCAGATCGACTTCACGTGATCTGATCTGAGCTTCGTCTCGCGTCTCACTTAGTGCGGTGAATCAAGCAGACTCCTCGTCTATCTGGTTGAAGTTAATGGGGCCATTGTTTGCAACGCTAATATCTTCAACCCATTGAAGTTCGACCAGTTTGTGGTTGATAAGTCGTAATATTAAGCCAAAGACGGCATGGTTTAATGTGCCTGATTACAGAGGAAATCTTGCTGCCTCAGGACTGCGCACATAGCGTAGGTGTTTGTCTTAATAGGTCAGCTTCAGCTCCGCTCATGATTTTCATTTGGCTTTCTTTGCTTGCACGTGTGCTACCAGCGGAGGAGAAAATTAAAAATAATTTTCCAGTCAAGTTGTCTGATATTGACCATCCAACCTGTAATTATATGTATTTTATGTAATGGTAAATGTGTACCATCCAATCTAATTTTAGCATTACATTTATGGCAACAAATGAATATAATATTGACACAAATGAGCCTAATGCATCTGACACTGGCAAGCGTTTGATACTGACATCCACCCACGCCTGTCTTGTTAGAGAAATGATGGCACGTTGTTGCCAGTTACCGTCTCTTTGTCTTGTATTCTGCAGAAAGGTGTGTGTTTGTAAGACGCACCCACTTAGCCAGAGATCCAGAGATGCAGGGCAGATGGACAGAGATGGAAGTGCATGGTGAAGTGTGTGTGAGACGGAGATCAGAGCAGGCTGGAGTGCTGAGTGCCAGTCCTGCTGCTGGAGCTGGCCGCCACACATGGCACGGTGCCCAGGCTGTGCCAGCAGATGTGTCACTAGTGAGTCAGCTGTGTGTGTGTGTGTCTCAGACACAGACACCCACCCGCACACTGTGAAGAGAGCGACTTGTGTAATAACCCCCCCCCCCCCCCCGCCCTCCTACGGGTAAATCCGTATCCCAACCCTTTCCCATCCTCCTGCTTTCACTGCCACTTCCATCACTGTGATGGACATGGCTAGACTTCTGTCAGCATGATATGATACGACAAAATGTGACATTACACACATGTCGCCTCCCTGGGGATGGAGGGGCATCGTCTGTGGACCAGTGGAAGGGATGAACCGAGGATGGGGGGAGTGAGAGTTGTGGTACAAATGCAGGACAGGCAGACCAGCGGAGAGTGTGTGGGGGGGGAAACTTGAGCGAGCGAGGGGGCAAAGACTAAGAGTGGAGACGGATGGAGACGTGTAGCTGTTGTACATTGGTAGCAGTTAAGAGTTTGGAGAATGCGGAAATGTTCATTTTGAATATTTCTGCGGCTAGGAGTGAAGTCATGCTTATTTGAGTTGTGTTCATGTGTGAGGGCCCTTGTTCCCGTCATGGTACATATGCATTATGTTAAACCTGTGGTGTCACAGCTCTATCTTTAGTGACACTTAACATTCCTAACATTCTGCAAGTTCCAAGCGTGAGTCATGAGACGCTATCAGGGTGTGGCGTGTTGGACTAATGTTCTCGGAGAGCCACCTCAACAGATGAGCTTGCAGGTGTGTCCTCGGCCAGGGTACTGTGGGTCGTTCAGCAGATCTTTGCTTGTTTTTTTGTACTTTCTTTCAGTAGAGTTAATGCAATTAGCTCCACATGCAGTTAGTTACTGGTTCCCTAGCAGCCAGACATGCATGTGTGGGGACGAGCTGTGGTAAGGAAACTGGTTATTCTCAGGGTAAAACTGGGTTTACTTGCTTTAGCAAAGTCAAATTTGAGCTTGGGTTCCTCAATATTGTAGAAACCTGTAAGAGTATTTTGAAAGTAACTCAGCACTAGCTCCAAAAGTTGCCAAATTCCGTGACAAAGGTTTTCTAAAACATTACCCACCCTAGTTTTAAGAATAAAGAAGCTTATTTATATTATAAAACGTTCGATTCATTAAGAATAAACCACACCCATCTTCACTTCAATATACTTTGTTGTTTCAGTCTTTTTGTTGTTAACCAGTCTTTATGAGCCTGCGCTCTAAAAAAAAGAAAACCCTTTTTGTTTGTTTTATCTAGAATTATTACAAAGTTCTTGCACACCAGAAAGTTTCATGTACCGAGAACCGAAACCAAAATATCCAGCACACTGTCGATCAATTGCACTCACTTTGTTTATGACATTTCAGTCCTCGCATCAGAAAAATGGGCACGATTCATGTCACAAGGGTAAAACGGGAAGTTAACGCACACCGTGGTACCTTGTGGGAAGACTCCACTGTTCTCTCCTGCTTTTGATCCTGTGACACTTGCTCTCAAGACACCGATGCCTGCATTAAAGCATTGGCTCGGGAGGATTTTTGACATTTTAGCGTGCCATTGTCTCATTATTACCACCTGTGGCTGCTTTTCAACAAGCTACTCGGCTTGCTTTAGATTTTAATTATTTTATTTATACTTTAAATGCACCAGACCTTTAAATCCTCTCGTTACGGAGCGACTTGAGATTTCATATGTGGTAATATGATCTTTATGAATATTGGGCACATGTTAATTGTGCCCTTGTATAAAGAGATGGAAAGGCTTTTCTGCTGCTTCTTCAAACTGCATGGTTCCTTGCTGATGGCTGTGTGTGTTTTTTTTATTTGTATATTATTGCAGAAAACCGAGGAGAGGTGGAAATAATAATGTGTCTGATATTGGCCTAAACAAATAATGGACGAAAAGAAATTCTTGAGATGGAGGCTGAGCAGACGGAGAGTGCGTAGGGGAGCGAGAGAGGGAGAAAGGGAGAGCAATACGCCATTGTGACTGAACTGCAAAATGGGATTTGCATAAATAAGGCTGAAACATCAGCAGGCCCCCTTTACTGCCAACAGCAGGTCTGAGATGAGGGAAGAGAGTTGCGTTTGCACTTGTGTGTTTCCCCCCCTCGTCTTTTTTCAAATAATGACTCCGTAGCATCCAAAATGTATGCCAGTGGACTGGTTTGGCAGCAAAGTCGCCGTCTCTTTCCTCTTATTCACACACCTTTAAATCCCGCCCACACCAGCAGACACTCCGCTGGCATAACGCCTCCCCCTCAGTGGAATTTGGGTGACGTAGCAGGGAAGGTCTACTCTCTTCACTGCGTAACCGGCGTACGATAACTGTTACATAAGCATGAAATGAAATGCTCCCTTTTAGTGCCACCCGCATTTCGAAAACCCAAATCTAATTGAATTGAACTATTTTCTGCCCTCTTTTCAAGTGGAACCTCATATTTCTATCGGAGGCAAGAAGCTCATTTTTATAGCCTCATTATACTGTTTTCCCATTAACTTGCATGCACTGCAGCTCGCTGTGTGTGCTGTGATAGACAGTTCAGCGTCTTTACTCTTTACTGGAGATAGAGGAAGAGAAATCTCTGTGATTACCTCGACTGTGTTTCGGTGTGTGTGTGTGTGTGTGTGTGTGCGGGCAGGCTGGCAGTGTGCACGCCTGGTGTGTGTGTCGGTGCTTTACTTATGACAGTCATGTCAGCAAGCTCCCCAATTAGTGTCTTGTTAGCGTGCGATTGGAGGGAGCGGGTGATTGACAGGTCCTGCTGTTTGCCTCTGTATGCATGTACATACTCGCATTACACACACTTGTGTATGATTGGGGTTTAGGTTTAGATAAAACCCCTCGAGGGCATACGTGCTAGTTAGGGCTGAATAAGATGGACGGCCGCTTCTTTGATATAGTCAAACGAGATCTCCTTGAGCAAACTGAACACATTTTCCACGGGGCTCCAGAGGGCTGCCATGTCTCAAGGCCCCTGTGGTACATCATCAGGGGCTACGCTCGACTCTGCACTCACCCCACAGAGGAACAATAATCCCTCCACTTGAGTCAGGACAGCAGAGTCGCCACCCACCCACGTACGGCCACAGCAGGCCGCAAACGCGCCTTTTAAAACACAACACGACACTGTGCTTCAAACACGGTTCTTTTCAGCTGGCCAGGCAGCGTCCGATGCCCCCTCCCCACACACCTTTCTGATGTGTGAATGGACTGCGTCTGGCAAAATTTCTCTAATAGCTGAAATTAAAAATCCAACATGCCTGCCTACCTCACGCAGGGATTGGCCAATTTCTCTCTCAAGCTGTCCTCAACTGCTCTATTTTGTTTTTTGGACTGCAAATTAGAGCCCGACCGATATATTGGCAGGCCGATATTATAGGCCGATATTAGGCATTTTCCAAACTATCGGTATCGGCATTTAAAATGGCTGATAAATGAATACGAAACACCCACATAGAACTTTTTATAAGTTATATTTATGAAGCTTAACAAGTCTTTTAATAATGGTAACTTTGTGTTTGGTTGTTGTTGTTATTGTGTTTTTGTTCAAAGGACTTTAAGTTTTATATCTTAAGTTTGTATTTTTATACATTTTTTTTTATCAGAACTTTAATATATTTTGATGTTCCGTTGTGATGATAAAATAAACAAGTTTATTTTTAAACAGCAATATCATATTTTTGTGAAGACTCATAAATAACTACAAATAACTAATGTTAGGGAAATATGTTAATGTTTTATTACGCGTTTCTGAAATAAGAAAAGAAAAGAAATATCGGCCGATATATCGGAATATCGGATTTTTAAATCAACAAACATTTGTATCGGTATCAGCCTTCAAAATCCTTTATCGGTCGGGCTCTACTGCAAAATAGTGTAATGCCTTGAATGTGACAGACGTGATTGGACAACATGTTAAATAAGTTGGGTTGAAGCATAATCTTTTTTTTACACTTAGCACCCACACTCACTTATGTGCCATTTAAAGCAAAACTCTAAGCACTTGCATATTAGTGCTGATTACGCCTGCGGTATATTTTGAGGGAGGTACGCTACTAAAAACAATTACCTTCGTGTTGTTCCTATGAAGACTGAAAGCATTTACTGTAAGTCGCTTTGGACAAACGGATATAATGTATGATTAGAACGTGTGCTGTTGTATCCCCATAATGTGTCTTGTAAGGAGTTGTCGGCAATGTTTTCCCTTCCTGTCTCCTGACTGTCATTATTGACAGAGTTGTGGTTCAGTGGCGTGTCTTTTCCACTGTGACTTATGCAAGTTAATGCTTCACTCGATGACATTACTGCGAACAGCAAAATCAAACGGCGTCTTTCTCCTCTCGTCCTCTCTCGACTTCCCCTAATCGAAAGTCTGCTTTAGCCAAACCCAACTCGAGCACGACTGCTGATGTGACACAAGTAGAAAAAGTCCGTTCTGCTGAGAGTGTGAAATTATTGATGGACAAGATTTAAACTGAGGTCCATAGTTTGCGTGAAACCCCTTTTTATGTGAGATTTCAGTCGATTCCTGTGTTTGCTGCACATCACCGCCGCAGAATTACTCGCATGTAATTGTGTGTTTGCTGGTCCTTGTTTCCACAGTTATGTATCAAAGGATGATGTGTCGCAAAATAGAAACATGTTATTTCACCAGAATAGGTCTTGTTTTGTTGGAAACCAACATTGAGTCAAATCACAAGTTCCGCAATAAATAATCAGCCAATTCCTTCTCCGAAAAAGCCCCCACTCCAGTGTCACAAAGTGTATTTTTATGTTGAAAGGTTACTCTAATCAGTGTAATTTGGAGACACAAGGCTCCTCTGTGCTTCCCCTCTCCGTCCCCGTGGAGAAGCCAGCCTCTGCTCGTGTTCAGCAGTGATTTGTGTGCCCTGGTGGTTGTAAATCACTTCTCCTCAGACCCGCGAGAGACGAGTGTGCTGCTGTAGCAGGAGTCAGTGTATTCGTCTGGTTACCGGTGACCCCCCCTCCCCCCTCCCTCCCCTCCCCCCTTTTAACCTCCCACCAAACACTCCACCTCCTTCTCCCCAGGGGAACTCTGGAGCCAGTTACAATGTTGAGTGTTTTGGAAGAGCTCCTAAATATTTTCAGGATGACAATGTAATGTGACTGACTGGGCCGCTCGCTCTCAAACAGGATTCTCATGCAATACTCGTGCTCAACACACACACACACACACACACACACACACACACACACACACACACACACACACACACACACACACACACACACACACACACACGCACACACACACGCACACACACACACAGTGGTGAGTTTGGACCACAATACCACCTCTCCCACTGCACTGTTTGTTACAATTTAGTGCTGGTGTTAATGCTATACTCCGCCTTAAGTCTGAGCAGTAGTATGAAAGACTAATCTGACTGATGTTGGATCTTGGATGTTCTAATGCTAGAAATAATATTGATATTTACGAAGTTGAAACCTGTTTTTTTAACTAGAAAAAATTGTGGTGCTCTCCGTAAAACACAAATGCATCTTTGGCGTTCTTCTGCTGCATTTTCTTGTAACTTATCGGCCGAGATATATGCACCATACAAGCTGTTTTGGCCATTTTAGCGGACTAGCGAAAGGTAGCGGCATGTTACAGACACATATGTGTTTGAATACACTGATTCAGTTTGCCCCATCAGCTGTTGACGTTGGTTGCTTGTTACTCCAAGCACACAGATGAACAGTGGAGATGGAGGTAAAGCTGAAGGAGACTCCTAAGAAAGTTTCTTTGAGCATTTTCAAACGATATTGAAGTGTCCAAGTAAATTGTATTGGTTTTTGCAACTAATGTCAAAGTGTGAATTAATGCCGACCAAAACCAAAAGACCAATTTTTAACAGCCACCTTTCAAGCCTACACAAGTACATTGATATTAAAAAGGTTTTGGGTTGAGTGTCACACTGAGGTTGTTCAGACAGTGGCCATTTTTCCAGTGTTCTTAACGGTTCCTTTTTCTTTTCTTTTCTCTCTCAACAGTGTGCCCAAGGGCCTTTGAAAGCCCCCTTGGGGGAGTTTCATAAATACACGCCGAACAAGAAAAGACTCCTGGACCAGTGTTATTGTTTTTAAACACTTACACACACACACACACACACACACACACACATACACACACATTTACACACACGTGCGCGCACACCCAAACACACAGACAAGGACATAGAGAGAATGTTGGAGGTCCAAGAGGAGAGGCCAGCGGCGGCAGGTACAGCAGCGACACATTTCAACAAGAAGGAGCGAGGGAAGAAAGAGCGAGAGGAGGCCAAGGACGGTCGGGGAAACCTCTCCAACATCGGGAATCCTGTTCCCGGCTCCAGGAACGTGCGCGCCAAAGCGCCGCTCACGCACACAGGCAGTCCTCACCAGCTCATCACTCCACCCTGTTCTGTAGTCCTGGGAGCCCCATCAATGCACTCCAATAGGCTGAAGAACTCCCCGTCCACCAACACGCAGAGGTGAGTAGATCTTCCCACTGACCACCTGTGGGTCTACTGCTGTGATGGTGGTAATAATAAGCATCCCGATGATTGTTTCACAGCCTAATCAACCAAACACTGATCTGAATGCTGATGAAAATTGTTCATTTAACCCAGTCGTTCTGTAACAGCAGCACTCCAGCAGCAGTAGTAAAATTTCAACGGCACTATGTTAAACAGATCATTTTTATGGCTGCATGACATGGTTGTCGCCAGTGACACTAAATCAAGTTTTTATCCGAGGCATTGTTATGTACTACTAACAGCTTTTGACTGAAGTACTCGGTTGTCTTTCCCCATCAATAACGTATAAATAGACTTCAATGGGGAAGCACAAGCTTGTGTCCAGTACATAAAGCTGTTTCAAGTAATTAAAACAAAGAATCTCACATTACTAAAAAATAAAAACACATCATCTGTCAGTGTGTATTAACAGTTGGGAAGGGAGAACGGATACAGACACCCGACCCTCTGTTCAAAACAGAAGCATGTGGTGAAAAACTGGTCTCTCTTTAAAATCAGAAACAAAGAGGCTACTTGTATGGAACCCTTTTCTGTTAAAAAAAAAAAGTGTCTTTGACACTTTGCCGTTCAGCAAAGTGTCAAAGACCATGTTAAGCAGTCTTATGGCTGATATGGTGGTTGCAGAGTGATTGGTGCGTCCCTCACACCAGTGTTTGGTATGTTGTGAAACCCTCTTCTTGCCATTTGCAAGGTGCATAATGTGCTGAGATTTGATTTTTGAAAAAGCTGATCAGGGTCAAGTCTACAGAAAACTTCAGCCAAGGCCCTAAAGCAGCATTTTAGTCATACTTTATTAATCCTAATGGGGAAATGTGACCCGTCGCAACTATTTAAGAAAAGCAAGCAACCATTTTTAAAGCTAGTGGCTTGATCACTTATCACTTAACATGCATGTTTTTGATGTTGGACGCAAACACAAACGCAAGAGGAGGCCTTCTTGTTTTAGGGTGTATGCTAGCTAACATGCAGCCATGGTAAGTCCTTACCAAGTGTGTATACATGGTATGAGCAGCAATGAACTTAGCGGTGCACTTTGGCCTTACCGGTGCAGTTTAGCAAGCAAGTGTAGGTCCGGTATAATACAGATCCAAGATGAGCTCCTCAGCTTCCTTCTTTTACCTGGAAGGTCTTGATGCATGATCCAAAGCTGTTCTAGGGTCAGGGAGTACACTGAGGTTGGAAGTTTTCCCTGCTGACTCATGGTTCTGGAGCCTCTGGAAACAGCTGTCTGGACTGCCAAAATCCTGGCTGTGCCTTATTTTTCTACTAGCTGTGTGTCTCTGTGAACGTATATTAAGTGTTGTTAGGCTACGACTCTGCTTTTCGGACATGTTGGCATTTGTTTTCATGCTACTTGTACAAGTTTTGTGTGTGTGTGCATGAGACGGCGAGAAAAAAGAGACACAGAAAGAGATTAGGGTGTGGTGAGGGAGTTCTCTGCCAGTTGAATGTGTCTTGCCTGAACTGAACTGCTCTCATTAAGCAGCAGTCATTTGTAGATGGCACGTGTCTCTACAGTCTGTCTTCAGATTTAACTGTGCACAAGGAATTCCTTATACCAATAATCTAATAACCAAATGTCAGATGCCATCATGACATTGAGCTAACAGTTTGCAAAGGGGGGGAAAAAAGTGCAAAAAGAACAATAATTTCCTTTCTGCCTTCTCCTTTTATTATTTATGACTTTAATATTTATTTTCTCTCCTCTGTCAGCCCTAAACCGAAGACGGAGGCCATGGTACGCTCACCTCCCGTCATGTCCCCCTCCACTGCCACCCAGATGGACTCTAAAATGCCCAATCAGGGTAAACCAGGGAGCACTGGTAGCCAATCACAGCCCTCACCCTGTGACCCCAAAACCCTGGGTTCCAAAGGGGCTCAGAATGTGACAGGGGGCATGGGGCTAAAGAATGGGCAGGGCCTGACCTCTGGCCCAAGCTCCAAGGTTAAAGTCAAAAGGGAGAGAAGCACCTCAGTGGAGTCGTTTGAGCAGCCAGAGAGCGGCACGCCTACTAGTGAGGAAAAAGGTAAGAACCATGGTCGCCAGAACTCATTATTATTTGACTATCTTATGTTCAGCAGCAAGCTGGGATCAGAATTTGTCCAGTCGTTCTGAGGGTGCATCAGTTAATTTGAATCTGAGACTATTTAACATGTTTTATTTTCACCAGAACGATTTTAATATAAATAGTTGAACTAAGGTAGGTGGGCAAAGTTCATGAGTGTCTTGATGATGTTTTTAGTAGCTGTGCTTTCATACTTTGTTACCAAACATTTGTTCATAATGATTATTAATAGAATGCATTGACTGCTTAAACAGTGCCATGTCTGCAGTGCTTCAGTTGTGACTGTTGCTATGCATCTGGTAATACTAACACACATCATTTATTCCTGTAGAGGTAGTTTATCAGATTGATTCAGCACTGATTAATGGAGGAAACAGCACAAATTCTCCCTAATCACAGCCCATAGTTGGTTTGTTGTTTCTTATATCCTGTGCCACTGCATCATTTTGTTTAGAAATGTGCTGTACATAGTTATTTATCTTCGTCTGGAGAGGCAACCGTCTTTAATAATAAACTCGTCGCTAGCACAGATAAACCCAAACCCACTGATGGTTGTGTGTGTGTGTGTGTGTGTGTGTGTGTGTGTGTGTACAGACAGCAGCAGGGTGAAGAGGATGTGTGTGGCAGAGAGGAGGCAGCCGTACAGTGGAGCCGACTGGTGCTCTGGGGGAGAAAGTGACGAAGATGACAAAGGATTCTTCAGTAAGTGTGTTAACGTGCGCATCCAAGCATGCATAGCATTCCCTCTGCTGATCAACTTGACTTATGGGCGCTCCTCAGTTGAACTACATTACCCATAGGCCTGCGCCGGTCCTAAAGCCACGGTCTTCCCTGTTGTCTTCCTGCAGACTGTAACTCCAGTGATGTGAAGCCCCAGGACTCCGTCACACATTCTACCTCCAACGCCGGACTCAGTCGCTCCTCCACACCCTCCCACAATACGCTGGGGGGCCAGGGCTCCACAACAGAACCTGCTAGTGGCCAGAAACCAGGCACAAAACTTGTTTATGTTTTCACCACAGAGATGGCCAACAAGTAAGGAAGCCGAGTTACCATTTGTTTGTTGTTTGCATCTTCCCTTCTATTGTTGAGGGCCTTCCTAGCTAGAATTTGACATTAGTAGTAGTATTTGCTCTATTGTTTAGTTATGTTGATTGGTAAGTATTTTCATTTGGAGCTCATTTCTACACATTTGAAATACTATTGTGTTTATACAGGCTGATTAAGTCATCTCAATACCTGAACCCCCTCCCCCCCTTTTTTTTTTTTACAAAAGCAAAACATACACCCACAGTAAAACCCATTGTGGAATTGCAGTTCAAAATTAAATGGAATTACCAACAATGTCAATTGCCTGGAGTTATCTCTGTGACCTTGTCATCAGTGGTTGTTGTCGTCTTTGATGTTTGTTTGTATACTCACTTCCCACCCTTTCTCTTCCTCCCCCCCAACTTTCCCAATTATAGCCTAAATCCATCGTGTGCATCTGCACACTTAGATTAACACTTTGTTGGGAATTAGGAGATCAAAGATGTGGATTCTCAGTGGAAGATGTGTGTGTGTGTGTGTGCGTGCAGTAGTTTGCTTACTCTGTTGACCTTGGTTTTACCTTCATGGTCCCATCTAGTACTCATTCATCTGGCTCACCGTCTTTTAAATTGGCGCACACACACACACACACACACTCACACACACTTATTGTGTCTGATGACTGATATCTGACTGTCTGCCTTCTTGTCCTCAGGGCAGCTGATGCAGTTCTAACTGGCCATACAGAAAACATCATTGCCTTCCACATGAAAAATATCTCCAACAGCAAGGACAAAGCTCACCTCCTGGTAAAGTTGCTTTCATGCACACGTAAATGCTTTCAGACACCAACATCTTGCAT
Source organism: Eutrigla gurnardus (assembly GCF_963514095.1). Taxonomy (NCBI): domain Eukaryota; kingdom Metazoa; phylum Chordata; class Actinopteri; order Perciformes; family Triglidae; genus Eutrigla; species Eutrigla gurnardus. The sequence continues at coordinate 21,337,165 of NC_139926.1, forward strand.
GAAAGTGTCATAACTTAATACTATTTCTGTCACTCTCTCCTGAAGAACAATGCCGCAAACGCCCTCCGAAATGACTCCAAACCTCCCCAGCAACCCCCGTCCCATGCCCAAGATCAGAGCCACCAGCCTGGATCCAAGCCGTCCTTACCTGGCATGGCAGAGCCAGCCACACCCCAGCCTTTAAACCAATCTGGTGTTCTTCCGCAGGAAGGCTCATCCTCTGCAGGCATGGAATCCAAAAATCTCTCCGGCAGTAGCCCCAGTAACGCTACAGCTCCAGTTGACCAGGCCCCTGTCACCCAACCTGAGGCAGGCCTCAACCCTCCAACAGCAAGTGAAGGAGGGCAGGGTGGAGGCTCTGGTGGAGCGGGTCTCACACCCCAGCAGCAGCAACAGCAGCAGCAGCTGGCCCAGGAGCTGTTGAACATGGAGGCGAACACGGAGGGTCTGTCCCAAGAACAGTTGGAGCATCGGCAGCGCTCCCTACAGACCTTGCGAGATATTCAGCGCATGCTTTTCCCTGATGACCGTGATGCCCCACAACCTGGGCCTCCACAGGCCCATGGTGGACCCCATGATGGAGGCCCTGATGGTCCACCTCGAAGGTCTGAGCAGGGCCCCTTACAGGCCATGATGGCGCAGTCTCAGAGCCTCGGACCGCCAGGTGGGCCAGGAGGACCACGCCCACAAGGTCCACCCTTTGGTCCACCCCATGGGCCACCCCATGGTCCCAGGGACATGCCGCCTTTTCCACAAGATGAAATGGGTCCACACATGGGTGGTCCAGGAGGCTGTGGAGACGGGGATCAGATGACCCCAGAACAGGTGGCGTGGTTGAAGCTACAGCAGGAGTTTTATGAAGAGAAGAGGAAGAAACAAGAAATGCAACACCGGCCGCTTCCTCCAGACATGATGATGCACCCCCATGGTCCACGTGGCATGATGCGAGGTCCCCCACCTCCCTACCAGATGGGCCCAGGAGAGATGTGGGGAGGACCAGGTGGTCCACCAGAACACTACCAGGAGCGTATGGGCATGGGCCCTGGCCCCGGCCCTGGGCCCAGGGGTATGCCCCCACATATGCAGAGGATGCCTGGCTTCCCTGGTATGATGAATCCTGAGATGGAGGGACCCCCAAGGCCTGGAATGGGCTGGCCTGACGACATGCCTCCCCGGATGGGAGATGCACGAGGCTTCCCTGGAGGACCTGGGGGAATGTTTGCTGGTCCAGGGGGTCGTGGTGAGCGTTTCCCAAATCCTCAGTCAGTCCAAGAAGCAATGTTCCACCAAGGTATGGGTGGAGAGAAGGGCATCCCTCCAGGGATGATGATGGACATGCAAAGGATGATGGGACACCAAAGAGGTGGAATGGAACCTGGTAATGGCATGGGCATGTTTCCCAGAATGCCCGGTGATGGTCCTATGAGTCCATCCTCTAGGCTCCAGGGTATGGGGGGAAGGGAAATGGGGCCTGAGTTTGGTATGGGTCCTGGCCCTGGGCCTGGACCTCATATGCACCCCTCCAAGCTACGCGATCCCTCCATGAATATGAGTCCCGAAGAGATCATGAGAATGAGAGGAGGTGGAGGACCTCCAATGGAGAACATGGGCCCACAAGGCCGGCCCATGCAGGGTCCTCCCTTCCCTGAGCAGTCACAACCAGGAGACTTTCCTATGGGGCCTGGGCGGCCCTTCCCAGGGGGTCCTGGAGGAATGAGGGGTCCACATGCAGACCAAGCCTTTGGCCCAGAGCACAGATCAACACCAACAGGAGGTAATGGCCGTATTAACCACCTCCCTTCTGCTGGTGGCCCATCACAAGGTCAGAGGGGCCGCAAGCCAGCAGATCTGAATGTCCAAGCAGGAGGGGGGAACTCTCCCAGTATCAACCCACTTAAGTCCCCTCCTCTGAGGCAAGTGCAGTCCCCCATGATGGGCTCCCCTTCTGGAAACCTTAAATCCCCTCAGACACCGTCCCAGCTGGCTGGCATGCTCACTGGTCCCACAGGCCCCAGTGCCCCTCCACCTCCTCCAGCTTCAGCACCAATGAAATCTCCCCACTCCATGATGGGATCAGCTGGTGCCTCTCCTGTTCATATGAGGTCTCCGTCTCTTCCTAACCCCTCTCCAGGATGGGCATCCTCACCAAAACCACCCATGCAGAGTCCTGGAGTACAACCTCAGGGTGGCAAGCCTCCCCTCAGTATAACCTCACCAAACATGATGGGGAACATGGAACAAGGTATAACCATCTCTTTCTGCATTTTATCTGTCTGTCTGTTTATTGAAAAACGAATTGTGTAGTTAGGTAGGTTCAGTTAAGAAAGGTTTGGTGTTGGAATTTAATTTCAATTTTTTATTTTTTCAGTCGCTATTAATATCACAATTAATTTTATCTATCCGCCTGTCTACCTATTTATCGATAGATAGATAGATAGATAGATAGATAGATAGATAGATAGATAGATAGATATTTTTGCAAGTGGTTTGGTGTTTAATCTGATTTGCATTTTTAGTCACTGTTAATCTCATGTGTAAGTCATGTGCCCATTTTTAGTCCTTTAAAATCCAAATTAATTTACATTGAAAATGCAAATAAAATGGCTGTGGAGGCTATTTATCAAGTGCATCTCTCAGTCAAGTTAACACATCTGTATAAGGGGTGGGGTTGGTTGGGTTATGGTCCAGTGGCGCCCTCTTGTGGCCGCAGAATTTAGATCTCATTGAGCCTAAATACCACTCACTATTGATACATATTATCACTGCTTAAAAAAACAACAAACTGACAGAAAAAAAGGCTAAGGTTTATTATCTTTGTCATGTCCTCTCATTCTCATAATGCCATTCTCTAGGTGGTAACGGCCCTCCTTCAGCCCCTCCTTCATCAGGGGCTCCATCTGGCTCCATGTCCCTCCCAGGCAACGTCCCGTCTGGCAGTCCGTACACCATACCCCCTGAGCCAACTCTATCCCAGAACCCTCTCTCCATCATGATGTCACGCATGTCCAAGTTTGCAATGCCCAGCTCCACCCCACTCTACCATGATGCCATAAAGACTGTTGCCAGCTCCGATGACGACTCGCCCCCAGCTCGTTCCCCTAATCTGCCATCAGTGAACAACAATGGTAAGACATCTTAAATATCCTTTGTCTGTTGTTTGATTTGTGCTTTCCATTCCGCCCACCCTAGGCCATGTTTATACTAATCCTCCTGTGATCTGATGAGTGCATGTCATGAATACGTAATAATTTGTTTTCGTCTTGCATATACAGGTATGCCAATGAATCACCAAGGCAACCCACGCATGATGGGACCTGGAAATGCTGGACCCATGTCTGCCCTCAGCCCTCTGGGTATGAATCCAATGGGATCCCAGCCCCTCTCCCATGGCATGCCCCAGCAGATGCCCTCACCCAATGCCCCTAATATGGGCCCAGGCATGATGCCTCATGGCATGATGATACCACCAAATGCCCAAGATCCTGGTATGGGAAACCCCCAAATGATGCCCCAGGGACGCATGGGTTATCCTCACCGAGGCCAGGCATACCCCCTCACCCAGTCCCCTTCGCAGCAAGGCCCTTTCTCCCCGCACAATGGTCCTGGCCCCCAAGGCTTCCCTGGCCATCCCATGGGCTTCCAGGGAGAAGGAGGACCTATGGGAGGACGGATGGGGAACATGCCTCATGGCGGAGGGGGTGACGGGGGTATGTGCAAGCCCAATAACCCTGGAGGGCCAGAGTTCAACAACATGCAAGGTGGATTCAGCGATGCAGACCTTCATGAGGTGATGCGGCCTGGAGCATCTGGCATTCCTGAATTTGACCTGTCCAGGATAATCCCATCAGAGAAGCCAAGTCAGACTCTGTCTTACTTTCCCCGAGGTGGGGGAGACAATCCTGGGGGGAAACCACCACACCCCTCTGGCTTCCCCATGCAGGGCATGATGGCGGATGGTCCACCGAGGATGGGGATGTCCATGCAGGGGATGGGGGGGATGCCAGGGGGGCCTGGTGGGGGAATGGGCCCCCAGGACATGCCAATGGGCAACCCTGGCCACAACTCTATGCGGCCTCCAGGATTCATGGGCCAAGGCATGATGGGCTCCCAGCACAGGATGATGTCTCCTGGGGGTCCGGGAGGGATGATGCAGGGAAGACAAATGGCCCACCCAGGCCCTGGTGGCTCACCTAACATGATGATGTCACTGCAGGGCATGGGCGGCCCTCCACAGCAGACAATGATGATGGGAGGTCAGATGAGGCCACGTGACATGGACATGGGGTTCAGTCCAGGCCCTGGAATGTTCTAATCCAACAGAAACCTTGTATGTAGAATGTTCTTGGACAATACACAAGGGTGGAGTAAAGGTGATGGTGTGTGGAGAGTGTTTCATTGAACTCTGATGGACTCAAGTAAAGGAAGTATAATACAAGAGCGTGGATGTACCCAGAAACGAACAGAATGGAGCTAACCAGTCACCTAGTAATGTCCTGTGGGAACTATTCCAATGGAGACTCGGACAGGCCCAGATTGGAGTACTTCTGCCACAAGAACATTTAATTTTGACTCATGAACTTCAGAATGTATGGGATTGTTGTGCATCAATTTCGCAAAAACTGTTCTTGTGTTTTTTTGATTATCTGACTATAAAGATGACTTTCAACATCAAAGAGGAATCAAACCTAACTCAAAGTCAGCGTGGAGATGCTACAGTATATGTCTACTTTTTTCAAATAAAAAAAAAAAATCAACAAATTTGTCATGGAAGTGGTATGGAACAAGAGAAAGGAATAAGAAGAATTTGTGCTTTGTGAAGACTTTAGTGGAACTCCATCTTGTCTCTCGCTCCATTGTTTTGACTGTTTCTGTACAGTATATACGTGTGAGAGTGCGTGTGCGTGCTTGACAGACTGTATGTTTGTGTGGTATGTATGTGTCTGTATGTATAGGCATTCTATCAGTGACCTCTCAACTCCTCTTACCCAACTTTCATTGGGGGAGGAATGCCCCCTAAAAATACTGTACTGTTTACCATTGGTGGGCTATTCGAATTTTAGTCTATTTTAATTTCCTTTGTAACTCCAGTGTATAACAAACCAAACTATGACCTCATTAAGATAATAGTATTATTAAAAAAGCACAAACATGGACCGTCTGCAGAAAGCGTCTTCTTTCTCTATTTTTACCATTTGAGGGCAACACATTAAGCGCGAGGATCCTGGCAGCTTTGCAGCACAATAATCCCAAATCCATTTCAAGTTGTCGATGACATTTTGACTTGGTGCTCCAAAACTTTCAGGACTCGACTTTCGCCAGCGTGAATAATACCGCTAATACCCAGATGTGCTTTGTGTGTTCTTCTTGTTCCTGTTTTGCTTTTGACTCTCTTGTTGACTCTGGGTAATAATCATTCCCACAGCAATAATCCCCCCCAATGGTCAGCAGAATGGGACAGGAGTGGCTGAATGCCACAGCAGGTATGCCAGGTATTATAGAACTAGAGCTAGGTAGATCTGGTAAAGATTTAGTAAGGCAGGTGTGGTGTCCAGAGGGAGACACCCAGAAATGTAAACACGTACTGCTTACCATCCAGTTGACTTCCTCTCTTTTCTCTATTGTATAAGCTTGTCATGTGTTTCTCCATTGGCTTTGGTGCAGAATAGCCTACCAGGGCTGTGGTGATGGACTACAAATAAAAGATATTGTTTTGGTATATACATGTTGTCTATGGAGTGTGTGTGTGTGGGGGTGTGTGGGTCCATGTGTCACGTGGACCAGGTGTTGTCTTTGTCACTCTACACGTCAAACCCGCTTCCCAACATTGAGCTGGAACAAAGAGAGCAAATCATACAAAAGAAGCAACATTGCCAAGTTGAATCCGTTTTAATCCGAAAGTACCCAGCAAGAGCTACTTTCACAGGACGCCACGCGTCCAAAAATAGGTGAACGCATATTTATACATTTGAACTCTGGAGTTTTAAAGTTTTACTTGGCTGGTAGGAATAGTATACATGAATATACAAAGAAGAAAAGAGACTTGAACCAAGAACGTTGACCAAAAACTTTATTTATGAGTCATCAATCCAAACCATTATATTTTAAGCAGCAGGTCACGGGAAACTCCCGCTGAGGAGTTACGATGGGTGTTATTTGTAACGTGTATGTCTATATAACAGTGATGTATTAATGCATATATTAAACTCTAGTCTGATGATACCAACACGTCCCCACAAGAAGGCAATCTAATGTTTCACCCTTAAAACAGCACAGCAGAATTCAATTTCTGCAGTTTCACATGGTTATGAAGACATTTTACCTTTACATTCATGTAAAACCCCCAACATTAGATAGAGTATGTGATCTGATTAGCTGGAGGAAGGAATTGACTGATTAAAGATTTCATTGTGAATACAACCAACTTGGAAGAATGATATCAGAAATCAGATACCTTAGTCAAGAGGGAAAAAACAATGAGAAAAAAAAATATTTTCTTCCTGTAAAACCAAAAATATGTCATGTGCTTACGCAAGTTAGAACCCACCAATTAAGGAGGTGAGTGGTGACGCAACAGGCCTCTGTAGCTCCATATCGTGCTACTCTACATTCTAAGCCCGCCCACTTTTCAGCAGTCCAATCAAATATGAAGGAATATTCTGTTTCACTTGGGAATACGTCACAATGCAGAAGCTAAAGACTCGTAACTTATCACAGGGATGTAATTTAAGTGTAAGAGTACATTGCAGCAATAGTTTGAATGCTCAGGAAAAGGCTCATAAGTCTGTTTTTCTTTTCAACAAATCCCCAAAAGAGCAAAAGCAACAATATATCCTCCTAACAAGTATCACCCTGCAGTGGTTTATTCCTCTGTGCCATACACCTCCCCTGTTGACTAGAACCCCTCATACACATAGTTTGGTCCTTTCCTAAATGCAATGAGCATGGACACTAGTTTATTTTGAGTGAATCATACAGAATGTATGCTGTCCTGATGCAGTAAATGCTCACTACAACACAAACATTATATTATATAACTGTATTTACCCTCTCTGAAACGCTCCTTTTTCGTCTCTTTAAGCCCAAAAAGTCTGCTCTGATTGGTGTGTGAGACGAATATGTTACATCCATAGAAAATTGGAGTAGAACGGGCGATCCCATTAAAATCAACAAAAGCAGGATGGCCAGACTAGCAGCCATTTTTATGTGTACCATTTCAAAGAACAGTCACTGTGGTTGTTAGCTTCCGTATAAATGGACTTGAGGGAAGTCGGCGAGACAATCGGTGTGTGTGTGTGAGTGTAGTCCTGCAATGCCGGTTAAACTACTCAAATGCCCATGTAAACCGTAAGTAAGTGAGTGAGATAGGAAGGGAGGTAAATGTGTATGGCTTGTTGATGTCTTATTTTGGGTGGGTGGTTGGTAGACACCAACTCCAGCTGTTTAAGAAAACCACTTTGAAGATTTATGACTGTACTGGGAGACATTGTTGGTTTTAGTCTTTTGGGGTTGTTGCCTATAAAAAGAAGCATGGAGCCTTCATCATCAAGCCAAACAGATTTGTTTTGGATGCCATGTAAACACTGTACAGCAATTTCATCTACCTAAATGGAACAAGTATGGAGTTAAAAGTCTGAGGTAAACTGAAAAAATCTCCAAAATAGGCTGTAATCCAGTGAGTTCTTCACCCAAGAAAGCGTCCCATGGTGATGGTGGCTGGATGGAGTGAGAAAGGAGGATGTAAAAAATAAAAAAAACATACCGCCTGTCAAGAGTTTACCATCATGGGTAGCACTGTGTTGAGACATGCCATGTTCGTTGAGGGTTCAGGGTTCAGTCGGCCCCTCTGTGCTGTTACAAAGTGAGTGGTAGACTTCAGAGCTCAGCGAGTGTTTGTTGAGGACCTGTTTGAACTCCTCCAGGGAGCAGTAGACTCCACTACAACCTGGAATAAGTTGATCCTACAGAGAGAGACAAGCACTTTAGAGTAAACCACAAGGGGAAAAATGCACAGGTTTCTCCAAATACCGATGCTCACACCCTACCTGGCCTACGTATGACACTTTAACAAAGGACTTGTTGGTCTGCCGGTGTTGGTGCAGCTCCAGAGTGATGTCGGCGGCATACGGTGGCCATCTCATGTCAAATATCCCCAGGGCCATCAGACAGGGAATTAAAGTGGTGTCATGTGCAGAGTATAAAAACAGCTTCCTGTTTGAGAGAGGATTTTAACATTTAAAGAACAACACACAATCAAGTCCGAGTGTAATGGGTGTGTCCACCCAAAAGGTGTCCAACCTGTTAGGCTCTGATAAGGTGCCCTGTAGTTTCCCCTCAATGTTGGCTAACAACGTGTGCAGGAGGGGTCCTACGCACAGCTGCAGGTCCCAGCTGCTAAACAAAAACAGAGCAAATGAATTAAAGTGCACTAAATCAAAAAATCAATCCTTTTCCTGCTGACTTTGTTTGACCAAACCTCTTGCCGGGTTCAAACACATGGCAGATCATTTCCACAGCTCTCTGCTCCACTTTATTCCTCCAGGTTTCCAGCACCGATGGGCAAGGCAGGCCGTGCGTCTGGTAATGTGGGGAGAATTGACACAGTCGGTATCACCTTCCCAGCTGAGCAACACACACCTCAAATGGAAAACCAAGGTAAGCTAAGATTTGCTATTTTCTAAAACATTGTTGAGGTTGGGCAACTTACAGTACAGAAGGTGTCAATTCTAAGCCGGGAAAATAATATCTATTAGTAGTTTTATTTTCTGTAATGGATTATAGATGTTTTAAATTAAATTGCTTTAATTTGTCTGTTAGTTTGAATGAGTTTGAACTGATAACGGGGATCCGAATATAAGCAGCCAGAATGTTAGGTAGGGCTTCAGTATTTGACTTTGGCTGGAAAGAGGGAACAAACAGCCAATTAGGTTGCCCCTTCTGCCTGGTTTCAGATCTTGTAGTGGCCCCGGGATGCACAGTTACAATAAAATATGGTTATTTGAACAAAAATACAATTAAGATTATCAGTTTCTCATCCAGTAATTTCTTTCTTTCACTGACTCAGAACCTTCAAGATAACTTAAATTCCTGCCGTGAGTAAACACCTTCAAATATGAAACTCATATCATCCTAAATCTTTTATTTCAGCTCGTTAAAATCTCTGGAAACTTGATGAACTCTTGTGGAGTTTCATCTTGCATAACCAGCCCTCTTGCTGGGTTTGCCGCCTGCAGCCGGGGGGCCAAGTCATAATAATCATATGTATTCGGATAGCTTGTGGTGAGACCGAATAAAAGTCACACGAATCTCGGCGCGGCGGTGTCACCTCTCTGGCGACCATGTCGTCCCTAATGAGGATGAAGTCGACGCGCTGGTGAGCCGCGATGCCCAGTGCGTTCTGGATGCTCTGCAGGTCTGCTGCAATGTCTGGCAGAGTGGCCGACTCGGCCCAGCGGTGGCTGCACAGAACACACACACACAGTGTCAGCCACAAAACAAAGACACGCCGTGACAAGCTGTCAGAGGCATCTCGACGAGTCCACCTCTGTGTAGCGAGCTGTGCTCCGACGCCTGGTATGAAAATACACTCTACGTACCCGACCAGGGTGCCGAGCAGCTTGCATCCGTGGTAGTTGGGATACAGGATTTCAGATCCTGCCTCCGTTGTTAGAATAGGCACAACTCCTTCAAAAAAATGACAAAAACAAATTAGATGAGATCCAGGGTAGAATAATAACATCATGCACGTATGGATTTCTCCCCTACCCATTTGTTTTTGCAGGAAGAGCCCTGCTATCAGGCACTTGGCAGATTCAATGGTCCTCACAATGTTGGTCGATCGGACACTAAAATGGTAAAAACAGATCAGAGAGAGGAAGCCAACTTCAAAATAGCAAAGCATTAATGCTGATATTCTTAGTATTGTCCTCATAAGCCCACCTATAGTGTACCCCCGTGATTTGTAACACTTACTAGACCTCCGCTGGGTTAAAGGTGGAGCTGAGGAAATTGCTCTCCTCAACGTATCTCCTCCTCAGATTCGTGCCCAGCTCATACAGCTGCTGCATGCCCACTGTGGTCAGCTGACCAGGGAAGGTGCCACCCTGCCAAGTGCGACAAACACCAAATCGGGTTTTACTCACAGATGTGACCTAACAGGACACACACACCTGCGATGGTGTGCAGGAATCCAGACTGAACGATGTGCTACAGGGATGGCAGGAGTCCATGTTGTGGGATTTAGTTTTCTAAGCTAAATCCAGTGCAGTAAACCTCTTTAGCAAAGCAGCTAACGCAGCACAGCAAACTATAATTTAAATGGACACAGTGGCTGGCAAACATATCGCACCGGGAAGCTCGACACAGTTCAGCAGCGTTTACAGAGAGGAGCTGAATGAATCAAGCAGCTTCAATGTTATCCATAAGGCTTTGTAATGAACCCTAGTGGCCACTAGAGGGAGGAAGGCTTCTGAATCCACAAGGTGCTTCACAGCTATAAAAAGGACAAGGACATCCAAATATAGTCTATAATTAAGTAGTTCATCTAAAATCACACGTCACAACAGCAGGTATTAACTTGCCATCACAGAAAGGTGTACAAATGATCTAATAGTATATGTAAATGTCATTTAACTACACCAGAGTACACAATGTCAGAGCCCTGGCACAGGCACTCTCAATTAAATATGACTTTTTCCAGCTAATATGTGTCTAAACGTCTTCTCCCCTTCTTAATGATCCTCCCACGAAGCCTCTTACCTGGAACCAACTACACACGTTGCTTGTCCTTCAGCTCTTTTCTCGTCGGACCGGATTTAAGACCACAAAGCAGACCTACTTACGTTCAGTACATTCTTTCGATAGCTGTCCTCCACAGGAGCCGGGGGCCTCGGGCCACCGTGAAGATCCGTCACTTCATAGTTGATGTGAGTGTGCGCCGGAGGCTCCAAGAGCGTTGGCACCCACTTGGCCTTGAACCCAGACAAATAATCCGGATTAAATACAGATATTATGTGACACTAAATGAGTAAATAAAAAAGTTGGTTTACCTCCATCACGTCAGGTATGGACTTTAGAGGTGTTCGAGCACCATGTCGAAACAGGACTTGGACCAGCTTTAGTTCGTAGGGGGAGCTGGGATTTGTGTCGGCGGAGGCGCAATCGGAGGCAAACTGGTCAGGCTCGGTCTTCTTCTGTGACCACAGCAGCGAACCGAAAGCCACCGACATGGAACTGAAAACGCCTGCTTTGGTCCAAAGATTCATCATGGCTGAGCTGTGAACAAAACAGACACACTGTTCAAGTGTCTGAACGAACTAAAACACACATTAATGTTACTATAATTAGATAAAATAATAATTTTCAGCAACAACACCCGTGAATTAACCTTATAACACACAAAAAAAACACTATTGGGAACAATCTGTGAAAACTCTTGACGTCATATTTGCAGAAGCAGCTCCCTAGACTCATCTAATCTGGGTGAAGCAAAGGTGACCCGTCCTCCTTCTAGACTCACCCAGCTCACTGGTCCAGTCCCCCAGAGGATGGGGACTATCACACAATCTCAAGGAGCTGATTCTGATTGTTCTGGCGGCGTTAAGAAAGCCTCCTAGTCACGTGACACGACAATCTTGCAACAAGCCGTCTCAAGTTTCTTCTGTCCTCTGAAGTAAAGCGGCAACATTCAGTGCAACTCACAATGATTTAAATAATCGATTTATCTGTGTCTACCTCGTTACCTGATGAGATGGAACTTCCTGTTTAGTCCGATGGACGTCCGGGATGAAGATGACGATGATGCAGTAAGCACTAACCGTACAACTTTACTGTTCAAAAACGTGTCCTCGCTCCTGAAATATATTGAGATTATATGACCCGACCTGTTAGCTACGCCATAAAACTCTCAAATGCCGTGAGATTGGGGACTATTCACACCGCCCTGAGTTAGCCGGCAAACATTGCTTCACTCTGTTTCGACACAAACGTTACCTGAAGCACGTTCGGAAAACAACCACGGTCGCGAAACGTGAAGGCATGAAGGCTGACCTCCGTCTCGACAGTCAAGCTAGCGACCTAACGGCTAAATGGCTAGTTGGTTACTTACGTTCTGAAACGATGTTCTTCTTCGCCTCCTCTCGACAAGAAAGCACGCCGTTCAGTGATAATACATTCAAGCCTTCAAGCCAAAGGACATGTCGGGAACTGTAGGGTAGCAAACATCACTCTACGTTGAATGTAACGGCGACAGCTGGCGGAATAGAACTACATTTCCCCGACATCCACAGTAACGACCTTTCGTCTTCCTCTACAAAAGGAAAAGGGTGGAAGATATGCGCCAAAGCGTGCTACTGCCCTCTGCAGGACTTATGTGTATCTGCACCCCGAAATGATCCACCGCTAAATTTAAGAGTACAAACAGAGGCGCTGTTTGTGAACAGGCAAGGCAGGCAACTGCTTGGGGCCCCGAGTTGCCAGGGGGCCCCCGAGACTCGGCCCGAGGGCTGTTTTATGAATGTTTAAAAAATCAATTTGATGCCCGCCGCCGCCGCCACTGCCGCTAAAGACCACAATGGAAGACAGAATTAAAAAAGATACTTTTTTTTTCAACCGACCTCCTCATAAAAATAAAGTGTAAATAAACTAGTTAGTTATTATATGGTTTTTATTGTTCTTGACATTTATATATGCACATTTTGAATATAAAAAACGTTGGTTTCATACATCTTTCGTTGGCGTCAGATTATTTAGAAGATTATTATTGTTATTGTTTAGTCAGAAGGGCCCCACTGAAAATTTTGCTTGGGGCCCCAACAGACTCTAGAATCGCCTCTGAGTACAAATGCCATTTTTGTGATCATAAAGAAGACACGACACATTTACTTTATACATCTTCATGTAAAACAGTGATTTTACTTTACGTTGGAAGCCAGGAATATGTAAAACTTTAAAAATTCTCTACGCCTTCTAAATTATTAATAATATTGTAGTTTGTAACATAATAACAGAGGTGTACATGACATTTCCTTCAGGAGTAATCGCTTTGGACTTTTTATTTATTATTTTGAGTTTTATTGTATACCTTTTGTACCGTTTCATTTGCATTTAGAGCATTAAGCAGACACTTTTATCCAAAGTGACTTACAATAAGTACGTTTGTCAGAAAGTGCAACATATATATATTAGGATAAGTATTTATCATAAATGTATTAGCTGTAATGTGCTGTTGCACCCAATATATGAAATTAAGATATAGCTGCTATGTATGATATAATAATATAATGCTATAAAAGGACATTTTCCTTTATTTTTATTTTTTCCTTTATCTTGAGTGAAATTTCGATTCACTTTTTATTAAGTAAATGATCGCTTCTTTCACCACTGAATAATACCCACATTCCATCTTGAATGCAGGATCCCCTCACACAGGATAATGCAGTATATTTGTACATGTTTCAGATAGAACGAGGAAGTGCTTGCAGACACATTGTGGACAGTGCAGATTGTACAATTGATGATTTATTATTTTGTGATGGATTAGTGATGACATTTATTGCATAACGATCTGTGTCAAAGAACAAAACAAACAACGTTCAAACCCCCAGTTGCAGTGGATGGAAATGTCATTAATAACCTGTACAATAATGTTGCATATAGTGAGACCGGAAATGAAATCAAATACATTCAAAGACATCGACTGACATATACATTGCATAGGGACAAATTCACTATATACATGATAGCTCCAGGACAGAAACTGAAAGCTTAAGTGCAATGTCGCCGCCTAGTGGCCGGATCTCCTCATAACAGCATCCAAGTAGGACCTCTTGTTTGTTTTCCCTTGGATCCCTCTCAAAAGGGAAAAAAGAATCCTCAAACAGTCTACATTCTCTCATTCAGCACACAAAGGTTCCTGTCAAATATATAACTAATGACTACAGTTTTACATATACCTTTCTTTTAGATTGTAAAGTGATTATTCTTGAGTTACATTTCATGTTTGCTGACCTGCGTAGTGCAATCGGGATAGCAAGTCAACAGATGGCTTAATCCGAATTTACAGTCTTTGCCATGGCTTTTGAAAAATATAAATATAAAAATGATCTGGAAAGATATATTTCCACTCTTTTTAAGGCACTTTACCTTGATTCGCTGCACATGTGCTGCATGAAATCATCCAATTTATATACCAACACGCTTCACAGTTTATTGCATATTAAGTCCCTCTTTTCTAATTGAATAGTTGAGATTTGTGACATATTTTTCTTTTTAATGAAATGGTTTCCCTAAGCCATCTCATACCAAGCACCAAGCATCACAACACTTACACTTCATAGTTTCTTTATCGCTATTAGTGTTTTGGCTAACGACAAGATAAATGTGCAATAGGCAGGTCTCACACCTGTTACCCTGTTCTCATTTCAAAATCATTTTTCTTTTGCAGTTTGGTTGTCAGTTTTTTCGAGCTCTGGGACAGATTGGTTCAAAAACACTATCCGCTCACTGAGCTCATACATGTCAAGTTCATGTGGACCCCTTACAGATCTCAGTGTCTCTTTCTATGGTGAACATTCAGTCCATCCTGTGTAGTCAAGTGTCAGGCTTCAATAGCAGGGTTTGCATAATTAGCCTCATGTTCTGACCACCCCCCCCTTCTGGTTGTGAGCCTATACTGCCAGGTCATCTGGGCGAGCACGGCTGCTGCTCCCACTGGTCTTGCTCAGGCGACGTTTGTCCTTCATGAAGCCGGAGTGCAGCAGAGGCGATGGGGAGCAGCTGTTGGGCAGCTCCGCGGGCACTTGGTCGTACCTCATCCTCAGAAAGTCCTCCCTGTCCTCCAGGCTGTCGCAGCTGTGATGCCGCTCTGTGGCCATGTTGACTGAGTTCTGCTGCAGCGCCATCCTGTTGTTGAAGGGGGAGGCCATGGTCATGGGGTTCATGGAGCTCGGGGCTGCTAGGCACTGACTGAAGTCGGGGGGCGGGGTGCATGAGGCCAAGGGCCGAGGCGGGCTGTTGGCCTCTAAGGCTTCAGACGCGGCCACCGTCACATCTCTGTGGTTGCTCTTCCGCGTCCTCTTGTTGCGTAAACACCTCCTGGTGCTCTTCCACATGAGGTGGTAGAGCTCCAACACCGAGAGCAGCAGAGACACGCCGGCCACCACCAGCATGAAGATGATGAAGACGTTCTTCTCCGTGGGCCGGGACATGTAGCAGTTGACAGGGTTGGGGCAAGGCCAGGAATTGCATAGGTACAACGCCCTGAGGAACACCCCGTAGATCATGTACTGCACCGAGACGAACACCACCTCCATCACCGTGCGGATCAAGATGCTCAGGATGTACGTCTGCAGCAGCGCTCCTTTCAGGCGAATACGGCCAGGCCCGTTGGTTGCCACTATTTTGGTGTTCTCCTTCTGCTGGAGGTATTCCTTCTCCCCCTCCAGGTCTCCCCCGCCTTCCCCTCTCTCCTCCCTCTGCTCCTGCTCCATCCTCCGCTGCTTCTCCTCCCTGCGCACAATGTGCATGGCGTGGCCCATGTAGATGAGGGACGGCGTGGAGACGAAAACGATCTGCAGCACCCAGTAGCGGATGTGGGCGATGGGGAAGGCGCTGTCGTAACACACGTTGGTGCAACCGGGCTGTTGGGTGTCGCACATGAAGTCGCTCTGCTCGTCGCCCCAGGACGACTCGGCCGCCGTGCCCAGCACCAGGATGCGAAAGATGAAGAGGACGGTGAGCCAGACCTTCCCGACTGAGGTGGAGTTTTCCTGGACCTCCTCTAGGAAATTCCCCAGGAGACTCCAGTCCCCCATCACTGCTCGCGGGCCAAAAACACACCTGAGACACAAAGACTGGAGAGGGGAAGTGCGAGAAGAGGGTGCACTAGAGGTGAAAAGGTGAAGTCGCTGAGGGGGAAGAGGTGAAGGATGGACAGAGCGGAGAGGAGGGTAAAAGGGAGATAAAAGAAGTCAGTCATACACAGATCCTCCTATCCTCTACATTCCTGCAGATGAAATGACCGGCGTGTGTGTGTGTGTGTGTGTGTGTGGCATCGTGTATATAAAAATAGCCTCTCTGCCTGTGAATTGCTTGCGGACTGGACACCATGGCATGAGAACAACCTTTTTCCCATGAGCTAGAGCGAGAGAGAGGGAGACGGAGGAAGTTTGGGAGTCATGTAAAAGTAAATAATGAGGTTGTTTTAAGAAAAATGCCTCAATATTATATTACATTTACATTCCCCACGTCCAATTCCAAACTATGACAGACAGAGAGAGGTTAACAGAGCCACCACGGGGTAAGTCAGAGAGGAGACGCTGTCCTTTTTAATGCCGTGACCCGGCCTGTCTCTGTCTCGCCTGTGGACCACGACAGCACATTTGCAACCATGGAAACCTCCTGAGCCCATCAGTCAGATCTCTACATCTCTCCTCCTGTTTGCTTTCACCTGTAGCACAAGTGAGAGTTTGGGTAAGATCCAAACATGGCAGCGACAGGCTGGCGAGTCTCAGCTGAGAATGGCCATATAAGGCAGTACGGCAGACAGCTTTATGGGTGCAATAACTGACCCCCATCATTGAGGGGTTAGAAAACCCATCAAACTCCGTTGATGTGTGCCCTCCGACATCTAAATGCATGATGTATACCTTTGCATACTGACAGCTTTTACTATGCAATTAGACATCAAAGCCGGATGAGTTATGACATACTGGAAGGAAGGCTGGAGGTAACAATTTGACAGGTTTTTTTCCGACACGTCACACATCTGAATCGCCCTACTTGGCAAGGTTACAGAAAACATACATTCCTTCAAAAGCTGTGTGTTAAGACAAAATGTTATGTTAAAGCCAGGTAGGATATACAGTATAATCACTACAATCACAGAATGTCGGGGAAAAAATTGCCAAACAAAGAGTGAATAATCTCTCTTACCACCTCTCATCTCCCTCCAAGTGTTATCCTTGCTTCCATAATAAGTTCCTCCCATCATATAGTCCCACGTGCGGTGCTTTGACTGGCCCGGCTGACACTAGTTGTGTGTGAGAAATAGACTGTCTAAATGACCCTGAGTCCGTCTCTCCCCCCTCCCTCGGTGTCTCTGTGAAGTGTATATATATGGCAATAAGATGGAAAATCAGAGCGTTGTGCTCTTTATCTGTGAAGCACGTGGAGAGGCAGGAAGCGAAACACCCCCCCGTCAGAACATGTGGGAGAGCAAATGTTCAATCTCCATTCACACACACAAGCCTCGCAGGCCAAATGCATGGCGTAGACGAGTTTATGGTCTGACACTTGTTTTCCAGAACGCACCTAATTCCCGCTAATCACGGTAAGAAACCAGTCGGATTGCGAGGTCCTCGTCCCACTTAGGGAAACTGGCTCTGAGCCCTCCTCGGATAAAGCTGATGATCTTTCCTGGAAGTAAATCACAAACAGGCAGAGAGCTGGGGGTGGAAGGGGAGTGAAAGTCCTGCCAGCACAATAGCAGGAGATATTTATTACAGAACAGCCATGTTCTTATCGGTTAACACCGACAACAGGCTTCCCTCACCTGTACAGGCAACAATTCATCTCCCCCTGGACTCATTCAAAGCTAGCCTTTTGTGATAATCTCCCATTATCTTTCAATCGGTATCACGATGACTATTCATGTTGTGCATTAATTACAGCATGCGGTCGTTAAAGTTGAAGTGATTTAGATGGGAGGCGACGAAGCATACCTCCTTTATCGTCTATTTTACTTTAAAAGGGACCATCATTTACAAACGGAACATCATGCCGTATTAAAGAAGACACGAACTAGAGATTGAGACCGTAAACTCATCTTAACAATGTTTACTGAGGTGTGATAAATGAAGTGAAAAGGGGTCGTTTTTCTCATAGACTTCTATACAATCATGGTGTGTATCAACCAGACACCCTATACTTTTAAGGCACTTCAGCATGGGCTTCACTTTTCAGAAGTCCAGAGGAAGAGGGCCAGGCTTTGAAGACATTTTATAGTGGAATTATAATACTTTTTTTTTTTTTTTTTGCTTCATGCACTGGTGAGCAACTTTCATAGCAATGCAACACAGTTCCCAGTTCTCTTTGGAGGTTGTTGCCTGGTTGGTTGACTTCATTGAAAAACCAGACTGACCCATGCTAGAGGGCCTGGTGACGCTAAAGGCTACATGAGCATTTAGCTCAAAGCATTTGCTTAACCTAAGCTAGCTGACATCCTCACATTTACAATGACTGATGGGAATGTTATTTGTTTTTACGAAAAGTGAACGGATCATCAATATTACTATAATTCACATGAACATGAATGTCTGTACAAAATGTCCTGGTCGATCCATCCAATAGAGTTGATCACCATTCATCCTTGGGGTAAAATGTTGTGGCAATCCAACCAACAGTTGTTGAGATATGTTAGCCCAGACCAAAGAGGTAGTATCGTATAAAGTATAAATTCAAGTACAGTACTGACTCTCCATTAATGGTAGTGATGTAGTCTGCCGCTAAAAGGAGTCGCACAATGGCTTTCCTTTTGTGTAGACAAAGTCTGTCTCCCTCCCTCGACTGCGTCTTCCTGTTTGCTGAGGAAGCAATCTCAAACAATATGATTTCCGAGCGACAGAAGAACAAGGTATTAAGAGGAGTGGGAGGCCGAGAGGTTACAGCTGGAACGTGAAAAAGCCTCTTTTGCTGTTGTTTGTCCATCACGCCTGCTCTCTCCCGTTGGCCCTCTGGCAATAACCACGGATTTACTGGTATACATGGTGCCCTTTTCTGAGCGGTCTGGTTTGCCTGTAGACCATCACGACTGTCAGGTTTGTTTATAATCTCGGTGGCAGAGTAATGGACAATCTGGTTATAAGGTATTCAGAACGGTGAACTGCGCAAATGGAGTATTATGCACCTCTGAGTTATTTCTCTCTGACGTTCTATCTGGTTTGTGTGAGTGTGTGTGTGTGTGTCTGTGTTGGCGAGTTAACCACGGAAACAAAGTCCAAGTGTTAGAGAGAGATACAAAAATACCGACAGTCCTTTCCCCACTTCAGTGTAATCTCAAACATCACACCTAACGTGGCTGCGTTTAAATGTCCAGACGTGCACGCTGACTCTAAAGTGGTCTGAATACTCGCTGCAGAGCAGCAGGAGTAAATCATGCATGTTTTCTTGCAGCACAACAATAACTCCTCTGGTGTGCTGGTCCAGCATCAGCTTTACCTTAGAGGGCAGTGACTCTTCAGTCGGGACTGGCAGCGACCTCAGGCTGGATGAAGGTTTTATAGGCTCATTAAGGTATGTTTTTATGGCCGTACGGTGGCACATGGAGCAACGCTTCCAGATTTATGGCTCTCACAGAGGCTCTCACATCGGGTGATTTTTAATTGAGCCGTGGGACGAATAAGAGCGCAGAGATAAACAACATTTCTCCGTTGAAGTCTTCAGTTTTTGACTCTCAGAAGAGACAAACTGATTTCCAGGCTGAATAAAAAGCTGCTGATGATTATATTTGTTTAGTTTTGATGAGTTTAAACAAACCGAACTCTCCCGACACTAGCTGGTCCCCCCACAGCCTGCAGTGTATCCACAGGCCAGCAACAACAGGGGGCAGGGTTGATTTAAACATTCCTCCAGTGATCTGCCCCTTTCAGCACTAAGCCCTGTTTGACAGACTCTGGGTCCTCATAGAGGACCAGGAAACACGGCCCTCGCCCGCTGTCCTCATAAACACCAGACAATTAGATGGCGGCGTATACATTTTCTTGGCCTGCTTCCCTTTAATGGGGGATGTTTAGACTAACATCAGGGGAGGAAAAAGACAATTCAGACGGTGCGGTGCATTAAGCACAATAGTGTTATTGTGTGTGTCTGAGAGGATTTGCTGGAGATGAAGTACATTTTTCAGTAATCTCCCAAATGATCTCCAACACGCCGGCTTAAAATCCACATTACCTGACACGCTAAGTCATTGTTGCCATTAGAAAGTAAAACACAGTGTAAAGCTCATGTACTTTAGAGGGAAATGTCTACAGTATTTGACATATTCTAGAGGGACAAGTCCGGCCACACAGGCTCACATTGCTGGGACCTGAAGTCACATATTTAAAAAAAAAACATAGTTGAGGAGAGCCAGATTTGACCGGCTAGCATCAGCAGAATCTGGTGTCGGACATCTAATAAGTGTTCATTCCAGATTAGACAGAAATGTATATTTGGACTTTATTTATATCTGCTGTGAGTGTATTATAAGAATATAAATCTTGAGATATGTATTATTTGATGTATGTTGAGGTGTGTTTTTGTTGCTAATTTAATAATGTCATCACGTTTTAAATTTCTTATTATTAAATAAATATAAAAAAACACTCATGAATGTTTTTCTGAATCTTTTTCAAGAAATATCTCAGTGTTTATTTGACTGAAAAAATAAATAAATGAATATAAAGATAAATAATCAGACTTTGCCAACTCAATAGTAATTGTTCTATTTGTTGTTGCTTTAATTGCTTTAACCTGAGCTATAAGTTTAGATTTTAGAGTCATTATTACTCTCTGTATGACAAAGTTGGATCGATTAAAATTAATAATCATGTCATGACCATATATAACTCTATAACGCTTTTGAAGCTACCAAACTAACTTTCTAGGAACCGTGAATTATTTAACACTAGTTATTTCAATGTTTAAATTTTACATATCATGCAACTTTTGAATATAATTAAATGTAAACTTCCTCATGCTAGATTAGCTGTTAAAGCTTTATTATTTTAAGTTTTAACTACTCTTAAAATGATCATATTTTTTTTAGTTGTATTTCTCATTTAATTGTTAGTTCATCTGACTTAATTTTCTTGTGTGCTGGTTGTGTGGTTGTCTGACAATATAATGTTACATGAAAGTCTCTTGAAAAAGAGACTTCCCTCTATAATAAAGTTAGATAAACTCTACATTACGGCTCGTATTAAATGACTCCAAACAAAAAAGCGGATCCCAGGAGCTCTAGAACCAAAAATACCTTTGCAGTGTTGTGACAGCTCAGCAACGCTGCAGTGGAACAGCCACAGCGGCCCACGAGGAAAAAATGTCAGAGCAACCACACGACTGCTCTGTGCTCAAACATGTATTCAGAGGTTGCATCAGTCTCAGCTGACATCAACAGACCTGCACACAGGAAAGCAAACAGACCCAGGCTGCTGTTATTCAGTCCACGGATTGTTATTCTCACTCTCTGGGTGATTGAAGCGGTTTCAAGGGGGTTATTTTGGGTATAAAGGAGTGATTTAATGGAAATACATGAGCCCTGTTCATTTCAATAGAGCGTCTACTTGCACAAATGTATCAAAGTTCAAGCTTGAAAGACATGGCTTATGAACTTCAAACCCAGTATGCGTCGCAGCAGCTGTTTAGCTGCAGGACGGCGGCGGCGTGTTCCCGGGATTACCATCAGTGATGAGCCGTGTTTAAGTTTAGCACCATCGGCGTGGTGTTTGGGTGAGTTGGGGAGAGTGTGACCTACAGAGTGGACGACGAAGGGGGAGAATACGTCCCGCTCATGTGAGTCACCTGTTGCACCCGCTTACAGGCCGGCCGCCATATATCAGTCACACCAGCAGGAGCCGGCGGGCCGATGCGCTGCCTGCTACCTTACATGGCTGTCTGGCTCTTCATCTGCCCACTACTGTACACAGACCCACAGCCCTGTTATGATCTATCGTTTAGCTGCATATGGCATTACGCTGCAGCCCTCGGGCCAGACAGCTGCAAGGTGTTTTACGCAGGAAAAATTCTGAGTAACGCACTCCCGACGGCAATTCCTGGATCGCTGATATTTCTTGCACACTCATTGTCTAGAGTAGAGTTTTCAGAAGGAGGCTGTGGAAAGTAAGTAAGTACATCTACTACAGCACAGTTCTGAGGTACATGTACTATTTGCTAGCTGTAGTATTTTTCAGATTAAGATGCTAAAAACCCTGTTAATGCATAGGTAGTAATACTCTAATGGTGTAATGTACGATAGGAACATTAAACAAGGCCATATTACCGGCATACAAGTCATTTTACTTCTATACTTACTATTCGTAGTACTTATTTCTTCCACTACAACATTTCATTTGCATAGAATTTATAATAAACAGATTTCATTAGTCTAACCAGTGTGTGTGCATTTGCCTTCATTTTTCTTTACCCATTTTCTAGCATTCCTTTAGTTTTCATTCACACATCGCTCTGTTTTGCTGCACTTTGTTTGAATATATTCGTCCTTTCTGAGAAGCACGTGAGAAAGGGAGACAGACGAGAGCGAGTGAGAAGAAGGGGCTTCCCTCTTCCATCATCTCAGCTCTTCAAGACCTCTTTCTCACACATTTCATCACCAGAAGAGTCACGTGTTGTCGTTTTCTAATAGGATGCTCACATCTAAAGGTCTGCATCCTTCTAGTCGTATCCTGTGATAACTCGATGGCTTACCTGGTTTCTGCTGTGGGATAGCTGTCCGGTAAGGCTTCCTGTCTGTCCCTCGATGAGACCAAATCTTCCTTTAAGTCGGCGGACAAACGGCAGGTGATGATGACACGGAGATAAGTGGACGACCTCAGACTCAGAGTGCGATGGTGGGACTTCTTCTTCATGTGAACATCAGCAAGATCTGGCTCTCCTTGACAGGCGTCTGAGCTCACAACGCCAAACTGTTAGTCCACTCAGGGGGCACGAGAAGAAAAGCAGGGGCATCACAAGAGTTACCCCTCCGCCCCCCCCCCCACGGCCCTCCCTTCTGTCTCTCCTCCTCCATCTCCTCCTCTTCCTCCCCCCCCCCCCTTTTCTTACATCCCTGGTGCTCTATATTTTGCTGGGAAGCATTCTTCGGCAACAGGACGGGAAGTGGAATTGTTTTCTGGGATCAATGGCAATTCCGCTCAGAGTAAACTTCCAGAGTGCTCTTATTTACTGCGTGGTCCTTTAGGTTCACAGCTCTGTTGGCGGTGCTGTGTATAATGGGCATGGGTGAAATTCATACAATGTTTAACTTTAATATTTAAATGAAAGCAAGACAAAACAATTAGATTTTTAGCTTTATTTACTACTAACTACTTTATTATTAGCACAATTTACTCCAGTCTGGATTTCCGGGAGCGAAGGGAAACCAGCGAACACAGAAGAACCAGTCATACAGTCAGGTGTTGGCGCCAGCACGAGGTCTGAGACCATTTGCTGAGGTTTGGGATGTGAACAAAGAGTCACAGACAAAACTCAAAGAGCTCATCCTCCTCCTCTTTCTGTCATTACTCTTATTTTCCATGTCTGCAACGTTTGCTTGTTGATCCATTCTTCAAGGTTGAATTTAAAGAATTGAATTGTGTTACCTTGTGGGCTGTTTAACTGTTTCCAGACTTTGAACTGATTTAATCTGATGCATTTTTGGCTGTAAATTCATACGTAATGAATGAGAGTGTCATTCTTATTTAACTCTCAGCAAGAAAGTAAATGGTGCATTACCTAAAATGAACTACACACTATTCCTTTAATGATGATGTCAATGTCGGGAGTAGAATTTATAATTGTAATACAGAATTAAAAAGGAGATATTATTGTTACAATCAATGACGCCAAGCATTCTTGTCCCTCACTGACTTTTCCGTGTTCAGTGATCTGAATGGTTAAATTCTCCTCTCCAACAACTGCGCCTTTGACCACCGAACAGAGAAAATGTGATTGCATGTATAAATAGCAGGAGAAACCAAACCAACCAGGATCTCATGACACACCCTGCCAGATATGTGGCCAGGAGCTATTTGGCTCTGCTTATGGCCCTCCTATCATCTGTATCCCTTCAGAAACAAATGATCTGGTGATGTGTTGTACTTGTAGTCATCCGGCTCGTTCCGGCTCCAAACGAGACGAAATTAACTGAGCTAAAATGCCCTTTTTGCCACACGTCGGTAATGAGTTGCCATGTGATTTCAGAGTTTCCTTTAACAAAAGCCCGTGGCGTGGAGCGCCTAACCTCATCTCAGGCCTCTAAACGGAGTGTTTGAAGGGATGGAAAAAGCTGTTGCTAATTCCTAATCACGTAGCCTTCCTCAAGTTTAAAGTCCACTCCGACGTTTCCATTGTGCCGCTCATCAGGATGGATTTAGGAGTGGAACGCCATTCGCACAGAATAACAGCATGAAGTGATTTGTGATGTTCCACGACTTCACTTCATCTCGTCACTTGCGGCTTCTCGGCCGTGATGTCTGATTAGTGTGTGTGTGTGTGTGTGTGTGTGTGTGTGTGTGTGTGTGTGTGTGTGTGTGTCACGGAGAGATCAAGAGCAAGAGAAGGGACGGCCGTGTCTGTTTATGTGCTTAGTGGATGTGTACTTGAGTGTGGAAAAAGCCCACACTGCCAGGATGCATTAGTGTAACTCACTCCCACCCGAACCCACCAGCCTGACCCCCTGCTTGCTATTCTGCTCACGACCTATTTCAGCCCTGCCTAACCCGCGTCTGAGGGAAGCCAGGCTTGATGGACACACGTGCTCCTGAGCGGCCATCACAAACTCATGCACACCCTCTAACTCATCCCTGTAAATCCACCGGTGGCTGCTGATATGACAGCAAAATGTAGCCCGACGCTCCAGAAGAGAAGCGGACCTCAAGGTTGATTTAGTTGAGGTGAACACACAGTCTCTGGAGGATGTCAAGATGCTCAAGCTAAGTCAGTGACAGGCACGAGCCACAGCACTGGCATGTTGTTGTGGCACACTTCCTGTCAATCAGACATGTTTACTGTAATTTGCGATGACTGGTGACATGACGTCATCAGTCAAAAACATCCTGTTGCAGTATTTGAAAATGCTCTACCACTTGTTTTTTATTAAGCCATCTAAATTAGCATATCCAAAGGACAGTTCGACACCTGAACCATACTAATCTATTTACAACTTTTTAGTATTTTCACGTTATAGATTTTTTGAAAATTTTGCGACGTGCCCATCAGAGGTGTCTTTCTAAAAACACATATGGCTGGTGGTGTTCTATACATCTCCATACATTTCAACTTCCCCAGCCTGCCCGTGTACGAATGAGGTCATGGCCAAGGGAACACATTTCAGCTGTGCATATAGTCATGTCACCCAGAACTGCAGAAACTACTCATGGATGTAGTTTCTCAACACTAACGGAGCTCTATGGCACAGAGGAATAAGCCATCAGTCTTTAGCTACACAGGCAATAATTGTTAGTAATATATTCCTAACTTGCAACTCATAGATTAGATTTTGTTCACCAATAATGCAATGATGCATAATTAATTACCACTAAATAAATACATTTGATGAGCTGTATGAGGCGTATGTGGTCTACGTGTTAAAGAACATACAACACTAATCGTCACTCTAGTCTCAACATCTTTACCATTCATACCAGGTTATTATTAAACCAGTGCTGCTCTGCTAATAAGCCAACTAGCACACGGTCACAGGCAGCAAATGATTACCCGTGCTGTTTGCAAATTACAGAGTGACAAAGCTAAGTACCGACAGGTGAGGGATCGGGACGAGCTGACGCGGCAGACGATCACTCACCCGTCGTGTATTTTGGACTTCTGTCACTTAAGATTCCGTCTGTTTTTGTCCACAGATTTAGACCGATGCTATTCTTACCAGCTGCTCCCCGACCCGGCCGCTGACAGAAACGCTGCCGCAGCCCGGAGACAGTGATGCTAGAGAGCTTATGAGGACACATGTGGGTCACACATGCATTACCGTCACACAATGCCAGGCCTCGGTGTTCTCAAGGTATATCACAGCACGGATGTATGGAACGACATATCCCATAATGTCACAGTGATGCACCTCATGACTACCAATGTACGTATATACTTTTGGTCGTTGCATTGTCTTTAGTTTTAACCTATCTATCATCCAAACATGGTTGCATGGTTAGTCTAAACATTCAATATTCAGTACAAAAAACTCATTCTTCTAGCATTGAGCTTCCTCTGCTAAAGTGTAAATGTCAGGCTGTATATAAAACCTATAAATGTTTATTCTAAACGTTTTTGTAAGATTGAGACAAACTGAAAGCGAACAAAACGTTGTCAGTTCCTCCTCCGCCCTACTAAGAACAAGGTTATCAAGATATGGAGAGTGCCAGAGGAAACATGGACTCTTTATGCCATTTTCCCCCGTCTGTGGAGTAACAGCATCCCAGTGTGTGGCCGCGGAGAAGGAGCGGCCTAAACAAATGCAGGAAGAGGGAGATCGACAAGACCCCTCACGCAAGACAACCCCCCGACTCAGACATGGGGACAGACGGGTGTGTGTGTGTGAACAGATTGACTTTGTCCGGCGTATATGTTTTATGTGCGTACGATGATTGAAGACAGACGAGGGGGTGTGTGTGTGTGTATGTGCCCACCATACATCCCTGAAAACAAACAGTGAAGGAAAGACCGGTATTGTTCGTTCGCCGCAGCAGACGTGCGACATGCAGTCACCGGCCAAAGGCAACGAAAAGGCCATTCAGCCTTTCAATGCAGCCTCTTCCTCCCCGCTGATACTTTGACTGGAATTATGTAAAATCAAATAAATAAAAGTGAATTTTTTGTATTTTTTGGGGGCAGGGGAGCGTAGCATGTTCTCCATCTTATACAATATATGGCCATGCTTTATGACTTCCTGTTGGTCCTGGTCATTGTTAGAGTGACTCTGCTTCATTTGAGGAAACAACACTGAATTATAAATCATTTCTCTTACCCCCCGAATGTGTGTGAAAAACTGCTGTGGGTGTTCGCCAGTGGATGGTTGACCGTGTGTGCCGGCACTCCTATCCGTAGATAACATTGTGTTGGGCGGTTGGCTGACTTTGGGGACCTGGAGGCATGAACTCATCCTGTGTCGGGCCATGTGTTCCCCCGATAGAGACAAGGAGGGCGTTACCCTCCTCTGAAATCTACCTCCAGCCCTTCAGGCGGCTCTTCCTGTCCTGAGCGATGCATACGCTCACACTGTTCCCTCTTACACTGCATTTCCCAGGAACCGTATAGTCACCCTTCATGCAGTTTTAGAACGATTCCTTTCATCCTCCCTTTGTTTGGTTTCCTCACACGTTTTGAAAAGTCCATTAACGACACCTTCCCAGGGCCAGTGAACTGAGAACCAATGGGTGATAAAGTTTATCGTAGCACCTTTACAGTCGGAGGGTCCCTTATAGTGACAACTTTGCAGTTCCAAAAAGGCAAATAACCCTATCCATCATATCTGACAGTTCCCATCCTCTGTACACAGAATTTAATATCCTGTCAGACGACCATGAGCCAAAACTAACAGTGGGAATTCTATACCTCATACTCAACTCTGTGAGTCCAGCATCTCCAACTGTGCTTGTTTCTTCCTGAAAGTGGAAGTGGAAACGTTAAATGGACTAAGACAACTCTACCTGAGCATCAGGTAACACACAGTAACTCCATAATGGTTACCATGACAACTTACCTTCTTACTTGCATGTGCACACTTTGATGAGGTCCTTTCAAGCTGCTGAGGTGAGTCAAAGGAGAATTCATCAATTCATCATTAATTGATTGACCCTTAATCTATTAAAGGCTTAAAAAAAATCTTAACCATGCACTTGAGTGCCTGGATTTAGATCTTTTGATGCCACATCCAAAATGAATTCTTATTGGTGCATAATAATCATTGACATCATGCATTTTGCTTCGTTTTGCATTTGAGAAATTAAAATAGGAAACATTTAAGAAGCCACTAAGTTGAAGTGTCAAGCTGTGGGAAAGTGGGAACAACGAACACATAGAAAACAATGGTAATGTAGTTTAAGAGAGGTGGTTCCTGCCTGTCTTCTATCATCCCAACCCCTCAGTAATCAGCCTAAACTACATTCTCTCTCATCCAGCTTCTTGTATCCAGGCAGCACTTAAATCCCCCCCCCACACACCCGTTCTCCATTGTGTCCACACTGGTTCTCCTCTCTCCCTCCCATGGTGCCCGGCGTTACACAGAGAGGAAGCTGCCTTTCCACTTCCTCCTTCACCGGTGAGAACAATTCATGTCTCGTCTCTCAGCCACGTTTCTCTCTTAAACTCAGACAAAGTTGCCAGTTTAGTTGGTATTCTGACGCAGAGTCTGTACAGTGATTTATTTAAAGGCCTCAGTCAGAGAAAAATAGTTCTTGGAAAGTGTACGCAAATTGTGAACAAAGGCAGCTTCTTTTAGTTTTATAATGTGTGAGACTAGTGTGTTTGTACACAAACTAAAACATGAATTAATAAGTATAATCCATCATATTCATAGAGCATTTTTTAATGATCGCCTTCTACAGTTACTTTACAAGATAAAAACACTGACAGCAACTGAAATACAGAATTAAAACATGACGATCTTCAAAACAAATCCATTTAGAAATGACTTCCTATTCATATAACGGTGAGAATCTCCAGATTGGTCAGTCACTCGTCTGTAGCCTTGGCTCTAGCTTCAAAGGGAGTTGTGAGTTTGGTCATGAAGCAATAAAATCTTAAAATCACTTCTAAAATGAACAGCCAGCAGGTGTGGTGTCTAAAACAGGTGTAATATGACCTGTTGCTAAGACCCAAAATAATCCAAAATGTGAACCCTCCTTCGCTTTCCACTTTTCTTTGGTTATATTTTAGTATTTTTAGATGAGTACTTTGCTTATAAGTGCCTCCAAAATGTCCTCACAGTGGACTGATCACAGTGACATCATAGGAAAAGGGGTCCGCTGTTATAAATGAACAAATGTCATGAGTGAAGAACACACTCCACCATTTTATAGCTGTTTACACACTATGACTTATATTGAATACGCACTAATGTTTTGGGCTGAGCCCTTCTACAGTATAGCCAATGTCAGACATCAGTCCACACACAGGTGGCAGCAATACACAATCATTGAATTAATTAGTCATCAAGATCGACGGCTCAGGAAAATATCTCTTGATCTGTCATTTTCAAGAGGATCCTGACAAACCGGTTCATTGGATGAGTCTGCGCATGTCAATCAGTGAAAGACGAACCACATCAGCCAAAAACACAGAAAAAGCAGTTACCAGTTATTATGCAAATATGCTCCCGGAAAATGAAAAACACATGTTCACCAAAACAAAAATCAGACGACGCACAAGACAATAGTGGGCCCTTCCAACAGCCGAGTCCCCTCACAGACAGGGAGGGTGCTGCTGGCGTAACAGGACATGGAAGGGGAAACCTTAAGCACAAATGCAGGTAGTGAGTCCAAACAGTCTAATCTTCTCACCATTTAAACACACCAGTCTCTTTCCTAATCTTACCACTGATCAATCTGTATTTAACTCTCCCACAAACTGTCATACAATAGCCGGAGAAAAATATTTATGGAGGAATAAACTTTAAATTTTTGAACACCACTTTTTTTCCCCTCCATAATGACGCATTTTAGCTCTAAAAAATGTACGGCGGTGTTTTTGTGCACCGGTTCCTGTTGTAAAGTGTCCAGTATGTGCTCCCAAGCTGTGAACTACCCCGTCTCATGAGACTGTCGTCTGTGTGAGCAGCTGAGCACAGGAGGGACAGCCGCCTGGTCCAAATTCAACAAGTCTGACCTGCTGAACACAATGGCCGAACCTGGTCAAGCTGGGCGGCGAGAACTCTGCCCTCAAAAACACAATGCTATGGCTCGGGACCAGATGTGACACATGTTGTGTGTGTGTGTGTGTGTGTGTGTGTGTGTGTGTGTGCATTCGTGCAGCTCATATGTCTGCATATGTGTGAGTATATGTAAGCATTATTTAAACTCTATCTGATTGACTGGCATAACTTTCTATCTCAGTTTAAGGTCGCAGGGTCAAGCTCCTAGACGACAGCTTTCATCAATCTTATCGGCAGTTTCCGTTGGCCAACAGCGAAGCCGGCGGCCGCAGTGTCACCGCTGTTTGCTCGGGGAATTGAAGAATTTAAAACGTTCTCACCGTCGCAGGAAAGGAACGACTGCACGGTTCTCAGAGGAAATGAGAAATCGCTGTTGAAGAATGTTCTCACTTGTGAAAGTGAGAACGCTCATTGGCACGTCGTCTAACAAAGAAAAGCCGTAAGGTAAATTGTTGGTACCTTGATGTGTCATAGCTCCATTTGAAACAAAAGGAAGTGACTCTAAACAGATGACTCATGAAAAAAAAAAGAGGGAAAAATGAAGGCTTTGTTACCGAGGCAGTAGGTCACAAACACACAAAGAGATATAATTGTGCACATATGGGTGCAGATATGTATGGATGGTTTGCACACAACGTGTTTCGAAACAAGTGGACGTCTGTCTTTAAGCGTAAGCCGTACGCCATTGAGGTCTTAGTGTTGTGCTATGTCATGGGACTCAGCGCTGCCCCCAGGTCACCATGTATCTGTGAAGGCCATCACTGATACCATCTCTTAAAACCCACAGGGAATGCCCCCTTTCTGTTTATTTGAACGTGACACAGACAATAAAAATAGCGAGCCAGAAAAAAAACCAGGAACCATCGTAGGTGGAATGGAGCAGTCATCTCGATTTTAAACACTATAATTGAATACATATACATTTGATGGTTTCGTCTCCAGAGAAAAATAAATACATGTGAATGTTTTCAGATAGATGGTTTGGATTGAGGGAATTCTTCTACTTTCCCCTCATATAAGGCTCAAATCTACTGCGAGATTCCTTTTGCTGTCGGCTAAAAATGCTGACGTCATAAGATACAGCACTCATCACGTATTACACCCTTGTAAACTTGATTTGGATAATCTATTGAAGCCCACGGGGGCCCGCAGTTAACACTATCAACTACATCTGGATGGAAAAATACCAAATATATAACTTCTTGTTCAAATGGTGCTGCTGTATAAATGAAGTTTGCTTGCTTGCAGTTTGGAATGGCCAGCCCCCCCCTACCCTCCTGATGCTCCAGTCCTTGTTGCTGATAACTTCCAAACAGACCAACCATTGCTGCAAATAGGACATGATCCTTGATGAGGCCAAACCACAAAGACCACTGCAGATGATGGAAACCAGAACCCTCAGAAACAACTTAAACCTTCATTATAAACCCAAAGATATGCATCTGTTCACCAATGACACCATTACTTGCTCATTATATGGCACATGAGAGTAAAAAAAAAAGGTAATTTTAAGTACAAAAACATCCTGAAAGGTATTTTTCCTCGGGGAGCGATGGGAGACCAGAACTCTCCCCCCGCCGTGGCACTAATAAAGGATTATCTTATCTGAACAAACCACGCCTCACAATCGCAGAATGCGTATTGTTAGATGAAATACGTGTCTCAAATTGCATCGCATTGATAAGGCCGTTACAGTGGTAAGATTTCAGTTACTTCCTGTCTTTCAAAGGCCCTGTGAGCAGGAAGCGCGTGGCACCATCGCGCCGTAGGCAGATCACCGTACGATACGTTTGTTAGCGTGTTAGCATTCTGATTAACGGCCAGTTGGTGCCCTGCTTCGGAGGTCTAATCTGGCCCTCGCGCCTCACTGCACGCGCTCAATAGAGTCCCCACCCTGCATCATGACATCATGTCTTTGTGTGAAATCCCGGTGCCATTCACGGGCCCACCGTGGGGCTTAGCATGCAAGCGTCCACTATACTAACACACTGCTCTTTAAAGGGAGTCCCCTGGTCCCCAGCGCAGTGGATACACCCCCGATGCCTCCACAGAGCTCTGAACATGGCTTCCATCCTCCGACCATCTAGGGCCCAGAGGGGAGCGAGCATTTGGGCTTTTTGTTGGGGACATTTTTCATATGAGAAGATATCTGCTCCAGGATGTGTGGAGACTAGATGTAGCTAGGCAGCTAACATACACACTGATGTTCCTGGATGTCATTCAGAGATAAACTGTAGCAAAATGATTTGGGGACATTTCACACTGGGGTTTTTTTTTTCTTTTTTGCTCTAAGATTACATCATCCATATGTGAAAAGCTGTGGGATCAGTGAAGCTCAGTGTGAGGGCCAAATCTGCCACTAACCAACAGATCACAGATCAGACACCAAGAGGTGGACTTTCTAGTTCACCCGCCCAGTGATGTCACCTCGGGCAGAGACAGCCATTGGTTGAGAGAGAGCGAGGGTTGGCCGTAATAAGATGGGCAGAGTGGAGATTATCCATAAAAGGAGAGATACATTCTTTTGATTAATGATTGTTCATTTTGACCACTGATACTGTAGTATAAGGCCACATCCGTTATTTATATGAGGAATACATTAAACCTTGTTTAATAAATAAAAGCTGCTGTATTTCTTTCTTCACCTTTTTCATTTATACATCTAAAAATGTCACTATTTCATGGAAATTCATTCCTCCTTTAAAGATGGCAATTTATCACATAAACTAGTAGATGCAGTGAGTCTTACTGCTGTATAAAAGCAGACAATTTTTCCATTCAGACTAAACAGGATTTCTGAACAAAAACAAACAACAAAAAATCTTATAAAAAATAAAGAAAATTAACATGGTGAATTTAAGCATTATACATATTTGTTTTTCATAGGTCCGAACTAGAAATATCAGCACTGAAGGCATCAAAGAACACCGCATTGTTCAAACTTCATTGGGTCCTGGGAATATGAAACAATCATGGAACCTGGAAATTAGATTGTGCAAAAGGGAAATGAGTTGTGTGACCATAAACAAACCATCTGTTTCAGACTGCCATGTAATTGTTTAGTTCCTTCCTTGTAATTCGGAGCATCAGTGGTTTACCAGAAGAACACGTTTTCAACAGTTTGGATAAACAGGCAAACACAAGCTTTCTTCAAATAAACATTACCACAGGTGTGGTTTATAATGAAATGTTTAAATAGAAATACCAGTATTGTAAGGTTCTGCATTTCAACACAATTTGTAGTATTTTAATAAATGTAACAATGTTATCCTCCTCTTCATAGGCTGATAGACATAATAGTTAAATAGAAAAACATATGCACGTGTGAAAACTTTTGTTGAACATCAATAAAGCCACATTTTTCCTAAAACAACATTATATTAAAATGGGACTGAGTAGAAAGTTCCCCAGTTTAACAAAAACAGCTAAACCGATTTCAAAATATGATGAGCAATAATTGTTTTTCAATGGTGCTGATGAACGGGTTATGATTAAGAGGAATGAGCTGGATGTTGTATTATTTAGCTTTGGATGGCGGGGAAAGAAATATCTTCATCAGAGAAATATATATCTATAAAAACATAAATATTGATGTATGGTTTCTGTCATTTTTTCCC
This sequence comes from Eutrigla gurnardus, assembly GCF_963514095.1. Classification (NCBI taxonomy): domain Eukaryota; kingdom Metazoa; phylum Chordata; class Actinopteri; order Perciformes; family Triglidae; genus Eutrigla; species Eutrigla gurnardus. The sequence continues at coordinate 21,370,414 of NC_139926.1, forward strand.
TTTTTCATTTTTATGGAACAGATTTTTTTTGTTAAAATTTAAACTTAAAAAATAAAGTGATATATTTGAATATATTTGTGAGACCAAACATGCCAGTTTGGCCAATAATAAAACTGAATGTCATGAATTAGATCTTTTTTTTTTTTTATCGTATCCCTTCTATCCGTAGTAGAACTCTATTGGTTGCATTTGTCCAAACCTGATGGTGATTTCAAGATATTTTGACAGCCCCTCTATTGGCTGTGTGGTAGCTTTGCCTCTGTTCAAACATCTGTGGAATTATTCAGAGATCAAAGACTGCTGCTCGTGTTTTTTCTTTCCTGAGCCGGGAAAGTTTGACTAGCCTCCATAATAGAGACATTTCAGCATGCGCTTTCACTCAATGGTTCACATTCTTCACATTCCAGCTAAGTGACACAGATATGATGATACACAAGCGGTCACACACAGAGAGGTGGATTCACTCTTCTACTCTGTTAAAACTTGCATTTGATAATAATGCTACCGATTGTCAAGCTTTTACTGAAAATGAATCAAGATGGAAAAAGTGCAGTTTAAATGAGATACCTCATATTTTTATATCAGCGAAAGATCACTATAGAAAAAAACAAAAACAAGTAAGGTTATATTTATTTTTTCCTTTGTTCACATTCGTAGATTCAAAAATATTCATGAGAAAAAGAAAAAAAATGCTGTTTTATTTTAATGAGTTAACTTTGTCTCAAAAGAATGAAAAAGAAGGTGGACACTATTTGATGAGTATTTACTAGGTCACTCCAGTATTTATGGATTCGGTTAAGGATATAAACATCAGAAAATTGTTGTGAAAATAATTCAAATAGTTTTTTTAAAATGATTATTTTGGTTCAGCAGTGATGTGCCACGTCTGGCATTCTGGATCTGACTTATATTCATTTGTGTTGTCTTTAAAAGCCCTTGCAGAATGACAAAATAGAATAAATAAAATGATAAAATGAGACAGAACTGACCACCACCTCCTCTAAACAAAATAAAAAATGATGTCCAAGCCTCAACATTAGTAGCATTTATTTATTCTCCATGTTAAAAGTTAAAATGGACCTGCTGCTGCGTGAACTGAATGGCTGTACAAACAACAATGTCCAGTGTTAATGCACGAGGGCATTAAACTCTCCTTCATCTGCCTCTCTAATGCTGGCATGGCAGCTCAGCTGGAGGCACATCAGCTGCTGTTGTTGTTTCATCTACTGTATCTGTGTCTCTACATACATATGTGTGAGGAAAGCGCATGCATGGAGCTGCTCTGCTGTGGACTCGGTGCCCCGGCCGTACGGTGTCCATGTTGGTGTGGGAGCCTGAGGCCTGCTCCCATACATCCCCGCTCTGGCTCTGTTGATCCTATTGTCTCCTGCGTCACCAAACGTCGCCCGGCAAATAAAGGCCGTCTGGCTCCAAGCTTAAATATTGCAGCAAACTAAAAACCAACCATCAGAGCCGATTCATTCACATCTGCTCAGTGGGGCGACAAGGACGGGGCTTTAGGTGGGAAAGAGGGCAGAAAAAAGTTCACTTTTCCCTGCCGGGTGCCAAGAGAACGGGACAGGACTCAACTTCGCCGGAGCCGCAGCTGTGGCAAGTTGCCCATTTGATAACATTTAACCTATATCAAACCTTACAATAGAAGGGACAATTTATTAGTATTGATCTCTTTTTATTGGTTTTTCATTTGGGAGTTTTTTGTGTGGAATTTTTTAATGAGCTAGAGTGAGATATTTTTGGTTTGCACCACTCTTAATTTTCGTTTTAGTTAAACGTGTTCACATTTAATACAAGCAGCCTTCGAAAACGACAAAAATCAATTCCTTGCTCAACATTTTTTTATTTAATATTTGTCTCCATATGTTTTATTTCTTTTTATTGGACTCGAACACAACTCTTTGGAAGTTTAAAATTCTTCAAAGTGGTGCTTTCTAAAAGAATCCCGCGTGGTAGCATCAAATTATGGCTTCGATTTATTTTTTGACAAGTTGACATGTTTTCCAACATTTCTTACTTTTGCCACTCTCTATTCCCCTCCCCCTGTTTGTCCTGCCTACCCCACCCTCCCTGATTGTCTGCACCCTGTGTCCATTCCTACCCCACCCTTCATTCTGCAGTGCTACGGACCGATCATGGGTGACTGGAGCTTTCTGGGTAATATTTTAGAGGAAGTTAACGAGCACTCTACGGTGATCGGCCGGGTGTGGCTCACGGTGCTCTTCATCTTCCGTATCCTCATTCTGGGCACGGCGGCGGAGTTTGTGTGGGGCGATGAGCAGTCTGACTATGTCTGCAACACACAGCAGCCTGGATGTGAGAACGTGTGCTACGACGAGGCCTTCCCCATCTCCCACATTCGCCTGTGGGTGCTGCAGATCATCTTTGTGTCCACACCGTCGCTGGTGTACGTGGGTCACGCCGTTCACCATGTCCACATGGAGGAGAAACGCAAGGAGCGCGAGGAGGCAGAACTTAGCCGGCAGCAGGAGTTGAGCGAGGAGCGTCTCCCTCTGGCACCCGACCAGGGAAGCGTCCGCACCACTAAGGAGACCAGCACAAAGGGAAGCAAGAAGTTCAGGCTGGAGGGAACCCTGCTGAGGACCTACATCTGCCACATCATCTTCAAAACACTGTTTGAGGTGGGCTTCGTGGTGGGCCAGTACTTCCTGTATGGCTTCCGCATCCTGCCGCTGTACAAATGCAGCCGCTGGCCCTGCCCCAACACGGTGGACTGCTTTGTGTCTCGCCCCACGGAGAAGACCGTCTTCATCATCTTCATGTTGGCCGTGGCCTGTGTCTCGCTCTTCCTCAACTTTGTGGAGATCAGTCACCTGGGCCTGAAGAAGATTCGCTTTGTCTTCCGTAAGCCGGCCCCAGCCCCAGCCCAAGGCGAGGGCTCGGCCCCTCTGCCACCACAAGGGAAGAGCCTGCCCCCCCTGGCTGTGCCCTCCCTGCAAAGAGCGAAAGGTTACAGGCTGCTGGAGGAGGAGAAAGTTCCCATTACTCACCTCTACCCGCTGGCTGAGGTGGGCATGGAGGCTGGCAGAGGGGCCCCACCCTTCCTGGAGGAGAAAGTGGAGGAGGTGCTGCCCATGGGGAACATCTCGAAGGTGTATGACGAGGCTCTGCCCTCCTACGCCCAGACCACTGAGACAGCAGGGGTGACATTACACGAGGAGGAGGTGGTGGAGGAGGTGGTGGAGGAGGTGCAGCAGGCAGAGGTGGAAGCAGAGAAAGTGGAGGAGGTTGTTGTGGATGAGGATGTGGAGGTAGAGGAGGCGGTGAACGGGGAGGGGGTAACTCCAGCCGAGGCAAGGATGGAGGCCACGGATACGATAGAAGACACCAGACCGCTGAGCCGACTGAGCAAAGCCAGCAGCAGGGCCAGGTCAGACGATCTCACTGTATGAACCTGTGAGAGAGAGCGCATGTACACCTGCACACACCAAATGTTCAACACAAGAGAGAGCACACACACACACACACCTAACTCAAGACAACGCACACTCTTGAACAGGCAGGTCAAAAACCAACGGATGAAAAGCAAAATCAACAGGGATAGATTAAAACCTTTAAGACACGGGCAACGATTCTACAAGGAGGCAAAAAAATATGCGTGTTTGTGATAAAAATGAAATATAAAACGTAGAAGTTAAAAAAGGGGAGGAGTAGGTTTTTTTTATTAAGCGTGTTCTTATATTTAAAAAAGAAAAACGTGGAAAGGACACATGCAGGGGGGGAAATGTTTTTACTTGATGAAAATCCATGTTCAATTTTTAGAAACATCTTTTTCTATTGAAAGAGTTTTAATCATATACAATGGAGGATTAGACATTTTTTTCATGGGGTTTGAGTAGATAGGGGAAAGAGAGTTATATTATACTTGTGTGTCTGCAAATCAGTAATTTCGCTGTAGTTAGGCACTGACTTTCATTCCCATTCGGACGGCGACATATTGCAAACGCAGCATGTTGGCTGCACACGGCACGAGTGAGACGACTCTCACACACACAAATCACACCATTAAGTGCCGGCACATTCACAGGTATACAGCTCTTTGAGAAGAGGAAGAAAAGTCCATTTTCAGGGTGAGAAGAGCATACCTTTTTTTTCCTTATTTTTTTTTTTTTTTGCACAATCAGAGGTTTAGACTCTGTGCAAGGCCTTTAACCCTCATAAAACCTCATCTATGCATCCATTTACACAGGATTCTTTCAAGTGAAGAGAGATGTGCATCAATTTCAGAGCATTTCTCTCCTTTTCATGTTTATATACCAGGTAGCAGCCAGAGCTTAGTGAGGAAAAATAAAAAATAAAAAAAAGACCACATGTTGAATGTCTTTTTCAATGTGATTCTGCATCTCTTCATTTTAGATTTGCTTCTGTTTTGTAGCCTTGAAGTAGAACTGTGGTGTCAGTTGTCCATGGCAGAGAGCAGGGCTCATTTTGCCCTATCAGAGAATGAACTATAGTAGCGACCTCAGGCCAAATCCTCTCTTTTCGTGCTGTACAAACAGGCGTCCAGGGCGATAAAGATCACGCACCATCAGCACAAAGTATTGTTGGAGGCCAGACAATAAAAGAAACCGTGCTCATCAATGAAAACAAGCATCCTTGACCTGGCTGTGAAAAGATCTTTCTACTTGATTTTATGTGAACATAGTAGGTCCTTACCCCGCAAGAAAATAACAATACTGACATGCTTTCAAATTAAAAAAAAAGAGAAACAAACAAACTAGGGGGCAACTGCTGTACATAAAGCCCCATCTCATGTCTGGTAATGTACATAATGTGCAGAGCAGCTGTTATCAGTTATTTCACTGTCTAGAGGAATCACACAAGTTCTAATTGTGATTACAGTATTGATTTAATCCCACAAACATGACAAAGAGAAGCTGCCCATGCTGCAGTACTGTGAATCAGAGTAAAGATGAATTTCTAATCATTTCTTTAGGTACAAAGCGTGTTAAGCCTTAAAGTTAGGTTTATCACAAATATTCCTCTCACATTCTCTGGCTTTGTTTATTGAAACAGCTGCCACTGTATGATTTCCTGTGCCTTATCTGTAAATGTAAATTCTCAAATGTTGTAAGATTGTAGCAAGTGCATATTTTGCTCTGGGACCTATGTGAATTTTATGTTTTTTTTTTTTTTGCTTTCTTTTTCTTTCTTTTTATCTGAGTTTAATTTTGTATGTGACCCCTCAGCACACACACTTAACCACAAACACCCCCCCTCCCCATATAGACACACACACACACACACAAAATGTATTTATTATGCAGCACAAATGGTTAAATAACACATGTTTAAAATATTAACATGATCATTTAGTGATATCAAGGACATATTAGAGCATAGAGTCACATTTTTGCGAAACAAAAACAGTAAATATGCCTTTGCATGCATAGGCACACACACACACACACACACACACACACACACACACACACACACACACACACTGTCAGTTTTGTGGCTATAATCAAATGGCTCTAGAGAAACTCAGAGAGAAGGCAGCTGTGACCCCATTGTGACCCCCAAGCCATCCCTTCGCATCCCATAATCTAATGCTGTTGAATCTAAAAAAAAAGAGCCTTCATTGAATCACCAAATTGTTGAACACATTAAAGCATTTAACAGTGTTATAATCAAAGTATGATGCTGGTCCTTGAGTACATCGATATGACTGGTAATGTATGATTTTTTGTATTTTAAGACTGTTGCATTGCCTGTTTGTAAGAAGACATGATTAATCTTTGGAAAGAACAAAAAAAAAAAAAAGTGTAATTTTTACTAACTTGTAGTCTTCTTTGCTGATAGATGTGTGGCAGTATCTTCTTTTGGACTGTGAACCAACGCAATAAAAAGTCACACGTGGTCAAGAAGTTTGTCTCAGTGTTTCTCTGCTAAGCAAACACACACGCTGAACTTTATTATTATTATTAATAAGAATAATACAAGGTAAATACAACAAATTGCCATTACAATGTACTTGAAGTACCAAAAGTAGAAGCAGAATTTCACAATAACGTATGACATTTTTATTCACCTTAATCTGCAAAGTAACAAGTAACTAAAACCTTCAGATAAATGTAAGTGAGTGGAAAATACAATAATTAGCCATGGAATAGACTATAAATACACATTTACATACACAGATTTTAGGAACGGAGACACAGATAATATAGACATGAATGTTAACATGACAGAAAAGCTATGACATTCATATTTAAGGTATATCCATTTATATGTCATCTAATATGCACGTCTTTGGACTGTGGGAGGAAACTAATGTGACACAGGAGACCATGCAAACTCCACTGTTTAATTATTAAAGGTCACATGCTGACTAAAATCCCTAAAAACATGCAGGACAAAGTAGTTTACTGGTTTGACAACAGGATACATTTAGTGATTAAAGACGGATTATTGAAGACTGATGAAGGGTTGAGAGGATTATGATGAAACCACCACTAAGAGGCAGTGTTGTATTTTTATTCCTGGAACCAGTCTATCTTTCTCTCAAAGCCTGGTTTGATCTACATAAAGAATGAAGGTGAGGACTGAGCTTATATTTATTTTGTATTATTTTACATCTGCTCATGTGGAGATTGTTTCAACATTCATTTTAAATGATTTATAGACTTGTATGTCCTCTCATGTTCTATCCCGTGGTTCCTACAGCAGTACAGGAGACAGATTACCTGATAATGAAACAGGTTCTTCTCCACCCTTTTAGTGCTCCTAATGGCAAGACTCCACCGCACCCGCAGGAAAACAAACTGTCACACTCGGCAGCGCTAATGAAATATATCAAGTTACATATTATAGTGTACCCGCCGCGCTGCCAAGCTCTCCCAACAACTTTATAACCTCATTTATGATCTATGTGTTTGCATATAATATGCGTATTATAAATATAATATAAGATGATGCAGTAAAAACAGTCAGGTTCTGACTCATTTATGTGCAAATTGGCTCCTCCGAGGATTTATAGATAAGGTTGTCATTTTTAAAGAGTGGGACCCCAGGAAAAAAGTTTGGGAGACACAAACTTTATCTTCATTTGTCAAAACAGGGTTAAAATACTTGGAGAGCCTCATAACGCCATCTACTGGGCAATGTAGGTACTTTTACATTGTTAGACTAAATGCTTTTTTATTTTTTGTATCTAAATGTGATCAATAATAAATAAAAAATGTAATAATTTGAACAAAGCATTATATGAATGACTAGTTTGTATATCACCTCGCCAATCCCAACACATCATTAGAGACAAAAGTATTTTGCTGTTAGAATAGAATTACTTTTTCAATCCCAGACTGGGAAATATTTTTAACACAGCAGCTGTGGGTCAGCAAAAAAACGCTCTGTACAAATATAACATGAATATAAAACCGAGATATATATAGTGTATAAATACAGTGCAAACAAACTACACAAGAATGAACAATAGCTATGAAAATAGAGTCCAGAGTTCTCTCTGTCAGACAGATCAGAGTTGTTGTGAAACGTAATGGTTTGTGGCTCATTCCAGATAAATATATATTATTTTATTATTATAATTCTCATTTATTTAGGAAGGTGGTCTTTGGAAATGTTTCAACGATCAGAAGTGGGCCTTAAGTGTGAGAAGCATGGTCTAAAGTAAGGCACATTCCATGTGGGTTGATTGCAAGTGCATAGCTGATGTGCTAACAGCGATTGCAGTATTTGCAACACGGGTCAAGAACACATTCCTCATTGATCTCAAGAGTTTGGAAAGACTACGGCCTTAAGGTTTCCACAAAAAGACATGAGAAAGAGTTTAAAAATAACTGTGGAAAACAAAATAATGCCAGCAAGCCCACTTGGGAAAATCCACACCCATGGCTTCTATTTGCTGTTGTTGCTTTTTGGGTGTGCTGGGTGTATCTGCTTACACATGCTGTGAGGTGGAACTTGATAGGCCTCTCCTTGGTTGACCTAGGGAAATTTCAAACTGCCATTTCGGTCATTTCCATTTCATATCTCATATTCAACCGCTCAGTTTGCATTTTCACAGTGTGCCTTTCAGTTCATGTCAAAATGAAAATGGATTATTCAGGATTTAACTGGAAGACTAACAGTCAGCAGGAGTGTTTTTGGTGTATTTTCAAACATGAGAAAAGAAAATGAAAACATGCAATTTGACCCAGGGCCTCTCACACTGACACAGTAGCTCACATGGCGAGCTCCAGTTCTGCAAAACACTATCTTCAACAGCATCTCCAGATGCTCACAAAACACTCTTCCACCTCAGACACCCACAGAAAAACACTCATGAGACCACCATGTCATCAAAATAGTCACTTCCTGTGTGATGGACCATTTCTGGTTTGTGTGGGTGCTGGGCCTGGCCAGGTTTAATCTCGAGGCTTGACATGCATGTCAGCTACAGTGTCATACACAGAAAATTTCGTTTAAATCGTTTTAATTATTTCTATATTTAATTTACAAATGTTGTTGCCTTTGTAACATTTTAAGGAAGAGTTAAGGAACGTGGAGACCAAACAGCGAGCAGGGTCTCTCAACCGGTAAGTACGTATTTATCTCAAAGTATGACTCTTTTTGGCAGACTTGTTTATGATTTATCAACTACATGTTTTCTTGATCATGTGACATATTTGAAGTTATATCTTTTACTTTTGTGGGTGATTGTTATTTTGAGACACTTGAAAAGAGGATTTCTAATCTGAGTGAGGGTTTCCTGTGTAAACGAAGTGAAAGTGAAAAATGTAATATTTGGGCATAATACCAATTACCAATACACACTGAGATTCAAACTTTGCTTTTGTAGTTGACCGTGACATAATTTATATCATTATTAATTATAATCTTCGTTTCTAGGTGGGATGGAGGATTTTTGTAAATATTTGGGCATCAACAGCATGCTTTCTCTGATATTTTGCATGTTCTGGATTTTCTCAACAGCAGGTATGATTGATTTCACACAATTAAAAACCCTTTATCTCACCCTTATTATTTATACAATGGATATGAGCTAATAGATGGACGGGAAATATGTTTATTTGCTTCCTTGCTGAGAGTTAGAGGAGTAGCCCGATATCACTCTGTCTGTCCACGAAACATGAAGCGCAAAATTCCGCTTGAACAAATTAAACTTGGAGATGTAAACTGTTTGTGAGTCTGAGAAGTGCTATTTTGTGACCTTTAGAGCCAGCCAGGCCGTTTCCCCTGTTTCTTGGTCTTTGAGCTCAGCCAAGCAGTTGCTGGCTGTAGCTTCATATTTATTTATCCATATTTAACAGCAGGAAAACATAAAGAAACATATTTTACGAAAGCTTCAACTGTGGTATGAAAATGTAATCGATCTATCATTTAAAATTGATGTTTCCCTCATAGAAAGAAACACCATCTCAAAGGTGGTCGGCAGCAAAGTGATCCTGCACTGCAAGAACGAGTCAAACCACACGTTCGTTCAGCTGACGTGGAAAATGAACGAGGTTGTCCTGTTCAGTTTCACCCCACAGGCACCCTTACACATCAGTCAAGAAGCTCGCCGCCTCAACATAAACATGTTGCAGAGCCAAATCTACATTCTGGTCATTGAGAGAGTCCAGAGGTTTCACACAGGAAACTACACCTGTGAGATCACCACCAAGCAAAGAGCTCAGGAACAGACGTGGGAGCTGGTAGTTACAGGTAAGCTCATCAAAGAAGACGTGAGGGTTGTTTAAGACCACAGAGCAAATAATTACTCTGTAATCTTTATGCCACGTGCTTCCAATGAATACACTGGATTATGGAATAATGACACTCCCTCCAACGAGCCGGACAGCTGTATTTGTGCAGTTAGATTTATAACCCCCATATAAATAAAACCTCACAGATGTTTTCTTATCATACAGTCGTGGACTTGAATATTGCAGCCTAGCTACAGAGCTCACAACGTAAGTGCTGGGGCTTTTAGATGGCACACAATATGTGAGCTCCACCTCAACTTCCTTTATGAAACAATTAGCACACCGGCAAAATCATATGGTCTTTAAATGACTATGAGCTTTATTTAACTACAGATTAGACTTTGTGAATTTAATGCTGTTTTTTTTTTAAACCCCCCCAGAACACAACGCAGCCAGTAACAAGCTTTTGATTGCTGTAGCAACCGTTGTTCCCTGTGTGTGTTGCCTGACCTTTATTTTGGCGTTGACCATTCTTTCCAGAGTCTGCAAAAAACGTGCAGAGTAAGTTGCATCCAGTCAATGTTTAAAACATCATTCTATGCCGGCCAAGACGTATGGTTGATGGCATTATAGTGCATGAATATAAACATAATGTCATTCTCTTTCAGGGATCGTTCTCCCACTGCAGAAATGGTAAATATTACAATTATCACCATTACAGAGCTTCACAGTGAATTAAATTAACTACAACAGGAAGTAAAGAAAGTTCCTATTATGATATGTTGCAGATACACTGAGATCAAACTGAGCTGCAGTTCTACTGTAAGACAAAGTATGCAATTTTAACTTTTACTTTAATCCTCTTTTTGTAGGAACATGAAGAAACTATTTATGAAAACTGCCTGCGAAGTGATGATAGTCAACAACATGGCAAAAATCAGCCTCACCATCACAAACCCAGGACTGATAGGAAGCAAACTATGTAAAAGGCAAGAGTATTGGAGGTGTGCATGTGTGAAAATGCTCATTTCATAGGAACAACCACCTTTTTCTGGAATACAAACAAATTGTAAAACCTGATTTGTTTTTGCCGCCTCTGTCGAAATGACTTTCAATCTGAATAACGACTGTTTTCAGGTTGTCCATACGCACCATCTTGTGATGGCGCTGAGGGGAACTAAAGTGGTGATTGTTTGTCACGATGAGCGACACGCAGTCATCTGACTGATTCCCAAAAATAATATATCCATGTGTACGATTATGTAACAGAGTAGCATCTGGAAAAAAACCCTCTCCATTGAACCTGGTGCAGCTGAATTCACTATTCATGGTGATACATGTGTCACAGCTAAAAATATATGCTACACAAGGATTTTAATTTAGTGTGTAAGGGCACCAAATGAGAAGGTTTAAATGAATTGCAGTGATGCAGTAATCATGACGGGGTGAAAATGCATGTTATTTAGTTTGTAAGACCTTTAGTTAGGTTTTTGATTATAGACTTACTGGTCTAGGATATAATCACCTCCATATGGCATTTCTTTTATGTTCAAAAGCAGTCATTTCGAATGTGGGAAGTAATGAAACGGTAGCGTTCATCAGTTGCAAAAAGGGAAGACAAGCAATAAAAATATGGATGCTACAAAGTTAGAGAAGTTTAAGCAGCTCATATGTGCAGTATAGTCTTTGCAAATGTTTTTGAATCATGGTTGTTAAGCTGGAAGAGGTTTTTCTCATCATGTTGCACACAAGAGACAGACGGTTAAAAACGGAAGGATTCAGTATCTAAATATGGGTTATGCTCCATATTCCACAACCTTAACTTTAAAAACATCTGGAGGCCTGCACACTTTACATCCTACCACTGGTTTCCGATTCACCTGCTGGCAGGATTTAAAGTCTGTGACCACAGAAAGTCTTAAAGTTATGCCAGTATTGTTTTAAGAGATGAACACATCTATTTTGTAGAGTTTGTAATGGATGTTTTCTGATCACTGTACGTGTCACTCTATTCACAAGACTAATGTTATTTTAATATTAATCTAAGTTTTTTAGCCCACATTCACAGTAAGTAAAGTCACACTAGGGGATATTTTGGTTTCCATGGGATTAGTCATGTGACACCTCGTATATTAGACATGTGACACCTCGTATATTTCCATTCACACGGTCATCATGAAGTCACAAGTCTTTACTTTGTCTTTTGTTCTGGTAACCCTGAACACTGTGTATGTACTTTTCTAGCCCTGTTTAACTTCCCAGAACTGTGTGTGTGTCTGTGTGTGTACACACTGTAAATAAGCAAATCATTAAGGCATCCGTTCACACAGCTTTAATAACAGGGCAAAGGAAAGGTAATTGCACCAAACAACTACAGAGATGATTAAAAAGCACACACTGAAAATGTCTACACAAAATAAAAACAATTTGAAACTACTTTTATGAAAACTAAAACCAAATACCAAACATTTTAACATAATAAAGATAAGTAAAAAATATTAATGCAAGTATTTGCCACTGTTTATGTGGATGTCCAGCCAGTGATGCTTTCTCCGTCCATATAGCAGGCAACTTAAGAATGTATTATCAAAACAGATTGGATATCCACGTAAAAAGGTGCAACATTTTCCTTTAACATAAAGAAATGTGTAAAAAAAACAACAGCAGAAAAGGTAAAACTCGTGCACACGTGCAATTAATGCTTGAAATGAGAAAAGAAATAGCTGCCTTTCTAAAAGATCTAGTGTTGTTACTGGTAATTATAAAATATTAGCACGCTAAACAGCTTAATTCGATTATGAATATGGTAAACATTGCTTACTAACCAGCATTAAAATAAACATTAAAAAGGACCATACCAGTCTAATTGTAACTTCACGCCTCTTAAATCGCTGGGCTTAGCTACATCAAGCTTGTAAAGATAACCACGTTGTTTTATTTTTATCTAAAATAACTGTATTAATCTAATAAAAGCCAAGCTAATAAAATTTGCGCAATGCATGGTCAACGTTGGTTTACAATCCGCAATACAATGTAGAGAAGATGATACTTGTCAGAAAACAACTTCAGAACATGTCCCAGTATGAATAATAATTCATTTTATGGGGCGACTGTTGAGTGTCGGTACGAGCCTGAAATCCTGAAAGTCTGAGGTTTAACTTTGAGCCAATTGTTGACCTTCTTTATACGTTGGTTCTGTTCTTGACTCTGTTCTGAGTCAAGACGCCTGGGAAAATGGTTTCTTACGAGAACTGAATTTGGAACTGGAGTTTGAGCTAGAAGGAGGATTTTAACGACGAGGTGAGTTTTAACTCACCTTGACATTCTGTAATGTTTATTGAATACGGACAAAACAAACAAAAAAAATCATTTTGATAAACGTGGTGGTTTATGTAAACTAGGTGGCCAACGTTGTCAATGGACAATGACATTTAGTAACAGTGTCTTTAAGTAAAAGCTTGGAGACCTGCTAGCTTGACCGTGGACTCATGACATGAACAACACAGTAACAGGAGTGTGTAGTACAACTGTTTACATTCCAGAATAATCTTCTCCTGCAGTGTTAGTAACACACATCTTCAAGTTGACCTTCACTAAACTCATAAAATCGCTTTTTGTTGAATTTGGGTTCAGTCAGTCTTCAGTGTGTTTACTCATAACGGCAGAGCTTGAAATGTGATGGTCTGCTGGACCCCAGGAAGAATAGCTGGGTCTGTGCCCCAGCTAATGGGGATCCTAATAAACTAAACTAAACTAAACTAAAATAAACTAAACTAAACACTTGAGGTACATTCCAAGTAATGCAGTCAGAAACATTTTAACTTCAATGTAATTATACCTTCATTGTGCATATTAATGTCGACTTGATAAATAACATGTTTAAGTTGCCTATGAATGAAATGAGTTCGACCTGCAAAGTAACATACCGGTATGTTCAGTTTTAGCTACTCAACAGTGACAGGATTCACTGTTTAATTGACTAATGTGTGTCTTCTGTTGAGGTTTCCATGTGGTCAGAGATGTAAACAGCCAAAGAATATAGAATAATTGATAAAACTGTAGGAATGTATTCTCAATAGCTAGTCTTCATCAATCCAGTATATTCAATTAATTATCTCCCATTTAGTGTCAAATAGACGATACAGCAGGCGTTGTTGTAGAGTGTGACAGGTCACTTTATCGGCATTGTCTGCGTTTTTCGCCCAGAACTGTAGCCCTTTCGCAGTGTGTTAACTAACATTTTTTAGGATGACTGCCACCTGCCATATGGATCTTTAAATGATACATTTTCTCATAGAAATGTATTGGTTTCCTCCAAAGGCTCTATCAAGAGAGGTTGTTTGACTGTGTTTTGTCCAATTCCAATTCTGGTACACAAGCTCCCTTACCACGCCAAGGCAACAGTCACAAGGGAGAACATTAAATTATTCAAATAAATACTAAGGGATGGGGAAAGAAAAAATAATATTAATAAATTAGCACAGTTGTGGTGCTGAATGAACAGTGCCCCAAAATAATAATTGAGCAATGGCTAATACTGAATGACAATAAGGACAGATCCAGAGGCAACATTAGCTCTACACGAGGCTACTGCATCCAAATTAATCTTTTGAGGATACAGGGGGCGGCCATCTTGAAAATAGAAATTTCAAGTGGCTGGGAGCGTTTTCTTGTCAAGCAACCCTGAGAGACTGCTCATGCCAATGTTCACGCTTTCATCATCAACTGAAAGATTCTGATAAAAATAAGCACTTAGCCGCTCCACTATAACAAAAACTTGTGTCATTTCTGGTTTGCGGAAGAAACAAGATGGCGACGAAGCAGCAAACCAATGGGTGAACAGCGGTGAATACGTTCACCTCTTATATATAGTCTATGGGTGGTGGTGGAGAATAATTCAGCACCAAGCATTCAAAAGCATTCAATTCCAGTTGAATTCCAACACAGGCACTGACATAAATGTGTGTTGGACCTAAAAGCAGTTTATTATTATCTTATTTATTTATTTTGTGCAATGCCTTATTTCTATTGTATTTATAATTTATTTTATGTCAGTTGTGTCCGATACGCTTTTTATTTTCTGGGTTATTTTCCATTTTAAATAAAATACGATATTTAAGACATGCATGAGGTTTCTGTGTGAGTGCATGAAGATTGGTAGTTGAATTGGCCACGATACAAGGCTTAAATCGTGCCTAAGGCACCAAATTGGTCAGAGCCGGCACTGACCGTGGCAGAGACGAGGAGGGATGGTCAGTACGATGCAGGATCGGAACCGGGAGATCAATCCAAGGGGGCGTTCTGGAGTGTCTGGCATGGCAGCAAAGAACGAGTAGAGTAGTGAGTGCAGCTTAAAAACAAAGCTGAAGCTGTGAGAGCAGGTGTTGGGCGGATGAGGGAGGGGGCGTAGCAGGTTGAGCAGAGGTGAGGTAATGGAAAACTACTGGGTAGCTAGAGGAGGGGCAGGCTGTGAGAGGTACATCCTATTCGAATGTCACTTAACAACAGTAGAATGACTTCAAGCGACCTACAAAAAGGATGGAAAACGGCAACTGGGGTGAAGTGCATGGCGAGGGGGTTTCGAAACAGGCTCCTCGAGGCAAGGCTGTAGTTGTGCAAAGCCTTTCGTAAATGAGAAGCAAAGATGAGCCAGGCTGAGGTCAGCCAAGGACAAGAGCAATGTGAAAGCGTGGTGGAGGAGAGAGACGCAGACGGAGATGACTGATCCGCATGCATGGTGATGAATTTCAATACAATAGATTCACCCCGATGGTCTAGATAACTTGCAGCTTCGCCTCGTCTGTCCGCATCGTACTGTTTGATCCATGGTCTGTGTGCGGCAAGCGCAAGGATCATGGATGTAGAAAAGCCTTGTTTTTTGTCACTGTTTTTCTCTCTTCCTTCGGGTTTTAAATTGTATTTATGTGTAAACAGCGTCTTGTGTGTATGCAAACATGCTTCATAATCCTTTGGTATCATCAGCAGTTAATGCTGTTGGTGGGAAACTCATACAAATGATTGTGTGTGTGTGTGTGTGTGTGTGTGTGGGGGGCACATCAATAATACTTAGTGTGTTATTTTCATATCCCATTTGTTGCTTCTGTTAATATTATTACTGATATACCGATGCTGCGTCAGGGACAAGGAGTGTAATCTGCGGTTCCTGAGCAGCCGTTTTACTGTCTCCCAGCTTGCTTCTACACAGGTCTTCCCTATGGCAGACAATTCAAAACCTTTGATTAAAATCAAGCACTTACAGTGTTTGTCAATCGCTTTGGCTCATTTCTTGAAATATTGTTAACATTCTCAAAGCCTTAAGTGCATTTGTCAAAAAAGATTGGTCCAACACATCACCATAACTCACCTGCAAAACATTTAACTCATGCTTCAAAACAAATCATATCATATAAAAAGTCACTGGCCCCGAAATGAAAGGTTCCTTTAACATTATGTGAACAATCATGGTCAGAATGTTTAGATGTTTCTCAGGATGGCAGTGGAGCCTGAAAATGTTCCTTATATCCACATTTCAGGTTTGTCCTATTTTTTTAGTTGACTGTACTGGAATGTTATTTTTGTCAAGTGCATTGAATGCTATTGTGTATCAAACTGAATACTATCCAGATGCTGATTTCGACAGATGTTTTACCAATTTAGTGGACGACATTACAAACAAATCCATAGTACAGTAATGACATTTATGGTATATATGCCTGAAAGATTTAGACAATTGAATGGACTAGTGTGCATGACTTACACAATGAAATCATTCACGTTTTAAAGAGAAAAACTATTCAACTGAGAAGCAACATCATCAGTTTTGATCAGCAAGATACATTGAATCAGTAATTGTGCATTAGATAATTGTATTTACTTGTTTAAATATATATGGAAACCTTTGAAATTTGATTAAAATAACAAGGAATTCAAATCTGTAGTGAACCAGTGCCCAGTGGTTTAAATAATAAATATGTATTATCATTTGAGAATTGTGTCAAAGCGATTGAGAAAAAACTGTAATTCCAAATGATGAAATGTTTGCAAAAGAGTTTTAAGATATAAGTTAGGAAGGAACTTTAAGACACTAAACGAAAAAGCAGCTGTAATACCATAAAAAAAATACTGTAACAAAACATGTAAGAGATAATTGTTGTAATTTATATTATGTAATGAATACAAAAACGTATAATTTGAGGGATAAAAGAAGAGCCAGAATGCACTCTAGCAAATTAAATATTATACATATTTCCTCTACCTCTGTCTGGAGTTCCTCTGCCTCACACTGATTCTCTTCAGGCGTGCTGCAAGCTGTTTGGACCTGCGTCATCTCTCCACGTGTGACCATATCTGTCCTGGATAATGAACCTTCAGTTAGCTTACAACAAAAGATTCCCATAGTACATCAAATATTTGTTTATATATTACTGTAGTACTGTATATTACACTTAAGTGTTGCATTATTACTGTACTCCGTACCTTGGAAATCTCCCGGATCTAACCATGAACCACATTGCAACGACCACGAGGGCGATCAGAACAAGCAAAAGCACATATAAGGTCCAACATACACGGCAATCTGTAGGGAGACACAAGAAGAATACAGTAACATACTAATACACAGCGCTACATCAGGTACATCCTAGACCAGTAATGTCTCAGTTTGGCAGTTAAATCAGAAGGATCTCTGGGTTTTTATAAAGTGATGGAAACTGGAGAGGAAAACATACCTAGCTAGTTAGACATTACATTTTTTTGTGCTACACTGATTAAGCCTCAATCCCCACCACTTCAAGGAAGGACAACTAGCCAGCCATCCGTCACCCCGGAGCTGCGACAACACTATTCAGCACCACCGACTTTGTGTTGTCACCCTAACAACTAACAACGCTCACCGTTTTCTTTTATTCAATTCAAATGACCACTGAAAACAGTTAAAATTATTTCCAAACTTTAGTTTTAATGCCTTTTTTCTTATTAACGCGAGGTTCATTTATTCAAATTAAACTTTTATCTGAATCTGTACTTCTACTTGAGTATAGAACGTCTGTACTCTTGTACCTCTGCCAACAGGTCCAATTGTTTACTGTACATACAGTACATAATGCATGGATTCAATAGGTTTAACTTGTTCCAGAAATTCATCCTGCTGTAGTCTCTCTTTTTTAAATTAAGAGACACAAAAATAAGATTACAGAATCAAACTAAACCCACAGCCAATAACACGTTTGACAAAAACCCACAGCCAAATCAAGCCTGACCTCACCTGAGCTCACATACACATATATGTGGCTGTGTTTTTTTCCATATAGGTTAGATGCTTCACACTGGTAGAGGCCATTCAGGTGAGATGTCATGCTCAAAAAGTGTAGAGTTCCACCTTCTACTCTGACAGAAGACTCGGGCCATGACTGGTTGGATCTGAAACAGACAAACAGGGCTCAGCATGACGGCAAAATAAAGATGTACAACAGGTACAAACTCACAAGAACGACAAACCAAACAATGTTTCATGGTAAAAGACATGTATTGTTTGGTGAAGCATGTCTCCACTGAAACCAGTTAATCTGTGTACCTGCTCCAAGTAAAATCTGCCTTCGGGTTAGCATCAGTCACACATTCAATTGAGTGTTCGGAGGTTTTGTTGACGTTTATTTCAGTGGGTGAGACTGTAAGAGACAGGGAGAAGGATTCAGGGTTTAAGTGAGGAAAATAATTGTATATCAGAATAATATTGAAAACCCATGTTTGGATCCCACCTATACCGTATCTATAAGCAACTCTTTAAGTACTGAAAAAAAGTTATTTTCAGAGGCGGTGGTGAGGCAATACAACACAGCAATGTTTAATAACTGACAAGACGGTTGAAACTGTATTTGCGATTATCTGAGGGTGGAGCCTAACTGCCTGCAGATAACATTATCACTGTCATGGCAGTTGGTAGTGAGCCGCTTCCATTGAGGGTTGGAGGGGGAATTCCACAGCAGTGGGAAAACACCTGTCTTTCTCTCCAAATAAACAGGGCTTTTGTGCCAAACAAGACAGCAGATTGTTATTTATACTGCTCGACAGCTGGTAGGCTGATGTGCTTTGCTATAAGCATTAAGCTGTGTTATTGCTAAAATACTGGATTTTGCAATAACATTAGCAGCATCCAGCAGCAAAAATGAACTGCAGTCGCAGCAAGCTAAATCCCCGCTGTGGACCACATGCTCGACTCTGCCACGCCGCCACTAACGCACAGAGCACTGTCACTTGTTTATTAACATTAAATGTGTACAAAATACTACCGGTTCCGTTTAGGCCTTCCATTCCAAAATTGTACTTCAGCGGAACTGATAAGAATCTTTTCAAATAGGAAGTAAATATGTCACATGTTGTGCACATTTCACAGATAGATAGCGAGCAGTTCAACAGCACAAATACTTTTATACACCTTACCGTTCTTTTTAGTGTGGGGAATCCTGTTAAAGTAATCCCCAGCATAGCTTTAAGCATGTTTAACCACAGCAGGGGCCCAAACAGCCAAAATAACTGAAAGAGACCGTTTGCACATGGGTTTTCAAAGCCATCGCTTTCAAATAATTCATGAAATCAATGAGAAATTCTTGAAATCGACATTGATAAAATTTACAAGAATGATTAACAACAAAAGTAACTGGTGTAAGGAAGTATCTGTATACCCACAATACACGTGTATGGTGAAGGGCAGGCTTTCTTCTTCCGACATGGATGCACCGTTGACGACACACTGCCCTCGATGTTCGTTGATTTCTCTGGTAGGAACTCCAAACAGCGAGCCGACTGTGGTAGTGGTACCGTTGGGATGCTGGGTGGAGTTGGTTGTTGCCCTCACTTTCTCGGCCAAAGTATCAGTGACCCACTTGACCTCTGCGGGAGGCTTGGAAGCAGCAGCGATGCAAGAAATGAGGCAAACCTCTTCATCACCCAACATCGGATAGTTATCCTTTACGCTTATGAACGGAGGCACTATGGGAGATACAGTACATAAGAAAAGTCAACATGCGATCATTAAGGTAAGAACTATTTCGCTCTCACTCACTCACACACACACACTCACTCCTTTTTAGCATAATACATTATACCAAGCAAGTTGAGAGGTATCTCCGTCTTGATGTTTCCGCTGGGGAACAGAGTGAAGATGCATGTGTAGGTGCCGTGATCCCTCAATGAAACATTGGATAACTGCAGAGATCCATTTTTGTCATCAAAGTTCCCGATAAATTTGAATCTCTCGTCACGTTCATCGACAAACTGTGGTCCACTGTTGGGCAAGATTGTATAGAAATTGTCAGGCTGACGTTTTTTCCGCCATGCTATCTGGGTGACTTTCTCCTTGCCGTTGATCAGTTTGCACGGCAAGATAGCGGTCTCTCCTTGCATCACCGTAACATTACCCCCAATCACCTGGAGACCTGTAAGGCACATAAAGTCTCATCAGACAATCAGGTGAAATCAGAAGTCAGAGGTCACAAACATTTACAAAACACACATGATTGGAAGCATTCGGAGTATCTGACATACCTGTAACACAGTAGCCTACAACCACAACACCGGTTTGGGAGTTTAGCGTAGGAAGGAATTTGAGGCGGTGTGGAAACTTCAGTTAAAAGGTTGAGTAGATGATTCTATTCCGAAACACTTTCTGCTATATTACTTGAAATCCTTGGAACATACTGATAGCAATGAATAAATTGAAAGCACTGACATAAATTTTTCTTTTAAAATGTCATCTTTGGCTGTGGCAGGACTGTAAAACCAGCCAATTAACAAAGTCAGGCTTACATCCTGATTGCACGCACACTGCCGATCTCCAGCACGCTTTGGGGCGCTCGGCAGGCTGAGGCAGTAGCTACAGCTAGCGTACAAATTACACCACCAAACTAAAAGAATAAGAGTCACAGAATGTCTGAGAAATTTCCAACAGAAATCGCCAAAGAAAGACAGTAGTCTTTGAGACGGCAATGACTAAAAAGAGGTCGGATACAGTCAGGAGTAAAACCAGAGTAAACATCGGTGTGGCTTTTCAACGATAGCGACAAGTGAGGGGAGAGAAGGTTGTGATGCCATGGTGGCCGATTTCTTCTGGACAGGTAATTCATTATCTGCTTTGTTTTGGGTGAAAGGGGTTCATTTTCTTTAACTGTGTATCCAACATTACTTGTAGATAGCTTATGTATGTACAGTAATAGCCAACGCCAAGTTAGCTACACTACAGGACACCATGTAAGTAAACTAATGTTATTCTAGCTTGTATGTACTCAAGCTAAACATAACTGTGTGGTATTTTACTAATCTATCTTAGCTTTGAAACAGACGTAGTGTTTGTCGTGTTGTGTTTTTTTCCCTGTCTGTTTTCCCCCTCCTTCCTCTCCCTCACCGGCTCCTCCTCGGGGTGTGTCCGGTGGGCGTGCTGGCGGTCGAGGGGGAGTGGCGCGCGCACCTGTTCTCCATTCAGCTCATCAACTCACCTGTTCAGACTTCACCTCGCCTCTACATAGCATGACCCACTAACACCCCCCCCCCCCCCCCCAAATAAAATAAAAAATAACCTTACCTATAGCACTCTGATCTTAGCCCTGTTGCTCTTGAAGTACGACTTTACTCAGATGAGGACCTAACACTTGTTCTATTTTAGCTCTTACTTTATCGGCAATGATACGTTGTGGTTTCTTTGTTTCCTTCTTTTGACAAATGTACTTATTGTAAGTCGCTTTGGACAAAAGCGTCTGCTAAATGACCTAAATGTAAATGTAAAGGTAAATGTAGTTATGCAGTGTCTTACTCTGACCAGCAGATGGCGCGTTCGCTACACTGTGTTAAGGGAAAAGGGATGTCTTGCATGAATACGTTCAGAGAACGAGAACACACTTGAATGAGAAGTTACTGCGTCTGTGTGTGGCGAACTGTGATGATAAATACTTTATATATTTTTTTGTTCTTTGCAGGTAATAAGGGATAGTCAGGATTGTGTAATTCATGGGTGGATATGTTATGTGGTAGTTTACAATCCCGTTTGGACTTTATGTGGGATTGTTTATGAACGTTACTTGTTCAGCCAAAGTAACGTACTGAAAACGGCTAGCTAGCCAGCAGTTAGTACCGGTTGCTTAGTTACCTTGAGCAAGTGGGAGGCTGGAGAGTAAAACTATGAGCCGGTCTAAAGAGCCCGGACTGCTCGTGTTATAGTTCATAGATGAATAAATAAATAAGTTAAAAAAGATACATAATTGATTTGGTTAATGTGACCATGGTTGGTAGACATGATTGGTTGACTGTATTAGGAAAACAATTTGATATTGAATGTACATGCTGAAACTGGTCTGGAATAGCAATGCAACAGACATGATTATTGTTTTGATGTTGGTGCAGATGTTCATACTTTATCTGTGTCACAGTATTGAATACGTTCAGAGAACGAGAACACACACTTGAGTGAGAAGTTAAGGCTGAATTATGCTTCCGCATCGACACAACGCAAGGGGGCTTGTGGACCCCTTACGTCCTTGCGGACCCCCTTACGTCCAACGCAAGGGCCTGACGTGTACCTCCCAAAAATCCTAGACGCGCGTTGAGGCGACGCAACACCAACGTAGCGGCATTGGGCGCGTTTTGGATCACATGCATTTGCGCCGATGAATGCACGAGACTTGAGAGGATCCGCCGGAACTCGTCATAAACACGCCAAGTTCTCACCACGTCAAGTCGAACACAGGCGGAGGTGGCGCAAGATGGCGACCGTGGCAGACGCATGTTTCAGTGGCTGAGCATTTTTTCGGACCTCTATCCCTTGCCTTTATCCTGCATCTCTTAGAATGACGCTCTAAACACCTACGGACAGCGTGTAAACAATCTCCCAGCTTTTCTAATACTCGTCTTTCAGCTAATAGGAAGTTTATTCCCCTTCTTGCCGACCGGAACACACAAACTCTGCTAAGCTAAAAAGAAAAGAAGCTACATTGCTACTGTGTGTGGAGCTAACGTTACCTCCGTCAACATGACGCAAAACGAACAAGGAAAGAAACGCAAAGACAAAGAACCTCCAGTCCACAACGAAGGTATGGTTTTCGGAGTACCATTAAATATTCACAAGACACCAGCAAGCTCTTCGGCTATTACTGCCGCTACCTCAGTCAACATGGACCACGACTATGACATTTCTGAAACTCACGCTTGCAACCAAGACACTGACCTCATTCCTTTGCCTGTATCTGCCCCTGACACACCAGTTAAGCCAAAAGAAAAAAAACAAAAGGCTGAGATGTTTCTAGCAGACTTGCAGGGGAACATTGTCGCCGCAATTAATGTATGTGCAGATAACTTGGAAGGCATGATCACCAGGAACGCAGTGAGCATTGAGGCCCTGAAAAAGTCAGTTGATTTCGCCTTTGCAGAAGTTGAGTCACTAAAGACTGATATGAAAAAAGTCAAAACTGCCAATGAAAGCCATGAACAGCAAATAGCAGACCTGCAACTCAAGGTCAACGAGGCTGAAAGATATGGTCGGAGATGGAACCTCAGACTCCATGGTATCCCTGAAGGCAATCCAGAAGATATCAAGACCAAGGTTATCAACATCTGCTGTGCTGTGATACCTGGCTCTCAGCAAAAAATTGCAGATGATATTGACATTGTCCACCGCCTAGGGAAACACCAAGGGATGCCAAACAGACCCAGGACCACCATCATCCGCTTCACAAATAGATCTACAAGAGACCTTCTGTGGAGAACAGCAAAAAAAAGTGAATACCTCAAAAACAATAAGCTGAGGTTCGCTGAAGATTTAACTGCTGATGACAAAGCATTGCGAAACAAGTTGTGGCCCATAATTGAAGCTGCAAAGAAAGAAGGAAAGAAGGCTCATTTTGCAGGTACCCGTGTCATCATTGATGGAAAAGAGGTACGTCCAACTTGATCGAGCCCAGTTGACCACTTCACCCACTGGTGCGGCTCCCCACACTTAAAAAAATTAAAAAATTAAAAAAAACAGTACGAAACAAGCATACATCATCCCCTACTTTTACATCTCACACACAAGACTGTTCACGATGTTCTCCAAGTTGTTTATTATTTTTTGTGTGGTCATCACCCTATTGGATTATTGCTTATACTTGTTCGTGTGCTCCCCCAAGAAATCTGCTAGGGGATGCTGAAGATCTATCTCTAAATCCAAGACGATATGACATAGACAATGGCTCTAGACAATTATTACAATGATGGGGGACAAGGAAAGAAATTAGGAATGTAAAACGTACTTTTTGTAATTGAAAGGTTTTTTTCTTTTCAGTTTCTCCCCCTTAATATTTACCTTTTTCTATCATTTAAAAACTGGAAAAATGAAGCCTCTTACTACTGATATTATCTACCTCATGTGGAGATTGTTTAACACTGGATTATACAGTATTGCTGTTCTATTTTATTAAGGGATAGAGACTGTTCCCTATATTTTCCCAGTACTTAAGACCTTTACCTTTTATAGTACTTGTTCCTAGTACTTTTTGTTACATTGTCTTTTTCTGTTTTTTCTCTTAACGCCAGGGGGCTAAGACAGAATATCAAACGAAAAGCTTTATTTCTATTTGCAAAACAGCAAAAAAATGATTTTTCTTTTTTTCAAGAGACGCATTCGGTTAAGAATGATGCACAATTATGGAAAGCACAGTGGGGTAATGATATTTGGTTATCACATGGTTCAGAAAGAGCAGCAGGCGCTGCTATTTTGAAGAACTCCTTTAACGGGGACATTTTACATTCTGAAGGTGATCCTAGAGGACATTTCTTTATTTTGATTATTAATATCAATGATATTGTAATTTTGCTAGTTAACTTGTATGGGTACAATTCGAAGGGTGAAAACGATATATTACTTGATGTGTTAGAATCTCGCCTCTTACATTGGCTTTCTAAATATCCAAACGGAATGATAGTGATGGGGGGGGACTTTAATATTGCTCTGGATGGTCTTCAAGATAGGTGGCCTCTGCGATCCAATTATTATATGGCCTCCAATTTAATACAATTTATGCATAAATTCAATTTAATTGATATATGGAGAGAAAAAAATCCTGGTGTGAGTTCATATACTTGGAGCAATAAAACATGTTCTAGCTTATCCCGCATAGACTTTTGGTTGATTTCGAACTGTTTTGATAGTAATATTATCAATGTCAATATCCTCACTACTCCTTTAACAGACCACAAAGCAATTTCAATACAAATCTCTCTTAATCCTAATATCCACCATAGAAGTTCATATTGGAAACTGAACAGCTCTATTCTTAAACATGACAGTGTCTAAAACTGTCCAATCATTAATTGAACGCTTTTGGCAAAAATCTTTAATAGAAAATAATTTTTGTAGTAATTGGGAACTTTTCAAATTTGAATTATCAAAATTCTTGAGAGCATATGGAAGTTCGATTGCTAAGGCCAAAAATGCTGAAGAAGAAACTCTAATCTCAGAAATTACATTAATAACACAAAAAATTAATGTAAATTTAACTGAAAGTGATTCTCAACGTTTAATTAGTTTACAAAACAAATTAGATGACGTTTATAAATTGAAAGCTGAAGGGGCCTTTGTGAGAAGTAGAAGAAGATGGCTAGAGGAAGGGGAGCAGAATACTGCTTACTTTTTCAGACTTGAAAAATGTTATGCTAAAAATAACACTATACAAAAATTAAATATTGATGGAGACATTATAGATGACCCCCGTAAAATAGCTAAATATTGCTCAGAATTTTATACCAAATTATACGAATCCAAATACTGTGAAGAATCTACCTGTCAATTTTAAGGGTCTCTTACAGAAACAAAATCTATTGATATTGACTTAAAGGAATCTTGCGACAAACCACTAACACTACAGGAAGTTTTATTCGCCATTGAACACCTCAAACTTAATAAATCTCCAGGCACAGATGGTATTACTTCTGAATTTTATAAAGCATTTTCTAAACAACTTGCACCTTTCCTCTTAGGTCTATTCTCAGAATGTATAAGAAATGAATCGCTTCCTCCTACCTTAACCCAAGGCCTTATATCTCTAATACCAAAACCAAAGAAAGACAAACTTTTTATTGACAATTGGCGCCCAATTTGTTTACTAAACAATGACTATAAATTATTTGCATTGATTTTTGCTAAAAGAATTAAATTTGTTTTAGACTATATAATTGATGAAACCCAATCCGGCTTCATGAGAAATAGACATATTTCTAACAATGTCAGATTAGTGCTTGATTTAATTGATTATTCAGACTTATGCCTTGATGAAAGTTTCATTCTTTTTTTAGATTTCTACAAGGCTTTCGATACAATCGAACATAAATTTATATTTCATGCCCTTAAAAAATTTGGTTTTGGTTCGTACTTTAGCAGTGCCATTAAAACAATGTATACCAATGGAAACTGCTCAATCAAATTGCATGCTGGTACTTCTCCCCGTTTCTTCCTGAAACGCGGGGTCAGGCAGGGATGCCCTATATCTCCTTACCTTTTTCTCCTATGTACGCAGTTACTCACCGACTCTATAAAGCTTAGTCCATTAAAAGGTATCTCTATGGCAGGGAACGAAGTTATCATCAGCCAACTGGCTGATGATACAACCTTATTCTTAAAAGATAGCTCTCAGATACCTTTAGCCATTGATTTGATAAGTACTTTCTCTATTGCTTCCGGACTTTGCTTGAATGTAAAGAAATGTGAATTGCTTGCTCTTAAATCCTGTAATATCCCTTCCATAAGTAATATACCTGTAAAAGACTCTATTACTTACTTAGGTATTGTCATTACTAAGGATAAGGAAGCCAGATGCGATCTAAATTTTAATTTAATTATTGATAAAACCCAGAAAAAATTAAATCAATGGCTGCAGAGAGATTTGTCATTGAGAGGCAGAATTTTGCTGACCAAAGCTGAGGGATTATCCCGTCTTGTTGCTTTATCTCTTGATGTTAATAAAAAGATCTCAAAAAACATTGACAAGATGCTATTTAACTTTGTATGGCGAAACAAAAACCATTACATAAAAAAATCAGTAATAATAAATTCTTATGATAAGGGCGGTCTTAACTTCTTAGATTTTCACACTTTGAATAATACATTTAAAATTAATTGGCTAAAACAATTCCTCAAGAACCCCTCTTCAATTTGGAATTTCATACCAAACTTTATTTTCTCTAAATTAGGAGGCTTAAATTTCCTTTTATTTTGTAATTACAATATTGTAAAAATCCCCTTAAAACTATCCAACTTCCACAAACAGATGCTTTTCTCCTGGTCATTAATCTATAAACATAATTTTTCCCCACATAGATACTACATATGGAATAATAGAGACATTATATATAGAAACAAATCTTTATTTTACCCCCATTGGTTTATGCACAACATACTTTTGGTTTATCAGTTGTTTAACTCAAACGGATCATTATTTTCATATCAAGAATTTATCCTAAAATACAGAATCCCTGTTCCTATTAGTGAATTTAATATTGTCATAAATGCGATCCCTTCTGGAGCAATTATGTTATTTAGAAGTACATTAGTACAAAACCCAACACTTTTACCCTTTGATCCAACCGAACTAGATATAGGCCAAATTTGTTTCTCCTCGACACGCAATAGTAACCGTAATATACGCTCTTTATTTCAGAAAGAAGTCATATCAACTCCATATGTAATAGCTTATTGGAATAACTTTGTTAATAACCTTAATTGGAAAAAAATCTGGAATTTACCTGCTAGATATATAGTTAATAATAAGGTAAAATAAGTATCTTTTAAAATAATTCACAGAATTTACCCATCAAAAGTTTTTTTACAACGATTTAAAAAAGATATAGATTTAAACTGCTATTTCTGTGTAGGACACCCTGAAGATATTTTTCATTTATTTTGGTCTTGCCCTCTCTCAACTAAATTATGGGAAGATATTTGTAACCTGATTTGTTTTTCGATTGAACCTCTTTTTTCCCTGTGCTTTGAACATGTATTGTTTGGCTTCACTGACAATCCATCTTCTAAAGAAAAACAATACTATATCATCAATCTTATTATACAATTAGCCAAATGGCACATTCATAAATGTCGTTACACTAATCAAAAACCACTTTTTCTTATTTTTGAAAATGAAGCCGAACAATACATCAAGTCTATTAAAAAATCCATCAACATGAAAGCTATAAAGACTTTGAATTTATGTACACTTTATAATGTTTTTGTATGAAAGCTTGTCTCTGCATTGTCTGTATTGAAACCCCCTGGCGATGTTCTGTTGGTGTATTGAATTGTATTGCACCTTGATGACTTAATAAAGTTTCTAAAAAAAAAAAAAAAAAACAGCATTTGTGACGTTTTTTTCCCAGAATGCCTTGTTTTGCGAGGCAAATGCATGCGCATGCTTCGAAACAAGCCTATTGGCTGTGATTGGTCCGCTAACTACATCCGCTGGAGACCGCTATCCGGTTTCCACTCATAAACAACGCCATTTAAACTTTTAAAAGGCTACTTTTATTGTTTTCACCTCGTTTTATTGTTTGCACCTTGTCGCTTTTGCACAGAGAAATAAAACACCAAGTTCTGAAAAATTGTGGACGTTTAAAGCCGGAAAGTAAACAAATACGCTATAACGAAGCTTACGATGATATACGTCAAGAGTCTCGGTCGGTCGGTCAGTCTTTACAAAAACCATAGCGCCCTTTACCGGTGTGGCATTGAATTGCATTTTGACACGTAAACCCAACGCAGAACCATCACGGTCTCCAAGCAACTGCGTGGCCGTTGCGTTGCCGTTGCGTTATCACTACGCGGAAGCATAATCAGGGCTTTACTGCGTCTGTGCGTGGCGAACTGTGATGATAAATATAGTATATAGTATAGTATAGTGATAATAAAGTATTGAGTGGTCGACAGTGTCAAATGCAGCACTGAGGTCGAATAGCATTAATGCTGAAGTTTTGCCAGAGTCTGTGTTAAGACGGATGTCATTTACAACTTTAATAAGGGCCGTCTCGGTGCTGGAAGTTGTTGTGGCAGCCAGACAGTGGCGGCGCCAGGGGGAGCTAGGTGGTGCTGTAGCTCCCCCTATAATAGCCATAGCACCCGCCCAGCACCCCCAAGAAATGTCTGTAGTTTTTTTATATTTATATTTTAATGTGGCCCTGCGATAGACTGGCGACCTATCCAGGGTGTACCCTGCCTTCGCCCAATGACAGCTGGGATCGGCTCCAGCCCCCCCGCGACCCTGAATACAGGATAAGCGGTAGATAATGGATGGATGGATGGATATTTTAATGTCATGCATGGACGTAATTTATGGGGGGGACACAGGGGAAATGTCCCCTGCACTTTTTCAAAAGGCCGTTTTGGTCCGTTGCACTTTTTACCGTCCAAAAACAATGTCGCTATAGTAAACAGACCAAGCGGAAAACGTCCGCTCAAGCTGAAGCCTGTTTCCCTTAGTTTAGACCGCCCACAAGCTCCTCGATTGGCTCTGCCGTTTCTTGTGTGATTGATTGGTGTCACTCCATCTTGCACACCGACGGTCTGCTAGTCTGCGGTCAGGAGTCCTACAGGAGTCCGCTAATGGAAGTTAGTTCACGTCCGCTAGAAGGATGTTACAGTTTTTCTCAATTGTTTACACACAAATACTGGTACTTGAGACACAATGACCACAACATGTAACTCATGCACCAACCCCCTGAACTAGCTCTGCTAAACTGCAAGCACAATTCCTGCTTTACACTGAAATTGCAGTTCTAAATCACACTTTTTTCAAAACACTACACACAATTCTCTGCATTTGGCACAATTTTCATGAAGAAAATCTCACACACTGAAACACTGAAACTGGAACACACTGCCATTCAAAAATCTAAAGTTAATTTCCCTACTATGCACACTGACTCATCACATGGGCAAACACCTGCAACACAGTTTTACAATTTGCAATCAGAGCATTAGCATAAAAGTGCAACAGGTGAGCTCTTCTGTTTTGGAGCAATGGATGCCAACATTGGCAACAGAGGCAGAGCCAGAGGAGTGAGAGACGAGGAGGAGGCTAGGCGATATTTCCCCCGCTGCTTGGCAATCGCTTGCATTGCCTGTGATGTGGATGAGGTGCTGTGGCCAGACCGAAACAGAAGAGAGGATGCGGGATAGTTGTTGTTGTTGTTGGGTTTTTTTTGTAACTGTATACAGTAAATTCTTCTGGTTTTGTATGTAGACCACTGTATATGCAACTTTGTGTTGGTTGGGATGAAAACTGTATACATTACAGTATTCTTGTGGGAAAAATAAAATATATAAAAACAATATTCTAAAATATTTTACAACACATTTATGTATGTACTGTCTGTAGTGAGTGTAACAAAACAAGGACTAAGTCATTATGGTAAATGGAGAAGAAGTGTTCATCGTGTTTTACATTGAGCACATCAGTGTTCAACCGGTTCTTATAAATGTCTATTCATATCATGGTTTGTGTGTGTCATTTGACAACAAAATACCATTTTGAGAAGAAATAACATTGTTTTGAATGTAAAGTTTCATTTTGCAGGAGAATTGAGGGGTTTTGCCCATTGTGTGTGTGTTTTTTTGATTTGTGTGTAGAGTTCTGAGAGTATGAGGCATGCGTTCAGAAAATGTGTGTAAACCCAATAAAGCAGCACATCCACTTCAAGATCCTCCTCATCATCTACAAAGCTCTCAATAATCTGATCAATAAAATGTATTATTATTATTGTTGTTATTATTACTATTGGATTAGAATTGGATGATAATGTTTTGCTACATGATTTACAACCAGTCAAACCAAAAAAGGGAACAGTAAACTTAAAATTAGCAATAGAAAACTAGAAGAACTACTAGAAAAGTTAGTTGTTTATGACATTGGAGAAGAATGTTTCTCTCGTACCTTTTAAGACTAAATTGTAGGCCCGGAGGCTCTCTTTATAGATGTCAGGGTGAATATGAAGTTTAGTAGGTATTTTTCATAATGATGTTTCTAGCATTTTGTCGGAGTCTCCCTCCGACCGGTGACTACAATGGTCGATTGAAAAGAGAAAAAAACATTCTCTTTCCCTTCTTCCACAACACGGGTGTTATTATAGGCGAACTAAGCTGTCTTGAAAACGGTAAAAACCAGAAGACGTGAAAATGAATCATGACTGTATTGTTCTCTGATATTTAGTGACATTTACTTAGGTGGGCAGAAGGAGAGCGGGTTGACTGTCAACCGCAAAGTTTCCGGTTCGATTCCCGGCTCCTCCTGGCTGAGTGCCTGGTGTCCCTGAGCAAGACACCTCACCCTACTTGCCCCTGACGAGCTGGCTGTCGCCCAGCGTGGTTGACTCCGCCGTCGGTGTGTGAATATCAGCCATTACTGTACGGCGCTTTGGATAAAAAGCGCTATATAAATATGGCCATTTTACATTTTAGCCTTGTTCCGCCAATGACGTGTATCATCGTTGATACGATTAAATGAATAGACAAAGGCCGCCATTGTACGCTGAAAATAGTTGTTATTTAAAAAAAAAAAAAAGCAAGACGACGAAGAAGAAAGCTTTTACCTTTTACAGCTGTGCTCCAGATCAACGGAGCCACCAGTAAAAATACAATCCTGGATTTCCACGCTGTCCATAGTTTAGGGCGAGTGTTAGACAGAACATCTTTATTCTCCATCCATCCATTTGCTGCCGTTAAAGCAGTCCGCTATATTCCTTCCTAGGAAGTTAAGCGAAGGTACCGCCCTCCTCCGAAGGCTGCGTTCGAAATCATTCCCTATACTCCCTACATAGGGAGTTCTACGTAGAACAATAGTGGACTCAAAGGCAACGTGAAAAAACACTTTACGACCCTACTCGGGTGGTTTCTTTCGGGGCCGTTGACGACGTCGTTCCTGACGCATAAATAATCACACTGGCCGTTTTGTGTTGTCTTGTTCTGCTGTGTGCACAATACATTATATGACATATTAAACATATTGAAATCTGGAGACTTCCTTTTACCCCCTTGATTGTGTTCATGGGCAAATACCTTTATTTTGAGGCCACTTGCCCCTGATTATTTCTGATACTGTTTAAGAGACTCAGAAATTCACTGTAATGACGTTTTGAGGTTATAGAGTAGTTGTCTCATCTCCAGGTGCTGAATAATTGCTATACTACAGTGTTAATTTCGTTAACGAAAACTATGACGAAATATGTTCGTCAAAAGCATTTTTTCTATGACTAAGACAAGACGATGACGAGCTAAAAATAGATCCTTGATGATAAAAACTATGACGAGATGTCTGCTTCGTTTTCGTTAACGAGACGGGACGGGACTAAAATGTTAATGGTGTGTTTGAGCGATTTGTTTCTGACAACAAAACGAATGCGTTAAGTTGTAAAGATGTGACTAGATGTCTCCTCGTCTCCGTGGCGCATTTCTCCGTTGTGTTTATGTATATCGATCATTATTTTCATCCGCCATGTTGCTAGTGACGTAGGCATAGGCTGTGTTCGAAATGCCATACTAACGTACTGCCTACTACATACTCAACGTGTATGTACTGCATACTGCCTACTAAATGAACGTTTGAGTATGCTGTTACCTCAGACTGTTCACACCGAAGTATACACATCTCATACTACATTTTTTTTTTTTTTTTTAACTTTATTGACATCACGTCCTCATCTACTCTCACGTAACCGAATCGATTACGTTAGCGGTTCTAGCTCCCGTTTAATATTAATTACTTATCAAAATATAAAGTAGGCCTATGATTATTATTACAGTTAATTAAATATTTCTAAATATTTTTAAGTCAAATTACAACTGTCAAATGTTTTCTACAGTTTATTATATATGCGCGCTCTCACGCTTTCCCTCTTTCTTCTACCTGAGTAGCTTCTTCACTCGCCATCGATCGCGACTATTAAGCAGCTTTTATCGATCATTAATCGTCCGTTCATAGATCGTATTATACCTCTGACCACGGAACACCAGCACCTTCACCGCGGAGACGACGCAGGCAATCTGCCCGTCGGAGGAGCTACATTATTCACATGCACATGGAATTTGGATTTCCCTCTGAAGTAAGTAATATGACTTATCTGGTTTAAATACGTTCCTTTATTGTTTGATTATCAATAGATGTATAAACAAATGTCTACATGTAGGCTAATATAAGTGGTTTTAATAATATCATGTATGATTTTGGTGTGATAAAAATAAACAAGTACAAGCAAGTGGGATATTAGTGAATAATTTATTAGACAAATAATCCATGTTATATATACAGGTTGCAATACGTGTATGATAAGAAGAAATAAGTAGTTTATCAACAAATGAATAGGAAAGCATTCAGAATAAATGTAATATGATGTTTTCTGTTACAGGTTGGTGCCAGACGGCCGTACTGCAGGTCAATCCTCATGTTCCCCCGATGGGCCTCTACTTCGGGAAGGGGATTTAAGGAAGGACTTCTGTCTTTCAAGGCGTTCCACGGAGAACCTCGTCCACTGCTTACTAACAGAACAGATGGGTTCCATGTCCATAGTTCCACGGTGGTGATGGGGGTGACAGCGACGAAGTTCTAATTCCCTCCTGCTCTGGAGGAGAGACCCTGCTGCAGTGGTTGGCATCATGGCTGAGGAGATGGGGTGTAGTGGGGTAATAGCAGGTCTTTGCTCCATCACCTCATCCATGACAACAAACACTTCCAGTGTGCAGCAGTGACCTCTCCTCCCTCAGTGCTGACACCGTCAGTTCATACAAACAACACTTCTCATAATCATTGTTTAGATAAACTATTCACTACTAGTCATATATTGTAATATGTACTGTAATACTGTTCCACATGGGATCAACTTAATGGACTCTGATGTTTTAACACATTGTAGATATTACCCAGCACTGACTTTGCCTGATTATTAATAAGAAAGACAACTTCATCTGGTTTCTTTTATGCTTCACATCAAGCATGTAGAGTTCAATACTTTAAACTGCTTACAACTCACCTTGTATTTCTGCTTCATGTTCTCCCACTTCTTCTTAGCTCATCCGGCTCCACCTTCCCTCCATCTAATGTTCTCCAATAAACATCCTATATGAAGAACAGTACATAGAAAAGTGTTACAGTTCATTGATGATTTCTTGCTGTTCAACAGAACGTTTCAGGTAGACATCTCAGGAGAGCAGTACATCTCCCATCTATATACACTGGTGTTCAACCTTATATCATTGAGAAGCTAAATATGCACCAGTAGTAGTTAAGCCCTGCATATGAGAATTATAACATTTAACACCACATTTTCTTAAATGAAGCCTCTCAGAGCAGCTTTCCTCCTGCCGGTGAACTTCTCCTCATCGTTCCCTCCACTGAATGAGGCGCCCGGTGTCTGCATCCCTCCCTTTAACGAACTGTGCACCGTGTTATTTACCACCGTTAGTAAATATATAACCACGGTTTAACATAAGCACTATATTCTTAGTTAACGTCGGTAAAAACAGCACATTTGCCGATCCGCTTACGCTCGCTAACCTCTATGGTAAATTACCGTCAGTAGGCTAGCCGGCTGGCAGGACCTTCGATTCGTAACGTTAACGTACAATGCCAACAACAATAAAGTAACGTTCATTATCAATACGATTTAAAAGTCAGCTGGAAACATAAAAATCATGTTACAGTATACTTACATGTGTACGCGGTTTGTGTCGGGCTGTCGCCAGAATCACCACAGTCGTCCGCCATTATTCAAAACTTTTCAGAAGTCAGACGAGCCGCAATGCAAGTTGAGTAGATTTAGCAAGGTCCGCTGTATACTCAGAAATTCTTGCCAATGCAGTATACATCCGGGCATTTCTCGCATACACAAATCCGCATACTATTGTATGTGAACGCACTACGTACTCAAATTTACGTCACAATTGAGTACGAGTAGGACGTTAGTATGGCATTTCGAACACAGTTACGTTTAAGCATCGGACGCTCGTATTGGCTCCCGTAGCGGCTTTTACAGCCAATCGGAAAGCCTGATTTACGCTTGGCCGTGAGTTGTTGTGTTTGCCCAAACGGGAGACACGTCGAGGGGTATTCCACCAAACTCGCTAATTAAAGCGGCGCTTACCTGGTTAAGCCTGGTTAGAACTAACGCCAACTTCCACTTGCGGCTAAACCCGTTCCATTAACGCATTTCAGCCGCGCCTTGTTGAGGCTAATTCAAGCCAGGTTAACGTTGTCGTGTGTTACGCCGTTCACGGGATATGAAGCCGTGAATGTCGAATCATCGAGAAAATGGCAGAAAAGACCAGCGCAAAAAATATTGATGGAACTGTCCGAGGAGTACAAACCCATCATAACCAATAAAGGGAATACTGTAGTGATTAATAAAAATCGCGAGGCTGCTTGGTCAAGAATTGCCGAACGATCAAATACGGAAGTACCGTTAAGAGTAACATGTTCTAATATAACACTGACAACGATTTCTCTAACGTGAGGATAGTGTAAATGACCCTTTAAGATGACTTGAATTTTATTTTATTACATATTGGGTTTAAACGAGGTGTAATCCCGTTTTATTTTTCATTCATTTTTTATGTCAATTTGGGGCTTTTATTTTGAAGGCAGGTTTTTTGTTTTGACGCTCCGTTCTTTTCCGGAAGACTTCCGGGTGTACCGCGCCAAAAATAGCACACAGGCGGGTGAGAGAGATGTCGCTGTTTCATCCACTTTCACCTACTTTCAAAGAGAAAGACGGAGAAATTAAGGAAAGCCATAGCACCTTGCTGGAGTGAACAAGGTTTGATTTATTTGTTATTACGGATTTGCTAATGTTTTGCACGTCAAATGTTATGTGTTCACTTTCTAATGTGTGTGTGTAAAGTGCATTTTGGCCTCCAGTCTAATGTCCATGATGATTATAATATTTTCTTTTAAATGACAATTAATTAATGTGAATGTATGGAAAGGTAATTCAAATGGACTTATTGTGTGTAATTTCTTTGATTGTATTATGCTTGTTTATAGCTATGATTTGTGTAATTGTGCAAAATGTGCACTTTTAAAGAGCTTTTGTGTGTTCTTTTCACCAGCTCTTATGGTGTGTTCATGCTACGGGTTTTAAATAAAATCTTCATGGACCATCAGTTCGAGAGTTGGCCATTGTTTCAGTGAGGGATGCTACAGTAAGAGCTTGACCCACATCGATCCTGCCTCCCTACTGCATTCCTGACTGATGTCCACGACGACGAGTCTCCACGGTGCTCCACTTCTATCCTGCCCAGTGTTGTCAACCTGAAACCAGCTGGACAGTCGACGCTAGGTCATCTACGGTGAAGTGTTCATCCCTACGGGCAGTGGTCGTATGGATTCGGTGCGATGGTCAAAGACGGTAACCATAGACAATTATACAGAGTGAAAACAGTGAGTAACATTTGAACATTATTCAAGTCAAGAAACTGCAAAGGACTACAACAGAAGAGTTCATTTTAGTGAGCCTTTTAATTCATCAGTGACTGTTAATAATCCACATCTACAGTGTGAGGAGAGCAATAAGGCTATCCACAGAAATTAAAGGGCATAATAATCTAAAATACATTTTTCCATTGTACAAAATATTACACTTGAAATGTGTTAAGGACTGCTTTAATATTGTCTGATTTACTTCATGGTTTATTTAAAGCATATTTCTATGGGTTTGTTATGCACGTGTAACAGTGTGAACATTTTTTACATTGGTTGTTTTCATAACTTGAAATTGAATATCACATGTGCTAAAGTGATTTTCTCCCTTCTGTAAACTGAATATGCCTGGGTCAGCTAACTTACCTTCAAATGCAGGAGAGCAGGAGAAACAGGTTGATGGTCTTGACAGTGAAATTCAAGAGCTTAAGGCTGTGCTCCAAAATGTGTCAGAGCCTACGGAGAGACATTGTTTGAAAGAGGCGATTGAAACCCAGAGTCAAAGCCTGAAGGATCTTCAGAGTCACCTACAAGATTCTTTAGAAGAACCTCAAGATCTACGACGTTCTGCCCGTCTACGGATCCCTACAGAAAAAATGCTTGCCTTTCAGAAAGAAGAGGCAAAGAAAAAGGAAAAAAGGTTCAACCACATGTATGACCAGTGGAAGATCCAAGCCCGCAAGGCCAGAGAACAGCTCAAGTCAGACATAACAGAAAGCCAGCTAGGATCTCTCATTGACATACTGGAAAAGGAAGAGGAGGATGTAATGAACATCTACATTGAAATTCGAAATCACACTACACCATCCACCAAGCTAAGACGCAGAGTTGACGCGTGTGAAGCGGTGACCAGAGACATAATCAGAATCGCATATGAAAGGATTACAAGTATTGATGGAGATTTTGATGCTGAACAAGCGAAAGG
The DNA here is from genome assembly GCF_963514095.1 of Eutrigla gurnardus. Lineage (NCBI taxonomy): Eukaryota > Metazoa > Chordata > Actinopteri > Perciformes > Triglidae > Eutrigla > Eutrigla gurnardus. The sequence goes on from NC_139926.1 coordinate 21,407,493, forward strand.
GCGTCTCCGTGAGCTGCTACACCACGACTACTCTCACTCCATTTATGGATCTTCAGCCTCACAAGTGAGTGGCAAGTCTAACACCCTCTCCAGCCAGCATTCCATTAAGTCATGTATGGCAGCTAAACGTGCAGATGCAGCTGCTGAGCTGGCAGCTAAAGAAGCCGAGTATGACGTGTTGTTAGAAGAAGAGAAACAAAAGGAACGGATACAACATTTAGAAGAACAACAGAGGAGAGATCTTGAAGCACTGAGACGTGAGTTGGGGCGCCTTCAAGCTGAGAGAGATGTTAGGGCAGCTCGAGCCAGATTTGACACCTATGACCAGGAAGCAGCACGAGAAGCTATCATCCCATCCACTGATGGGAGCATCCAAGAAGAACATAGATCTCCACCTGCTGTTCATCAACCCGCCAGTGCTGCACATTCTCCACATATGGATGTGTCTTCTCTCGCTCAGGCCTTCCAAGACAGCATAGCTCTGAACAGACTTCCAATGCCAGAGCCATCTGTATTCCATGGTGATCCAATTCAGTTTGTTGAGTGGAAAGCTTCATTTGTGTCACTCATTGATCGAAGGAGCATTTCATCAGCTGACAAGCTATATTACCTGAAGAAATATGTGGGCGGCCCAGCTCGTAAAACTCTGGATGGTGTCTTCTACAGAAATGATGACGAAGCTTATAAGGATGCTTGGAACAAACTAAACCATCGATATGGCCAGCCATTCGTCATACAGAGAGCCTTTAGGGAAAAGCTTGCAAAGTGGCCAAGAATCCAACCGAAAGACCCTGAAGGACTTAGGAACTTTTCTGATTTCTTGAATGCCTGCCAGGAAGCTATGCCACATGTTAAGGGTCTTCAAATATTGAATGACTGCGAGGAGAACCAGAAGCTCATTCAAAAGTTACCTGACTGGCTAGCTTCCCGCTGGAATCGAAATGTCACAGAAACCCTAAGCAGCAGCCAAGACTTCCCCAATTTTCAAATCTTCACAGCCTTCATGTCAATGGAAGCAGAGGTAGCCTGCAACCCCATAACTTCCTTCTATGCTCTTCATTGTTCAGAACCAACCACTGAGAAACGAAATCTAAGGGACACAAAAGGGAAACTGGTCAGTGTTCTCAGTACTCAAGCAGCAACAGACAATGAGAATAAAAGGCCAGCCAAGGGAAGTACAAGGCCGCCATGTATGTTTTGCCAAGACCCCAAGCATCAGCTCCATATCTGTTCTAAGTTCATGTCCAAGCCTCTGGATGAACGAAGGAAATATGTCAAAGAAAATAAGCTTTGTTATGGATGCACCAAACCTGGTCACAGTGCTAAGGACTGCCATCACCGTCACTCCTGTGACACCTGCAATGGAAAACATCCTACGTGTCTTCATGATGATCATTTTGTGAAACGGGAAAACCGTGTGCCTCTTGTACTGTCAACTGAAGGTAATGAGACAACAACTGCATTGTCACTTAACGTAGCCAGAGAAGGACCATCTGCCAACACCTCCATGATTGTGCCAGTGTGGGTGTCACCAAAGAAAAACCCAAGCAAGGAAAGACTAGTCTATGCCCTTCTTGACACTCAGAGTGACACTGCTTTCATCGACGAGGGAGTGAGTAATGCTCTGCAGGCAGACAAATATCCAGTGAAACTAAAGTTGACTACAATGATCAGAAGAGACACGGTCATGAAGAGTGAAAGAGTCTCTGGGCTCCGTGTGAGAGGTTACAGCTCCACCTTTCACATTGACTTACCTCCAGCCTACACCAAGGACTCCATACCAGTAAACCGCGACCACATTCCTACATGTGAAACCGCCAAGCGATGGAATCATCTCTCCATGATAGCAGACGAGATCCCTCCACTGCAGGATTGTGATATTGGACTTCTCATCGGCTACAACTGTTCACGGGCACTAGCACCAAGACAAGTCATCGCAGGAGGGGATGAGGAACCTTACGCTGTAAGGACTGACTTAGGATGGAGCATAGTTGGATGCTCAATGCCGTGCCTTGAGTCCCCAGGCCTGGCTAGTCTGTGTCACAGAGTGTCTGTCAAGGAGTTTCCTGCCTTAACCCCAGCAGACGCTATCTGCGCTCTGGAATATGACTTCAAGGATGTCAGTAGAGCTAGCAAAACTGTGTCTCAGGAGGATATCCATTTCCTGAACAAGCTGAAGGAGGGCATAAAGAACAACGTTTACGGCCATTATGAAATGCCCTTACCCTTTAAGGAGAGACCCTTGCTGCCTGACAACAAACAGCTTGCCATTGTTAGGCTCAACCACCTCAAAAGGAAATTGTCAAAGGATGAGAGGTACAAGGAACATTACATCAAGTTCATGGATGAGGTCATTGAAAAGGGAGATGCAGAAGAGGTGAAAGATGATGCAAAGGAAGGAGAAAAATGGTACATTCCTCATCATGGTTTTTATCATTCCAAGAAGCCAGATAAACTGCGTGTGGTGTTTGATTGCTCTGCCAAATACAAAGGTACCAGTTTAAATGATCACCTTCTTCCAGGGCCTGACTTGATAAATAATCTGACGGGTGTCCTCATGCGATTTCGGCAGCACCCTATTGCAGTGATGTGCGACATTGAGAAGATGTTCCATCAGTTCCACGTGAACGAGGCTAATCGAAACTATCTGCGCTTCCTTTGGTGGAAGAAAGGCGACTTCAGTGCACCACCTCAAGAGTTCCGGATGAAGGTGCACTTATTTGGTGCTGCATCATCTCCCGGATGTGCTAACTATGGCCTGAAACACCTTGCTAAGGAGAACAGCCAGCAGTACCCTCTAGGCTCACAGTTCATCATGAAAGATTTCTATGTAGATGATGGTGTTGCAAGCATAGAAAGCAAGGAAAAAGCCATTCAGCTTGCACGAGAGGCCAGAGAACTATGTGCCATGGGTGGTCTAAGATTGCACAAGTTCATATCCAATGACCGAGCTGTTCTGGAAAGCATACCACCCTCTGAACGTGCATCTGATATCAAGAATCTTGACCTCGCATTTGATGACCTGCCAGTGGAAAGGGCACTGGGGATTCAATGGCACATGGAGCACGATTGTTTCGGGTTTGGTACCAACCTCAAAGACCAACCAGCAACTCGCCGTGGCATACTGTCCACAGTGGCCTCCTTGTATGATCCCCAGGGCTTTGTGGCCCCATATCTGCTGAAAGGGAAAGGAGTTTTACAGGAGATGTGCAGGCATGGCACAGGTTGGGATGATCCCCTATCAGATGAGCTTCGACCAAGGTGGGAAAGTTGGAAAAATGATCTCATCAATTTGGAGAAGGTGAACCTAGCCAGAAGCTACGTACCTGCTGACTTTGGAAGGATAATAAAAAGGGAGTTACACCATTTCTCTGACGCCAGCACAATCGGATATGGTCAGTGCTCATACCTGAGACACAAAAATGAAGATGGAAATGTACATTGTTCTCTGGTCATTGGAAAGGCTCGTGTTGCCCCCACAAAGGTCACAACCATTCCCAGGTTGGAATTGGCAGCTGCAGTTGTCTCAGTCAAGGTCAGCAACATGCTCAAGGAAGAACTTGGCTATTCTGATATTGAAGAGTTCTTCTGGACAGACTCCAAAGTAGTTTTGGGGTACATCAACAATGAGGCGCGACGCTTCCACACATTTGTGGCTAACAGGGTACAGGAAATACATCTCAGTACAAACCCTCAACAGTGGAGATATGTTCCAACAGACGAAAATCCTGCAGACCACGCCTCTAGAGGTTTGAGTGTCCATGAACTGCTGTCATCCACATGGTTCACAGGACCCAAGTTCCTATGGGGGACGGAAACATTTCCCTCCATAGAAGTGACCCCAGAGCTACCCCTTGGAGACCCCGAAGTCAGAAAGATTCAAGCACTGAACACAAGAACTACAGAGCCAGTTTGCCTTGTAGACCGCCTATCTAATGTTTCATCGTGGTCTCATGCCACCAGAGCTGTTGCACGTATTCTCAGACGAATCAGCAAAAACAGATCCAATGACCACGCCACAGTATTGGAACGAGAGAATGCTGAACGCATTATTCTCAAAGATCTACAGGAACAGGCTTATCAAGGGGAGCTTAAGTTTCTGCGCAAGGGAGTTCAACTACCAACACATAGCAAGTTGTACCATCTCGACGCCTTCCTAGACAAAGATGGTTTGATCAAGGTGGGAGGGAGACTCTGTAACTCATCCTCTCCCAACACAGTTAAACGTCCTGTGATCATTCCGAAGGATCACCACATCACAAATATGATAATTGCTCATTATCATCTCAAGGTCAAACACCAAGGAAAGGGTCTCACCATCAACGAAATCAGGGCAAATGGCTACTGGATCCCTGGGATCAACCGAGCGGTAGCATCCCATATTAATCGATGTGTAAACTGCAGGAGGCTCAGAAGACCCATGGAAGAGCAAAGGATGGCTGACCTCCCTTCTGAGCGTGTGGATCCATCACCACCATTTACCTACTGTGGAATGGACTGTTTCGGCCCGTTTCTCACTAAGCAAGGCCGGAAGGTGCATAAAAGATACGGTCTTCTGTTCACTTGCTTTTCCTCCCGGGCTGTACACATTGAGTTGCTGGACGATATGTCAACTGATGCGTTCCTTAATGGTCTGTGCTGTATCATCGCCATACGCGGCGTAGCTCGTGAGATCGAATGTGACCAAGGAAGCAATTTTGTGGGAGCCAAAAATGAAATGACAGAAGCTCTCAAAGAAGTTGATACAGACCGTCTGATCGCTTTTCTCACTGAGAAGCAATGTGACTTCATCATGAATGCTCCCCATTCAAGTCATGTAGGCGGTGTGTGGGAGCGTCAGATCAGGACTGTCAGGAGTGTCCTTCGCTCCACACTGTCACTCTCTTCTGGGAGGCTAGATGATGCTTCTTTACGGACCTTCCTATATGAAGCGATGACAATCGTAAACAGCCGTCCACTCACTGTTGACAATCTCAATGATCCAAAAAGCCTAATACCACTCACCCCCAACCATTTGCTCACTATGAAACCAGCCACAGCACTGCCTCCTCCCGGCAAGTTTGTTCGGGAAGACTTGTATGCTCGGAAAAGGTGGCGCCACGTTCAGTATCTTGCAGAACAATTCTGGAGCCGCTGGCGGAAGGAATACCTCGTTAACATCGCAACCCGGCAACGCTGGCACACTCAGAGGAGAAACCTGCAAATCGGTGACATAGTGATGGAGAGAGGTGATGGGCTACCTAGGAACGAGTGGCGCTTGGGTAGAGTAACAGAGACCACTATTGACCAAGATGGACTTGTGAGAAAGGTCAAAATATGCCTTGGCGACAGAAAGCTAGGCAAGAAAGGTGAACGTCTCAGCAAGCAATCAGTTGTTGTACGTCCTGTTCAAAAACTAGTTCTGTTATTGGAAACAGCTTAAGTGTGTATCTTATGATATGGTGTATGCTTACAACTATCTTTAACCACACCCTCTAATGCTGTAAAGATCTGCACTATGATGCTATGTTTACTGTTCTATTTGAAGTGATCACTACAGATGTAAAAATCATTCGTGCTTTACCTTGCTCATAAATCACTCATAATTTGGTGGGAGTGTAAATGACCCTTTAAGATGACTTGAATTTTATTTTATTACATATTGGGTTTAAACGAGGTGTAATCCCGTTTTATTTTTCATTAATTTTTTTATGTCAATTTGGGGCTTTTATTTTGAAGGCAGGTTTTTTGTTTTGACGCTCCGTTCTTTTCCGGAAGACTTCCGGGTGTACCGCGCCAAAAATAGCACACAGGCGGGTGAGAGAGATGTCGCTGTTTCATCCACTTTCACCTACTTTCAAAGAGAAAGACGGAGAAATTAAGGAAAGCCATAGCACCTTGCTGGAGTGAACAAGGTTTGATTTATTTGTTATTACGGATTTGCTAATGTTTTGCACGTCAAATGTTATGTGTTCACTTTCTAATGTGTGTGTGTAAAGTGCATTTTGGCCTCCAGTCTAATGTCCATAATGATTATAATATTTTCTTTTAAATGACAATTAATTAATGTGAATGTATGGAAAGGTAATTCAAATGGACTTATTGTGTGTAATTTCTTTGATTGTATTATGCTTGTTTATAGCTATGATTTGTGTAATTGTGCAAAATGTGCACTTTTAAAGAGCTTTTGTGTGTTCTTTTCACCAGCTCTTACGGTGTGTTCATGCTACGGGTTTTAAATAAAATCTTCATGGACCATCAGTTCGAGAGTTGGCCATTGTTTCAGCGAGGGATGCTACAGATAGTGTAGAGGTAACGTACCGGCTTTGCATGCCGCCGGCCACGGTTCAATTCCCGACTATGGAAGTTTGAGAAACTTCTTTCTTTGTCCGGAACTCTCTCTCTTTTTTTTTTTTGATAGGCCTAGTAAATGCATCTACATTGACCAACTCATTTATCTCAACAATTCAATGAACACATTCAATGAACCTATTAATGAACTCACCTGAAAGGAATTTATGTGGCTGAAAATTGCATGCAGCAATGCCTTTGTCATTGGGATATACATGCTATTAATAATAACATCTTTATGCCTATCATGTTTTTGCAAGTTATATTTGGGTTCTGGGGAAATTGTATGACATATTTATCATAGTTAAGGTAAAATGTTGGTCTAATTCTCTGATCTAAAGACAATTATACAGGCAAAAAAACAAAACAAAAAACACACATGAGATGTCTTCGCCGAGATGTGAACCTGCGATGCCCACATCCGGGGGCAGGAGCATCACCACTCACCCAACTGGGGGCTTTAGATAACAATATGGCCAGTTGGTTTTAAACAAAATAAACGATTTATTCATATTTTTTTAATTACCTTATTATAGAATTTCCATAATACTTCTTTACTCCTCTCACTTAATTTATTTGCCTCACAATTACAAATTATATACTTTTTTGTGTGGCAGGATAGTAAAAATGTACATTTTGTCAGTTTTGCATAAGTAAAATAGTGAGATAGAGTGCACGCACTCAGAGATGTCATTCACTGAAATTATTAAAAAATAAAACTGCTTTAGTGGAGTCTCTGATATGAAATGCATTCAGACTGAATAGCACCCCTGTAATTCACTCATGGAACAGTAGGGGGCACAGACACCCAATTTAACCCTGTTGGCTTAAATATATTGCCATGAACAAACATTTTGTTTGGAGCTATCCATGCTGAGCTCATTGAGCATGAAGCACATTCAACACAGCATACTTCTAATAAAACCATCATAAACATAAGAACGTATTCAAAGACAAAGAGTAATATAAAAAAAAGTCAAAACGAAGTTCCTTAAACTGACAGCACTGGATTTAATGTATTAATGTACAAAGGCATCAGTGACCCCGCTGTCCTCCCTCTGAGTGCCTTCCCATGAAGCACCAGGTTTGTCCACGGCTCTTGTGTAACTTTCATTTAAATGGCTCGTCAGCTCAGTAGAGGCCATAGATTGAATTCAGCCTCTCTGTGTACTGACTCCTCTGCTTGTTATTTGCCCTACTGACTGTACCACTCTGCTGTTGAGGGAGGGTCACCTAAAGGGATGGAAAGGGAACATTAAAGCTCAACCCCGTCTCAGAGAAAGAAAAGCAAAGAAGATGACAAAGTTCTTCTGACCTGTGCTCCTGACTGTAGTTCAAACTGGTCCTGGACTGGGTTCTGGTTTGGTGTCATGGCGGAGAGTTTCCTGCTGAAATACAGTTCTTAATTAATCGCCTCAAAGTCTTATAATGACAAAGCTGTCAACAGCTGTTTCAGAAGATACTGGGTTCCTAGAATTTCAATCAATTACCCAACCATCAAAGACAATTTCAGCAAAAACAAATGATGTTCCTTTTCACGTTAATTTACATTTGTAGAGACATTCTGGTCAGTCTTATGTTGTCTTACTTCCGTTATGGAACTATTTATTGAGTTGATGTTTACCATATGTCCTAATTTAAAGTAACACCCACTCGCTGTCAGTCATTTTGAAGACACAGACCAGCAGACACTTATTTCCTCATGTGGTCTGTCTATTTTTTGTTTTACACAAATTGACTGTAAAATATCGTGTATTAATCGCTTGTTTTCTTCTTCGGGTGACATTCATCACATAGCTTGTTGTGTCTTACAGTAGTTTATTCTTGGGGTAACCAGTTTTAAAATGTGTTGGTAGGATGAGGGTTTAAGTAGAGAAAAAGCTATATGTGAGGAATCAAATCAAGCTTAGTTGTCAGTAGAGAGATACTCTGCACCAGAGCTGAGAAGAGTTAAAATAATCTGTACATAACTCTGAAAGCTAAAGATATTACTCACCAGTAGAAGCAGGCAGCACATAAAATACATCCAATAACAGCTGTGAGTGTGTATAGAAAGTACCACAATGGTCTGCTATCTGCACAAAATCAGATGTGAATTAATACAAGTACGGGTGTATAAACGATTAGATTAGATTAGATGAGATGAGATGTGGGATTTGTTTTGCTCTACCTACCTTCATGTTCCTCAGACACTGTTAAATTCCACTCAATAGTCCTGGATCCTTTATTGCCATCTACAATACATCTATAGAGTCCTTCATCCTCATGCTGAACATCAGAAATATTCATCTGTAAAGGTATGTTTTCGTCTATTCTCAGTCTTTGAGAAGTGAAATTTGAAAAAGTCAGATTGATTGAGTTTGAATGTGCAAAATAAAAACTATCTTTGGTCCACCTGATTTGGACTACATTTCCCACGGATATGTTGCAGGTGAAGTTGATGGAGTCTCCCCTGGTCACCGTCATATTCCTCTCCTCAACTGGATAATTCTCTAACATTGAAGGAGACAAGAAAGTTATTAAAAACACAACCTGTAATGAAATACAGAAAAGCATCACACAAACATATATTCATTGTACCTGCAAAGACTTGGCACATAATGAGTAGCTGAATGGAGAGCGGAGCTGCTCGGTTCAGGCTGAACATGATGACCATCACACCGACAGAAAGACTAACTGAAACTTCAGTGTCTCCTCTGAAATGTATTTGAGGTGGAGGCACAGAGAAAAGGAAGTGCTTAGTTGTTTTGGCTGCTCAGAGTTAAGAGATATGTATTATGTCACTTCAGAGTCAGTTGGAATATTTAAAACTGTACATGAATATAACTTCTTCTTTCTTTAAAACAGCATAACTGTTAAACTTATACCATTAATAATCATATTCCTCATTTAATTTGTGCATCAACGGAAATATAAGGTGTTCACACTTGTGCAACGTTCTGCTGCAGGAAAACCACTTGATGAATACATTCCAACCACATTGTAACCCTATATAGTCGAGGGAGTTTTCACAAACAAATATTGCAAAGATTTTCACAGAAAGCATTTTGAAGTTTCACACCAGGAAATGCACAGGTGTAAGTAAAATGACTGAATTCCATTTAGCTGTTTGAGTTTCAGTGTCCTGTGTTGTGTATGTTGTCTCACACTCGTGGCAACAAGTCATATACTTCTATAGTGTTTGTTATTATTGCATCATTGATGATTGTGCACAATGTTTCCTTTCTCAATGGTAGATTACATTATTGCATTCATGTATGAATGTTTCTTGTTGTATGCACTTCAGCACAGTGCATTTGGAATATTAGAAATTTCTTATAAATTGACAATTATATTTTTAGAATGATTAGCTCCTTGACAACAATTGTTTCAGAAGGTATTTGCAAATGGAGTCAATCTAAATACTGAGCATCTCAAAGAACAACAAAGGGAAGGAGAATATTCTGTATGTATTTATCTATAATTAGTCATAAGGTCATAGGAGACGAGGAACATTTATTTCAGACTTTCTGGCAGATTCATTACACTGTTCCTCTTCACACTGAAGAGAAAGTTGATCAAAACGTATAGTATCTTCATGAATGTGATGAATGAAGAGAAGTTACTGCATCAGAAATTGACTTCTTCAAGAAAACTTTTATTGCAACTTAATTCACTTGAAATGCTGTTAACCTGCAGATCCCATCAGGATACATTTGTTTAACAAATGAGAACATGTTACAGCCGGCTCTGCCTTAGCTTTAATGTCCACGTGTATATCCACCTCTCGGGCATGCAAAGGCTCCACCACTATATGACTCTCATTTCCTTTATTGCTGCCCAAACACACACTCCACACCATCAACTGTCAAACAGGAAACTCACACTTTACAAAGGTTCAAGATGTAGACAGTTGGCACGTGTTCACGCTTCAAATACACATCACCCAGATTTGCACAGCGTTGAGATGAGGGGCTAAAATTAAAATAGGTCCAGTCGGAGAAAATGTCCTCAAGAAAAGGTCCGGAACATCATAATGTCTAACTTGTGTTATGATTTAGTGTAATACATATTGAAGTAGCCTAGTAGTTGTATCAACGTCTGCATGTAACTGGTTGTCAAATCACATGAAGAAAGAATAATTCAAAAACATTAAGACAGTATTTATTGTAACTTAACATTTATTATACATACATAATACTGTATATGAACAACTTTGTTCTTTCTTTAAGGAAATTATAGTGAAAATGAATAAAGCTCTTTTTAAATTGTGTATCTTAAAATAAAGTAATTCGTTTTGGAAAAATAAAATCAAGTGTAGCTTTATTTTTCATTATGGGAATAATTAACATGAAAGAGTCCGTCCATTCTGGGTTGAAAGCACCCTTTCCGCTGTCCACTTGGCGCCGCGCTGCCTGTCTGTCTTCTCACTCGGCTTTCTGTCTGCCGCCTGTTTCTCACCTCTGTATTCAGAGGCGCTGGAATGCACATGTTTGATTGGCTGAGTAGCCTCACGTGGGTTGACTTAACAATGCAATTGGACAGTGGATTTCCTGATCCGCTAAAAAAAAAGTACCGCAAAGTGACGGCGCCGGTCAAAAAAGAAGCGCCCCGTCCGAATTTAGAAACTTAACGGCCTGTTGGTGACCTAATCTATGATTCAGATTGTCATGTCGATGCCAGGAGCTGCTGTATACAGCGTACCAAAGACCAGGCCAGGCATCCCCAGGCTGTTCACAGCAGAGTTGATGATGTGGGGAGAGGGAAGCTTGGTGGAGGTGAATAAAGAGTAAAAGGCTGAGAAGGCTTTAGAATAGTGAATGGTGAGGAAGTGCTCTGGTTGTATTATCACCAGCAGGGGCTGCTGTCATCATCTTTTTCTGACTTACTACTTTTCACATCCGCAAAGTAGTAGGTCAGCATTATCTAAAGAAAGTGTGTGTGTGTGTGTGTGTGTGTGTACATATGAAGTACAAACATCATATAAAGTCTAATTTATTTCTGCTTTCCTCTAAAATGTCCAGTTGTTCCGCTAATCTTGTCTTCTTACACTCTACCAACATTTAAATACCAGTAAGGGCCGTTTTTTTGGCATTCAATGAAATGACACTGTAAATCTGGGGATATATTAAAGTGTTACTGTGCTCTCTCTCTCTCTCTCTCTCTCTCTCTCTCTCTCTCTCTCTCTCTCTCTCTCTCTCTCTCTCTCTCTCTCTCTCTCTCTCTCTCTCTCTCTCTCTCTCTCTCTCTCTCTCTCTCTCCCTCCCTCTCCCTCTCTCTCGGTGGGTTGATGGAGCAGAATTTGATTATAGGCTGAAGATAAGGGCACTGGTTGACAAAAGGTCTGTGGAGGACTGCCACAAGGGGAAAAATTCAATTTGTTTGATGGTTGCAGAGACGCTTTTTGAATGTACAGTATGTCTCGTGTGTGTGTGTGTGGTTACATGTCTGGTCTAACAGCATACTTATGTTGGTTTGCCCACATGGCCCCTCCAACTCTGTAAGGCTTGAGTGTATGTGTTTGTTGTAACAGAGTGTGTGTGTGTGTGTGTGTGTGTGTGTGTGTGTGTGTGTGTGTGTGTGTGTGTGTGTGTGTGTGTGTCACACGCCAATGCATTTCCTTTTGTCCAAATGGTGAAAAAAGCCCTCTCAGAAAAAAAGGGGAGGTGAGGACCCAAATGCAGTTAAAAGAAAGATTTATTTCAATAATAAAATACAAAACAAAACCTAAGACAAAAAACAAAGTATCAAACCAGGGAGACCACAAGGCAAAAACACGGCGTAAAAAGAAATACTTACGAAAGAAACCAGAACACAAAGGGACACGGGAGGCAGGACGCAGGTACAAAGAAAGATCCAGGGACATGACGTGGTGAGAGGGAGTGACAGACAGCGACAGCTACATCGACAATGACCCAACAATGAGACAGGGGAAACACACAGACTATATACACAGGGAGGCAGGGAGCTGACGAGGAACAGGTGAAACACATCAGGGCAGGCATGGTAATCAACACGAGAGGGTGGGGGAGTCAAGACAGCGGAAAACAACAAGGACCAGGAAGTACGAGACAGGAAATGACACTGAGGACAAAATAAAACAGGAAATCAAAACCAAGGAAACAGAACATGACAAAAACACAGATCATGACATTACCCCCCCCCCCCCCCCCTCAAGGGACGGATCCCAGACGTCCCCAAGGTTCATGATACGTAGGGCGGGTGGAGGGGGCCAGGAGGAGGGGTTCAGGATACGTAGGGTGGGTGGAGGGGGCCAGGAGGAGGGGTTCAGGATACGTAGGGTGGGTGGAGGGGGTCTGGGGGCCGGGCATGAGGGCAACCTAGCGGGCGGGACCGCTCAGGAGGCCGGGCATGAGGGTGACCTAGCCGACGGGGCTGCTCAGAAAGGTGACGTGGAGCAGACGTAGGACGGCCCCCCCGTCAGAACAGGAACGGGTGACGAGCGGACCTCCCGAAGGCTGCGTGGAGCAAGCGCAGGACGGCCCCCCGTTGGAACAGGAACGGGTGACGAGCGGACTCCCAGACGACTGCGTGGAGCAGGCGTCGGACGGACCCGTCTGGGCTGGTGCCGGACGATCCTCCGCCGGGATCGACCCGGCCGCCGACTGAAGGCCACTGGCACGTGTCGACCGGGCCGCCGACTGAAGGCCACTGGCACGTGTCGACCGGGCCACCGACTGAAGGCCACTGGCCGAGACGTGGGCTAGTGGCGCGGCTGTGACCGAGGCGTGGGCTGGTTGCTTGGCTGTGACCGAGGCGTGGGCTGGTTGCTTGGCTGTGACCGAGGCGTGGGCTGGTAGCTTGGCTGTGACCGAGGCGTGGGCTGGTAGCTTGGCTGTGACCGAGGCGTGGGCTAGTAGCATGGCTGGAACTGCGACGTGGGCTGGTAGCATGGCTGGAACTGCGACGTGGGCTGGTAGCATGGCTGGAACTGCGGCGTGGGCTGGTAGCATGGCTGGAACTGCGGCGTGGGCTGGTAGCATGGCTGGAACTGCAGCGTGGGCTGGTAGCATGGCTGGAACTGCAGCATGGGCTGGTAGCTTGGCTGTGGCTAAAGCCTGGGCTGGTAGCTTGGCTGTGGCTAAGGCCTGGGCTGGTAGCTTGGCTTTGGCTGAGGCCTGGCCTGGTAGCTTGGCTTTGGCTGAGGCCTGGCCTGGTAGCTTGGCTTTGGCTGAGGCCTGGGCTGGTAGCTTGGCTGTGGCTGAGGCCTGGGCTGGTAGCTTGGCTGTGGCTAAGACCTGGGCTAGTAGCTTGGACGGGCGGGCCTCCGCTGGAACTGGTGATGGACGGACCCCCGTCAGAACCGATGTGAGCAGCATCGGGGAGGCTCGCTTCCTCGTGCTGCACCTCCTCCTCGAGGCTGGCAAACGACGAGCCAACTGCCGGTTAGCCAGCTGGATGCTCCTTGGCCCTCCCAGGGCCAGACGAGTACCCCTAAATGGGTTCGGGCAGGAGCTGGGAAGCTGTGCTGTGGCTGAGACATGGTCTGGTGGCATGGCTGTGACTGCGGCGTTAGCTGCTAGCATGGCTGTGGCTGAGACATGGGCTGATGGCTTAGCTGCGGCTTTAAAAAAGGTTTGCTGGCAGCAACTTGGCGAGCCCTGCTCGCAGGATTCGTCATAAAGTCCTGAACCCACCTGATAATGTCCTGACCATGAGCTGCTAGGTCCTCTTTGGGTTGGGTCATTCTGTCAGGTTCGGGGCAAGACAGAGACTCAGAAAAAAGGGGAGGTGAGGACCCAAATGCAGTTAAAAGAAAGATTTATTTCAATAATAAACTAAATACAAAACAAAACCTAAGACAAAAAACAAAGTATCAAACCAGGGAGACCACAAGGCAAAAACATGACCGTAAAAAGAAACACTTACGAAAGAAACCAGAACACAAAGGGACACGGGAGGCAGGACGCAGGTACAAAGAAAGATCCAGGGACATGACGTGGTGAGAGGGAGTGACAGACAGCGACAGCTACATCGACAATGACCCACCAATGAGACAGGGGAAACACACAGACTATATACACAGGGAGGCAGGGAGCTGACGAGGAACAGGTGAAACACATCAGGGCAGGCATGGTAATCAACACGAGAGGGTGGGGGAGTCAAGACAGCGGAAACAACAAGGACCAGGAAGTACGAGACAGGAAATGACACTGAGGACAAAATAAAACAGGAAATCAAAACCAAGGAAACAGAACATGACAAAAACACAGATCATGACATACAGAAGGAAACCAGAGAGCTTAAGCATGATCATATTATTGTGCAAGGCTCTCCGACATTAATGCACCATACAAGCCTCAAGAATACATTCCTTGTCAAGACCAGGAGCCCTTGAGCTGTACGCACGCACACACACACACACACACACACACACACACACACACACACACACACACACACACACTCTGACACCCGTCACATTTCTTCTGCAGGCCTCAGAGAGAAAGAACGATGAATAGAAAAAATGTGATTATAGAAAAACTCCATGAGCAAAAAAAAAAAACCTAATTGAATATTTTGCTGCATGCGTTTGTGCTTCTGTGTGACCGTGGCTACTCTCTGACCCTTTCAGGTGATGATGGTTGTTTGTGAATATTTGAGATGCCTTCCGGAAAACCCCCTGGCAGAACACAGAGACATCACAAGACCTAATACCTCCGATCTCCATCCTGAATACTGTATGATTTGCTCGTTTGTACGTGCACGGTGCGTGAATTGAAACCAGTGGTGGCAGAGACGAGTCGGAGATGGAATATGTATTGTTTGTTGGACGTTGCAGCATGAGGAGAGATTATACAGTTTGTCTGATTAAGTATTTATCTTCCCCCGTGCTCGCAGATCACGGCGAGAGCAAATCTGCTGTCAACGTGTGTCCTTTTTCGAGTTGGTGTTTAATATTTCACACACATCTGTGTGCGCTTGAGCGTGTGCAACTGATCTCAATTCAACTTAAAAGAGGTGACTGTGGTCAACCCTGATTGGCGGATGTTATGATTCTGACAAATACACGTCGATGGACACGTAGAAAGCACAGAACATGGTGGGGTTAGCCTTCTGAGCTGCACACGTGGTTAGGTTTAAGCAAGACTGTGGTCTCAGTTCAATGTTAACGAAACCAGTTCCTCATGCTTGATGTCACTTTTGACTTTTACAGATAGACCAAAACAGTCTGTCCCTGCTGTTATGTGCATTGGGTGCTAGAGTGGAGGTTGGAGAGAAGACAAAGTGTTGCTAACTTGAAACATTGTCAGACTCACAACGCACAGTTCGAAAAATTAAAGCAGATGCAGCATCACCAGATATATCATCCATTCGTCTTCCTTGAAAAACATGCATTACCCACAATGCATTCTCACTTTAAAAGGCAATGCTGCATTGTTACGGTGAAATGGGTGATAACTCACAGCGAGTGTAATTAGCCTCATTGAAGACTCTTATGCATATAATAATATACAGTATATCTCTATTTTATTATAAAGAGTCAGTGGAAGTTAATAATCTGAGCAAATGTGACTCTCATTTTTGTATAATTAGGTAAAGTCTAAATTTGACACAAAGGCAACATTGTAGCTGTCCAGACCACAATGATTCATATAAAAATGTTGTTCATGGCATGATCCCTGTCTGTTAACCAGATAGATCATCACTGAAAATATCCTGGAAAAGGATCTCCAGAAGAGAGTTGGAACGGTTAACTTGAGCACAGACGGTTCGGTTAGTCTCGAGTCACTATAGTGTCAAACAGTGATGAGGAGCGGGCTGCAGATCACTTCTCTCCAACGTGTAGCCTTCAGCCCCATTCGACCCCGACTCAAGTGACATGACCAGAGGCAATTCATCAGAGTTCACACAGCTCCCCCTGGAGCCAAAAAAGGGTTTGACACAACTTGTTTTCACTTATGCAGTAGTACTCCCCAAGACCTGTGACAGATTTGTGCAAAAGCTGCAGATTTCCAGTATTAACAGTTTGCATCAGTTTAACTGAAAATGTTTCCACAAAATAAAAATAATTTGAAGCTACTTATATAAAAACTAAAACCAAAAACCAAAGGAAGTATTTGCCACTGTTTATCTGGATGTCCAGCCAATGATGCTTTCTCCGTCTATATAGAAGTCAACTTAAGAATGTATTATTACTATCAAAACAGCTTGGATATCCACGTAAAAAGGTGCAACATTTCCCCTTTACATAAGAAATGCTTGTAAAAATTCAGCAGCAGAAAATGCAAAACTAGTGCACACTATAAAACATACAATTGTGAATAAATGAATTAATGCTTGAAATGAAAAAAAGAAATAGCTGCCTTTCTGAAAGATCATTGGACTTCTCTTCGTGCCAGGTGGACACTTTGACAGCCAAAGTAACCTTTCATTTTTAGCCACACTAGTGTCGTTACTGGTAATTATGAAATATTAGCACGCTAAACAGCTGAAATTAGATTATGAATATGGTAAACATTGCTTCCTAAACAGCATTAAAATAAGCATTAAAAAGGACCATATCAGTCTAATTCTAACTTCACACCATTAGCTCTTAAGTTGCTGGGCTTAGCATAATGAAGCTTGTGAAGATAACCACGTTATTTTATTTTTATCTAAAATTAATCTAATAAAAGCCATTAAAATTCTCGCAATGCATGGTCAACGTTGTTTTACAATCCGCAATTCAATGTAGAGAAGATGATACTTGTCAGAAAACAACTTCAGAACATGTATGAATAATAATTCATTTTATGGGGCGACTGTTGAGTGTCGGTACGAGCCTGAAATCCTGAAAGTCTGAGGTTTAACTTAGAGCCAATTATTGACCTTCTTTATACTTTGGTTCTGTTCTTTGAGCTATCAATCACAACTGAGTCAAGACGCCTGGGGAAATGGTTTCTTACGAGAACTGAATTTGGAACCTGAGTTTGAGCTAGAAGGAGGATTTTAACGACGAGGTGAGTTTTAACTCACCTTGACATTCTGTAATGTTTATTGAATACGGACAAAACAAACAAAATATCTTAAAAAACAAAACATTTTGATAAACTAGGTGGCCGACGTTGTCAATGGACAATGACATTTAGTAACAGTGGTATGGTTCTTTAAGTAAAAGCTTAAACCTGCTAGCTTGACCGTGGACTCATGACATGAACAACACAGTAACAGGAGTGTGTAGTACAACTGTTTGCATTCCAGAATAATCTTCTCCTGCAGTGTTAGTAACACACATCTTCAAGTTGACCTTCACTAAAGTCATAAAATCCCTTTTTGTTGAATTTGGGTTCAGTCAGTCTTCAGTGTGTTTACTCATAACGGCAGAGCTTGAAATGTGATGGTCTGCTGGACCCCAGGAAGAATAGCTGGGTCTGTTCCCCAGCTAATGGGGATCCTAATAAACTAAACTAAACTAAACTAAACTAAAGCTGGTCGACGGATTTCAGACCGTGCTCCGCGGGGTAAGAGGCCAGAATCAGACGTACTTACTTAGTGACATTTTAGATTTATTTCCAGGAAGGTTTTATCCAGTTATCCAGAGTTAATTGTCTTGAAATATGTTCAGTTAACTAGTAGATACTGTATCTACTTTGTTTTTAAAACAGATTTTTTTCATTTCTGAGTCAAATGTTGCTGTCTCTGTCAATTTACAATTAAATTATCACAACTTAATCTTTTTTAGCAGTATTGTCACAAGTGTCAGATCCTATTATTACACATGATATTCATTCTGAAGCTGTAGATTATTCATTGCATGTGAATTTTTTTAATCTAGACATGTGCAGGTGGACTCAGAAAGTGCTAAAAAAGCTCTTCTGCCTACCTGTTGGAGAGATAGACAGACAAAAGCGTCAAATTGCGGTAAAAGATGCTGTATAAAAGACAGGCTAGAACTTGTATTCCTTGTCCCCCCTTAGAATTATTCTCTAAAATGTTACTGTTTATTGTCCCCCCCAACTATGAAATGTTGATATGGTATTCACATAGTGCACGAGCATAGAACAACACAATAAAGTGCAAGTAATGGTCATAGTGCAACAACAAGTGTTCCCAGACACATTCCAGACTTCCAGGCATCAAGGTACTTTGCAAAAACAAAACAGTGAATGTAGCAGTGCAGCCATTCTGCTAACAAGATGCACAATTTTTCACCACATTTTTCACCTTTTCTTTGCTAGTTCAAGGTTTTACAGAGGAAAACTAATATATATATATATAAAAAAAGATTAAGATTAATTTTCTGAGATGAGATAATTTTCTATGGATTTTCTAAGATCCCATGATGTATTTGAAATGTAAACATGAACTTCTTGATGAAAATATTTGAAAATTACAAAAATGTCATCACACATACAAAACGTAGTGCAGGAGCATAGAATTCTCTAAACAAATCCGGATGACGGTCTTTCAGGTGCTTCGCTAAATTGAAAGTATTACCTCCCTTGTTCTGAAGACCACGTTAGCATCGTTTGCAGAACGGCTCCTGTGGATTAATTATTACGCCTGAAAATTATTTAAAAATAAAACTGCTTTAGTGGAGTCTCTGACAGGGCTGGACTAGGACCAAAAATTGGCCCGGGCATTTTCAGCCCACCATGTATCGATGGAAAGACAATGAAGCCTATGAACAAACTTTTTTGTGACAATGCTTGTACACTGTCGGGCATCGCCCCTCGGCTGTAATTGGTCCAGCCCAGAATCAATCGTGATTTAGGGGCCGATCTACCAGTTTTGTGTACCAATAGCAGTGTTTCCCACAGGATTCTATCATGGGGGGGCTTGTGATCTTCTAGGGGGGTCCCGGGCATGCCCCCCCGGGAGAAAAATTTTAATAGATTTCATTTTAATGCATCAATTTGGTGAATTTTGAGAACCAAAATATGACATCATTTACTGACCAATTTCTTACAAACTGCTGGTACTAATACAAAATGTTGACATACTAAATGGGGTTGAGGAGTTGCAGCATTCAAGAAAAGATGAAAACAAAAATGACTAAAACACAGTGCTGAGCCTTCCAGGGTTCCCCAATTAGTTTTCACTGAGGGCCAAATTATGCCCAGGTTGCCAAGTCGAGGGCCAAATTGTCTGTTTTTTTTTCATTGGATCACTAAACATTATTTGATGTGCACATGTTATTATTGTTGCTGCTATTATTTGAAGTATTATTATTGTAATGATTAGTACTGCCAGTGGTATTTGGTTGTAGTAGCAGATAGTAGTAGTAGTCATAGCCTGTGTTGAGGGACAGATAAAAATGAAAGAAAATAAGTCCAATATCAACGATTTATTTATTTGAATGCCCCTGGAGAATATTTTGATCAACAACAAAAAACAACAGCACTACAGCAAGTGGTGCACAAGAGGAAAACAATATTGTATAACAGTGGAGTTAATGATTTTTGTTTGCAGCTTCTTGCTTTTGTCTTGTAATTTGCAGACGGTCTCTGCGCACTCGCCCGGCTGCACATAGAGATCAATGTTCTCCGTCCAGACCGGACGGCTTATTTATGTAAAAAATCTGTGTTTTGGTGCTTGTAGCTCGTAGTCTATGATATTACGGTGGGGAAGAGGCATCATTTGTGTTTGAAAACGTTTCTCTTCAGATTTATTGATCCCGAATCTGTGAATATATTTCCAACTTTACAGAACTGTTTATTTCAGCAGGTTATTGCATAGTGTCATTGGGTCCGCACGGGCCGGACACTTTGCTCTTGCGGGCCGGATTTGGCCCGCGGGCCGCTAATTGGGGATGGCTGCTTTATACTATCAGTTTATTATGACTATTGTTATTATTAATATAAGTGGGTGACTATTCCTCAGCCTTCCTTGGTGTTTTGGTTTTGACATACGCGCACGCACTGTCAAACTCGCGCAGCTAAGGGGGGTCGGCGCGGGGGACGCCTTGCCATGGCGACGGGGGAAACAGAACGTTGATGAACCAAACCAGCCGCGAGGATTTCCCCTTATAATAAGCGCTGCTGCCCTCCTAGTACCATTAGTGAAAAAAATAAAAAAAAAAGGCTCGGCCCATTTGCCCGAAGGGCCGATGGCCAGTCCAGCCCTGGTCTCTGATATGAAATGTATTCAGACTGAATCACACCCCTGTAATTCACTCACCGAACACTAGAGGGCACAGACACCTAATTTAACCCTGTTGAGGTAAATTTATTGCCATGAACAAACATTTTGTTTGGAGCTATCCATGCTGAGCTCACTGGGCATGAAGGACATTCAACACAGTGTACTTCTATTAAAACCATCATAAACACGAGAACATATTCAAAGACAAAGAGCAATATAAAAAAAAGTCAAAACAAAGTTCCTTAAAGTGACAGGACTGGATTTAATGTATTAATGTACAAAGGCATCAGTGACCCTGCTGTCCTCCCTCTGAGTGCCTTCCCATGAAGCACCAGGTTTGTCCACGGCTCTTGTGTAACTTTCATTTAAATGGCTTGTCAGCTCAGTAGAGGCCATAGATTGAATTCAGCTCTCTGTGTACTGACTCCTCTGCTTGTAAATTGCCATACTGGTTGTACCACTCTGCTGTTGAGAGAGGGTCACCTAAAGGGATGGAAAGGGAACATTAAAGCTCAACCCAGCTCTCAGAGAAAGAAAAGCAAAGAAGATGACAAAGTTCTTCTGACCTGTGCTCCTGACTGTAGTTCAAACTGGTCCTGGACTGGGTTCTGGTTTGGTTTCATGGCGGAGAGTTTCCTGCTGAAATACAGTTCTTAATTAATCACCTCAAAGTCTTATAATGACAAAGCTGTCAACAGCTGTTTCAGAAGATACTGGGTTCCTTATAGAATTTCAATCAATTACCCAACCATCAATGACAATTTTAGCAAAAACAAATGATGTTCCTTTTCACGTTAATTTACATTTGTAGAGACATTCTGGTCAGTCTTATGGTGTCTTACTTCCGTTATGGAACTATTTATTGAGTTGATGTTTACCATATGTCCTAATTTAAAGTAACACCCACTCGCTGTCAGTCATTTTGAAGACAAAGACCAGCAGACACTTATTTCCTCATGTGGTCTGTCTCTTTTTTGTTTTACACAAATTGACTGTAAAATATCGTGTATTAATCGCTTGTTTTCTTCTTCGGGTGACATTCATCACATAGCTTGTTGTGTCTTACAGTAGTTTATTCTTGGGGTAACCAGTTTTAAAATGTGTTGGTAGGATGAGGGTTTAAGTAGAGCAAAAGCTATATGTGAGGAATCAAATCAAGCTTAGTTGTCAGTAGAGAGATACTCTGCAACAGAGCTGAGAAGAGTTAAAATAATCTGTACATAAATCTGAAAGCTAAAGATATTACTCACCTGTAGAAGCAGGCAGCACATAAAATACACCCAATAACAGCTGTGAGTGTGTATAGAAAGTACCACAATGGTCTGCTATCTGCACAAAATCAGATGTGAATTAATACAAGTACAGGTATATAACGATTAGATTAGATTAGATTAGATGAGATGTGGGTTTTGTTTTGCTCTACCTACCTTCATGTTCCTCAGACACTGTTAAATTCCACTCAATAATCCTGGATCCTTTATTGCCATATACAATACATCTATAGAGTCCTGCATCCTCATGCTGAACATTGGAAATATTCATCTGTAAAGGTACGTTTTCGTCTATTCTCAGTCTTTGAGAAGTGAAATTTGAAAAAGTCAGATTGCTTGAATTTGAATATGCAAAGTAAAAACTATCTTTGGTCCACCTGATTAGGGCTACATTTCCCACGGATATGTTGCAGGTGAAGATGATGGAGTCTCCCCTGGTCAGCCTCATATTCCTCTCCTCAACTGGATAATTCTCTAACATGAAGGAGACAAGCAAGTTATTTAAAACACAACCTGTAATGAAATACAGAAAAGCATCACACAAACATATATTCATTGTACCTGCAAAGACTTGGCACATAATGAGTAGCTGAATGGAGAGCGGAGCTGCTCGGTTCAGGCTGAACATGATGACCATCACACCGACAGAAAGTCTAACTGAAACTTCAGTGTCTCCTCTGAAATGTATTTGAGGTGGAGGCGCAGAGAAAAGGAAGTGCTTAGTTGTTTTGGCTGCTCAGAGTCAAGAGATATGTATTATGTCACTTCAGAGTCAGTTGGAATATTTAAAACTGTACATGAATATAACTTCTTCTTTCTTTAAAACAGCATAACTGTTAAACTTATACCATTAATAATCATATTCCTCATTTAATTTGTGCATCAACGGAAATATAAGGTGTTCACACTTGTGCAACGTTCTGCTGCAGGAAAACCACTTGATGAATACATTCCAACCACATTGTAACCCTATATAGTCGAGGGAGTTTTTCACATTAGGTGACTGACTTTACAAAGATCTTGATCATGATATTATTATGTTGCTCAATATGGCATAAAAGAAAACAAACAAATATTGCAAAGATTTTCACAGAAAGCATTTTGAAGTTTCACACCAGGAAATGCACAGGTGTAAGTAAAATGACTGAATTCCATTTAGCTGTTTGAGTTTCAGTGTCCTGTGTTGTGTATGTTGTCTCACACTCGTGGCAACAAGTCATATACTTCTATAGTGTTTGTTGTTATTGCATCATTGATGATTGTGCACAATGTTTCCTTTCTCAATGGTAGATTACATTATTGCATTCATGTGTGAATGTTTCTTGTTGTATGCACTTCAGCACATTGCATTTGGAATATTAGAAATTGCTTATAAACACAAAAAACACATTTTGTCTGGAGAAAGGAAGGAAGCTCCTTTGTCTCTTGTTGGTTAGTCAGAAACTAATTGTAGATTTGGGTTTAGGCATTGTAGGAGTAAAGCTAGTTGTAACATTTAGTCTAGTATTGATAGCTTGTTGTTCAAATTCTTGTGAAGCTGTCTATGCTAAGTGAGCAATCAGCTTGTTTCAGCCAGCTCAGCTGTAGTGAATAGACTTGATTGGAGGGAGGGGTCACACTCAGTACTTGCGGTAAACTGAGCACTTAAAAGGTTGTCACTACAGCGTCAGGCCATCAGAACGAAGACATCTGAACAAAGACAAGGGAGTCTATCTGTGGGAGTCAAGACATCTGAACAAAGACAAAGGGAGTCTATCTGTGGGAGTCAAGACATCTGAACAAAGACAAAGGGAGTCTATCTGTGGGAGTCAAGACATCTGAACAAAGACAAAGGGAGTCTATCTGTGGGAGTCAAGACATCTGAACAAAGACAAAGGGAGTCTATCTGTGGGAGTCAAGACATCTGAACAAAGACAAAGGGAGTCTATCTGTGGGAGTCAAGACATCTGAACAAAGACAAAGGGAGTCTATCTGTGGGAGTCCATCGAGGAAGTCCATTGAGGTAGGCATAACATCTCATTCCCCGCCCCCCCCCCCCCCCCCCCCCCCCTCGCAGCCATGTGTCTTATCCCAGTCAGGACATCACACTGGAGAAGATTTTACCAGAGACCCTTCATTCGAGGCTGTAACCCATCCAATCTCTGCTACCCACCATTCTCCACCGGTAAGGAACTTGAGGTACTAGGGGGGCTGTGGAACTGCCAGTCTGCAGTCAAGAAGGCGGACACCATCTCAGCCTATGCCTCCCTGCAGACTCTCCACTTCCTGGCCCTCACGGAGACCTGGATCACCCCAGAAAACACTGCCACTCCAGCCTCCCTTTCAACTGCCTACTCGTTTTCACACTCCCCAAGACGAACAGGGCGAGGAGGAGGAACTGGGCTCCTCATCTCACCCCGATGGTCCTACCAGGTCCTTCCTCTGGACCACCCCGATCTACACTTGAATTCCACGCCGTCTCTGTCACCCTTCCTTTCAAACTCAACATCATAGTGATCTATCGCCCACCCGGTCCTCTCGGTGACTTTTTGGATGAGATGGATACCCTCCTGAGCTGCTCCCCTGATGATGGCACACCACTCGTCGTCCTCGTGACTTCAACATCCACCCAGGAAAGCTGCATTCATCTGAATTCATTGACTTCTTTTCCGCATTTGACCTTACACTCTCCCCCTCTCCACCAACTCATCGGGCCGGGAACCAACTTGACCTTGTCTTCACAAGATCCTGTGGCATCTCGGCACTCTCTGTTACCCCGCTCACCGTGTCCGACCACCACTTTGTGACTTTCTCCCTCCCCATGAAGCCCACCACATCCCTCCCCTCTACACCTCGAATGGTCACCAGCCGCCGCAACCTGAAATCCCTCACTCCCTCCGCTCTCTCCTCAACTGTTATCTCCTCGCTACCATCCTCAGAACAGTTCTCCTTAATGCCTACTGAGGGAGCCTCCTCCATCCTGATGTCCTCACTCCCCTCTTCTTTGGACACTCTCTGTCCCCCAATCTCACGACCTGCGCGATCATCTCCCTCCCCTCCCTGTCTGTCTGAACCTCTGCGAACCAACAGATCATTGTTGCGAGCGTCAGAGAGAAAATGGAAGAAATCGGGCCAGCACGAGGACCTTGCTCACTACCACCACCTCCTCTCTGACTTCACCTCAACTGTTTCGGCAGCTAAATCTCCCTTCTACCTGGCAAAGATCAACTCTTCTGCCTCCAACCCCAGGAAACTCTTCTCCATGTTCTCCTCCCTCCTCACACCTCCTACCCCTCCCCCCCTTCCTCCCTTACTGCTGATGACTTTGCAACTTACTTTACCAAGAAAGTAAATGACATCAGCTCCTCATTCACGCCTATTCCCTCCCAGAAGACATCTCCCCCAACTCTCAACTCGGATGGTCTTACCTGCTTTAGCCCCCTCACCTCTGAAGACGTTCACGCACTTGTTACATCTAACCGTGCCACCACCTGCTCCCTCGACCCGATTCCCTCCTCTCTTCTCCAGGACATCTCACATGACATCTTGCCATTCCTCACCACCCTGATCAACTCCTCCCTCACCTCAGGTGTCATTCCAGCGGATTTTAAGACAGCTACCGTGAAGCCTCTCCTTAAAAAACCCACCCTAGACGCTACTGACATCCAAAGCTACAGACCTGTATCTCTTCTTTCATTCCTCTCTAAAACCTTGGAACGTGCCGCCTACAACCAACTGTCATCCTATCTCTCACAGAACAACCTCCTAGACCCTAATCAATTAGGATTCAGGACTGTTCACTCCACTGAGACGGCCCTCCTCACAGTGACCGAGTCCCTGTGAGACGCCAGAGCCTCATCCCACTCCTCCGTTCTCGTTCTCCTCGACCTATCTGCTGCATTCGACACAGTCAACCACCAAATCCTCCTCTCCACTCTGGCTGAACTTGGCATAACTGACTCTGCTCTCACCTGGTTTACATCATACCTGACAAATCGCACCTTTCAGGTCACATGGAATGGCTCTATGTCCAAACCCTGTTCTCTGGACACGGGTGTCCCTCAAGGCTCAGTATTAGGACAACTTCTGTTCTCACTATACACCAGATCACTAGGTTCTGTTATCACATCGCATGGATTCTCCTACCATTGCTATGCAGATGACACCCAGCTGTTCCTCTCTTTTCCCCCGTCCTCTGACACTCACATTGCAACTCGCATCTCGAACTGTCTGGCTGACATCTCTGTCTGGACAACTGCACATCACCTCAAGCTTAACCTGAATAAAACCGAACTCCTCTTCATCCCGGGGAAAGATTGCCCTCGCATGGAGCTGTCGGTCACTGTCGAGGGCATCACAGTATTGCCGTCGTCAACTGCGAGGAACCTGGGTGTAATCCTCGATGACCAACTATCCTGCACCCCCAACATCACTGCTGTGGCCCGATCCTGCAGATTTGCCCTCTACAATATCCGCAGGATTCGGACCTTCCTCACAAAGGATGCAACGCAACTCCTGGTCCAAGCACTGGTCATCTCCCGCCTTGACTACTGCAACTCTCTCCTGGCCGGACTCCCAGCCTCTGCGATTAAACCATTGCAGCGTATCCAGAACGCTGCAGCACGCCTTATCTTCAATCTACCCAAATTCTCTCCAATGTGACCCCCCTCCTCCGTGACCTCCACTGGCTCCCTGTTGCAGCACACATCCAATTCAAGACGATGACACTGGCCTTCAGGGCCATCAATGGAACAGCACCTGTCTACCTTCAAACACTGGTCAAACCTCATGCCCCGAAGCGAGCACTTCGCTCCTCTACTTCAGCTGAAATCGCTGAAATCAAACAAATGTCGCTCAGCAAAGTCCAGACTCTTCTCTGTTCTGGCGCCTCAGTGGTGGAACGAACTCCCGACCAATGTCAGGACAGCAGAGTCATTTGCCATCTTCCAAAAAAGGCTCAAGACTCACCTGTTCAGACTTCACCTCGACTCTACATAGCATGACCCACTAACATCCCCCCCCCCCCCCAAAAATAAAATAAAAATAAAAAGAACCCTTACCTATAGCACTCTGATCGTAGCACTGTTGCTCTTGAAGTACTACTTTACTCAGACGAGGATCTAACACTTGTTCTATTTTTAGCTCTTACTTTATAGGCAATGATACGTTGTGGTTTCTTTGTTTCCTTCTTTTGACAAATGTACTTATTGTAAGTCGCTTTGGACAAAAGCGTCTGCTAAATGACCTAAATGTAAATGTAAATACCAGTAAGGGCCGTTTTTTTGGCACTTAAAGGAAAACACCACCGCATTTCCATACTGAACTATGTTCTGCTCTGATCTTAGACGAGGTGATACATACCTCCCTCTCCTCTGCGCGTGCACTCAATGGCTCTTGCGCGCACTCCGTGCAGCGCTAATTTGCTAGCATGTAGCTTGTCCCAGTATATTCCTTAGGATCCAAAGGGGGGTGAAGTTAGAAGCGACCAAGCACTTCCACGTTGTCCCTATTTAAATACGGTTACGTGAGTACCGGTAGTTACACGACCCAAGTTTGGTTACACAAAATGAAACATGCCAATTTTTCTAAGCGGATAACAAGGATAACTATATAGTATGGCGGAATAACAACTGGAAGCACTTCGACGTCGGCGCAGTAATATCATCACTCAAAACATGACGGGACTATATACCTTCTGCTTGTTTTCACAACCCTGTACGATGCACGTTATAACCATGATGTTTGATTGTTCACAAACTATCTTACTACAACCTGATGCTTCCTCAACTGTGCACAAACTACTACAGGTAGTGCAGGCGACGGCGTGCAGGTCACGTAGGTTCTATTGACGGAAGTAAGAGGGGGAGCGGAGTGATGATATTACTGCGGCGATGTCGAAGTGCTTCCAGTTGTTATTCCGCCATACTATATAGTTATCCTTGTTATCCGCTTAG
The DNA here is from genome assembly GCF_963514095.1 of Eutrigla gurnardus. Classification (NCBI taxonomy): domain Eukaryota; kingdom Metazoa; phylum Chordata; class Actinopteri; order Perciformes; family Triglidae; genus Eutrigla; species Eutrigla gurnardus. The sequence continues at coordinate 21,435,094 of NC_139926.1, forward strand.
AAAAATTGGCATGTTTCATTTTGTGTAACCAAACTTGGGTCGTGTAACTACTCACGTAACCGTATTTAAATAGGGACAACGTGGAAGTGCTTGGTCGCTTCTAACTTCACCCCCCTTTGGATCCTAAGGACAAGCTACATGCTAGCAAATTAGCGCTGCGCGGAATGCGCGCAAGAGCCATTGAGTGCACGCACAGAGGAGAGGGAGGTATGTATCACCTCGTCTAAGATCAGAGCAGAACATAGTTCAGTATGGAAATGCGGTGGTGTTTTCCTTTAATTAATTCAATGAAATGACACTGTAAATCTGGGGATATATTAAAATGTTACTGTGCAAGCTCTCTTTCTCTCTCTCTCTCTCTCTCTCTCTCTCTCTCTCTCTCTGAGGGTGGGTTGATGGAGCAGAATTTGATTATAGGCTGAAGATAAGGGCACTGGTTGACAAAAGGTCTGCGGAGGGCTGCCACAAGGGGAAAAATTAAATTTGTTTGATGGTTGCAGAGACGCTTTTTGAATGTGTGTGTGGGCGGGGGGGTTTCATGTCTGGTCTAACAGCATACTTATGTCGGTTTGCCCACATGGCCCCTCCAACTCTGTAAGCCTTGAGTGTATGTGTTTGTTGTAACAGTGTGTGTGTGTGTGTGTGTGTCTCACACGCCAATGCATTTCCTTTTGTCCAAATGGTGAAAAAAAGCCCTCTCCAAACGGTCCATCTTTTCACAGGCATTCGCTTTGAATGCGTTTTCCTTCCTGCTCTTCGATACTTGGAAAACCATGAGAACAGAGGGAAACCAGAGAGCTTAAGCATGATCATATTATTGTGCAAGGCTCTCCCACATTAATGCACCATACAAGCCTCAAGAACACATTCCTTGTCAAGACCAGGAGCCCTTGAGCTGTACGCACACACACACTCACACTCTGACACCCCTCACATTTCTTCTGCAGGTCTCAGAGAGAAAGAAAGATGAATAGAAAAAATGTGATTATAGAAAAACTCCAGGAGCAAAAAAAAAAAAACCTAATTGAATATTTTGCTGCATGCGTTTGTGCTTCTGTGTGACCGTGGCTACTCTCTGACCCTTTCAGGCGATGATGGTTGTTTGTGAATATTTGAGATGCCTTCCGGAAAACCCCCTGGCAGAACACAGAGACATCACAAGAGCGAATACCTCCGATCTCCATCCTGAATACTGTATGATTCGCTCGTTTGTACGTGCACGGTGCGTGAATTGAAACCAGTGGTGGCAGAGACGAGTCGGAGATGGAATATGTATTGTTTGTTGGATGTTGCAGCACGAGGAGAGATTATACAGTTTGTCTGATTAAGTATTTATCTTCAGATCACGGCGAGAGCAAATCTGCTGTCAACGTGTGTCCTTTTTCAAGTTGGTGTTTAATATTTCACACACATCTGTGTGCGCTTGAGCGTGTGCAACTGATCTCAATTCAACTTAAAAGAGGTGACCGTGGTCAACCCTGATTGGTGGATGTTATGATTCTGACAAATACACGTCGATGGACACGTAGAAAGCACAGAACATGGTGGGTTTAGCCTTCTGAGCTGCACACGTGGTTAGGTTTAAGCAAGACTGTGGTCTCAGTTCAATGTTAACGAAACCAGTTCCTCATGCTTGACGTCACTTTTGACTTTTACAGATAGACCAAGACAGTCTGTCCCTGCTGTTATGTGCATTGGGTGCTAGAGTGGAGGTTGGAGAGAAGACTAAGTGTTGCACACTTGAAACATTGTCAGACTCACAAAAATCAACCGATATATCATCCATTTGTCTTCCTTGTAAACCATGCATTACCCACAATGCATTCTCACTTTAAAAGGCAATACTGCATTGTTACGGTGAAATGGATGATAACTCACAGCGAGTGTAATGAGCCTCATTGAAGACTCTATATATGCATATAATAATATACAGTATATCTCTATTTTATCATCAAGAGTCAGTGGAAGTTAAGAATCTGAGCAAACGTGACTCTCATTTTTGTATAATTAGGTAAAGTCTAAATTTGACACAAAGGCATTGTAGCTGTTCAGGCTACAATGATTCATATAAAAATGTTGTTCATGGCATGATCCCTGTCTGTTAACCAGATTGATCATCACTGAAAATATCCTGGAAAAGGATCTCCAGAAGAGAGTTGGAACGGTTAACTTGAGCACAGACGGTTCGGTTAGCCTCGAGTCACTATAGTGTCAAACAGTGATGAGGAGCGGGCTGCAGATCACTTCTCTCCAACGTGTAGCCTTCAGCCCCATTCGACCCCGACTCAAGTGACATGACCAGAGGCAATTCATCAGACTTCACACAGCTCCCCCTGGAGCCAAAAAAGGGTTTGACACAACTTGTTTTCACTTATGCAGTAGTACTCCCCAAGACCCGTGTCAGACTTGTGCAAAAGCTGCAGATTTGCAATATTAACAGTTTGCATCAGTGCCAATAGTTTTGTCATCTCACAAACATGCTAAATAAAGTCGGCCATTGTTCAACCATTGCTTTCAACTCTCAGTGTGAAGCAGAAACAAATTCTCCTCCTTTCACACAACATCCCGCATGCCAACCAAACCAGTCACGAATGAGACGATATGGAAAAATAGACAAAATATCTGACAACAATTACATGCATGTGGCCTTTGTTAAGAATAGAAAACCACTTCAGCTTGTTTTTCACTGCTTTTCATGCAATATCAATGCAGAAAGAATGGAAAAACACACAACACACACAATTGTACACCCTCACACATAAAGCCCCGGGGTGTCAAATATCACAGCGTCTATTCAAACAGGTAGATTTCCTCAGAGGGGATGAAGTTATATATAATTGATGGCTTGCAGTGGAGGATAAAATCATTCATCCTCTCCTTTCTATTCAATATTCAATGTGCAGCGGTGTTCCCTGCCTCAGACTGCCCTTCTTAATCACTCTTAAATTAGTCCTTGCTGGTGCATGCACACAAATGGTGGTTTGTAATCCTCACACAAAGCATGAGGACCATCGAACGTTAATATTTCAGTACATGGGGGAAAGGGGGGGCTTTCTACACAGGATTTCTATCAGATTGAAGGACAATGCAAGAAAAGAACTCAGGCTTGAATTGTGTTAGTGATCGATGATGTAACCGTTATGTAAAGCCATCATATGATGTCACACAGAAACAATAAGAAACATTAGAAAATAAAAATAATTAATGTATAGGCCCTATAAATGAAAACACAAACCTGATACTCCTCCATTTAAAAATGTTTTATTTCCTTTTTGTGTGGTACCACCTCGGAGAATATTTTGTGATGAGCTATTTGCATACAAATCAAAGCGAAGACCCAAATTCACACCAGCGGAACAATTTGCATGAGTTGAAATATTTCTACTCGAGCGAATAATTTGCACGATGCTGTGACACGAAAGCCTATTAGTGTGAGATTATCGCAAATCGTCAATGAATCAGAAATGGAAACAAAACATATTGTAGCGGTCAGCCTATACGTCACTCAGACTATCCGTACAGCGTATTTGGTAATACTTCTTATAGTAATACGAAGTCAAATACAATCACTTTGCCAATGAAAATATATTGTATCTAAAAAAAAATACTAATAATACTAACTGTTGCTCTTGAACTACTAGTTTACTCAGATGAGGACCTAACACTTGATCAGATGAGGACCTAACACTGGTTTCCTTGTTTCCTTCTTTTGACAAATGTACTTATTGTAAGTCGCTTTGGACAAAAGCGTCTGCTAAATGACCTAAATGTAAATGTAAATGTAATAATAATTAAAACAAATTGTTAAAAAGGCAGCAGAATCCATGGATTGCTCATCACCATGAGTCTTTGGTAAACAGTACTACTCCTGGTGTAATTATGAGCTAAAAATGAACAACAACACCTATGTGTATATAATGTATGTATATTAATCAAAATTGCATTTGACTCAATCAAATTAATGTTTAAAAAATAGTGTATTTTTTATGAAAGAATAAATGGATCCTTATTGAGCTGACTAATTATTTGGTAATTTTCAAGATATATTTGGTGATGTGATATGCTGATGATGGTTTATTATATGTATATAAGCTCAATAGGCATTTCAACACAATTTCTAAATGTTAATTAAACAGAGTATTTCAAAATAAGTCACATTTAAAATGAGGTAGCTGTTATGTGATCTTTGCCTTTGTTGTGGGCATTCTTCTTTTCTTTTCAACCCCATTTCAAGCAGCAGCAAATATCTACTTTCAGTGAATACAAATGACCTGATTATCCCCAAATCTAATGGAAATCTAGTCTGCTGGTTAACTTTATTTAAGGAAGTGCATCTGCCAGTTTGATTTGCAGTTATTCTGCCCCCTAGTGGCCAAAAAACGAACAGACACATCTTAAACTAAATGGTTAAACCAACCTGTTACATCCTTTAGATCGTATAATAGTAAATAATGGAGGCGCGTGACATTATCTGAGATGATAGGTGGATGATAATGATGGTTTGAGGCAGAAAAGAGGTCTGACAGAGATCGTTGCCTTAAAATATAAGAGAAATACAGTATTTATTAGGAGCCTGACCTCCTTTGTGCCCCGCAGCTAAGTATTTTGTCGTCCACCTGTGTATCTTTGCCTCAATGTGCGCGCGCTTACACAAACACGCGCGCGCTTACACTTCCTCCCCCTCCTCTTGTGTAAACGTCGTCGGAGGACTCCAGACGTTTTCATTGGCCGCTGAGCGAGGAGGAGGAGAGAGACTGACGGACTGGCACAAATTCCTCAGCGCTCCTCAAATTTCTTGAAATCACACGGACCTCCTGCTCGCCTCCGCCCCGACTGAACACCCAGACCAGCTCCTCTCCTCCACCGAGCACGTAACCGAGACCGAGAATGGTATGTTGTCCGCCGAAAAGTAGCGTTTCCCCCCCTCAAGTTCCCCCGAAACGGATGGAGACGTTAAACTCTTTACTTTTTCTCCTCTCGTGTCCAGATGTTGCGGGGTGTCGCTGTACTCCTTCTGCTGGCCGTGGCGGTCTCTAACGCCGAGGTGAGTTGTGTTTTAACTCTTAAAAGTGTGCTCATTCCCTTCAAAAGAGTATAAAATGCCGCCTTGCGTCTGTGCTAAACGCTGGAGTAACAGCGCAGCTTCGTCCACAAAGCTAGACGAGAGAGAAACATCTGGAAAAAAGGGGTCCGAGTCCGTCTGTTATCCGACACATCGCGCCGCTGTGGTAGAGATCTGACTTTTACAGCTGACTGTGTTTATCTACTTAAGGAGAACCAATTACGCCATCATTGTTGCCACCCATTCGCAATTATGAGCTCCATTGTGGAGACAATCAGGCTCGCAGTCGAACTAAATTGCCACTGGGACGTTTCCTTTCACTTGGGACTTCATTGTTAATCCTGAAAATGCCTCTCTATATAAGGAGTCATTATGTTTCTGGGGCTGTTAGCTGAAACAAACACTCAAATTCTGCATTTTGTTGGACCACACACGGAATTACTCCTCCTCCTAGTGTCTGATTTGTGTGTGTGTGTGTGTGTGTGTGTGTGTGTGTGTGTGTGTGTGTAGTTAAGTTCACACAGCAAAAGCTGCCAAAAGGAGTGACAGACAAAAAAAAAAAAAGAAGTGAAGAAGACTGGTGTTGGGGTGTGATGACCCTCATCATCAATGTCATAGGATGCTTCGGTGCAAAAGGCAGCTGCTCACAAAAGGCACCTTTGGGTGGTCAGTGAGAGAGCATGTGTGTTTGTCTCCGGGGTGGTGAGTGTGCTCAAGAGCTGTGAGAACACTCACCTTATTGGGTGTCACGCCGCGGCGCTAAGTAGTCCCATCTCAGAGTAAACACAGAGCTGATGGGCTGATAGACCGGCTGGCCTGATTGCACCAAAGGATGAACCCCTCCATCATATATCTTATGATAAGGAAGCGAATGAGCGTGTCTCCCAGAACGACTATTCAATGACGAAATAGAAAAACACACACACACACACACACCAGGTGGTGTTTGACGATGCTGACCTCACCGGACACAGCTGTTGAACACCTGGCTTTGTGTTGACTCCTCTGTTGACCTGCACAACAGTTGCGTGCTGAGCAGATAAACAGGGGGAGTGATCTGTCGCCTAATTAGAGGATGGATTTTTCCAAGCGGCCATTCCAAATTTGAAGCAGAAGATAAACCAATTGTCCGCCGCCTATATCTGTCTTTATAGCTCATTAGTGTCAGCCGTGACATCACTCACCGCCTGACACCGGGGCCCCTCCGTCGCTGACCTTCCGCTGCCTCTCATACCTTCCTCTCCCGGACTGGAGAACATGCCATTGTGTGTGCCTTTTATTGGATTCAAGGCCGTGATCTCTTGAGGTATGGCGAAGACAAAGCACACAGTCTGTTGAGTAACCACGAAGTGGATGGCGAGGCATTAGGAAAAGGCATCTATTCTCCAGAGGTAATTAGCCTGATAATATACGGCCTGTTGACTGGCCGTGGGAAGGGCCTGAACCGGCATTCCAGTGTGTCATCCGAAGGAGGTCAACAAGTCGGAGCAAAGCTGTATCTGATGAGCCTGCGGGGCGTGTATTAAGGTAGACGAGGGGATGTCGGGTTTACCGCTCGGAAGAGCTGGAATGATCGGCCAAAACGGGATTTGCTCCACGGGAACCGATGTGTCTATTTTCCAGCAATGAGTGTAGGGTATTAAAATCTGTTCCACCGACACCTGATTTATCACGAGGGAGGATGCCCGTGCTCTTTCCCGAGGTGAGAAATTGCAGCGTTTGATGACAGGCATCTTAGAGATGTAGTGCGGCTGGGGTCGGGAAAAAACAGTGTGTGTGTGCAGGCTTAAAAAACAAGATATGCATCTTGTGAATAAAAACGTCGATGCTTTACTCAAATACACCAGGGGCTCGATATGCAAAGGAGGTCGGGATGCAGACGTAGAGGAAGTCTTTAGAGTTTGCAGCCTTGGGGGACATACAGTATGTGCATACACTTGCATAGAAAACAGAGGGAGAGAGAGAGAGGAGTGTTTATGTTTCTGGTTTCATGGCGGGCAGTGTTTTGTTTTAGCCTGCATCATCCGCTGCCGTGGCAGGGTGGAATGACACATTGGTTAATTGACTTATCTGCAGCGGCTCGAGATATTGGAAAGCACAGACGTCAAGAGGAAGTCAGCACAGACGTCAAGAGGAAGTCAGCCAAACAAACAAGGCACTCCACGAGTTGAGAGGAGAGAGGAAGAAGAAGATGAAGCTGGAAGCAGGCCCCGGACTCTGATTGAGACTCATTTCGGACACGTTGCCATGTTGATGCCTCTTCTCCCTCATTCAAGGTGGGCTAAAAATATCCGCCCAGGTGGAGGGAACATGAGCATGAGGGGACGCTGTGTCCTCTGTCCGTATCAGCCTGCTCTAATTACTGTAGGCCGACATCCAGTCATGGATCGTGCGCGGGGATTGTTGAGGGCGGCGAGCTCGAGTGATGTAAAACAGAAAGGAGATGGAGCCACAGTCATGCAATTATAGCAGGGGAGATTGTGGGTGAGGTAAGACTTGTGTAGTGAGACAAAGAGAGGGTGTGTGTGTGTGTTTCATGTCCCTGAAGTGTGTTCTTTTCACTCTTGGCTTGGCTTAAAAAGAATCCTCATTTAGCTTACCAGCTGCACTGTCTTATCATTACCGGCACTACACACATAAATTAACACAAATGACAAAGAGCAGCAGCGTCTCCTCAAGGGGTCCGTGAGTAAGACATAATGAACACGTTACAAACTCGTAGATACTCAAAGGTAAACGTAGGTGGAGGCGGCTGTGCTTGAATCGGTTCATTCAGGGAAAGACGACTCCTGAACGCAGCTTATGAAGGCCGACGATGTTTCTTTGTAACTCACAGTCAAAGGCAGGAAATCACCATCATTGCTCTGAGGTGTTAAATAATTGACGTCCCGTTTTAACTTCAGTTCGAAATTGCCTAAACATTTTTTTCTGATACAGTAAATGGCCCTACTCCACATTTGCTTTCAGCAGAGATGGTTGTGTGTCCAGCAGCCCGTGTAGAGGACGCACCTTGAGATCAGGCCCTGCATCCGAAATGCAGTTTTCTTGGTGGAAACGGGGTCACAGTGGGATGAGTGATTAGCTGCCATTTTTCTCTCCGAATGTCACAATGAATGCAATTTGTTTTTGTTTTACAGATAACTGCTATAGTTTAAACACAGTTTCAACTCAACGCGATATCATAGTTAGTTATTTCAGTTTTAAAGATGACACTAATTGATTGATCATCGTTGAACATTTCCTTGTTTCTACTTTACTTAATTAAATTTCACAATGCCAGCAAACATGCTATTAAATGTAAAAGTCTTGCATTGAATACATTTGTTGAGTGAAAGTACATAAAAATTGCAAGCAAGATGTACTGAAAGTATCAAAAATAAGAGCACATATGATTCAGAAAAATAAAAAGCTTCTCATCTCCCAAAGGTGGATTCTCAGTCCAAAACCTACATAATATATTCATATTAATTCACAATGAACACAAAGCAAGAAACCCTCAAAGTTGGAAGCAGGAAATGCTTTGCATTTTTGCTTGAAAAACAATAATCCAATCATTTTCTTTCCATCCACTTTTGATTAATTGAATCCTTTTTTTCCCAGATTTTTCTATCTTCTAACTTCTCATACGTTTTTCTATGAACTACAGGGACAAGTAATACTTGTACTGTGTCCCAGTTTAAGCTTTGGATAAAAGCATCTGCTAATTCATGTAAATGTTGTATGGATGTATGGTCGTGGCCCCACTGACTGTCTGACATGATGAGGTTTGGCTCTCAGAGGTTAAATGGCCGTAGACACTAAACACTTCCTGCAGTCTGTAAACAAGCTTTTTCCTTCGGCAAACACTTTTTCCAGCCGTAAGCCCCAATACTGGCCTCAAAGAATGAGCAGAGAAGAGGGCAGGGAATCTACTCATTCCCTTGGCCTAAGCACGGGCCCTCCCTCTCTGTCTCCCTCCCTTCCTCCCTCCTTTCCTGGCGGTGGAAAAATGCCCAGAACAGAGCCGGGTTTGGAGACAGGGGAGGGGGGGGGGGGGGGTGGCGGAGTGGATGAAGAGGAAAAAATGGAGCAAAAAGGACTCTGAATATTACATGGAGCAAGAATAAGAGAAGGATTGAAGAGAAGTAACTAGCAAACACACTCGACCCTTTAAAGAGGTGACAAGAGAGATGTATAAAGGTGGGACGGTCCTGACGTGGGTCAGGCGGGGGCGACGGGGGACACTTTTGTCCCAACATCATGACAACAGGGCTCACAGGGGAGGGGGCTGGCTGGGGGGCGGTGCTGGTTTCATAGCGTTTTATGTTCCCCGGCGTCGTTTTAACTGCTAGCAGATGTGGCTCTGCCCAGAACGTGACTAGTTTCCTGCTTTTCTTTCGTCTCTTTCTCTCACTTTCTCTGTGTGTTTCCGTCTCTTTCTTTGTGTCTCTTTCCGTCTGTCTTCCTCCCTTTCTGGTTGTTGTTGTTGTTGTTGTTTCTTTCGGGGGCGTAGTTGGAACATTTCAGCTCTTGAACAACGGGGCCGTTGGGTGTAAAATAAGAACACGCAGACAGGGGTGACATCATCCGGTCCGTTGGTGCATTCCTTTCACTATGAATAAGAAACAGGGAGAAGAATAACAGGCCAATCGGTGTAAAATGGTTACCAAGCGTCCCTTTGTTTCTGCAGGTTTAATCTCAGACCTCAGCCCCCCCTGGAGCCTTTGAGACCCCCCGCCAAACAGCTCTTACAAAGAGCTCATATCTTTATTGCACAGTTAAATTAGTCTTACTTTGACCTGATTCTCCCAAGGACACATCCTGCCAGTTCTACTATTAGCTCATTGGTATAAACATCCTTTAAATACTAAGCAGGCATCTCAGCTCAAAGGAATCATGTCGGGAGATTGAGTCATTTTGGAGGTTTGAATGAGTTGTTGAGCTGTTTCTGTATGTTTGATCTCAAGAGGCTGTCAAGTACAGAGGAAACGAGACCCAACCTGATTTGATATGTATGAAGATACGTTTGGAATAGATCCAGAAGGAAGGAAATGCTTGTGATTTGAGAATGGAGGCATTTTAATTATTGAAGGAAACCGCTGTAGCTTTCTGTCATGATTCAAAACCGATAGCCTGTTTGGTTTGAGGCCTCGCCGTCCCCCCTTTGCCGCTCCTGGCATGAGCCCACGTCTCATGGAGCTGACTAGCGTTGGGCAATCTAGAGGGGGGGGGGCACCTCTCTGACCTACATACTGAGGAGAACTTGGCTCAAGGCGAACTCTGTCGGACCCCAGCTGAGGCCAAACAAAGCTCTGGAATGTACACCCCCTACCTCCAGACTCCGTCTCTCATCATGTCCTTCATCTTTTTCTTCTCCGTTATTTCACCTCCTTGTAATTGAAAACTCGTAGTCAAACAAGTTTACCCGTCTGTCAACCTGAGACCGATGGAGTCATTGTCACCAACGATATTTCTAGTTTCAGTCGCTTGGCTCTCGACAAGCTGTAACTGAAAGTGTTCAGTATTATGAGTGATCATACGTCAAGAAAAAACACTTGCACTTAGTCTTGATCAGTTACATCGAGGCTGTAATGGAAACCAAGTGTGCATCAAGAACGGTATATTGACGGAAAGTTTCTGAGCGACAGAGAAACAGAGCGTGCACGTAACCATAGTAACTCACTCCTGCATGCGTGTGCACGTGTAAGAGGAGAGGAGCTGCTGCCAGAAGAGTCACGGACCGAGATCAACATGAGAATTAATGATAATATAATAGATTTATGTACATTTCTCACTTTAACCCTGATGGCCTGAATAACTTACTGCTGATCCGCCCCATCTATGCACATCATACTGTTAAGTTATTGTGGCAAAATGGGTTATTATTCGCCTCATGAGATATAATTCCTTTGATAAATAACTGATTTGTAACATCTAAGCAGTTTCATTAATTAACCTTTTTTATTTTGCCAGCATAAAATAGTTCTTTATCTTGACGTGTTACAAATCTGAGGGAGAAGCAGCTCTGAGAATATAAAACCAGAGCTTTTTGTTCGAAGGTGACACACACGCATGTACTCGTGACCAGAATGATGTAGATAGAATAGAAACAGCATTACTTGTCCGTATTCTTGCACCCGTCTGGGATGATTTTTATTTTAATATTTCAAGTTGTCAAATAACATAATATTTTATTCATAAAAATAAGATCTCGGGGGAGAGAGGAAAAATGTTTTGTCAAGCGTTTTTTGTCTTGCCAGCTTCCAGATGCTACATGCAATAAATCCGATACAAAAGCCCGGCAACAAATCAGATCTTTATGAAGCTTATTATATTAATTTATTATTTAAATTGTTGTCATAGAGGTTGCTTATACCTTTCCGTTATGTTTCCGTACAACCTCGACAATGAGCTCAGCGCTGAATCAACATCTCTCTAACACAGCAGAGAGAAAAGCTCAATACGAACATGATTTACTGCTGGGCTGTTGTATTGGATCACTTTTAAATGAAGCTCTGTGGGTCCAATGAAACATGCCGGCTCATTAAACTGATGTTGATCGCTATAGAAAGTCTTATTGTTTTATAACTATCAACAGAGGGGTTAAATGCAGTATTTAACACGTTTCTTTTTTTTATAAGTAATGTCCATTATGCTCTTTGTCACTGTAGGCGTATCCATGGCGAGGTGTTTACAATCCATAAATCAATGTTTTCTATGTTAATGAGGGGATGGGTGCGTTGTGGGAATGCATTCACGGTGGCTCAGAAGTGACACCCAATGGTGAAAAAGGATTGATTGTCCTGTTTAGACCAATGGAGCATCACCGACACACACACACACACACACACACACACACACACACACACACACAGAAACACAAACCGAGCAGTTAAGGGCGGGTAGGCTCCATTACTCATACTGTTGTGTGTATGGACAGATGCAGAAAGACATGCAGATAGATGTCCTAATGTGTTTTTCATGTGTGAGTGGGTGCAGATAGAGCTTTGCCGCTGTTGTGCTGCCTGCACCCTTATCAGCAGTGGACAATGAAATAAGCTTTTTAATTTTTTTAACTGAAGCTAGAGAACATTGCCCTTTATCTCCATTCTGCCCCAGCATGGAGTCGTTCCTGACTGGGTAGAAATTGACTTCAGAGCGCACACAACCGCCGCTGTCTCTCCCCCATCTACCTGTTTCTTAATAGTCTGACTTCTTCCTCTTCTTCTTCCTCACTTTGCTCACTTTTTTCTCTGCAAAGCTGGGCCCCGGATCACTGTCACGTCTCTTGCAGCCGTAAAAAAAAAGAAAGGACGAGGCAGAGAGAATTACAGCAGAGGAGAAATAAAAGTACACCAGACTTGAACCGAGAGGCACCACGCAGAGATAGGACCATTTAATTATGCAGTGGGGGTTTGGAGAAATATCATTTAAATCTTTTAATCTTCTTAAAACCTTTAAATCATTTTTAACCTTCTGAAAAAAAGAGGAGAGGAAAATGAGCTGTGAAATAGCTGTGTGTATATGCAATCAGTTTTATGCTGTATGAATGCCTCTGCTTAATCTGATATGATTCACCAGTCACATGTCAGCGTTCCTGTGATGGGTTTTTAAACAGGAGGGAAGAGAAATGTGCCATCGCTTGTCGGACGCAAACATCGATGCCGTCTAAGTAGGACACGCACAGTGGGTTTGTTTGTTTACGTTTGTGCCGAGTTTGCTCGTTTTATTTCCAATATCTGCTCGGAGGGCGATCGGGTTAATCATTGGGTTAACATCCAGCGTCTCGGGCATGGTGGGGTTAGGAAGATGAGAAGATTGATTCCACTTGCGACTTAATATGAAGCCACCAGCAGCCTCTTAGCTTAGCTTACATCGTTATAATCATGTGTTTGAGAGATCCCAAATTAAGACTCCAAACCAGGATATATGCGACTGTTCTCGATGGTGATGTCTGCACACTGCTGTTCAACGGTGATGATTTACGACCACATAAAGGCAGTCTCCCTTCCTGGGTTTGTTGAAGGTTGGCCGGGTGGCATTATAGTAGCTTTGCCTGTTGTTTGGTACAGTCTGTGTCAATCAACACGCTCTGCTGTGATCTCATTACAAGCCTTGGTTCCATTTGCCTCTTTTGATTGACACCTCTGTGATCTCGCCACTACAGAAGCCTGTACATGCTCTCACCATAGCAACAATCCACTTGAATCAGCTGGAGAAAAGAAGGGGGGAAAAAAAGAGCATCGTGCCTCTTTTCATCAGCTGAATGTCAGGGATCCTCTGTTGGTTCTACTCGGAGGAGAGATGGACGGACAGAGCTCTGCGTTTACGCCGTATTCATCCCAGCATCCCATCCATTATTCATGTTCTCATCGGAGGCTGCTACAGGTTTCTGACGGGGCTTCTAGCACATCTGTGTCTAACAAACTGAATTGTCCAACGTGCTCAGCCACAGGGATTGCTTTGAAGATTTTTCCATGACCTCAACTTCTGGAGTGCCAGTGTGAGCGTGTCTTTAAAGCATGCATAGAAATGAACCAAAAAAAACCTCCCGACAATCCCTCCACCCTCACCACTTCAGGGGTTAAAGCTGCGACGCTGTGATGCATGTGACTGCCTGCTCCCCCCGCATCCATCTCCTTATATTCTATCATCAGTGTGCTTATTAGTTAGTTTAACCTACATACCAGACTTTGGACTCATAAACAATTACAGCAGCTTGGAAGCCTTGCATGCACTCACACACACAGAGGGCCAACTTTCTGTCTCGCTCTTACAGGAAACAGCGGCTTAAGGAGGAGGGGGGAGGGCGGGGGGGAGTCCCGAAAACCAGGGAGGAGATTTTACAGAGCAGGGGAATGGGCCCAAAGGAAAACACAGCTCAGACTCCAGATGTGGAAACACACACACACACACACTTGTACAAAGACGCACAGATAGGGAGGAGGTAATGAGGGTCATAAAGCAGCTCTCGGAGCTCCGCTTGGCGCGTTGTGATTGGTTGGTTTCTAGCTCCAGTGAAATTGTTTTTTTTTTTTGGCGTATTCTTCTTCAACAAACAAACAAAAGGCAAAGAAACGAAGGTCAACAACAGAAAAGAAACGGACAAATAAATGTAGAGAATAAAAGTCGTACACAGAAATGCGAGAAAGATTTTTGAGCTGACGGATCGGGTGTCGTCCTGTGAGGTCTCGTCCTGCTTGCCTGTATGGTTCACATTCTGCCTTCATGCCCTTCACTCACAGAATACCGTTGTGGAACCCCAGTTGTTTAAATTTGCAGCATTGCCTTGTGTGATCTACAAAAGACATCTGCTTTTCTAAGTGGAGTTAGCTGTCACTTCTTAAGTCTGACCACCGTTGACACGGCAACTACTGGCAAACATGACCGGCTCTCCAGAGACCAAAAGGGAAGACACTAAAACATGAACAGGGAAAAGGCCTTAATATGTTCTGCGAAATCTGCATCTGCATCAAAATACCAGATAATCAAAATAATAATTGCATCTCTTAATCATGCGCAAGAATATTAGGACTTTGCATCAGGATGAAACATGTTCCAAGTGAGTCTGAAGCATGACCATTGGAATGTATCATGTTGGTGAAGTATCGCCACCTAGTGGTGAAATGCCATCAACATTTGCAGGATTGGCTCAAACATGCGTGGCTTTTTAAAATTTGGCTGAAATTAAAGCAATCAAAACTAAATCCGTGAAGCAGTTTATATTAAATTAGTCCCCATTAGTACATAATGTTGGTGGAGATTAGATGATTGGTAGAAATCTAAATCATAAAAATATATATATATATTTTAAATATTTAACAGGAGTTATCAGAGAACAGCTGTTCTATAAATGGCAACCAAAAACTAGGCCTATCATTCATCTGATGCCATTGCTGACTAACAAACAGAAAAAAAGGAAGATCTTCATTTTCGTCACCAGCGGAGAGATTGTACTATATTGTCTTACTGACTCACCCTCTCAGTGCCTTTAAACAGGCTTGTGACATTAAAAGGGCAACAGCCCCGCCCTCTGTGTGAAATATTATTTATGAAGTGCCCATATTGTGTTTCTTTTCTTTCAGGAGCTGCAGAGCAAAAGCAAAGTGTGTGCCAATGTGTTCTGTGGGGCCGGCAGAGAGTGTACTGTGACGGAGAAAGGGGAGCCCAGCTGTCTGTGTATAGAGGTGAGTGTTAACTTAGCTTCCACACAAGAAAGGAGGCGGAATGTAGAACATGAAAAATAATAATAATTCATCTTCCTCCGCCTCTCTCTTTCCAGAGCTGTAAGCCCCACAAGAGGTCAGTGTGTGGCAGCAATGGTAAGACCTATAGGAACCACTGTGAGCTCCACAGGGATGCTTGTCTGACTGGCTTGAAGATCCAGGTGGCCCACGATGGACACTGCCATGGTACGAGCAACGCCACGACACAAGATGTGACTCCACACTAATGAAATACTTTTTTTAACACTAGAACATCTTCAGAGTAACCTTGGTGATAGTATTTCCAACTGCTGTTCCCAGTAAATTACATCCCCAAGTGCAGTTAAGGACATAATAAGATTATGATTAATAATTAAAAGGATGTTCTTAACAAGAGCAATAAAGTATATATTATATAATATTCCCACAATTCCACGTGGATATTTTAAGCATGTTTTCCGCTACGTTGACCTTTACCTTTTGGCAGGATGAGGTAGCAGTAAAAAACATAATCTTTACTCCTTTTAATGCTACTGCTTTCTGATTCCCTACTGATTTTTTTTGGTTCAGCGTGAGAGCTACACACACTGACAACAACACTTGGCAGATATAAATGGGTGCTGCTGAGTAGGGACGCAGCGATCCAAGTTTTTCTCTCCTGATAATCAGAGTATCTGCTCTCACCAAGCAATGCTCTCTTTTTTTTCTTAAATTGAATATACTTCACTACACAGATCATCATCATTAGACCGGGAACTTCTGGGACACCAAAGGCTGAGGCTGCCACAGCCGAATTAATCTAATAGGCAGTGGAAGCAATTTTAAAGGCATTTAAAGATGAAACTGCATTTATTGTAGATTGGTCTGAGTCTCGAAACTAATCCCAATATTCCACATCAGATCAGTGCAATCTAAAGGGTTGTGGGGAGTCAGGTGTCAAATGTAGGGTGGAAGGGTGGTTAGAAGGGTGTTATATGGGTAAGATTATTACCCCAACATGAACCATGATGCAACCTTTTTTTTTCAAATTCCAACTAAACTCCAATGGGATGGAATGTGGCTCACCTGTCTAAACTGATTGGCGTGTGATCTCTGAACTAGCTCATAATCATCCGATGTGTGAGATGATCAGGTTGCTAGTCAACCATATAAGGCACTCCTCCTGTCCTTGACTTATCTCTTAAAATATCTAATATTAGCATCTTATCTTGAGTGAACTTTCGCTGCTCACACACTTGGTTCTCCCGCCGAGCTGAACATTGATCGGCGCAGTGGCAGAAAAGGTATCCACGTTAAGTCGTTACGTCTTTGCAGACCTTTGGCCAAGTGGCTCAGTGACAGCCGAGTCTATCTCCTTTAATGTGAATCAAGCCAAAAGCTTTTTTTTTTTCTTTGCTTCATGTGTTTTTTTTCTCTCTCTTGTTGAATCACCTTTTAGAGAAGAAAAGCGAACAGGCAGCTGCCAGCCCAGGTGAGTTTTTGGTTTCATTCTGTTTGGTTTTTGATTTTTATGGTCTAATGGAAAGAACTTGATGGAAATACTGGCATACGTACAAAAGGACAGGGGTCAATCTCGATGTAGCTTGCAAGATACATATCTTTTGAATTAATTATTAATGCTCCTGACCTATGGGATTCTTCTCACCCATGCAGTGGTTTGCTATGCTGCTGACCGCAACGAGCTGAGGGGTCGTGTGATCCAGTGGCTGCAGACGGAGGTTGTCCCGGATGGCTGGTTTGTCAAGGGATCCAACTTCTCTGACATCCTGCTCAAGTACTTTAAGGTGGCCTACCGTGCTTTTCTCTGGACATGGTCACAATTACTGCACGAAACCGCTCGCAAAGCCTTCCTTTTCCAGAGTTAGTTATACGGTCTACGGGCCTCCTGATCCTTAAAGAGACCTCAGACTGTGTCTAATTATTCATGTGACCAAGCGTTCAAGCGTGTCAGCTGATGGTTATAATTCCGTTTAATGAGCACCTCTGTGCTGCAGAGGAGGACCCCTGCCACTATATGGGCTGACATGGATGACATTAAACAGAGGAGCAGATGGCTCTTTCACCCGTTTGTACAGCAGAATATCTTTGCCCGCTCTAAAAATATGCTGCATATTTTATGACTTTATATAGCACTGTCAACATATTTTGCCCCACAGAGACAATATAACAGTGCCTCGAGGTGACAAACTGGTTTCACTTAACATCTTCAGGGGATGATTGTCAACGGGTGTGACCTTGGCGTATTTGTTTTGGCAGTGATCACCTAGACTTACCTATTTATTACAAACACCAATGGGTCATATTTTCAGTAAACGTGTGCATGACATGAGTTGATCTTATTATATAAGATTTAAACGATTGTATCAGGCATATTCATATTCTACTGAACATAAAAGTGACCTGTGTCCCGCGTCTCTTATGTGTCTGCAGTCCTACGACAATGGTGATTCTCAGCTGGACTCCTCCGAGCTGCTCAAATTCATCCAGCAAAACGACTCGGTTGTGGAGTTGCATTCCTACGCAGACCAGGAGAGCAACAAGCTGCTCAGGTCAGTGTGTTTGTTTAGTCTGCTTGCATGCCTACATGAATGTGAAGTAGGTCAGCGTGGAAGGAAAAAAACCAGAGTGAACTATATCTTCTCTGGTGTTGCTTGTGCATACACAACCGTATCTGTGTGCTGCCGTTCTATTTAAAGCTTTGCAGCGAAAGTCATTGAACTCTTTCTAGCCAGTGACATTTAACCGAAGGCCTCTTATGGGAGCCTGCACTGACATAAACACATGTGCTCTGTGGGATATAACACTCTCAACCAGAGGTCTTCAACGTTCTTCAACGGTCTACAATGCACAGCTGTTAAAATACATATTCAACATATTTTGATTCTACATCTTTCCCCTCATCACATTGAATAAATAGAAATATTTATATTTGCTTATTATAGGTTGTATTCATGTTAATGTGCATTTTTGGACATATTTAAATTTTTGGAAGAAATAAAGTTTGGGATCAAATAATTTCAGGGACCCCATGCATTAACTGTGCGGACCCCCTGTTGAAGATCTCTGCTCTGAACTAATGATCATTTCTTCTGTGAGTTATTTTGTCTGCGTTGTCTTAAAACGTATTCAATGTTTGCACGTGCTTCCCAGGAGCCTGTGTGTCGATGCCCTCATTGAGCTCTCTGATGACAACGCCGACTGGAAGCTGAGCTTCGATGAGTTCCTCAACTGCCTGAAGCCTGGCTTCAATCCACCAGAGAAGAGTGAGCTTAAAGCATACCTTGACGTGATGTGATATAAAGTTACACACCGGTAGATGCAGTGTTTGGATGCGTAGACATAATCTCAGTCCTGCTGGCACCCAGCGACTGTGGATGTGAGCCTCAAATTGCTTTTCTCAATAGTTGGAGATACAGTCAGAGTTGTGCGGTATCACTTCATCCTGCTCAGTAATGTGGTGCCGAGATATCTGGGATAAAGTTCACAGGAAGCAGAGTCACAACAAAACTTGTTATGGACTACTGAACCCCGGAGCTTTACCAGACTCAAGGACACACACACACACACACACACACACACACACACATTCGGTTGCCTGTGTGTTTATAACACGCTAAAGGCTGAGGCCTGTGTCTGTTTTCAGTTGTTTTCATTTTTTCTTTGTGCAGGCACTCCGAGCGCCTCTAGTTGAAAATCTCTTTAAGTTTTCAGAAAGGCGCTGTTGTCGTCTCTGTGGCGTCCCCAGCACCCTGCCAGCACTTTCCTGGCATACAAAAATAAATGCTATATGGACAGTCAGCTAAGTTCTGCTTCATGCGGGTGTTGGTAGATTTGCTGAATTTTGATGAGCAAGCTAAAACTTGCCCGTGGCATGTTAATTTAAAGCTACTGAATGGATGATGTGGCATTTTGAAAAGCTGACAAGTCATTCGATGCATGTGACGCTGTTTCTCTTATCATGCCGCTGCAGTCTATTATCTGTGGTCTCGGCTGAATAGCTCGCCATGTGTCTTTCTGCAGAATGTGCCTTGGAGGATGAGACATACGAGGACGGAGCAGAGACCCAGGTAGAGTGTAACCGCTGTGTCTGTGCATGCGGCAACTGGGTCTGCACTGCCATGACCTGCACTGGTGAGTTGAAATGCTGGAGATTATGCCATTTCTTCTTTTTTTTATCATTCAAAGTCACACGTTAAGATGAGTGCCTTGTGGCCATTTTTCTGCAAATGATTTTGTTATCTGCCCAGACAACGCTGACAAAGCTGTGGACGAGACCGCAGATGCTGGGGCCGAGATGACCGAGGAGGAGTGGAACCTCCGTGTGGCTGAGCTCAACAAGCACCAGGTTTGTCTTTGCATTTGGAAAAAAAATCCCCGTAAATGATTCACTCATCATATTAATGTCAACATAAATCAGAAGAAGTAAACCCCTGAGATGATCATAGGATTCCACTTGGTTATAGAGTTCATAAAATAAAAAAAAACGCTGACATGAGCCGTCACCCGAGATTCTGCTTTGAGATTTGTTGAGCTTGATTACTTGAGTTGTCGTTTCTGGACAAAGAGCATTTGAATCAAACTGCTCAGCCAGCAGAAAACAATATGCAGAAGAATCTGTATAGGTGTACGTTTCTATGTGACTGTGTGCCAACCTCACATATTTCGCTGAGCCGGGCTATCAGCAGCTTTATGACTCCTGGCTTGAAAAGAGAAACGATAAATCAAAAAAGCTGGGAAATAAAGAAATGTTTTCTAAATGAGGTCGATAAAAGTGTGAAATGGCCGTGGATATGAAGTGGAAGGCAGATGGCAGGAACGAATGATCACCAACATTTCCCTATTTATTATAGATTAGTCCTCAACTAAGGTTTTGTGTGTTATAAAGTCACTTATTCCTAAAAGTGAATTATACATTACCGGGGTTAGGAAAGCCAGCATTCTCTAGCTGCCTTAAAGGGGAAACTCCAACGACTGGATATGAAAGTATGTTCACAGCTCTTGGTGAGTTCTCCTGAATATGTACAAAAGAAGATTGTATAAAGCCTTTTGCGGCTGGAGGGAGAGCATCGGAAATCTCACAAAGATTTCTGAAGTCTTTGACAATGAAAAAAATAACTCTGGGAGCATAGAGTAAGATATGTGAGTGTGTGAAAAGTGCAGCGTGCTCGAGGCTACATCAGCATAACACACTTGAATCTCAGACTGAACTGTGGTTGCAGCGATTGTGGGTAATGTAGGCGCCAGATGTCAGCAGGTCAGAACGACGTATAGAATGAAAATGATGCTGTATAAGTATTTATATGTGTATTTTTAACTGTCCACCATGAGCCTGACAACGTTATAACATGTGATGAGGCAGTGATAAAAGTGCTTGGCTACAGAAATTCTTAAAAAAGGAGCTTTGCAACATAATCAAATAATACTGCAGGTGTCATACAACAACCAAAAAAACATACAAAAACAAACAAAAAAACTGAAGTTCTGGATTTTCCCCAGTCAACAAATACAGATGTGCAGCCTCCCCCAGGTTCTAGTATCTCTCTAGACAAAGAACAGTGATGTAGAACATCTCCGGCCCCGAGAGCGAAGCTCTAGAACCAAGTTCTAAAAATCTGTTCCTGACCAGCCCAACCTTTCCAGAACCCGCGCATTCATAATTATTTTTGTGGCATGTCTATACGTGCTTGCTTATATGTGTTGAATGAGAGCAACGAGGCTCACAAGGTAGAACCAGGGCTCTGGCTTGAGGCCACGGCTGAGTCAGCAAGGTCATGTACTCTGTACTCCAGAAGAGCGGTTTATAATGCCACTGTAAACAAAATCCTGTGTTGTTGTTTTTTTTAATGGAAAAAGCATTCAAGTGATGTGTGTTCTTCTAAAAACGTGAAGAGAAAGCGCTACACAAATAAGTACTCGCATCATTATGTATTCAGTGTTATATTCTGCTGTATAGCTCACTTTTCCGTCAACTTCTTCTGTTTGAAAAACAGGAAACCGTTGAGAAGATGAAGGGCAGCACAAAGGAGGTCTAAATACGGACGCAATAGAGGAGAGGATGCGCTTCATCACCTTCCTCCATACTTGATTTGCCTTGCGGCCATGTGTTGTTATCGACTGAATTTTTTTTTCATGTTTCTCTGCTATGTTAATTATTATACTTTTTGTTTTTATATAATGTTTAACTGTTTGTTTTGATGTTCGTTAGATTGAGGGGCCATCAAAGAGTATTATAGGATTCCCTTGTGTTCAGTACTGTCATATTTGATTGTATTACTGCGCCTCCACACAAGCCCTGGGGCTATTTTTACTGCAATCCTTATATTTTTTAACAGTTATTATGAAACAGAACCTGTCAAGTCGTCGCTGTTTTGAAACATGGAAGTGATTCTTTGAGAAGGCAGTGTAGGAAGGAGCTAGGAGAGTCCATCTGAGGTAGCTCACTACTCGACACCTGGCTCAGCATGTTCCTCCACGCGCTTGTAGGCGCCTCATGAGTAGAACTTGGTTAAGGAAGCTGGTATGAGAAGATATAGAATATGATTTTGTTGCCATTTAGAACTGCTACAGTAGGCCACTACTTGACCAATGCACTTGTCTTTCTTTCTTTCTTTAGTTTAGCACAACCCTGAACTTTCTGTTTGTATCTTACCGCTCAAGAAATACGTTTGCTTCTATGTACGATATGTTATTGGCTCGACTCATCTTGTTCCCATGTTATGCTCAGGCAAGTCTCTCCGGTGCTTTTTTCGTTCAGCATTTCTCTGTGTCCCACACTTTGTGAGACAAAGACATAGTGGCGAAGCATTCGGCGTGGAGCAGCACAAACTGCACCCAGGTGAGACCTGACCTGTGAACATCGCATGACGAAAAAAACTGAAACCAAAGTCTTGATGAAGTGTTTGAATGATGTACAAAACTTATCCAGGTAAAACACGATACTCTGGACCCAGCAACAACACTATACCTGTGCTTTCAAAATCACTCTTAACAGAAGGACTAGCCTCACTGTCAGCTAACGTAGCGTAGACGCATCGATGACCGGGTGCATATTAATTGTGTGTGCGTGACTGTGCGTGTGGTACTATTAAAGTATGATGCTGAGAGAGTAGTGTAGTTGGTTGAATGTGTTTGTTCGAATCCCGTCTCTGAATCGGGAGGATTGACAATAAAAATCAGTGCCTTAGACCTGCAAGAAGTATAGGTCTCTACCTTCGCCTGCACGTAGGCTTTAGTGCCACATGGCATAGAAAGAGTGAGTGTGCTGAAGCTTAGTTAGTAAACTAGTGCTTTGTGACTCCGTCGCTGATAAATGTCTGCGTGAAAGTTGCATTACTAGGTTCAAGCTCAAACTTTATATTCCACTAAAGGTGCAGAGACTGTAAGGAATATGTATGTATGCCAATAAAGCCCATACACCACATCTCAGCTTTGTCACTGTGTGTTGAATTTACAATTTCAAATATTGATATGAAAGAAGAACTTTCTCTTTGGACAATAATACACGTACAAAATAGTCAGAATTAAGTAAATCAAGTAATTCCTTCCTCTAATAAATACAAAGTGTAGGGAACCTGCTACTTCTTTTTCTTAATACCTGCATTAGCCACTAAATAGTAAAGCCCCAGAGCACTTTTTTCTGAATTGCTGTGCCCATAAAGCAACTTTGAAAAAAGTCACTTATATTGCCTCAACAGCCACAATGCATCACATCTACTGAGCATGTGTCACGTTTTGATTGCAAAATCTTCAGTTTACAGTTAACAAGTAACTACAAAAGTGAGAGAAAAACAATCTATCATATATAATTTGCCCAAATGATCGTCATAAAGTACCATGAAGAGACTGTGACAGTCCTATAGGTAGATGTGAATACAGTGGGAGTACGTTTTTCTCATTCTATGCACATCTATGTCAGCAGAGCGTTGCATAATGTAACAGAGGAGGGGTGTTGCATAATGGCAGACCACACTGGACAGTGAAGCGTGATAGATCATCGCGCACCGTCCGGAAAAGCGGCGCAACTTCACACAAAAAACTCGTTATTTTGCACGCTTTTAAATTAATTTGAAAAAAAAAAAAGTCAAACCCGTGCATTAAACCTGCTACAAATCCTTATTACTTTTGTAGTATGACCGATTGGGCGACTGGCCAATAAGCGGCGGCGTGGGCGGGGTTTGTCTCAAGAATCAGCCAATCGCTGAACACCGAAGCAACTGTCGCCAAAGAACGGCTACATTGTAGCAGAACGCGACGCCGCGTTTGCTTCGCGTCGTCAGCCGCTCGTCCTCAATAAAGGAGCTCGGTTTCCACCAGTGATGTGGTTCAACGTCCCGCGTGAGGTCCTTCCCTTCTTCTCCGTGTCAAGAATAGACGAGTCCTGGAGCTAACTGGAGCTTTACACGGAGGGGGGGGCGTTCAGCCTACAGGGAAAAAAAGAGAGAAGAAGAACCAAACTTCTGCAAGCTCTTCCAGAGTTTTAAATTCACGCGAACATTATTGCCAACATGGAGATCCGCGAAGGGGCAGCGGTGGGCGACGGCGTGCTCGACTTCTCTCGTTTGAGCCTGGACGTGTTCCGCTTCGACAGTATCAGCGAGGAGAGGAAGAGGGACACCAAACAGCTCTACCTGAACTACAACCGGCTAGCCTCGCTGCCCTCGTCGGTCAGCCTTTTCTGCAACCTCGAGTTTTTGGACATCAGCAACAACGGACTGTCGGCCATCTGCGAGGGCATAACGCGGCTGGGCAGGCTGACGACGCTGATCGCCAAGAACAACCGCCTGGACGAGTTCTCGCTGCCCAAGAACTTCGGCTCCCTGCAGCTGGAGGTGTTGAACTTCAGCGGGAACCGATTCGAGGAGATCCCGCTCCAGTGTACGAAACTGCGGCGTCTGCAGTCGATGTCGCTCGGCGGAAACAGACTGAAAAGCATACCTGCGGAGGTAGAGAATCTCACCAGGTAGGTCACGGAGGGTAACGGCACGAGCTGCACCGTGGGTTAGGTCAGCAAGGGATCATATTCCATAATAACTGCATGGTTGATGCATCACAATAATGGATGGGAGACGAGGAAGGCAACGAAGTCTTTTGTTTTTGTGACACCTTGGAGCACAATGTTAGTGTTATCATCCACATTATGACTCTAATTGAGTTCGTTTAGTTAACTGGCACTTAGCGTGGTACTAAATGATGTAACAGTGGTGATAAAACGGTTGACTCCAACCAATAAACATCAAATTTGAACGTTAATTGATTAACCAGTTTAAAAAAAATAAAAGTAATATCATTTCTTGAGGTTATTGACAAGCGAATCGATCCCCTGCCCTGTTTTATATGACAATGAACTGCACAGCTAAAATGACAAGTCGATTAATTGATAAAGCAGATACACACATTTTTATTTTTATTATCTTTTTATTTGTTTTGGACATTCCCTTACATGTCCTCAAGGGGAATTGTGATCATCATCATACACATTTATGACTGTTAATAGACCACATGATGAATTAAATAATCAACAGATTAACATAGTTGAAGTTGTAAATGCGTCCAGCATCATCAAACACTCATTGAGTGTTACCTCTCCAACCATCTCAGCTTGCAGCCAAACAACTATCCCGTTCAGTTCATTGCAAAAGTAAATTTACTGTAAAATATTTGGTGATATCCTGGTTTGCATGAGCCAGAATGCTTCATGCGTGGAAAGCTTTTAATCCCCGTTTATGAGTGATGTTGTAGATAATGCTGTGAGCAATCGCTTTAGTCACACGAAACCTTCTGTTTGGCACAAGTCCGAGGAGTTGACCTACCTATTTAACCTGGCAATAATATGATGCAACAATATGATGGGTTACAGTATGTTACACACTCGCGTCGAGGCAATCCTGTAGAATATTTGGTAGTGCATTTTAAACGACTACTATGCCTTTTACGTCAATCCGTTGCGTGTCAGAATCATTTCCAGGCAGTTTATCTCGTAAACACCATGATTCATAGTGTGTGCACCATAATTGTTCACTTCCAGTAACGATCCAAAACTGGTTTTGGAGATGTACCAGTAGTTACTAATGCCAGAAAAGGAGTGGCATCATGTAGTACCATGGATTATTATTATAGGAAAATGTATTCTGAGCAATTAAACTAAAACGGACAGTAAATGAAGGAGGAGACGGTGCTATAATTACACATGAAAAACAGTCTTTCAGTATCTAACGATTCTGTAAAGAATATCCAAAGTATGGAGCAAGAATATATCTGTATAAAATGTAAGTCATGCCAATATAGATATTTGAATTGTGATTGTATGCGACTCATGATAAAATAAACGAGAGAAATTAAACCGAGGGCACTCATTTCAAAACAACAGCATTTAATGTGACCTGACTGCAGTTTAAAGCTTCCAGGAGACACTGAGACGAAAGGAGACCAACTATGAGCTCATTTCTATCTTATCATTCCCCGAGCTTAACAGTAGCAAGTTACAGTGACCCACTGTCAGGCCAAAGGTCAAACAAGCAAGGCTCTTCACTTTATCACACACACACACAACACACTGGTGTGGCACAATCAGTAATGAAGTAAGAGGAAGAGAATGAAAAGGCCACTTAATGTATAATCGCATGTAGGCAGCAATCCTTAATCCGACAATATGATTGTCTACATAGCATATGCGTGGGAAATCAACTTAAAATACTCGAAAGCCATTTTTGTTTTTGTATTTGCAGCCACGTATGTTGCCTGAAATGCTACGCACACACAGTTGATATGCAATCATAATCTCCATGCCCTACTTTTTAAGTGCAGTCTGTGTCAAACTGGTATTTTCACAGCACACATGTTGACACATCGCAGTAGGAAACTCACATAAATAAGACGATTAATTATGGCTGAATTCTACTTAGTGCATGCTGGCTCACCGACACTGTCATTCACCGATAATGTCAGTAGTACCCTCATTCTCTATTTTGACAAGTGTAAACACTATACATCTCCATGAAATGCTTGGAGAAGAAGCCTCGACCCAGTGTTTCTGGTGTGGAATGGCCTCCTAAAAAGGCTTGTATATTATCCCAGAGACACACCACTGCTAACCCTTCCCAGTCTCTGGTGGCTGATTTGTGTCACCGTCGGAGTGAGCAGTGAGCAGACCCTGACTGTCTCAGTACCCGTCACAGAGGGGGCTTGCTCCGTGCTCAGCCACCAAGGACAGTATAATGGCTTCCTGTCTCGCAGTCGCTGTGTCATCAGTTCCAGCAGGCAGATGGCCTGACGGCTTACTTTCGCTGACCAGCCATCCATTTCTCTCCCCCCGTCTCTCTCTTTCGCTCCCAATTAACCCACCCCCTCTACTCCATCTCTCCATCAACCTACAGGCTCTTTTCTTGTCGTATTGCAACAATCATGTATCAACATTGCTGTCAGAAGAAGTGGTTTTCTTATCATCACATATAATAAGTGTATTTTTAAAAAACAAAGCATTTTCCCATGTATTATATTTGCACACATTTCTCTTTTTCACTGGCTTTTTCTGTGAAATGTGTGTATTGGACAAAATCCTGGTGATCTCAGGCAACTTCTTGTTGTATCCCTTCATCTCTGTCTTTATGAAGAGTTCGGCACAGAAACAAAGGTATATGCACAGAAAAGCTCTTAAAGCAAGCGTCTTTAGCTCCCCCTCATGGTATTTATTGGCTTTAACTTCGGCTCACTTTGTTGCCCAGAGAGACGACCTTTTTACCTTCACCTCTCATGTATGAACATGGCCATCCTGACTTTGACACGGCAGCACATTTAAGTCTTAACTGCAGACATGGAACATTGATCAATTGAACATCATTAAACATTATGTATGGAGAACCTCTGGTCTTCATGCTCAAGGTTTTTACAATACTAGTTTTGAACTTGTACTTTACCCGACTGTACTGTGATATTCAGAACTCAAAATTGTCTTTTTTTCCTCTCTGTTTTTCCGTTAGTCTGGAGCTGTTGTATCTGGGTGGAAACCTCATCACAGCCATTCCTCCAGAAGTGGCGAACTTGCCACGGCTCAGCTACCTGGTCCTGTGTGACAACCGCATCCAAAGTGTCCCCCCGCAGCTCACCAGGTAAACGGCACACACTTACACCACCAGTAACCCTCCAGTAAACAACATCCAGATTAAATATAACCATGTGTTTCTACCCGATTCCTCCGTCTCACTCCAGGCTCCACTCGCTGCGTTCTCTAAGTCTCCACAACAACTTGCTCACTTACCTGCCGAGGGAAATCCTCTGCCTGGTGCACCTGCAAGAGCTCAGTCTCCGTGGCAACCCACTGGTGGTGCGCTTCGTCAAAGAGATGACCTACGACCCCCCGTCTCTGCTGGAGTTGGCAGGACGTACCATCAAGAGCCGAAATCTCCCCTACTACCCCCACGACATGCCCTCAAACCTGCTGCACTACCTAGACCTGGCCAGCAAATGCCCCAACCCCAAGTGTGCCGGTAAGACACAGTATTTGAAGAACGTCGTAGGTTGATGTGGAGTTGTTTTTATACTGTGAAAAGTTAGGATATTTGTTTTTTATGCAGCTCTGTCATTTTTCCACCGATATGTGCTAACTCATCGATTCTCAACCTCTTTTTGCTTCTCAAAAATGAGGAATTATCCACTAGTTGCATGTGTCAGCCAATTGTGACCAATCTGAAGAAGTAAACAGTATCCAGTGGTTAAGGACAAAAAGCAAAGATTAGAGGAAAATCAGAAAACAATGAGCCCAACTTTGCATTAATGCCTTTTATTAGATCCACTGCTACTTTGATATCATCAATATTGTCCTCCTTTTTTCTCTCTACTTCCCCCAGGCGTCTACTTCGATTCATGTGTGCGCCAAATCAAATTTGTGGACTTCTGTGGAAAGTACCGGCTGCCCCTCATGCACTACCTGTGCTCCCCAGAGTGCACCTCTCCCTGCAGCTCCAACCCCCAGAGCGACGCGTCGGAGTCGGAGGACGAGAGCAGCGTGCCGGCATACCGCCTGCAGAGGGTGCTTCTGGGATAGCATGACACGGAGGAGACCCTCTGGTTAGGCCCAGCCTTGTCTGGTCTGTGTTCAACATTTACACAGCGATGGACTTGGCTGTCAGACTTTACTGCGCATGAACGCACAAAAATGGCACACAACAAAAGCGGTAATACCATTTTAAAGTCTGTGTATGGAGACATACTTCCTCCTGGTGCCCTGAAAACATGTTTGGCATGTGTTTTTTAGGTTTTTTTTTTATAGAAAGGAATCAGTTCCCTCTCTCACCAATATCAGCGGTCTAGAGACCACGAGTGAAAGAGCCATGTAGTCATAGTCTGTAAAAGTGCTGGTCTCATGGTCGAGCACAGGAGCGGCAGGGAACGTTTCCTTTTCAGCACGGCAGCATAGTTAATCTTTCATACACATCTAGTGCTTTTTAGTAGCAACGGCACATTAATCTGTATTTTCTGAAAGTTAAGATATGAACCGTGTGTTTTATGTCCAGCTACTGGTGACACACGGCAAGCTTTCGTTTAAATTTCTCTCACCAGGTGAGTTTCAAAGCTGCTATGCCAACTAGAAGTTTTTAAAAAAGTCAGCAGAAACACACCGTAGATTTACATCACAGTATTCTAAATTGAGTATAATGTGTGAGAGCCTTATTTACACTGTGTGTTGTTACCCGTACCGGGTAAAGGTTTTGTGCCGTTAAACTGTCCCACACGTTATTAAAAGCTCCGGGTTCATCTGTGATGGTCAGCACCGCGGCCGTTGCACCCCAGCCTTAACCTTTTTGCTACGATGGCATGATTGTCTTACATGAATCCAGAATATGTGAGTATGTGGAAGAAAGCTTGTCCAGGGTTACTCACAGGAAGTGGATGTGGGGTGGACCAGGGGAAACCATTCATTGTGTTAGCACAGAAACAATAGCTATTCAGCAAAACACAGAGGCAGCCTTCATGTTTATGTTCAGGGCTGTTGGTTTTCTCTGGGAAGAAGAATATAGATATGTGTGTGAACGAACAATTTTTCTTCTAAATTGATCCTTTTTGAGACGAACCTTGATTTCTGACAGGATACGGCTCTTTCTGTTCTCGGTTCCACCTCTGCTTCGTCTTTCTACTCGTATGGAAAGCTGGGAGATGTTCTAGACTAGAAAGGTTCCATGTGAGGAAGCGACGCCCTTCAGGCTATAGCTAGCCCTTAATGTTTAGGAAACAGAAGTCCTCTATGTTACAGTAACACCCAGAGCATTACAGTGCCTTACTAATGGTGACTTCTAACACACTGAAACAGGGTATGAAGGAAAGAGATGCAGGCCTAGCACCATGAAATGTGGTGTGATTTAGCATTATGAATTATAAAGTCCTTTTTCTGAGTGATTTTGTATTCAGTTTAACCTTTTTATAACAAAATGAAATGATTTTGTAGAAATCCTTTTTCAAACGTTAAACATACATTTACATGACATGCAGAATACGGCACTTGAACAGTAAATTAATGAAGATATATTAATTGTATTTACTTATACTCTATTCAAATAATGTAAGTAGATTGTACAGTATATGATAACAATAATAAAGACTGATTGTAATATCTTTCAAATGTGTTAATATTGTGACCTTTTGTGATTTGATTAAAGCTGCATGTTTTTTTGTTTTTTTTAAAGTAGAATTTTGCCAGTTGCTTAAAGGCAAGATGTGTTTCTTACTCGCTATTTGAAGTGTGAGTGTTTGCATGAGCCAATCCAGCCATTTTGTAGTTTTAATGTGTCCTGGTTTCATTTGCATATGAAGGTGAGTTCATTATCGAGACTGAATGCTGAGAGACCTCCTCCTGTAACCCAGAACCAAGAGATGCCAAGGCGAGTGCATTCTGCCGCACACAATCTGCCAGTCCCTTAACATCACCTGCCAAGAGCCACTAACTACTTTATTTCCCCGTCCCTCGTCTCTTTTCACACTTTGTGTGCCTATCTCAGCATCTCATTCAATGTATTTTCCCCCTCACGGTCAGCCTGACTGCCAAGAATGCTGCTTTGAGTTTCACAAAATGACATTGTTTGGACCGAGTCACAGCTGGGTTCCAGTGTTTTTGCGTTTCCACTTCTACCATCTTTCAAGCATGTGTGCACATAGGACCCGTCTACCAAGGAAACTAGCACATTGTGTGGAGAAATGTAACACCATAGGGTTGTGTGCACATGCGCTTCCACTTGGGAGGGTCGTAAACGCAGCCGGAGATGCGACGCGGATGCAGCCGTGATGAACTGGAAGCTATGAGTTCCCAGAAGAAAGATGCTGCACCTGTCTCAGCCAGCTGCAACTCTGCAAGGTAAATGTGTTTCTGCATGGTCACATATTTGAGGATTACTTCCATCTAAATTCTGTTTTTGAATTTCCTGACTCTTGACCTTCTCAGCGACGGTGAACAATACATTGACTTGGCCATTGTAGGTGATCAGCAGATCAAAGAGCAAAATGCTTTGACACTAAGCCTCTTACTGCCCTCAGCAGGGCACACCAGCTCGTATCGGCTCACAGTATAACATGCAGTCACAGGCATGCCGGACCTCACACATGACGCGTTTCTAATGTACACTCAGCTGAGTCTTTACACGCGACAGCCAGCGGTCCTGGCAACAATCAGATGTTGTCTTCAGAGTTATACGGCTAATCCCTCTATGAGGAGAAAGTTGGAGCTCAGGGCGAGGTGGAGGTGGTTACAGGGGGAGAGATAATCATCTGCTCTTAACAATGTTTGATTGTTACAGTGATTATTTGAAGTTCTGAAAAATGTATGCTGCCACAGTCACACTCGACCCAGCATCATCCCCTTATTCATGCATCTCGACAGACTCTACATCGCTATAACATCACAATGTAAGAAAATCATCCTCCGGCCGTGTCATTAATTTTGGACACGTTTTACATAATGATAGAGGCAGATGCAAACTGTTTGGAGGACATGAAGTGATTTTTTTGTTTGTTTTTCTTGAGCTTTTCAACTCGTCTTCCTCGGCTTTTGCTGGAACTTTGCTGTATGTCTTTACTCAACATGGAGATTGCTCAACAAGCTGATGAAATATGAGAAATGTGCTTGAAAACCGTGAGAAAAGCTAGTAAGTGGACCTTGAGTTAATATTTTATTTTACTGCTCTGAACTTTGCCAAATGGAAGAAAGCAAAAAGACTTACTGCCACATTATTAGTCGATATTGTTAAATGATGCCCAACATCAAACGGCAGGCAGAGAGAGAGCGTTAGCAACTAGCTAATGAACAGTGAGGAGCGTTTAGCAGCTTAAAAACCAATATTTCCCTCCGATGTTGGTGGAAATCAAAACGGCTTAAATGAGAGTACATGTTATGCTAATGTTGCTCTGTGTCTGGTGGCTGTTTGGGGCCATAATCATTATACAGTATTATACTTATTATATTATTATCTACAGCACATTGCAGCGCCTCCAAGTGGCCAATAAATAACAACAACTAATGCAGATTTAAGTAAATAATTATCATGTTAAACATTCTGGTATAATTTGCTAAAATAAGCAACGTGAGCTTATTTTCGACATCAACAGCTTCAACACATTCACAAGTTCCCCTATCATCACATGGTCTATTATTATCTAGCAGCGTTGCTATGCTGCTTTTTTTAACCACTTAAGCTCTAAAATCAATTTTGAAAACAGAGTGACTAGACTGATGTTTCCCCCCCCATGTTGATCGTAATCGCCGGCTTCATTAGAAACACCGTGAATGGAGCCTGCAGGGGGGCTTCCATCCAACGCTCCTAATCCAGGTCCGTAGCAACGCTGCAGGAAGAGCCGCAGACTTCCACAGAGGGATTGCGTTAGTGGGCAAACCTGGGCATGTCACAGGGGAGCGTCCAGGCTCCGGCAAGGACGGGCTGGAGGGGGTTGGTGTTGCTTCACACACACACACACACACACACACACACACACACACACACACACACACACTGAACAATGCATTTTCACCCACACAGGTCCCAAACACCGTGTGGTGGGTCTGGTTGACACCCTGGTCAGATGTTGAAACCCAGCTGCAGATGCTTCCACATCAGGAAACGGCAGTGCATGCCTGTCAGGAGTGGTTCAACAGGAAACGGTGTGTCACCAGCTTAAAAGCTTTGCCTGTTATTTATTTAAGTTGGTGAACCTCCAGCTGATACACGTGCAGAACGTGGAAGTCCAGAAAAAGATGGCGACTTGTGACGCCTGTATTCGTTGATTAGAACAACTTAATGTTGGAATGGATCCGAGGTAACCTCAGTAGGACGGCGTGTGTCCCGTTTCATCCGCTTCGCCCCGCCTTGACAGTTTCTCCCCTTTGACACTTGCCTTTTGAACAGCAGCCCACGTCCCCAGATGAAATATTCAAGATCTCGGTAATCGGAGCGTCGGTGCAGTCCACCTGCCGCTGGTGCAGTCCATCATGAACCTGATCTTGAGTGGAAACCCGATAGTGATCGCCACGCTTCGGGTGTAACAGAGCTGGCAGCCGTGTTTCAGGCCTTCAATGGGTGTTAATTTGATCCGAACACAAGGGAAAATGTTGAGTTTACAAGTAAATAAGACGATACCCTCTAGAGTTCACTATTTCAGTTGTGATCGTTGATATGCCGACTGATAGGTTCATTTTTCATTGCTTTTTGGTGATTTTTGACCTTATGATTGTAGAAGTCAGTCCACAGAAGCTCCTGCTGGCACTGAATATAAATGTATTGATCATGATGTTTAACCTGATGGCATGATAACTGCTTTATTAAACAAAAACGTGTATTTTTATATAGTAATATCCTGCATAAAGCTTCGGAAGCATCAGTTTTGAGAAACTTTTTGGGGATTCTGCTGGACCTTCTCACCGAGCCTGAACCCAATTAAATGGGATTGTATGATTTATCCCTTCAAACACATTGATAAATCTTCTTTAGCTGATAGAACTGTCAGGAATGCTTTTCTCCTCCAGTGGTGAAAAGAGCATGATACGTGCTTGTATTGCATCCTGATAGGAATCATGATTGGTGACTTCTTCTTCAGTGAAACTTGTGTTTGGCCACAATGTGAACCTTCTCGTTTTTGATTTGATTTATGGCTTTACATGCCTGAAGGATTTTTACGTTTAAGTCCAGAGAAGTCTTTCAAAAACCGGCAAAAAAATAATTTAGAAGAGAGGAAACGCATATATTTCTGAACTGAAGTGCACCCTAACTGTGTGTGTGACTGAATGTTGGGGTCGATGACTGGATGAATGAATATCCACATATTCTCTGTGTCTCTGCTCCCCACCTACAGCTGTCAGTGATGACACTCCCTCATCAGGAATGACCCTGTATGTAGGCTCACTCTATAAATCTCCGTGACGTCTTAATAACACCTTTATGCCTCTTATGGCTGGCGGAAACAAATGTAGAAATATTTCTGCTGGTCTCCTGCTCTCACACAGAAGCTCTTGTGACCGGACGAACCAGCTATATTGTGGACAATCCCTCTGCTTTAGGAAAACAAAATACATGATGATGTGTGTTTCTCTTTCCATTGCAAACGAGTGGTGTTATTCCGTGTCGTTGTTTGCACTGTGGACAGAGTGTGCCGCCCTGTCCCGTATGCCACCCTGTCCCCCGAGGCTCCTGCAACATGCTGCACCCAACCCCCCCTCCCCCCATGCCCCACATGACATGGGTCACATCACACCCTGAAACCCATTTGGTTAGCAGTTGGAGAGAGAGAGAGTGTGTGTGTGTGTGAGAGAGAGAGAGAGAATACACACCTCCTGTCCCTGACATGCGCGCGCGCCTCCCTCCCTCCAAGCACAAACTCCAGCAGTCTGGTGAACTTTTCCCGACTGACAGGATCTTCTCCGGCTGCACTTTGACGGATATGTTGATATGATGTCTGACAGTTCTGCAGTCCTGGGACCTTAGTCGCTATGTTAGATAACACACGCGCCACTCATTTTTATCCCGTTTTTAATATAAAGCTACTGAGTGTTGCGCGATGGAGCCTGGAGGAGCGGGACGCGACGATGGGATCCTCCGTGCACTGTGGAGACCGAGGTTTGCCCTTTAACACTTTTTCTGTTCCTTTACTCTTTTGCTGATCTGCGTCTTCGTTTCTTCTCACGCGATGTAATTTGACAAGTTTGATATTTTAGCGCGCAACCGCGTCGACGCAGCGATGGAGCACGTGTTTTTACGCACGAGAAAAACGCACTTTCACCAAACGGGACCGCTTTTATAATATTGTAGGCTGCAATGGAATACTTCACATATAATTTAATCGCGTTCTTCCCTTATTATAAGTCTGTTTTCCATTGAACTAGGCAAATTCACTTGAAATGACACCAACAGTTCCATCCCCACTGTGACGCACATGGATTCAAACGTCACCGGTGCAGACTTCTGATGAAAATCATTTTCTGATGACATTCTAACAAATTGGGGTGACTAATATAGGACCAGGGTGTAAAAAATGCACCGTTGTGCGCAGAAATGACGTGCGCCGGGCCCGAGGCGGGATTTCAGTAATTACATTCTAACTCAGCTTAAAGAATACATTTATAAACGGATTACGGACTGAGGAGGAATGTTTCAATATTGGCCCCTGAACCAGGCTTTAGTACTTCTCTCAGCGCCTGTGGTCACAAAGCGTGACTGACAGGACGATGGATGGGCTTTACTTCGGTTCTCTTATTAAATGTCGCAGATGAAGGCCGTGTAATACTCAATTCTGTCTCTCTGAGCCCAGTGGTCTGTCAGGAATAGGTGAAATATTGCAGATATTTGAATAAATCAAAGAAAAGTGCCATTTAAAGATTGGCCCAGGGGTAAATGAAAGCTAAACAGCACATATTAGGCCCACCCTACATTTAAGCAAGACATCCAAGGCCACAGGTAGCTGAGGTATTAGTTGCGGTTTAGCCTTCAGGAGTTCAAAAGACACTCCTCATGACTATTCTGTCAAAACATGTCCATAAAAACGAACTTGTCCTGGGACAGGGCCCCGCTCCGGCTGCTTACGCAGTGACCCCCGCTGCTGGATGTTGACCGACCTTTGTTGACCCCTGTTGGGTGGCGGGGTTTTTCTCCCCAGCTGAAAGCTACGGAGGCAGGATTTTTGAAAAAAACAAAAAAAAACGGCGGAAATGCCTCTCTCTGCCGGCTTTTCCTGCGGGAAGCTGCAGAACTGTGATCTAAACTTGGAAAGCAACGATAGGACTTTGAACAGGAACTCCAGACATTTCCCAGATACGCTGCCCGGTGGGCTTCATTGTTCTGCTGACACCAGTCATTTCTGGAAGTGACTCCATGTACAACCAAGGAAAAAGTCGAATCTCATGTTGGGTGGATTAACGTATCATTTACAATGATCTCCCACACATGCTCTGTTCCGATCCAATCCCATAATCCGACTATCCCGTGTGCTGTGGGCGGGTTAGTCATTCCACAGACAATGACCAGATGTTTGTTGCCTGATAACGCACTAGTCATGTAAACACTCACCTGTCTGCCGACCTGTGGGGATACAGGTGGTCTCGACAACATGTAGCTGAGTCACCGCAGCGCTCACAGCGCTCAGGTCTGTATTGGTTGCAGCTCGGGAGTATCGAGTGATACCTTACCGCGTAATTAAATCTGCAACATGTCAGTGCAGCGCGGGTAGCCTCATAAAAATGCCTGTGGCAAGAGTGACAAACAGTTGTATCGTCTATAAAGTTTATGTCTTCCGTTCTAGATGTCTTAAATAACCTGTCCGACTGCAGATTTCGTGGCCCTCAGGGGACCTGCAAATGGTGGCCTTCTTGTACATTTTCTCTCATTTTGCTCTGCGTTTCGCGTCGTGCACAGACGTGTGTCACAGCAGATAGTGTTCCTGTGTTGACTGGTTCACCTCCGTGATGATGTAATGCTGGAAATCAAGCCCACGGGCTTCCTGTCACAAAGGTCAAGTCCTGGCTTCTCGGTATGCCGGTAAATAATTGCCAATTTATTTTGACATTTTCTATTCGAATCTTCAATGAATCTGAAATGTAATGTTGGGTTTTTGGGGGCGTATGACTGAAAGCTTTTTCTTTGGTGTAGTATCAATGTGGTGCAAAGTCCCATCATAGAGGTTTCTGTCACAGCACCACACTGTGGTGGCTGCAAGTCGTACAACTCTTTTGTGAGACCTGGATATAGAAGCAGGATTTCATCTGTTTTTGGAGCTAAGATATATAAAGAATTGATGCGTTTGCCCTTTAAATGGTCAGTTTTACAAAGAGTAATGTGTTTAACAGCCATGTCGTCATATCCTCCGTTTGCTCCTCAGGATGTGTGTGTGAAAGTGGACAGACTGGGGTCAGTCATGGAGCCTGAGCTGAACTGCAGCTCCCAGTGTGATTCCCCGCTCTGCTTCATCCACTCAGGAGTCAACAGGCAGGAGGGTCTGGACGTTCTGCAGAGACTATGCAGTCTCAGCACGGTAATCACACACACACACACACACACACACACACACCCGCACACCCGCACGCATCTTATGAATGCAAATGCAGTGTAAACAGACATACATGGACATGTATTATTATATACATAGGTATACTGTATACATACAGTATATATACACTCACACAGACATGATAGACATTGATGGAATCCAGCATGGCTGACCAACAGAATATTTATAAAAACAACAGGCTGATATACGTACGGTAAAATTTACGGTAACACTTTAGATTAGGGAACACATATTAACCATTGACTAGTCTCTTATTAGCTTCTTCTTATTAACTGGTTTACAACAACCTTCTCACTATCAATAAGCAGTGATTAGGAAATTATTGATGGAAAACTCTCACAGTAGTTATTGGCCTATAGATTCAGAATATGATCATGCAGAATAAGACATTAGTAAGTGATTTATAATGGCTTAAAAACAGCCAATATGCTACTAATATGCAAACTAGTTAATGGTTAATATGTGTTCCCTAACACATTTTAAAAAGTAATTTTTGTAATCAGTTGTAGTTTTCTATAAACTTTGTCCCGTGAACGAAAAAACAAAAACTAAAAAAGTACATTGAAGCCAGTTGATTAGCAGAGATCTGGTAATGTAATCCCGTTGGACTGGTGGACGCTATGTTTAGTATGGTCATAGCTGCTGGTGCCTTTAAGAGCGAGCGGAGCCGGGTAACACGAGGCAGGCACTAGACAGTCTAATGTGACTTTCCAAATAGAAACTAAAGTCGTAGAGCCGCTGTGTCAAGGAACGCAGACTCTCTGCTGTAGACGCCTTTCTCCACCGTTGCTCCACCGCATGAAAGCGAGGTAAGTCATCTCTTTGATTTCTTTCCGTCATGACGATGATTTATGCATTCGTCAGTCTCATAGTGCAGATATCATCTTCGCTCAAGGGGAAGGGAACACAGAGTAGTACTGTGTTCACTTTGTTATGGTAATTGATTATGTGACTAATTTTAAGATATTGTTTTCTTACATTTTTATTTTAATGTCCTAAAAACTCCTTTTTATTATTGCTTGTTGAACTGTATGACACCAAAACTGCTCAGCTAGAATGAAATAGCCTGTGATGAAATACAACACCATGCATTTGTTACTATTCTTGGACGTAGCCTGCTCACCAGGCACAACTGTTTCTAAACCTAATAGTATAGTGGAAAGGAAAAAAAAAATAGAAGGACCAGCGCCAACTTCTTCCATAAAATCCCACCTGCTTTTCTTTCTGGATGTGTTCCCAGATATGGCTACCGCTGGCAGCGTGCTGACTGAGGAGCAGCTTCTTTGCCCCATCTGTCTGGATTTGTTCAACCAACCGGTCTCCACTCCTTGCGGGCACAACTTCTGCAGGGACTGCGTACAGCGATACTGGCAGAGCGCTAATGTGTCGCAGTGCCCTATGTGCAAGCAGAAGTTCTACAGGAGGCCGGAGCTCAAGGTTAACACCTTCATAGCCGAGGTGGCTTCTCAGTACAAGAATTCGTTGGAAAAGAAAGGCGATGATGACCAATATTCCAGCCGTAAAGGAGACGTTTCGTGCGATGTGTGTGTTGGAAAAGGGGTCAAGGCCCTTAAATCATGCCTGGACTGTTTGGCCTCCTTCTGTGAGACTCACCTGGAGCCCCATCACGTTCTAGGCACCTTCAAGAAACACCACCTGATCAACCCCATGATGAACATGCAAGACAGAGTGTGCAAGAAGCACGAGAAACTCCTGGACCTGTTCTGTGACACCGACCAGACTTATGTGTGCCAGACCTGCGTTAAGAGGGACCACAATGCCCACCGCACCGTACCTATAGAGGACGAGAGCCAAGACAGGAGAGCTCAAATCGGAAGGATAAACGCGGAGGTGGAAGAAATGATTCACGGCCGACTTGAGAAAATCAGCGAAATGAACCAAGCCGTTCAGCTCAGCAGACGAAACACGGAGCGGGAGATTGAAGAGAGTTTACAAGTCTTCAACAATCTGCTCCACTTTGTCCAGAGAGGTCAAGCCGAGCTGGTGGAAGTGATCGGCGCAAAGCAGAGGCAAGTGGAAGGTAGGGCCAGAGGACTCGTCGTGGAGCTGGAGCAGGAGATCGACGAGCTGAGGCGGAGGAACGCTGAGCTGGAGCGGCTCGCCCGCACCGAAGATGACCTCTACCTCATCAAGAGCTTCCCGGCTTCCTCCACGCCGCCAGCCACCAAGGAGTGGTCCGACGTCGCCGTAGAGAGTGCCGTGTATGTGGGCACGGTGAGGAGGGCCGTCAGGAGAGTCGCTTGCCGGCTGGAGGAGACGGTAAAGGCAGAGGTGAAGAGGCTGTGTGAGACTGAATTTCGGAGGGCTCAGCAGTGTGCTGTGGATGTGACTCTGGACCCCGACACAGCTCATCCCAAACTGGTGCTGTCTGAAAACAGGAAGCAGGTGTTCCACAGCGATGTAGCGATGCGCCTCCCGGACAACCCCGAGAGATTTTACCCCGGTATCAGCGTTTTGGGAAAGGAGGGTTTCTCCTCTGGCAGGTTGTACTACGAAGTCCAGGTGAAAGGCAAGACAGAGTGGGATATCGGAGTCGGGCTTCAATCCGTCAACAGAAAAGGAGGGAATATACTGAACCCCGAGACAGGCTACTGGGCCCTGGGGATGAGAAAGGACAAGAGCTACTGGGCCCTCAGCAGCACTCCGATCCGCGTGCCGCTGGTCGGGAAGCCCCACACAGTCGGCGTATATGTGGATCTGGAGTGGGGGCAGGTTTCTTTTTACAACGTGGAATCGGCTTCTCATATCTACTCATTCACCGGATACGCGTTCAGCGAGAGACTTTTCCCGTACTTCAACCCTCGGCGTAATCACGGCGGAGTCAACTCTGCTCCTCTCATCATCTCGCCCGTCAACGTCTGAAATCGGACATTTCATCCCGTCCCGCTTGAATGCTTTTGAACTATTAAAAAATGGGGGAAAAAAATCCTCTTTTTGCCTCAATAAAATGTGTCAATTAATTTGTATCGTGTGTACTTCTTTTGTTGCTTTTACATCTATCGTTTACACAGTGGAAGGATCAGAACATGTAAAAAGCAGCATTTAAATAATGCGCATGTGTATGAGCTACACCTGTAATATGACTGGATTTTAAGGGGTTTGCGTGTGTGTGCGTGTGTGTGTGTGTGTGTGTGTGTGTGTGTGTGTGTGTGTGTGTGTGTGTGTGTGTGTGTGTGCAGATGGCGGTGGAGCTCCCGAGGCGGTCTCTCTCCCCGGTTTTAAGTGCCGTGGTGTGGACGCTGCTCTCCTTCGGCATCCTGCTGGCGTTCTGCTTCCTCCTCTTCACCCTGCGCTTCAAAAACAACAGGTAGACTACGAGGTCAAACACGTCTGTGAACTATTAAAGACATATTTACTGCATGAACTGATGGTTTATATGTTGCATTATCAGAATAGTGAAGATGTCCAGTCCCAACCTGAACGTCCTGACCCTCTTCGGAAGCGTCCTCACCTACAGCAGCGGCTTCCTGTTTGCCGTCGGCGAGCCGTCACACTCGCGGTATGGAGCGTCCACAGCTGTGCTACAAGTAAGTACAGTCTCCTTCCAGCCTTTATTATATTGTTGGATGGATCATCGTTGGATATTTATGCAGGGTGCTCTCCTACAGGCTTGGATCTGGACCCTGTGTGTCGGCAGCACCCTGGTGTTCGGCCCCATTCTGGGGAAGACGTGGAGACTGTACAGAGTGTTCACCCAGCGGGTGCCCGACAAGAGAGTGGTAGGTGTTCTCCCCCGTTTCCATTATTGACGACTGTAGCGTCTTTGTGTTTGTTATCCAGTTGCTCAGGGATGCATGAATGTTTTTCATTCAGAGGCGAAGACACAAAACAACACTAAAGGATGTTGACAGACGGTTAATCCAATCACCTGCCGAGTATCTTTTGAAAGCCGCTGCCCCTCCCCTCTTCCAAATAGTTTCCGATGACGGTGTTTCAGATGGTTCTGTGTTACAAACCATCTGGGGGTCAGGTTACAGACGAGGATGAAGACAGACATTTTCAGGCCACGTGGTGCACTGATCAAATATCTCCTTTTTTTACTTTTTATTTGTATTTTCATAGCTTCCTTAATCAACGTGTATTATGTATAATTCCCAAATGAATTTGTATTTTATTCATCACTTCCAAGAGTGACAATGTTCCCTAACTGGAGTCTCCTTAAAATAATATGGATGAAAATGCTGTATTATGATTTCTTGTGTGACATGTGATCCGTGACTTTACTGTCGCTCTCAGATCATCCGAGACATCCAGCTGATGGGCATGGTGGCTCTGTTGATCCTGGTGGACATGCTGGTTCTCACCGCCTGGAACTTCACAGACCCCATCAGGTGTTCCCGATCTGTCGGAGCTGTTGTCAAGGTAGGATGTAATGGTGAAAAGAGAGTGCGGTTTGAGGCTTACGACACATTGAACTTAATTGCCAACACATTTTTTTTTCTTATTATTGTTCATGACGATTGTTTGATTTTTTTTTTTTTTGGAGATTGCAAGAAACTTTGATTTTTTTACTCAAACTCAAATGTAATTCATGATAGATGTTGGTGACGCAGCCAAAAGTATTCCATTTTCAATTTACTTATGTTATATTTGCTGATCCAGGTGGTGGATGGAGACATTTCTTACTCTTTGTCCCAGCTGGACACCTGCTCCTCTGTGTACTCGGATCTGTGGGTTATCATTATAACTGTTCAAAAGGTAAGCAATCTCTGTCGCAATACAATGAAAAGATTAATGACTGCTTTGAGTCCCTTCGTTGTCATGGTGA
Organism: Eutrigla gurnardus; assembly: GCF_963514095.1. Lineage (NCBI taxonomy): Eukaryota > Metazoa > Chordata > Actinopteri > Perciformes > Triglidae > Eutrigla > Eutrigla gurnardus. Next base: position 21,476,657 of record NC_139926.1, read on the forward strand.
TATGATTTCTTGATTCACACTTTCTCCCCGTATTCCTCCCCAGGGTTGCCTCCTCCTCTACGGCACTTATCTAGCCGGGCTGACCAGCAACGTCAGCCACCCTCCGGTCAACCAGTCTCCCACCATCATGACAGCCGTCACCTTGGTCACCCTCCTCTCGGCTGTGGCCGTCCCCGTGTCAATATTCCTGCAGGCCTGGCCCAACCTGGTCTACAGCACCGTGGCTGGTGCCATTTTCATCTGCACCCTGGCTACCAACTGCATGCTGTTTGTGCCTCAGGTAAGAAAAAGCAGATCAAGCTAAGATGCATGCAAGAAACAGCAAAAAGTTGCACGCTTTGGAGAAAGTGCAGGATTTCTTCTTTGTTTTCTGACGCCTCCTCGTTTCTAGTGATGACACAGACACAAGATTGTCATCTAATCGTAGGATGTGATGTCTGGAAACCAGCATTACAAACAGTCAATCAGACAAAAAATCTAGATAGATTAATGACAACGTTTTTTTTTTCTTCTTTCTCTCTTTTTTCTGACAAAAGTAGTAAAATCTGTGAGTGACTGTGGTGCCCACACCTCTGTTCTCTTTATACGTGCCAACTTGCCACGTCTGTCAGTGGAGTGTGACTCACACAGACGGTGTGAATGAGTCTAAACTACGTAGGATGGTGCAAACAGGTTTATGACTCTCTCACCGTCTGGCAGTCGGCTTATTACACAGGAAAGGAATGCATCTTCGATGCGAGGGAGGATATATTTGAACGGTGAGCAATACGCTCCAGCACACCTGGTCAAAACTCACGTGTCAAATGGTTTTTTAAGCTGACCCAGTGGCGGCAGTTTGAAGACGACCAGAACAACCCGAGTCAGATGGCCAAGTATTTTAGTAGCCCGAGTAAGAGCCAGCCCTCCGTGTACAGCCAGGAGGAGATGTACTACCTGCTGGGGGAGAACAGCTCCATGAAAAAACTCCTTAATGAGGTACTATATTCTTTTTATATTGTTTTTTTTTTTGTTCAATGAGAAAATCTTAGAAAATCTTAGAAAAATATTACGTGTAAGTGTTTATAAGCTGATCTTGTGGATCTATTTATATGATACAGATGTTTTTGTTGTTTTCTGCACAAATAACAGAGTATTTTTCATCAAATACAAAAACACAGATGTTATGGTTTCATGCTTTTGTTGTGTTGGTCTGCTGTGTTCTGGATGACCACAGTAGAAATAAGCCTTTTTGGGTTCTATTGTGTTCTAATCCTCAATTATTGTACCTACTGCTGAGCAGTTATTCTATATTGTTAATCACCGAATGAATTCGCCAATTAATTTCTCCAGACTTAAGCCAGAAATCTTAATAGACGTGATTCCTTTTCAAGTGAAGGCAACAGCAATCTCAGACTGGCAACAATCCATCAAAAAACAGCAATATGTTGCCGGATGGATTTTACTGTTCATTCTGTTGTGTCAGAGTTTATAAGCTTTTGTTTTACATTTGCAGAAGAACGCTGTGATCGACAGTCTGCAGGAGCAGGTGAACAACGCCAAGGGTAAACTCCTGCGACTCATGTCAGCCAGCCAGCCGCCCGAGGACCAGGACATGGACTCTTCCAACACCAACCTCAACTCCTCCTCCACCCAGACCACTGAGCTTCAGTGTGACGGACCCCGTTCTCCTTCTCTACCTCAGAGAGACGATAAATCCCAACTCTCGCCACCACATCCTTCCTCTCACCTCGCTGCTGCTGCTGCTGTTACGCCATCCTCTAAGCCTCCCTCTGCTCCGAGAACATCAGCCTCCGATGCTGCTTCCTCTCCGCTGCCTCATGATATTTATAATAGTGAAAACCAGAGAGGTGTCCCAAGCGTTGGCCTCACTGGCACAGCTGAGAGGGGAACCAGGGAGGATTTCAAACAGCCCGTTCCCCTCCAGTCCTCTGGCTTACTCCGGACAGCAGAAGAGACCGTTCACTTTGTCACTTCCGTACAATCCCACAGAGGGTTCACTCCTTCTCAGGTCGAAACTTCCAACAACCAGAGTGGCCTAACAACCCAGCCGGGACCAAATGCCAGGCTGACTGGTTTTGTTAGCAGCGAGCAGCTGCAGGAGATCCTGCAGGAGCTGAGTGTGGATGCAGTCATGGAAATGGCACTCCGATCGCCCGGCCTGACGTCCAGAGCGTCCTCTCAGGTCAAATTCACCGAAGCCTCCGCCCTCTCCCCTCTCTCCCTCCGGACGCCGCGCTCCCCTCACCCACCTGTTCTCTTCCGCTACCCCAGCATCTCCCCCTATGCCATGAGGAAACGTCGGCCGCCCTTCCACTCGCCCAGAAGAGGGTTGGCTCCTCACTGCTTCTACGCAGGGTCTGAGGCTCCTGGCTGCGGGAAGATAAGAGACCATTTTGATCCGCAAAATCCAGGCAAGCTCCATGACATAGACGGGACCCTCCTCCGGGTTCACAACACTGAGCTCGGGCTGGAGGAGGAGGAGGAGGAGGATGCGGGAGGGAACGAAGCAATAAGAAAGCGTCGGAGGCGTTTTTCAAGGTCCCACAGATGTTCAGCCTTGCCCTGTGCAGATCACACAGCTCCACCTGACGTGGAAGCGGGCGGTGATAACGAGCAGCACCACAGACACATTAGGGACTCGTGTGGCTACTGGGACTCTGACTCCAGCAGCTCCACAGACTACTGTTACTACCACCGTCCCTACTGTGACTCCTGCCTGCAGCGAGGCTCTCTCCTGTCCTCGGACAGCACCTCGGACTCCTCCGACAGCGAGTACGAAGGCTACGCCGGCCTGTACCGCTCCCCACACCCTGTGGTATTCAAAGAAGACATCAAACCCACCTTCGTGTGAGCACAGATCTACTGCACTTTACACAATCATCCACTTCCACCACTTGAATTCATTTGACTGTCGCTTTTTGTAGGAATGTATTTTTTTTTTAACCTGTATGAAATTAGTATTGTTGAATCTTGCATTGTCTGACAGAGTTGTTCTTTTATTGTATTTATGAAACTTTCATAACTCATACACAATACAATGCTGGTTACTTTTTATTAGTACTTTTATGGCATGATTTGTACATTTCTGCTGTTAGATGAAATCCCTTACATTCCAAAAAAATGTCTCGGACTGCCATTCAGAGTGACAAATACACAGAAATGAGAAAAGAAAAAGTTTTCACAGAACAGAACAGAAACCTGCACTGTTTTTACTATAATGCAAAGGCTGTATTTATTTGAATATTTATAATAAGAGTTTTGGATGACAGAATTACTTTCTGTGCCCTTTTGTTGTTTTACATTATCATATTACACGGTTCCTTAAAATGTTCTGCATTTTGTTGTTTCCGTTGTTTTCGTTTTCCTACTTCGCCTATACATGTTCTACATTCATTGTCTGATGCTGTATAGCTGGTTTACTGGACACACACACATACACACACACACACACACACTGTCAAAGCCACTGGAGAAAACAGGTCATGGCTATTGCTTTGACACACTTATTTTCTCACTATTACCGTCCTGATGATTTAGGTGTATTTAATGTCCAAAGTGCACATTTATCTGGGGTGTGTCCTTTGATTTTGCAACTCTGTGTTTTCTTTTTAAAAGAAACTTCACGTTTATTCCTCATCTTCTCCTCTTTTAAACCATGGAGAACAGGGAGCCACCGCAGCATGAACAGCTAGACCGAACATGTGTAAACCACTGGCTCCATGTAGGCCTGGATTAACCTGCTAAAATGAGTCCCTATTAAGTCCCCAGACTCCTAGAAATAAAATCTGTACTTCTATGCGGCAACAATTCCCTGCCCCAGGTTTGTTGTGAGTCAGTTAGTTTGGGAGTTTTCATAATAGACAAAAACAGAGCCCTCTTTTTTTTAAATATATATATTTATATTTCTCCTCCCCGCCTTGGCCTCTCTTTCTCTCTCACTCCCTCCCACTATCTCCTGTCTGTCTCTGTATATTTTTTCGCTAATCAGAAAATGCGCGTTTGCCGGAGGAGGTGTTGCTATGAAGGGAAAACAGCATCTTGCGTTACTTCTGCTCCGCTGCCTGTTTTTGAGACGCTACTCTCTCTCTCTCTCTCTCTATTCTGCATATGAACCACTGAAGGGCAGCCTGGGAGAGATTCCCTTTGATAGAGAGCATAACAAAGTATAAATAAACCACACAAAAGACAGAATGCCTGCATCGCCGTGCAGGGGGAAGGACTTTCCTGCGAAGTGACCTGCATTCTGTTCAACGTGGTGAGGACTGACATACTGAGGAAATGTTGAATAAAAATCATTGTTAATCCGTCACATTTCTCTTTCTCAAAATAAAACGATAGCTATCCACTACCTCCTTGAACATGCATTACATAACAGAAGGAGTTAAGTTCACCTTCAGCCACCCTTTATAATGGTTTTATAAGTTACTAATGGCTTTATTAATGATTAATACATTGTTTAGTAACGGTTTGTTCTTTAGTTAAAACAGAATTGGATATTATATGCTTCAGCGGATTGGGACAAATGTTAATTATTAACAACTATATTATTATCAGCAGTATTTTCAGTACTAATGGCTTACCAACCCTTTTTATAGCAAATGTTTCCCTATTAACAGCTGATCTACTGTACAGTAGCCTACATTCAGAGTAAAGGTTCAAGGTTCAGCTTTTTTTTTTTTTGTCATTGTGCAATGTAAGAATGAGAATCTGTTTTAGTCGCTACACGCTGCACACGGATGAAATGCAGGATACAAATATGTAAAGGATATGAATACAAAATGGACAAAATATTGGTAATAAAATAGAATAAGTAGGACTTTTACAGTTAAAAACACTTAAGTAGTAGTTGACAGAAGAGACTTCACTTTATTTACTGTAATATGTTACTTTAAATTATGGTGCAAAGAGCTGTGGTAGGCCTATATTCTTTAGAGTGAAAGGGAGTGATATAGTGATATGATACATGATTTATTTACTATTAATAAAGCAATTATTTGCTAATTAAAAAATCCTTATAAGAGCACCCCATTAGAAAATATAGGTTACCACATAAACGATTAGGATTCCAGGGTGAAATTAATCTGGGTATAGAATTGTAGTGACAAGGCAGCCGTGCACATATGTGCACACACACACATAATTGAGATGACTAGGCATTATGACACTAATTAAATGGATGTGCCAGAGCCCCGCGTGTAGCGGACGGGCCTCTGTGACTAACATAGCAACAGTGCTGCATGACCACCGGTGCACTGTGTGACAACTGGGTTCAGCTCAGAGCTGACAGTCTGCTTTTTGGAGCTCCATTGGCCGACAGAGTCATCCATCCTGGGAGCAAGACCCGCCCATTGTCCCTGTCGCGGCATGGGAAAAATCCTTTGAAGTCGTGAGGGCGGTGCCAAGCAATTATGCCATGTGGTGCTCAAGAGCGGCGCTCCCATTGGCCCGCCGGCACACGGGTCAACGCCCATTTCTGAAGGATCCCTTCTCCCATTGGCCAAACCGGCCACCCCAGATTCGCCGTCTGCGCGTTCACAGTTTCGCTATTCTCCGTCGCCCGTTACGTGAACGGCGTGAACCTCCTTCCAGGACGGCGGAGCAGTCCCCGTAACCTTTTACGGAAACTGCGCAGCTAACGTGCGCAGCGACAAAGACAGCGAGCCCGAAACCTATGGGGAAGGAATAAAAAAAGAAATTCGGTATCGTCGCACTCTGTACCTTAAAGACCATAATTTTCCGGAGAGGTCGCTGCCCCGGAGCCTCGGCCAGGACACCGACATTTGACGGCGGCGAGGGCGGATTTCGAGCCAGCGCGAAAAGCCATTGAATTCGCCGAGGAAGACTGTGGCGACTGGCAGATTTTCCGTTGGACTGTCTGTAGGCTAGGGTATAGCGAGGGAGCCGCCATGGCAGTCGGATCACTGAGCCTCCACATCGGGATATGAAGAGGAGCTGCATGCGTCCCGAATCGTCAAGAAAAACGCTTTTAACTTTGACCGGATCGGCTCTCTTACTCTCTCGATCTCAGCCTCCTTCGACTCTGTGAAATCGACTCTGCACCCAGAAAGAAATCGCGATTGGTTTTAATCGGGGGGGCCACAGGGAGAGGCCAGATTCATGACTATTTTAGTCGGAGACGTGTCTTCAAAGGCCCGCTGAGAGGAAAACCTGGAATATAAGGAAGAGATGCTGCTCTGATTAACCGTCGGCGGGCAGGAAAAGGGTAGTTTATTCGGCGATTACGAACTGACGTCCGGGGCGAAGGATAAAAGGGATTCGCTTTCTGCTCGTCCTCCCCGTGAATCATAGTGCTAATCATTTACTGTCATCCGTGGTTTTTTGTGGATGAGAAGGTTCGGCGAATCGATCAGCACCGCCGTTTAAGCAAGTCACCGTCTCCCGAGAAGACAGAGAGAAGAGAGAGAACCTAAAAGGGATCGGATCATGTCGGGTCGGCCCAGGACCACATCCTTCGCGGAGAGCTGCAAACCAGTGCCGCAGCCGTCGGCTTTTGGCAGCATGAAAGTCAGCAGTGAGTACACCCCGTGTTATTCTGGAGTAGCCGACTTTATCTGCATGCACCGGGCACGAATGTGTCATATCCCCCCCGTGTGTGTCTGCTCACTAACCGGGGTGAAAATCAAGCGAACATGACGTTAGCTCCAGATAGCCTAGCTTAGCCCTGTCATTTATATATATATATATATATATATATACCCGTGTGACAGACAGAGATTGGCCGGTGCTGAGTGACACACGCGCACACCGCGAGCACACACGCGCACACTGCTGCGCCCTGACGCACGACCCTGTCCGGTCAGCCTGACCAGGGTTAGCAGGCCGCGCCGGGCAGGGCCGTGCCGAAGGAAGGTAGGGTTGGCACCGACCCAGCCCCCCCCCCCCCCAAAAAAAGAAACCTTCTTTGCGGATCCGGTCTTATAGTTCTCCATGTAGATGTAGATTAGATACTCATAGCGGTGTTACTACCCAACCAATATGAGTAATTGAGTAAAACGCGATAGGGGCCGGCCTATTACGCAACCCCCTCGAAGCGGAAGGTGCGCCCGTGATCCCGGAGAGGGGCTGGTCCCGTTGATCCCGCGGGCCTTGTCGAAATCACACGACGCGAGGGAGTGTGACACCCAGTATCCTGTTCATGGAGCCAGGGTGGCACCGTGCCCGAGGCTGGTTTTAGACTGGCTGCAGAGATGGAGTTGGTGCACTCGCACACACACACACACACACACACACACACACACATACACACACACGCGCACGCATTCGCACCTCCTTTTATTTCTGCTTTATATCATTTCGTAACACCAACTCACCTTTCAACTGCCTGTTAAATGTCTTATGTCCCCTTTACAAAGTGGCATCTTAAAGCCTTTTATCACACTGCATGCGTGTTGTAGAGTAATTAAGTATGCAACTATATTGAAATCATGAAGCTTAAAATACAGTTTTTGACAAAAGTGGAGTGCTCTGGTTTAGTGAAATGAATAATTAATGATTATATTCACATTATTAATGACTGCCCTGGCTGGAGACGTCCACTGTACCTACCCCTGTCTTATCTCGCATGCAGGCACACATTTGGGTGTGTATGAGGGGGGAAAAATGAGTCTGTTAAGGAATGTCGGTGGTGCTTCGGGGCTGTGATGTGATCGTGATGTGTGTTAGTGGGGTGAGGCTTGAAGCTGACGCTCTCCTCTGGGCCTTGGCACTGGAAACCACTCAGTGGACGAGGACACACATAATACGCACACGGGGACTGTGGGGACCCATCCCAAATCTCAGCACTTATCTTGCCCCAGATATGGGCGTCGAAGCATTTGTGTGTTCCTGTCAGTGTGTAATGTTCATCAAAAACAGAACACTTGATGTCGTGCTGGTCAATAAGTCAGCTAAATGTAGTGGAGGACTCTGAGTCTTTGGCCTAATTGTTGTTCAGACATAAGCCACTGAATTAGTACCAAATGCTTGGCGGACTGTGTGGACTTAACATTACATGAGCTTTACACCAGAGGTCTGCTGTAGCTTTCTCAACCTGGAAAATGTTTTTCTCCAAGACACTCATCCAGTAAGTCAAAACATCATTAGCGGTCGTTGGAGCTGAAGCTGATGTCTCCCAATTAATTAATGTATGTCCCCTCTGATAATCGGGCCAATACATGAAGCAGTCATTGTCCAACTGTATTCTAATTGGCAATAATATGATAATGAGATGTATTATAGGTAACTGCTAAAGTTCTGGGCTATAATTGGGTTCATGAGCACAAAAAACGGTGACCTAGTGAGCAAATTTAATTGGATTGAATGTGGAGCCATCACATTTATTCAGTTCTCTCTCACAATTATGGTGTAACGTATTCTAAAGGTACGAATTGGGTTAAAGCAGGCGACACCCTCTGGTGCTGAGAAAACGAAGCCAGTGTGTAAGTGCCAAAAAACTTCAGTTCTTCAAAAGCCAACTTGAGGCTGGTTCCAATAAATGAGTCAATCCCGATGGACCCACATGTTAAAATGGCCAACTTTACAGATAGAAATAAACATGCTTAGAGCTTGGCTCTCTAAAAATGTGGCTCTCTATAGCTAATATCCCCTTTCGTGACAGCTGTACATATATATGTAACCCACCGTTTAAATGATATTAGGCATAATTGAGGCCAGTTTGAGTGACAGGTGAGTGGGATAGCGTGTCACTAGCTGCTCAGCCGTGTCATCCGGGTCCACCTCAACCTTGATCCACCTCTTTGCCCATTTTTGGACTTATAGGCTGTCACTCCCAAGATGGCGATGGCCGGAGCCTCTCACGTTGAGCTCCACAGGGGCTCTCCAGAAACCTATGGGTGATAATGAGAATATGAGACCACATAACCGCTTTGGCGATCATAAGAACTGACTGTTTTTAATTCAGAGCTCTTCACATTTAATACGTTTGAACCAGCACATTTTTGAAAAAGTATTAAAAACGATTAATTGAGTATGAAAATCATTTTCGGTCAATTGACTAATCAATTAAGTATTTGTTTCCAGCTCCGTTCCAATGAAGTGTTGGGGTTGCTCTCCTTATATAAGAATAAAGGGTTTCCTATCAACACGTGACCATAGATAGACTTGTCATTTAGAGAAACACAATTTGCAAATTTCCACTGTGTCATGACTGCACTTTGGAATGAGAGAACGCTGTGTCACCTAGTTATTATCTACCAGCATGTCATCCACCCTTATTCTGATTTTCACCATCTCGACACACACACACTCACACCTCCGCTCATGTGTGCGGATAACTTGGCTGATTATCCCAACCAGCTGTAGTCAAGTGTGTATGATCCTGGAGAGAACACTCTTACTCCTCCTACGCAAGCAGGGAACCACACACACACACACACACACACACACACACACACAGATTCGCACACCCACATCCACATGAGGACTCTTTAGTTTTGTTTTTTGGGGTGAGGCAGCTGGCCAAGAACAATGAGCGGCCTGTTTAGCATTTCAAAGCTGCAGCGCTCTCTTTCTTCCCTTTTCCCCCCCTTTTCTTCTCCTTCCTCTCTGTCCCCCTCTCACGTTTTGTAAGTGATGATGGAAACAAAATCAACTGATTATATTCTCTGATTCCACACGAAATGGAAAAGGATTTGCGGACCAGACGAGGATTCATAAGAGAGATGATTTGTGATGGACGCAGACGTCGGCGTGTTTGCTCTGCAGGCTGCGCGCCGCTGTGATATCTAAAATCTTATCCACCCACATTGTGTCCGTCCAACAAGCCGCCGTTACCTTCATGTCTCGATCCCAACTATCGCTTTGCAAAACGCCTCTCTGCGTGTCAGCGTTGACATTCCTGCGACTGGATCTTCCAGTAACGTGGTGAATTATCTCGTTAGCCTTGCAACGGTGGCAGAACACTTTGCACTTTGCATGAGCTTGCGTGCGTGTATGTGTACCTGCACACGTTAGCACAGTGTGTCCTTTTGCTCCTCTGGTTTTTTTTTTGTCGTCCACAAATCGCTTCATACATTCCTCACAAATGTCACTTTGCCCTGCAGTCCACTCAGTTGCATTCTGTGGTTTGAGAGCTATTAACATGTCCAGCATGCAAACACAGCAGTTGGAAATGATAGTTAATAAGATAGTAATCATCCTCAGTGTTTGAAGCCACGGCGTGCGTGTCGTATTCTCATTTAACTGCGATAGCCACACAGGTAATACTCTCTGTATGACAGACTGTGTGCCTGTGCAGGATTCCAGACAGGAATGAACTCATTGACAGTTTGGCAGTTGCACATTCTGTGACATTCACTCATAGTGATTCAGCATGACTGGTGTGAAAGTGAGCCCTCATCTAGCAGTAAATATATGAATAATATTTCCTCTACAACCAGATAGTGTCTCATAACACTTCAAGTTATCACCCCCTGTAATATCTCGGAAGTGGGTGGCTTATGTCGGAGGATTCGAGTATTAAACTGTTGCAATTAATTTCTTTGTTTGGACAGACGGAATGAATATGTGTGTGTATAAGTAAGCTCCGAAGGGGAACAAACATTTAATGGTCCTCTGTATAGACACTGCTCATAAAAATGAAGGGATCATTTAATCATCACAGTAGTAAGTCGGTTAAACTTCAGGGATATCAGTCCGTCTATTTCAGGAGCACGAGTGATTATGAATCAATTAGAACCTGCTTTGGTGCAAATGAAAAGAACGGGTGTAATGGAGAGACAAAAGAAAGACAACCCCCCCCAAAAATGGAATGGTTTGGCATTGTAGTGGCAACAGATATAGACAGCAGTAACGGTCATAAATCGGGGGTAAATCTGAGTTGAACACTGAGCGATAATGAGAGGGACGGCCTATCGATTAAAGCCTCCTTCATGTCCACATTGCGTACCCATGCATGTGCTCGTGCATGAACCATACCGTACTCGAATCCACCTCTTCCAAGCGTGCCAGGGCCGAGGAAGCGTACCGTTCTTAAGTACGGAAAGGAGCGCTCACACTAGTCAAACATCTCAGACTTTAGGCTCAATCGTGCCTGGGCGCGGTACGGTTGGTGAAGTGCGAGTGCGCCCTGAGTCACATTATGAGCTGCCGTGATGGAATTCATGCAAGTTGGATCAGCTTGTGATTTTCAATTCGGAATCCAGCCCTCGAAGCGTTGATGATTTTTCCTTGACGTCATTTTGTTCTCAACAAATTATACAATGAAAATCAACTTGAATAATGACGTGAAACATTTTTTTGTTCAAATTGCAGAGAATCTGACTTTGAGCTGCTCCTATCAATCTCAAGGCAGTTTTTCTTAACATACAGTAGTTTTTTTAACACCAAATCAAACCCCCTAATAATGTTGGATTGTTCGGGAATTGACGGTGGATTCTGTATGCATGCCAGAAGATCTTCTAAACTAACAGAAGATTTATGGGCTAAAAGAAGGCTCAATAAAATCTATTGCATTTTAAATTATGTCTTGAACTAAGCGTATGATTTATGTATACCTACAGAATGATAAATGCATTTTGTTACAGGAAAATCCACAACATCGTGTCTACCAATAATTGTGGTTGATGAGTTGGCCTGCATCATAGTGATTTAATGCTTCATTTTAGTCATTTAATTTCAGGCTACCTGTATTAAATCAAATACTGATTCATTAGTAAAGTCAAATTATACCCAACCAGGCCTGCATGTGTCCTGCATTTGCTCAACAGTGGCACTTTTATGGCCCCATTGTGTGTTCACATGCTGCGGCCCAAGCTAGTCGAGTGACCTGGATCAAATATTGGCGCCTTGGGCTCAAAGCAGCTGCCTCTTCTGTGTCACTTTGCAGCTGAGTGAGGCAGCACATGAAAGTGAAATCATGCGCCGTGATTTGTGACACTAATTATTTTCTCCGTGACAGGCTAATTGACAAAGTAATTATGGCATTGTTGTGAGCGCACGCTGCAAGGTGTTTGTCCACTTCTCTGCAGAGGCTGTGATTTATAGTTTTTGTTTCATTTTATTTAAGGGCCACGGGGCATTTTTTTACAATTAATTTTACCAGTGGTTCACTTGAGGATAATTCATTTTGATGAAAAAGGGTGGTTCTAGCATAAAACAAGTCTAATTAAGAATGTCTACCAGTATGAAATAGATCGAAATCTGCATGAAAATGAACAGTCACATTTTTAAGGCGACAGCAGGTTAGTGTGTGAATGGTTGTGCTACACCGGCTTCCAATCAGCCATTTCAAAATGCATCATCTCAATGTAAATCTGATTGCCTTGTCATTCCTTACTGTGTGTGTGTGTGTGTGTGTGTGTCTACAGTGTGTGCGTGTGAGTGTGCACAGACATTTCTCACGGTTTGAGGAAGTGCAGAGGCGTCATAGAAATGGCCCTGCTGGAATACCGTAGGCAGAGTCATATTCCATTCTCTTTCTCTTTCTCTCTCACACACACACACACACACACACACACACACACACATGCACACACACACACACACATACACACACTTTCTTGGAAAGTCTATTTCTGTTGTAGAATCCGTATTCAGTTTCTCTTTCTAGACAGGGTCCTGGAAAGTGAAGGCCTTTTGGTTTTTCAGACCCCTCGCCTCTTCCCCCTCCCCCTCCCTCGCCCTATTCTAATCACATGTTAAGTAATTGGACCACTCTCCTCGTCACACATTGGCCCATGGAGGGGTGTGTTTTTTTTTTGGCTCGTGTCAGAGAGCGTGTGACTATGCAGGCACTACTTGTTTCAATCGATAACCCAGCTAGCAAAGACCAGTAATCCTCTGTGCTGCTGTCTCAGTCTAACCAGGCAGGGTTAATTAACCTAATCACTTTTAAAATCGTGTTAATTTCAAGACTCCCACACAGACTTGCTGGTAGTTTGCCAGAAGTCAGCATGAAATATTCACTTCCTCCTCATATGGACAGGATGCTGCGGCCTGCCAGTGTCCCACACATGGAGGTGGTCTGCTGCCGCAGCGCGCTAAGCACTAAGTTCCTATGAAATAACACCATGATCTGAAACGGTCACGCTTATTAAACAGCGCTAATCCACCCATCATCGTGATTTTGTACTCGCGGCCCAGCTCTTGACAAATGTGGGGGATTGTCTCGGCAACTCAAAATCCTAAATTTAGACACATTTCACAAAGATATTTAGATTATTTTTAGGTGAGTGGATAATTTGGCCCAAACGTAACCTTGCCTGCTGCTGCTTGTGTGAAAAAGGAACATGCCACTAAGACTAACGATGTGATTCAGAAGGGAGAGCAGGTGGTGTGGTAGGGTTTAGTCGCATAGCTCGTGCAGAAGTCTTGCAGTTAATTTGAGAGCCTGTCAGAGGTTGGAAGTGAGGTGTGGGCAACACGTTCGTGGCACGCGGCGCACTCTTGCCTGGTTGTCCTTTAACTGCCAGATAATGGGGAATTTTTGCTCCTTCACACTTATGTGGGGAGGAGGAGGGGAAGGCAGGGGGAGAGAACCACTTAAACAGGAAAAAGGCCTCCACGTCGTGATCTCATGGGCCCAGGGCCAGCTCCCGACTGACTAGAGAGAAAGGCATAAAGGGGAGGAGGGGCACGCGAAAGCAGATTCCAATCTACAGTGCATTAGCACCAGATCAAGTCTTATTAGCTTGTGACTTTTCACTGATAGTAATCCTGGGAATTGCGTTGGCCTGTCTGTACATCATGGTCGGGTGAGTCTTTCCGAGGTAATGAGTGTTATCCAGTGGGGATGGTCTCATGATGCTAGGCCTTCTGTATGCTAATCCCTATTTGATGCATTCACTTTGATGAAATCACCTCTAAAAATAATGAACCATAGCATTTAAACATGCAAAATCATTCAATCTTTCTGTTTCTGTCAAGAAAGCAGTCACATATGTGTGATAGTTTCCTCTAGATGTTTAGTCTCCGATGCCCTACCACTCCAAGGAAACCTAAACACTGCACGCAAATGTCACATGCGTTTACAGAGGCCTTCTTTTGAGCTTGGACGCTCCGTTTGAGCTCAGCAATGATTCACACTCGGCCAGTCAGCTGGGAGCTCATCAGTGCAACCACAGCTGTTGACCACAAGGAAGTACTACTGGAACAAACTGGCCGTGGCTAAAGCATGAGGCTATTTTTCACAGCCAAGAAATTTGTCAGCAGGAATTGAAACCTTCAACCGTAACAAACTGGGTTTTCTCTAACAAGAAGACCATTAAGCCATTAGATGATTAGTGCATACCTCTACGTTTGTGTTGAGCATCTGTCCCTCTGTCTCGCTCTTTAGGGGATAAAGATGGCAGCAAGGTAACAACAGTCGTGGCCACCCCAGGCCAAGGCCCCGACCGACCACAGGAAGTGAGCTACACAGACACTAAGGTCATCGGCAACGGCTCGTTCGGCGTCGTCTACCAGGCAAAGCTCTGCGACTCTGGAGAGATGGTGGCCATCAAGAAGGTCCTGCAGGACAAGAGGTTTAAGGTAAGACACGAACACAATCTATAGTTCATCTCACTTGCTAAAAGCGTCGGGACCTAGAAAAGCAGCATGTTTAAATGATCATGCACTCGTATTCTAGTAGAGATTACTTTGTCGCATTTGTGATTGTAACTGTGAAAGAGATGTGAGTGGAGTGATCGTTCACAAGAACAGTGAGATCAGCGAAGCTGCGAACAAAGAGAAACCAAAGGCAAAACTTCTTAGCGTTTTTCTACGTGACATATCCTTTCTTTCTCTGTATTTTCTCGCAGAAAGTGTGTGTGTGTGATAGTGGCGAGGGGGGGTCTATACTCCCACAAAACAAACTTGAACGCATTAACACTCAGTCATCCACCAAGTTTAATTCAGTTGCCACCGTGGAAATGTCGTATTTCCGTCCATGCAAAGCTCTGCTGGAATCCCTCTGAGCTCTGAATAGATTTGACTGATGGCTTGTTGTTCCTTGGCTGGGGCCACATTGTCTGTTCTCCCTTTAGTCTTGGTTGTGGGGGGGGGGTGGCATCGGTGTCCCTGCTGCTTGCTTCCAGCTCACAGATAAAAGACCTGAGACTGGCAGGCCTGCAGGACAGCTGTTTAGATTCTCATTAAGTCTGCAGTCAGAGCGGAGGGTTAAGAGTGCACCTAGCACCCTAACGTATACAGTCTCCTGCAACAGCCTTGCTGAAAATCCTACCTTAAGGTTGGGAGGACAAATTATTGGTAACACCTCTCCGCATAATACAAAATCCTTCAACAGCACCACACTCTAAGAAAGCAACACAAAGGATGGGGACAATGGGAACCATTTGTGTCCACCTCCTAAGTTAATTATTAAATATTTCTGAGAGGTAGAGGTTTTCGCAGAATCACCCGCCACAGGAAAAAAAACCCAGCAAGAACAAAGATGTTTACGAACGTTGTATCCGGGGTCACATTGATCCCTTTTTTTTTACACGCGCAACACTTTACTTTGTTGTGTCTATATCACACATTCCCTGGCTTTCGCAGAACAAGGCACGGCATTACGCTGCCAAAGTACACAGTTAAGATGATGCAATACAATGTGTGACCGTAATGTTTTCCATATGTGTGCTGGAAAACCTGCACGCCAGGAAAACCTGTTTTGCAGTGGAGTTCGGCTCTTTTAGTCGCTTGTAATCATGGTAGAGGAGATTAGGAATCGGTAAGAAGTGCCTTTTTTTAATCAGAAAAGTTACGTTTAAGTAGGCTTTCTTACGTGATAGTCGGTCTCCTCAACAGTGTTGTTTTGTATGAATTTTTCTGCTTAGGTGTATATAAGTTATATAGAGTTGACTCAAATGTGTTTGCCTGTGGCCTTTTAAGCCATGGAACCAACCGTTGAGCTAAATACTTCAGCTCCATACCCCAGGTTTAACCGTTTTGGAGGATCGGCACAGGTTTTCAGCAGTCGCTAGTCCTTCGTTATCCGAAACAAGATGAATGAAGTCACCTTGTTGTGTGTGACCCTGCACGCTTCCTGTTCCTGTTAGCCAGCAGGTTGCTTCTTTAAACAGCGGTCGGCTGAAGATCACGCACATCTCCCTCAGCTGTCTATCTGCTTTTCTGTCTCATTGCTTCTACTCGCCCGTCTTCCCTTGTGAACAACTTGTTATGGAAAACGAAGCAAAAGAGTTCCAAGACTCACATGACTGCCAGGCACGCGGCAATAAGTGTGTGTACCCCCCCTCCCCCCCCTCACACAGCACAAACATTCCCAAACACCTGCCTTCCATTTTCTTCTTATTCCCCTCCTCAAAAATCCTTTCGTTACACGTCTGTTTTGTTTTTTTTGTGTTCGGTGAGCCCAGGTGAGAAGAACCATCTTATCAAGCATGTGTGAACACACACACACACACACACACACACACACACACGCACACTTTCTAACAGGGTGATCATGTGAATAGGCTCTGTGTGACGAACGCGTGAGGCAATCTTGGTGGGCTAATGTGCTCCTGGTGCATCATGGGATAGGTCCTCCTCCACGCCCATCAGAGGGATCCCATATCATCCTATTGGAAAATGTATGAACCATCAGAGTGAGAGCATGTCTGGTGGTAGTCTTTGCTTACACAACATTATTAAAGGGCAAGTCTGTTGATTTTTCTGTATTTGGTCACAAAAATGGACGATTTCTGTGTTTTCACTGTATCTGTGACCAATGAGTCAACGCCCGGTAAATCGTATCCCTCTGTGTCATATTGGTCTCCGAAAACTAGAATAAAGACCCTCACTGAGTCACATTGTTATACTGGGTGAGGTGGTTTCATTACAGTGAAGATCCACGAACACCATCCAGCTTCTGCAGATACTTGCTGGAGAGAAAAATGTGTATTAATCCACAGCTGAACGTTGTTTTCTCAATTAACATTTGTTTTAGTAACTTTGGCTAAAAACTGCTCTCCAGTTAAAAATTAAAAAATTAAATTAGGTTTCTTCAGTGTCTTCAAACAGACTCCAGACTGACCACAGATAGGGTCAGGAAGTCAAAGCGTTTTGTGGTTTGCTTGCACCAGAAGCTGGATGTTTCGTCTGACAGTGTATACATCAGCAGTAAACAGGTGTAGCACCTCTAGCAACCTGCAACTATAGAGGTATTCTGTCCTTCTGCCTCTCTCTGTCCACTGGCTCGGCTGCTGACACACTGGAGGATGACAGGTCAGCAGGAATGACTGCAGTATAACTGGAGATGGGCGGGGCTTCACTGAGCAGCCTGTCTGCTCCTCCCCCCCGTATAGTATCGCCTTCCTCACATGCAACACGGGCACTCCCTTAAACACTCCCACTAAGCCACTGCAAGAAGTCGAGGGCGTTGTCTGCAGTGCACGAAGCCTTGGATGGCTGGTGTGTGACCCTCACGCTATGATGTCACTGTGTGTGTGTCTGTGTGTGTGTGTGTGTGTGGTAGTAGTTGTGTAAAGGGTGAAAACGAGTGGGGAGGGGACTGTGGGAACCATTTGTGTCTGCCTGTAAATGAATTAGGCTGCGCTGATTGTCTATAGCAGGCCACTGAGCTACAAGATGCGGCCGCCGAACTGATGAGGTCTTGCTTAGCGGACAGACGGCCTCACTCTGCTCTGTTAAAAATGAATGAGAGGGGATTAAATCCTCATAAAGCGGCAGCAGCATATCTTCCTGCGCCAGCCAGCACGGCCCTGACCCACATAAAAGTGGATCTCATTAGTCACCCAATCAGTCAGTCGACAGGAACAGTTTCTGTCAACCACATTCAGACAGTCAGCTGGCTCAACTGTACTGTATGTCCATTATTGTAAGGCAATGATTATTGATTATTTCATTATGCCTAATTGTTCTAAAAAATGTCATAAAGCAAAGGACCAAAAAATAAATCGTTATTGGAGGCTGGAACAGGGGAAATGGCATTTTTGCATGAAAAATGACTATTCGTTTCATCTCTAAATGAATGAATCAATAAATGATTTGTCATGTAAATAAATAAATAAAACCATTTTTAATTGCAGCACCACATGAATATAGTGCAATTATATGATTTGAAAACCGTTTCGCTCTTTGACCCAAAGCTTAAAATCTGCGTTCCTGATGAGCAGCTGATTTGTGAGATCATTTATTCTGTCTGGTTTTTGGATGACAACGGACGAGTTCCCACTGAGAAACTGCTGATCCTCCAAAAAGGTTAAACCCGGGGCACTTAGCTGCTGAAGTATTTTGGCTGAAGACCCAGAGTAAAAAATGCTTCAGTAAAACATGTCAAACTGCCTAAACTTCATGTTCTACTTCCTATGGTATCTGAAGAAAAACACTAGACTGGAAATTGTGTAGGATTGAAGTATTCATTAATGTAAAAAGAGAGATTGCAAGTAATTTTTCACTAACGATCTTGTTACGCTTGGAGGTTGGTGGGTTCGCCTCATTGTCTTCTTATTCCGTTGAGCCGGTCTCCTTTTCCACCCCGGTCCCGTGTGTGTAAAGGACAGCGCTGACCTGTTGGCTGCTGTTTTTACACCAAGCCAGTGTTTGCACAAAAAAGCAGATGTTGTATTGGGTCACTGCCTGCTCTGTGGTCAGCCAGTTAATCGCACATCACGTAAGAGCCCCATTGACTCTTTTTAGACCCAGAAACCCACACGCCGTCCCAGGAAATGCACTTTGTCAGTAAGACTAGGATTCAGCTCCTCAGTCACGCACTTTGCAACGTCGTGCCGGCCAATTAACTTCAGTCAACTAGGGAATTAGTCAGCAAGCTAATGGTTAGCTACATATTTAAATATACAACGGAAGTTTCCCAACAAATACAGACTGTAAGCTGATTACATTCTGCATATTTTACATTATTTGTTTTCTGCACTCCATTAAGTCCCTGCATGTAAACACCTCGTTTACAGTGATGTATAATCCGAAATACCAAATATGAAAGAGCTGAAAATGTTAGTCTGTAATGTGTGGATTTCACAATTATGTAAATATGAGGGGAAAACAAGTGATGGTTTTAGGTAAATCCTACTTCCTTACCTCCTTACTGTAACAAATCTAATATTCAGAATCTTAGTATGTCATTACAGTTGGTGCTCCATGCTGGTATTGTACAACAAACGATAGTACAAAAGTATTAAAGCGGCTCACTGCCACAGTGTCATTTTAACTTCCCCGTCTCTTCTTCTTCTTTACAATATGACACACTGTGACAAAGAGGGAGGAGGGAAGGAGAAACGGAAAAGGGGATCATAAAATATAATGAAGCTTTTTTTTTTTTAATGTAATGCTGGTGTTCCTGCCCTCCATTCCATATAATTGAAGTCCATTTGCACAACTATTTCCTGCATGAGCACGCTCTATATGAATATAGATGACTAGCCTGCTCTACTAGAGTTCAGTGCTTACGTCTTGTTCAAGTGGCCCTGTGAGAGCCTGCGGCTCGGCGTCGCACTTCAGGCCCAAAGGCAATTTTTTACTATAACAAATTTATTTTCACATCTTTTCTCAGGCTTGTTTGTGCTCTAAGTCTGAACTCTTTCCAGGGGCTCCTTTTTTTTCTTTAATTATCGCTGCCTTTTGATGAGAACACGCCACACAATACATAATTGTGCTGTCATATTTCAGCCCATGGGATTTTCCTTTCAAGAAGAAATGAATGCCCGTTTCTTTTTCTATTTATCAGCATTCTTTTGCTGCTACCACATCTGATTTTCCTCAAATCTTGATTCCTGACAAGGTGGCACGTTGTTTCATACGATTGTTGCGTGTGTTTTCTCTCATTAAACACAGCAATATGACGTTTCAGTATTCTGTATGGCCATAATGCAGCTGTTGAACTGTGTTTGTGACATGTAACCTGTCTGTCTTCTAGTCAGGTCGATAAAACGTTAAGTAAACTGACCCACTGCTCCTTCAAGGTCTCCAAAAGGTCCAGGGACTCGGTTCTTGAACCACGAGCATGAATCTTGGATGTAATCTGAAAAACGTAACGTGGCGTTCTTGTTTTTGTCTTGTGCAGAACCGCGAGCTGCAGATCATGAGGAAGTTGGACCACTGCAACATCGTCCGCCTGCGCTACTTCTTCTACTCCAGTGGAGATAAGGTCAGTTGGCTGAATGCGTCTGAAGGTTTGTCTCTGGGCTGCATAATTAATTGTGTTTAATACACACAGCCGATGAATGGGCCCTCGCACCTTCCGGCGCACCGGGGTACCGGCGGGACGCCGTTCGCCACCACCGGGCACAATGAGACAAGAACTCAGCCGAGTGCAATGACTCATCCCACATTAACGGTTCATGTGTTCTGAAAGGGACAGCGCTAAAGTGCAGGGGGCAGGGCAAACCCTCACTAATGAAAGAGGTTCTCTTTGCTGAGTGCAATGATGTGCAAGTGTCTACAATGCTTGTTATGAAAGAGGGCGGGGCTTAAGTGAAAAGGGCGGGGATAACCAACATCAACGAAACAGGAACTGTCTGCTGAGTGCAGTTACGCCTTCGACAAGAGTTGACAACAAAATGCATGAAAGCAGGTGGCGCTATGGCGTAGGGGGCGGGACTATGAGTCAGTATTGGCATGTAGATGTTTTCAGGCCTGGACCCTGGAATTAGCCGTCACCTATTGGCATGGTCGCTCCACGAAAACCCCAAGATTTCCCTCAAATTTTCATTGTAAATAAAAGTATTTGAGGTCGATACAGTTAAATCAACATTAGGACATTTTTAAAGTACAGTATGTGTAAAAGGCAAAAAGAAAAGGGGGCCTAACACAGCACCTTGAATTAAAAATGGCCGATCTCCTGTTGCATTTACGGTACGTCTCCTGGAGGCTCCATGTGTTGTATCTGCCTTACAAATTTCAAACAGCTGCGTGGAAGTGAAAGCCATTTTGTCACACCGAATATAAGCCAAGTTTGCCTTTTGGAGCTTTAAATTTTGACCTCTCGAAAAGGCGATTAAAATGACCGGCACTTGGCTTTAATTAGAGTAGTAAAATAATTTAGGTGTCTCTAGTTCAAGACCAAGCATCATGACTATTAATAACACAACACAAGTCCTTGTGTGCCTCTTTAAGTGTTTTTCTAGTCCTGCACATGTTGCCTTTTTTTCCCGGCTGTACCATCATATGGCTCCTTCTTGGTCTAAATACGTTCTGAAGTCAGAATCTAATTAGTTCATACTGTGACAGGGAAGTCCCTCTCTCCGCCTGTCTCTGTGGACCGTTGAAGGTCTCCTGGAGACTACCAGGCTGGGCTGTGTCATTCAACTAGCTGACAAACGGGCAGACGGCCATATGTCAAATATAGAACCTGAACCTGGCAGACACGCTGTTGGGACTATACCCATGACTCTGCAGTTAGGAATGCTTCCATGTTGCACACCTACCGAGGCCAAGGAAAGCTGTGGGGGATTATAGAGGGGAGGTGATGATGAGGGTTGGGTGGGAGTAGCGACTGCTGAGAGATGGGTAGGGAGCATCTCTAACCAGACCAGAGGGTGTCAGTTAATTATAGACTCGCCCGACCCGTCCCTCTGTGCTGTAAGCTCCACCCAGTCCCCACCCCCTCGCCTCATGCCATGTGCTCACTGACCTCTGGGAATCTCAGCTGATTCCTGGTATACTGACACACTGACGGTGGCGACTTGTCACACAGTAATGGCCTACACCTTCCCAACTCTACATTCGCAATCACAGGATTTATAATTTTTGATAATCCACAAGGTTTTTGTTTGTATCTTTTATAACTTTCACCTCTACACTTTTTTTTAAACCCCCCCACCTGTGTGACCTCCTTTCATGTATCTATTACTTCCCCCCTCCTCCTCCTCTTCCCCTTCACCGTATCACTCCAGGCTAATTATGGGGACTGGCACTGTGTTGTTGGTATGGGGATTTACCACCCATAGAGCCTCGACTTAGAAAAGGGAGGGAGGGGGGGGTAGAAGTAGGCAAAAAGTAGATCACCTGGACAGGGAGCAGAGATCCTGTTGTGGGTCACAGATGTGTAAAATAGCAGATGGTGAGGCAACAATACGATCATGTCAGGTCAGGTATGTGTAGGTGCCGTTGCATTAGTGAGCCAGGACTGCTGCTACTCTAACGGCTAGCATGCGCACAGGTAGTCTTATGTAACGGCTGCCGTGTGCTTTTGCCCTTTAACCACTTGTATAATCCTGTTCAAACAGAAGGCCGCGGGTCAAAACAGCGTGGGCAGGTGGGCAAATAGCGGTTTGACTTTAAAATATGCAGCCGCAGAGAGAACGAACGCATGTATGATGTTCAGCTGACACAGAGTTGCCCTCCACTGTGGTTTGCTTCTCAAAATCCTATTTGAGCACACGGACAAAACACGCAGTGGCTTTCAGTAAATTCACATGATTCTCTGACACACAAACATACGTAACATTCCTGCCGGCACATCGTGAACCAGAATTCATCCAAAAAATGTATCCTGTTAACTCAAGGATTAACCCACTTAAGGGGCCTCAGGTTTAAAAAAATGCTGTAGGGCCACCGCTGACCCCCACCTGTTCATATTCATTCCATTGAACACAAGCAATTGAAATATTTGAAAACCAACAAGGCCATGTTCCTTAGGTGTGGTTTTTAATCTAACAATCTAAAATAAATAATAAAAAAAATGAATGTACAATGAATTGACACTTGTAGATCTGTGGCCCTGGGGCAGTTGTACGCTCTGCATGGTTAGTAATGCAGTGTTGAGAGTGGGTGACCTCCCAGAGCAGATTTCTGTGCTGATGATGAGTCAAACTGACGCATCGTTGTTTATCCATGTTTGATCCACTGAGGTCTCATCTTTAGGCTGGATAGACAACCAACATTGCCTTAGGGCTCCAAACATTTAGTTTGACTAATATTTAATTTGCTTTTCAGTTAATATTGTTTTTACATGGTGCATCTTTCTAAATAAATGTACTTCTACTGAAAGTGCCTCATAATGTATTGTGCCTGGGGCTGAGTCATTTCACAGTATTTCTATCATAGTTATTCTGGCTGGTTGTGGGGCTTCAGGCAAAAAATACCGAAACCAATGTGTAGTCTGCTTGTTGCACTTTACGTGACGGTCACTTGAAGATGACTGGCTACGCACACAGTACACAACGAGGAGGGAGAGTAGTGGTTGGGTGGGCCAACGGCTTATTTTTACATCCAGTGGTTGAACAGAATTGCTTCTGGGTAATGAGCCAGGTCTGGTGTGTAGAGCTACGAGATGTGCCAAGTGAGGCTTTATGGCACTGCCACTGTCTGACATACAGTATCTCTGGCTGTGACAACGTTTTTCTTAGATATGAAGTCCGTAATTGCAAATGTCTTCATTAGTGTGTGTCAAAAAGGATAATTCACACGGCGTATGTCTTACTGCTTTCTGTGACTAACACCAACACTGCCTTCACAGGGCTCAGCATTCTTGACGCAGAAAATTTAAATATAGTATACAGTTATGCAGTTACACGTAAGAGTAAAAATGAAAATGTCTAATAAAAGCTTTATTACAGTAACGCTTATTTAGAAAGATACTTCACCTCCCAAGACTACACAAATGTATTTTTTTTATCTGGTTGATGGTTGAATCATTTTGCACATTTGTTTTTTGTGATATTGGAAGTTTAGTCAAACTTTTTACACCACGCTCGAACCTAATTTGCTTCACTATTGTCTCTAGATGCTTTTGTGAAGTGGCCTCTGGTTCCGTTTCTGTAACAGCAATATTAAAATATCAATAATGCTGCACATATTACCAAATAATTTATTCTGTGGTGCACTTTTTGTTGTTCCCTACCAGTGGAGAATTGGTTACCAACGGCGTCCTGGCAGTTGCGCTTTTCGAGCCCTGCTGTAGTGTAACTCTATTTGGCCGTATGGATTTATGTCAAGAGCTGACTTATATAATGTCACGCATGGCAATCATACTCTTGACCAGGAAGCACAAACACACATGCTAATATAAGCTACGTTTGACACGACGACTGACATGCATACTGCATGTTAGAGCACAGATTCCATCCATCCCCCTTCTCTTACACGATACAGCGTCATGGTGATCGTTGGTGACGGATAGCTGCCGCTAATTTAGTGAGAAAAACTGCTTGCACCTGGACAACAGAGGCTGAATTATTTAGCCAGGGGTGACCAAGGAGCCAATCAGATCCCCGCCTGGCTTACCATCTGGGAACAAGCCGAGGAAGTGGCTCGGTAGTGAGGCAGGAAGTGAGTCATCGCTGTTGCTAGGCTAAATATAGCTTTGATGGCGGAGGCGGAGCGGGGCCCTCTAGTCGTCACAAATGTTATCAATGGGAGTTTTGCTAGTGGATGCACTGTGCGCGCGCACACACACACACACACACACACACACACACACACACACACACACACACGTGGCATGGAGCGACTCACAGAGTGTGTTGGAGGAGGGTGATGCCGGCGACAGATGAGTGTGTAAATGAAGCTACCCATTTCTGAGAGCTTGTTTGGGAAACGCTGTCCTCCCTCCCTGATATCTGCACCCGTATGTTTCAGCCTGTCCCCTTGTCCCCTGCTGGCCCTTCATTCAGTCGGTCTAATTGTCTGCATGGGAGTGGGCGAGGGCCGCCGGTACAAAGTGCAGCATTGAGCGGACAGAAGTGTACCACACAGGCTGCCTGGGAGCTCTTACAGAGACCTGCAGAGATCCAGCTCTGTCCTGAGCTGCATGACGGGCAGACTGTTAACACGTCGAACAGATGGGCTCGGACGCTCGGTCCCAACCAAATTAGATGGAGAGAGTCATTTAATTACTTCAGGTTGGAAGCCCTGTCATGTTACCCCAAGGCAGCAGGTCTCGCAGGTGTGTTTAATGGTTGAACACCGGCCAACAGCGCGGGTCACATGTGGCACTAGCTCGTCACTTCCCCCCGCTGGTGTTGTAAATCAATTGAACATGCGTGGCTGTGTGTGTACAAAGGTTTATTAATCCACCGCTGGAAATAGTCCACAACAAATGCACTACGTTCAAATAAAAAAAGGCTTTAACATGGTTGGTTTTATGCCAGGCTTATCCTTTTTAATGCTTTTGAGGGAAACGTATGAAGGCACTTATTCTGGTGATCACAATGTGAGTTAAATCAGCCCGAAAGACTCTTCTGTCCGTAGAGTCAGCCTGTTGCTGCTAGCTTGTGTATTCCTCCTTTAATCAGGCCAAAATGTGTCATCGACTATTAACAAACCACCAGGGATGGAGAGTCACGCTGTGAACGCATGAATGAGTGTGTGAACGAGTTTCATTCTCAATCCGAGGGCTTTTTCTGTATCTAAAAATATTTCTAGACTTTCAGTAGAATTTCAGTTCGAGCTACGAGCAACAGCGATCTCGAACAATGGGTATCCGATGAACCACCCGATGACTCAGTTCTGGCTAAATCTGGTCTGGATCAAAGGCAAAAAAGGAAGGATAATTGGGTGGAGAAACCTCAGAAGCAGCATCCTCTCGGGGTCAGTCTGCTCCGGAGTAGAATGTGCACAACCCCACCTTCCACCCCGGGCCTCGCTCCAACCAGGAAATGACATCATCGTCTGCGGCCACTGTTGGAGCACAGGCCATTCTGATGCACGTTTGTTTGTTTCCTGCCCCCGAGGAGGGCGGGGGGGGGGGGGGGGGGGGGGGTCGGTCCTATACAATGGATCCCCAGTTTGATTGTGAAAAAATGCCTAGTTTGAGCAGGAGTAGACGTCTCATAACTGCAGACACACAGAGGGAATCTTTTCTTCCCCTAAATAAATTCTCATATTGACGGTGACTGTCTGCATGGTTGTGAGCATTTGTAGGTCATGAGTGCTATTTTTTTTTTATATTTTATTGGTTTTAGTCATATTCGATATCTTGTAAAGCTAACTGTGTTTTTTTGCTCCTCTCCAACAGAAAGATGAAGTGTATCTGAATTTGGTTCTGGATTACGTTCCTGAGACGGTCTACAGAGTGGCCAGACATTACAGCCGAGCCAAACAGACTCTGCCCATGGTGTATGTCAAGGTACGTGTGTGTGTGTGTGTGTGTGTGTGTGTGTGTGTGTGTGTGTGTGTGTGTGTGTGTGTGTGTGTGTGTGTGTGTGTGTGTGTGTGTGTGTGTGTGTGTGTGTGTGTGTGTGTGTGTGTGTGTGTGTGTGTGTGTGTGTGTGTGTGTCCTTAATCACGACAGGAAGTGGTATTCTCCTCTTTATAATCAAACTCTGGGAAAGACTGAATTAAATCAAACATAGCATCAGTAGTGACTCAGTAGAGTTTATTATATCCATAATAAATATTAAATTAACCAATGGCGTCATATGTCCTTCATTGCATTAGTGAAAATCTCTCCTACACCCTAAAATCTTCTGAGGTTCTCAGCGTTTCTCACTGACACACACTCTTTTGACACAAAAAGGCTGTATTGACATCTGTTTCCTCTAGATTCCTTAGCTTTGAAAACACCTTAAAATACGTTTTCTTTGCTCCGCTGTAAAAGAAAATATTGTGCATATCAAATGTGAAATGTGAGAAATTAAAAGGGTCTCCTGATTTTCTGTGAAATAATTGAATGAACACCTGCAGTTAATTAATCTTACAGAGCGGAGGAAACACTCACAGTTACCTTTTTAACATCAAACACCAATATTAATATCAAACCACCATGAAGAAGCTATTTTTGTCCCCACACAAGAAAATAATAACCTTCATTGAAACACTGAGGAATAAATAAATCATATAAAGTTAAAAATGTTACATTTGTGCTGGCTTTAAATAATGAAATGCTAGAGGACATAACTCTCAGTTTTGTGTACAGACATCTCAAATCACCGAGATCACAAGTTTCTGATTGAATCTGCGATGAGGAAGTCTCGCGGCTGCAGACACACACTCCGTTTTATCTCTAAAAGCCTTGTTAACGAGGTTCAAGAGTTTGACGAGGCAATGCGAGACGCCGTCGTCCAAACATGTGCTGATAAACACTCTTGACTGGGGCTGAAATAGATGCCTGAGTGGCTGTTTCCAGACCCGTTATAAAGACTGAGCTTGCTGTTTGTGCGGGGCGTAACCTGTGTGCGTGTCTCTGTGTGTAGTTGTACATGTACCAGCTGTTCAGGAGCCTGGCCTACATCCACTCGTTTGGGATCTGTCATCGGGACATCAAGCCTCAGAATCTGCTGCTGGACCCAGAGACCGCCGTGCTCAAGCTCTGCGACTTTGGCAGGTGAGCCTCGTTAACCGTGTCATGTTCAGTCGACGGTGGTCACTTCACATTTAAAGGAATGCTTTGACAGTTTCTGGAAGCTAATCGGCTGATGGCAGTTGCTTCATATTTATATGTACTGCAGACATGAAACTGGTTGCGGTCTTTACACCTAGCTATATATATATATATATATATATATATATATATATTATTGAGTTATATGGACGCTGTAAAGTGTTTGTCTGAAGAGTTTAAATGCGGCTAAATGTGCCTTCACAATGTAAGAAATTAAGCAAAATGGTTACAAAGGGACATTTATAATAAGTTTCTGTTTTATTTACATTTTTTCTTTAGGTTCATACTTTTAGCAGGTGATGGTGATGGTGATGATGTGCTTTGATTTTGTGTGCAGTGCTAAGCAGCTGGTGCGTGGGGAGCCTAACGTGTCCTACATCTGCTCCCGCTACTATCGAGCCCCCGAACTCATCTTCGGTGCCACCGACTACACCTCCAGCATAGGTAGGCCCCCTCCAGCCGGCACAGTCGAGCTTAACCTCGGCACATTAATGTAATGTAATGTAAGTTGAACGTGTATTGACAAAGAGAGTAGAATATGATCAGTTGCTGTGTATTATTTGCTGGTTACCTCGACCCCTCTTTGTGTCTGACTTCTTTTTGTTTTTCCTTTCATTGACCCATCTCTTCTTTTTTTAGATGTGTGGTCAGCCGGCTGCGTGCTGGCAGAGCTGTTGCTAGGACAACCAATCTTCCCTGGTGACAGTGGAGTGGATCAATTGGTTGAAATTATCAAGGTAATGACTAGAGTTGACCCACAGCGTCTGGAAGTCTATCAAATACGATACTTAAGGTGGTCACTTTTTACACAAAGAGTAACAAGCTGATGTTGTTGTTACTCTGCTTGTCCGCTCTGTTCTCTCCAGGTTCTCGGGACCCCGACCCGAGAGCAGATTCGCGAGATGAACCCCAACTACACCGAGTTCAAATTCCCCCAGATTAAGGCACATCCTTGGACTAAGGTGAGTCAACAGGTACAGGAGCCCTTTTACTTCTCTAAGATCCACCGCTGTTTGCATCTCTTGTCTGCATGCTTGTGTTTGAACGTACCCGCATGCTGCACCAAAGCTCCATCACATCCACCCCACAGAGCTTCATGAGGCGTTAATAGCCCCACTCTGAGCTTTTTAATCCATAGAAATTATTACTGAAAAACACAAGACTCAAGCTTACACAGTTGTCAGGAAACTTTTCTTTTTGTTATTTCATGTGAAGCATTCTAAGCGTGCTATGAAATAACCTGAGGAGTGCTTGCCCATACAATATGGGTGCTTAGTATTCTTGTTTTTGAAAACCCTAGAGAAAGGCGGCAACTGTCACATGTAGCTTTTTGATAAAGGGGGAAGATTTTAAAAAGAGGGATTAATGAGATGCCACATTATTGGAAATCCTTTGAAATCCAGCAAAAAACTGTTTCTTCCTTAGTTTTGATTAAAAAAAAGCTGTCATCTCAGTTACAGCACCTCCTTCTTAGTAAGTTCTTACTCTGCCCTGCTTTATTTGTCCCTTTTATTGATGCAAATTTGGCCACAACTAGTTCTCCCATTCATGCTCTCATCTTGATGCAGGTTATTTTGGGAATAAAACAGGTGGAGAACATTACAGGGAGATTCTCTCTTCCTGGCTTCCCCTCAGCCATCCCACCCACAGATCTTCTATTGGATAACATAGTCCTCCAATAAGCAGGCAGCAGCAGCAGGTCCTCCTGGTCTCTTGGGCGCCCTGCTGTGGTCGCTCTCTGCAACTGCTTTCAGTCAGTGCTACTGCTCACTGCTGCAGCAATCGGAGCCATTTATTCATTGATTCATACCTACAGGCAAACTGCTACATTTAATAGGTTTCATAACATCTCACTGGAGATATTGTTTTAATTCACAAGTCAATGTGTGTGTGTGTGTGTGTGTGTGTGTTTGTGTGTGTTAATAACATGGCAATTTGTTCCTTTGTGTGACAACATTTAAGTACAGACTTCGTGCGGCCTCTGCTGACATCCGTGTTTGTGTCTAACTGTTGTCCAGGTGTTCCGGCCGCGTACGCCTCCCGAGGCCATCGCCCTGTGCTCTCGCCTGCTGGAGTACACGCCCACGGCCCGCCTCACCCCTCTAGAGGCCTGCGCGCACTCCTTCTTCGACGAGCTGCGCGACCCCAACGTCAAACTGCCCAACGGGAGAGAGAAGCCCTCGCTCTTCAATTTCACCACCCAGGGTAGGCACACGCCGCGATGTGAGGAAGTCTTCGAGTCGACCAGCAAATGTTAACATTTGGAACTAAAACTGATGTCATTTAAAAAATGGGATTTGTATTGGTGAAGCTGATGACTGAGCTGCTGCTGCTATCCATATCCAGGAGTTGCTGCAATCTTATTTAAATATTTGCTCTTTCAGAGTTATCCAGTAATCCATCTTTGGCTTCCATACTCCTCCCCGCCCACGCCCGCAGCCAGGCCGCCGCCTCCACCCCAACCAACACCTCTGCCACCACAGGTTAGTGGAACACTTCCTTCAACGGGCTCTATTTATCTGTGAGAAGTGGCGGTTTCGACTTGAAAAAGAATGTTCAGCTCTTTTAGTCATATTTTGTGCTCAAGTTTGTGTGTAAAAAGTCATATGGATACTGAATACTGCTTTGACCGCATACTTCTTCTACAACTTTATAATTGTAAAATACATTTACACCTGGGAGACGTCCAAAACAACCTGCATCTGTTGGTCACTAAGCAGCTCTAGTTGGGCGTTAAGGATCTTGCTCATGAGCTTGGACTCATAGAAGCAGCTGAGATGAGTCATCCATTTTCCCCACTTAAAATGTCTCAGTCAGCTTTGAGTGTCTACGTCACTCTCCCTCTACCTTGATCTCCACACAAACCGTCTCCTCTTCCTGTCAACAGATGGCAGCAGCACAGAGCGAGGTCCCAGCACCACCACCGCCTCTGCCTCGGCCTCCAACTCCACCTCCTGAGCCCACAGATGAACCCACCCCCGCCCCGGTCTCAGCCCCAGCCCACGGCCTCTCCATTGCCCTGGCGGGGGGGTGAGCTCCACTCACCCTGCTCTCCTCCCTGACAGCAGCGGAGCGATGCTGATGCAGTCCGGGTTCGACAGCTAGCCAACAGCCCCCACGCCACGACCACAAACCAAGCGTCCCTAACCTGCCTCTTTTTATCCCTGACTGGCCCCCTAGCTCATCCAGCTGTTTGAACTCTACTCCATCCTCCGTCAGAGACGTCTCTCCGTGCCCTTTCAACGGGGAAGGAAACGGCAGGGCCAGAGCTGTTGTCGACTGTACTATTGATAAAAGTACACTGTACATGTATACACAATGCTAGCCTGCTAATGTTTGTAAGAGGACAATCTGTAGAAAAAGTCCTAAGCTGTTCCCCTCAGCCCTCTCCCGATCTGGTCTCTCCCCCTTTGTCCTCCTCCACATTGTCCCATTTGCCCCATTCTGCATCCTCATCCTTTGACCTCTGACCCCCCATGTGTCCCCTGGCCGATCCCCTCCCCCCGCCCCCCTTTTAGTGCATGGCCTGAGTATGGTTAGGATCACTCAGGGGTCAGCCTGCCCTCTCACTTCACACCTCCACTTCCGCAGACAAGGCATGAGGCTCACGCACGGGTATACACTCATACACACTCATAAACACACAAACGCACATCCTCACACACACATGGGTGCATGATGATCCTGATGTATGTGGAAGGAAGCGGTCCACTTGCAGGGGGGGGTAACGTTTGGACAGGTTGCCCCCCCTTCCTCCCCCCCCCCCCTCTTTGCCTGGGGTTGTTTTTAAATGGTCAGAAAAGCTGTTTTACTCGACCTGGTTTTTCATTTTTTTTTGTTTTGTACTCCTAGGCAGATGTTTTTTGGATTGCCATGTGCGATGGATGTGACATGTATCTGGTCCTGTGTGCTTGTATAATATATACATACAATACAAAACAAACACGCATACATACACAGTTTATATATTACTTTTCCTTATGTATAAAAAGTATATATAGATATATGTATATTAACTACAATGGTTCAGAAATCATTTATGGTGAGCTCATATCTGGCAGAGCAGTGGCAATATTTGCCGCTGCCTAAAGACAATAGAGTTAGATATGGTGGTGTTTTTGTTTTCTTTGCTGGAGTGTGGTTAGATTCCAGCAGTCTCTTCCTTGTTCTCCTGTGTTGTGTCTATTCAGGCTATCGATGGATTTAGGGCATTGCTCTATTCCCCGTCTTTGTACTCTGTCTGTAACAGTGTTTCTGTGACAGTGCAGTGTCTAGACAAACATCTTCCCCGCCCCATCTAGCTTTTTTCCCCTCTCTCTCTCCGTCTCTGTGAAGGATTGAAGATGTTTCTCAGCGCTTTTCTTTCCTCGACTCCTCGAGAAGCGTCGGCGGCGGTCCCTCGACTCACCTCTGACCGTCTCCATACGTTGTGACCACTGACTGAAGTGTTAGCCTAGCGTTCGTCGTCCTCCGCCTGCCGCACATAGAGCCATTCGGTACAGTCCGTCGAAGCGTCTTATTTACAGAGAATACTCACGTTTTAGAAAAGAAAAAGAAGAAAAAAAAAAAAAAAGAAAAGAGAAGAAAAAAAAGCAGAATTTGTATATACAATATAAATGCTCCTCACCAAAATTCTGACTTGTATGTTGTTGGTTTTTTTTTTTTTTTTTTATGTTGTCGATTCTTTTATTTCCATGTTGTGTTCAAGGTATGTATATATGCAGACCCATGTACTGTTTATGAGCAAAAACAAAGAAGACAAAGGGTATGGAAAGGAATGAAAAAAGATGAAAAAAAACAAACAAAAACAATCAGGGCAAAACTGATTTTATGGATATTGTAGATAATGATGATGATGATGATTATCAGCTTTATCCAGCCATATGTTCAATCTTACCTGTACAGTACAGTAGATGACAGCTGTATTATTGTAACAAGAACTAGTAATGTATAGTGTAACTATAGTTTGGAGTGCCTTTGCTTTCATACACCTTCGCCTTGTTTCCCTCCTCACCCAGCCCCCTACAATCACCCGTCACCCCCCTCCTACTTGTGACTCTCCCTTTGGTGCTGTTGAATGTCCTGCTATCCTGCGACACATGCTCACACACATTCACCCTCTCCCACTTCAGTTTCAGTCCCATCCACTCTTTCTTTTTATTTCCATTGCACACTTCATGTAATGTACAGTTAATGGTAAGGATTTTTTTTTTTTGTCCTTAACTGAAGATACAAGTAGATGAGTGTTTATTTTAATGGACGTGTTAATCTTGGGACACACAGTGCACGCACAAACATTGTACACCACAGTCCTGGCACGGGCTCCGGGGGCATGAAGTGAGTGGGGGAGGGTGGCCACATCAACTGTATATAAATACACAATACAGTACGGTTTCTGTATTCCTCACAGTGTTGGTTCTGTTACCGAAGCCAAACTTTTAAGATGTAGTTGTGACGAGCCATCCTCGGAGGCAGCGATGTATTCTGTCTCTCTTCTCTCTCCGGGTAGTCTGTGGTTGTCCTCCTGCGTGTTCTCCTTCCTGTCTGCACGCGTGGAGGAGGGGAGGGATTCAGTAGCACCTTAGGACGAGTCATGTAGCCTCTCCGCTCTCCTGCTTGCTGTAATTTTGCATTCATGAACGTGTTGCTACCCTCCACACAAACGTTTGACCGCCTCACCCTAACCCCTGAACTCCAGTACAATAAAAACACCACAAAGGTTACCAAAAAAAAAAAAAAGAAGAAGTCAAGCAAGTATATATGCTAGTAGACTATATTATACTAGTATATATACTAGTTTGATAGGCTACCTGGGGTTAAAGAAAAGAAAAATCATAGAAAATACTACAAAAAACATCCTGTATAACAGTACTACTACTTGAATGCCTCTGTTTGTGACTGAAATTTTTATTTCATTTGTTTGTTTTTCTTTTATTCTGTGAAGGTATGCTAAATGTGCACCTCTGTAAATATTCCCTCTGCGTGCTCTGAGGAATAGTTCCCTGGTACTGTAATTTGCATTAAATAAAGAGTAGGATAGCCTGGAAATGATCAAGCTCTTTGTCTTTTCCATTTTCTTAAAGTGAGAGTGCCAAACGGACGTCGGACTCGGTATGTATGATTCTGTTACGGGGTTTCTGGTCTTAAATGCATTAATATTTTAAGAAAAAAAGTCATGCACAAATATTCCTAAGGGATGGTCTTCTCATCCAAACTGCAGAACCTAACATGCTCATAATGACAATGAGAACATACTCATGTTTAGCGGGTATAACTTATGGATATGTTTCATGTTAAGGCTGTTCCCTGTGATCTACTTTCTTGATTAATGGGTCAAATGTTTAGGACTATTCTCAGGATCATTTCTTTCATACTGTACCGGCCCAGATTTCGGAGATTAGTCTCTGATAACAGTAACCCTCCTGCACAGTTTATCTGTCTATAGTTGACGGTTCAAAGTCAATTTGATCCTCATTGGGTTTGTTGAACTAATGCATATTGCTAGATTTAGGTGATGATTTGGTTAATTGGTAGCCTAAATGATTTAAACTGTTAGACTTATTCCCTAATTTGCATTATTTATAGTTTAGATGAGTGCGTTTATATCCCCTTTTAAAAAAGAAAGGTCAGATCCACCATTCTAGTTCTTTTATTACTTATTATAACCTGAGTTTATTTATGTTTAGTTGACCTCTTTTATGGGCCCAGGACTTCAATATTGTCTTTTAAATAAAATCCTCCTTTTGAAAATCCACATGTGGCTCCTCTTGCCTGCCAGCTGGGTCCCTCCCATCAAATATCAATTCACACACACACTCTGTTTGGCTAGGCATCTTTCTGCCCTCTAGTGGTAAATACAGTGGACATATTGTGGCTCTCATGGTGAAATGAATCTATAGTTTAAGGAAATAAAGACATCAAACTGCATCTCAGTAGACTTTTTGTATCTTTAATTCTCTCTTGACTGAGTTTAAATGTGCTGCTGCTACGCTTCCTCCCCCTTCACCTGGTCCAACTGGCTGATCACCTCCTCGAGGACTCTGCTGGAGGCTCTTTCAGAGGGACAGGTCAACTGTGAGGTCCCCGGAGTACTAGGAAGTATCCCAGAATGCTCAGCATTCCCCTGAACGATGCTCCGAGCTGCCTGCAAGTGTCTATGCTGCCTCTGATGCACTGGGAGGGAGAAATCATGGACACATGGTGACTTTTTTTGTGTTTTTAAATGTTGTAACAAATACTCTCTCTAGAAAAATCTACCAAACCTCTTCGTCTGACATTGATCTTCTCGACTTCTGGGATGAGGAAACTGTACACCAACTCTGACACAATCTCTTCCGACTGAAGATTGTTCCGGCTAATCAAACACACAAATTATTTTTGTTTAACATCGCTGTGTTGACATTTCTGAATACAAAACATTGTCAGACATGCTGATGCGTCCGTTACCTTTCCTCCAAAGCGTAAGCGATGTCGTTGACCTCCTTTGCCTTTCTGTGGATCTCCTCTCTGGCCTGCTGGTCAGCCGTCTGCTGCAAGGTCCCCAGGATGATGTCCTCCAAATACAAATCAACAGTTTCTTGATGTACCTGCACCACCTGTAACACATACAACGCTTTAAAACCTCTCCACTACACACACATATTCTCATTATAACCATCATCTTTGCACATTCATAGCTAACAGACACATGTACGCACCTGTCTGAAGATCTCGTCTTCTTCTCTACGTCTTTGCTCCTCCACCTGTCTCCTTCCACTCTCCTCAGCCTCTCGTCGGCGTCTGTCTCTCTCAGCCAGGAGTGTAAAGGCGTGGATCTTGCGTTCTTCCTGGAGACGAATCAGCTCCTTGGACAAGGTGTCGAACAGGTGTTCAAGCTCTGCACCGACCGCTCCGGCCTGAGACGCCTCTTCTTCAGACGTCTGGAAAGGGAGAGAGACGGCGCAATGAGATTATTAAGAATTTGTAAAATTGTGTACGTGAATGTTTCTATGTCTTTCACCTTGCGTCTAAGTTTGTCCCTCTGTTCTTTAAGGGTCATTACGAGCCCTTCGTCAGCTTTCTGTAGCTCTTGCTCCTCCCTCTGCAGGGCGTGGACAGTTCTCAGTTCCTGAATGAGCTCCAGATGATTCTCCTTTCCCGTAAACATCTGGACAACAACACAGAATCGAGATGTCCTTCAGAACACACTTCGTCCTTTAAAACATAGAAACACGGACATGCAGGTAAACATGCAAACACACGTGCATGTTCAGACCTCATACTGGATGCTTCTTCCTCTCAGCAGTTTCTGCAGGTTGATAACTGCCAGCTCTATCTCCTCATCCTCCTGATGAGTGACAAATGAATGAATTAACATTAAAATGAAGGACGTAGGATCAACAAGGCAAGCGTCACTTATCATGGGAGACATGTGCTGACCTCTGGTGTCTCGTCCACTCTGGGCGTGACAAGACGAGGAACAGGCTTCTCCCTCTTGACAAGAAAACGTGAAGACTTGGTCACTTGCTTGTTCTCCCCCTCTTTCAGTGCCTGTGGAGTCACAATTGGGAATCCAAGTGTATGTAGAACTGAAATGTTACTCTTGATGAACATATTTCGTTCTTTCTTTACCTTGTACTTTTCCATCAGTTCTACCGCTGTGCTCACAGGAGGCAAGAACCCTTTCTGGGTGAGACTGACTTTGGGTTTAGGTGTTTGGAGGTTTGAGGCAAAGAGTCCGGCTTCTATCTCAAGCAAACCTATGATTGACACAAATATTAAATGTTACCTTTACTTTTATCGCTGCAATGCTAAGATCGAACACAAAAACATGTAGATTCAGACCTTCATAGGTGTCTAAGTATTGGCTTTTTAACTGGTTGTTACAGGTCTTCCTGTTGGAGAATGTCTCCCTGCGGCTCCGAGGGACACGTGTCTGAATGTCTGGGTAGTTTTTGACAACGCCAAGTCGCTTAATCTTCCCCTCTACATTTCTGCTCTCAGCTTCCAGTTTTCTCAGTGCTACGGACAAAACAACAATAAAAAAATTAGAAATAGATTTGAAGGGATTAAATGAAGCCTTGGATAATCCATTTCTGATCAGGATATTATGTTGTCTTACACCTGATGTAGTCATTGTGAATCTTGTGTAGCTTGGCCTCCTTGTCTTTCTGGTGCTTAGAATATATCTGGTTGAGTCTCTCGTTTGTGGCTTCTTTCTGGGCCTCATCTCTCTGCCTCAAGAGGTCTTTCAGGATGGCAAGACGAGCCTCTTGCAACCTAGTCAGCACCCACGGAAAGAGAAGGCATGGCAGAAGGGCAGGTTAAGTATGTTAAAGACATATCTTAGTCTCGGGTAGTATGTTTAATATGATGTGGTAAACTGTCTTTAAAATGGGAGAACTTGTTAAAAGACATGTGTCAAAAATTTGACAACTTTGGTATCCTCAGTGGTAGGATAAAAAAAAGTCAGCAACGTTTAGGGACTTTATGGTTTACTACAGGACATTTGAAATGGAAGATGGCTTTAGATGTAATATTAGTTTGACAAAAAGTACGTGCAACAGGTGGGTCAAATGTGTGCCACACTGCACAAACAACATTTTAGGTAAGTAGTGGTTTACTTCTCTATTAATGTCTTTTCAAGTAAGGAATAAAAAGTGAAAACGGTGGTCGAGGCGCAGCAACACTCACTTCTGGATTTCTCCTTCTCGGAAAGCCCACTCTTTGACCTCCATCCCTTCCATCATGCGTCTCCTTTTGTCAAGCTGACTAAGGTCATCCAATGGAGGAAGGGTGGCCTCCCAAGCTCGTTTGGCACGTGCCCGCTCGATCATTTCCACTTCTGCCAGGCCTGCAGGCAGACCACGACCTGAGGGCGATTATCGTCAGGGAGGGTTAAGATGTAATTTGACAGGCAACATGACAGGGATTGGTGAGCTAAATATTGGTAACTAAAGGTGGATGTAGAGTTATAACAGCGTCTGTACAGGCGGTAACTGGTAAAGACCTGAACAGTTGATCACGTACCCCAAGTCAAAGCTGCCAGTTGCAGGAGCTCTGCGGGAGTGGTGCCAGGTTGCACCACATACTCAGCGCTGTAAGGGTCGGTCTGTGTTTCACTTTCCCTGTAGTCTGTCTGGACCCCCACCGTGAAGTGGGTTGGCTGTTGCTCAGCGTTCTTTCCAGCGGTGGACACAAAGTCTTCTCTGATGAGACAAAATGAGATGATGCACCCTCTAGCTCTACCGGCACAAAAAGGCACAACAGCGATGGATGGAAAATTAGGAAGCGCGATGAATCGTTGAACTTACTTAGGCAACGCAAACATCACATCCGGGGGAAACTGCTGTGCGGAGGAAATCAGGGGGCTAAAAGGAACACCATGTCAGAGACTGTCAATATTTAATGTGGAAACTGTGGCAGCATTTGTCTTTAGTAAACTATCATAATAGCAGGTTGAGGTAACTGCTCCACAATGAAGTGACAAGGTTACCAGTAGACAGTAAACACACAATATAATCCAAACTACATTATATGTGGAGGGTTGGAGGATCGTTTAGTGTGAGTGTAATCCACCATATTCACTGTTTGAATGTAGACAGGCTAATCAAACCGTTTAAAGTATTTCCAGCAATCAGCACCGGTCACATGGTACTCCTCCCTCTTCAGCCATGACTGAGCATTTGGAATAATCCTGTCAAGAAGAGACACATCTTAAATTTGTAATGAGTAACAGAGTTAACCTTGAATTCATACAACTTGGGAACTGCTGCTGCTTATTAAGGTGTCTGTTCGTGTTACCCAGCCAACTGCAGCAGTGCCTCTTTGCGCTGAACTGCATGGCCACGCCAGCGACGATCAATAGAGGAGGGTTCTCTCGGATCCAGCTGAACGGTATACTGTGGGGGGTCACTGAACATAGACCCAAACTCAGGCACTCTCCTCTGATAAAAGCAGAGCAAAATACAGTCAGCATTTCATATTCAGTCAATTTCTTGTTTCTCATGTATAAATAGTATTAACTGAGAAAAATATTGGCCATGGGTCATAGGAAAGGTAAGTGGGTAAATTCTAACTGTTTTCCAGTTGTGCTTAGGGTTCATAGTGTGAAATAAAATGTATTAATTTAACTTTATACTGTACAAGCTTACTTTGTATAGTCTGACCTATTAATTAAGTGTATTTGTCAGCTTAAAAATGGGTCACCACTATTTACACTGTTGCCTTATAGTTTAGCACATTCCTAGGTCTTGACGTGGTTCTTAGCTAACTTTCTCTGAACTGTTAGCAACACAACCAATATGTTACTGTAAAGAGAAATACTTACGACTCGGTTCTCAGACGCATAGGCCTTGAGGTCGGACCTAGCATGGTCTACCTCCGACGACACCGT
Organism: Eutrigla gurnardus; assembly: GCF_963514095.1. Classification (NCBI taxonomy): domain Eukaryota; kingdom Metazoa; phylum Chordata; class Actinopteri; order Perciformes; family Triglidae; genus Eutrigla; species Eutrigla gurnardus. Next base: position 21,515,269 of record NC_139926.1, read on the forward strand.
GTAAACTGGATCTGCAGCAAAAACCAGTTCAGTTACGCCAATGTCAACCCATTGTTAGCTAGTTAGTTAGTTAGCTAGCTACTAGCACGTTTTAAAACGGTAGCTGGCGTTAAGTTTACTTACCATACAGGTAGTCATAAACCCGTTCCCGCCTCACAACTTTTTGGGAATAATTTTTCCTAGGATTTGTGCGAGTGATAGATACGCTCATTTTCTTATTTATTTTTTCTCCCCCAAGTGAATTTCTCTCCCGAGCGATACCACTGGACTGTTATAGTCAACGCCGTAACCATGGTTACGGTCAGCGGAGCGTCTGAAAAAAGAAATGGGAGGGGTTCACTTCTTCTCCGAGCCGTCTTGGCAGACATGACTTTACAGGATGAGCATCTGCGTTAGAATATAATGTGGTACTTTGATAGTAAATAAATACATAACGGTGCAAGCCAATGTACCGAAGAACGCAACGGGACTAGTTAATAACAGCTCCCAAAGCATCACCATCACTGAAGTTAATATTCGGCCACGGTGACGGAGAACAGATCTAGAAATCACGTTTTGTATAAACTTAGCAACACGCCAGGTAAAACAGTCCACATCCGGGTTCTTCTTCTTCTTGCTAGTTAAACGTTTTGTTTTTACCAACTGCAACGGCGAAGCGCTCTATGCTCGAGTTCTGACTCATCGTGACTCTTTGACCGCTGAGGCTCATGGTCGTCGTAGGAAAAGCCACTCGCATCTCAAACGGATGCAAAAAGGGGAACACGAATTCTCAAGGAGAAATGACTGATTATTCGAACTAATGGTCGTGACATAAGCACATAACAGCATAATCTCCTGTGTTTGAATGTTACGGAGAAGAACACGTTGAAACGAGAACGTACAGGAAGATGTACTTCCGGTATTGGATGGTACTCCCCCCTTCGCAACTCGCCTCGCTTGAATGCAATTATAACCCGAGTGCAGTAAAATAACATGCCATTTGTTTCATGTTATATGTGTAAGTTATATGTAGTTAACACTGCTTTGAGAAAACCACAACATTTTAATAGTCCTGCGCCCAAAATTCATTAAAACTACACACACGTTCTGAAATATACATGTTTTTGCAGTTGGACCAGGTGGTAGAATAAGCTTTTTTTCAATATCATTATGCAAATAAATCATATTTTTTATTGAACTAACCGTGTTAAGTATTTTTTTTTATAGTAAAATAACATGAATTTGATTTCACTTTCACAAATGTTCAGCAACTTAAATTATTGTTCCACTAGCAACACTTGCAGATAATCAACTTTTGTTGTATTTTGCTTGTTTTTAGAAGACATTTTCAACATTTGACTTCTTACATCTCACCCTTTTCTTTACCCTTCAGAACATATTTTTGGGTAGACAAACAGGCTTTTGACATCAACAGGAAGTCGTGTGTTATCAAAGGGAAACAGTGCACACACACACACACACACACACACACACACACACACACACACACACACACACACACACACACACACACACACACACACACACATACACACACACACACACACATAGCACACACGTTGCCAAGTTTGGAGTGTTTCCACACACACGGCTTTGAAAGAGAGTGATAATGTGACTAGCAAGAAAGGAAACTGGTGTCTTGTCAGACGTCAGCCTGTGTGGGAGAAAAAGGCAGATTTTTGGGTGGAAAGCGGTTTGGGGAGAGGTGAAGAGAAAGAAGGAGGGAGGGATTAGTTTGTCACATGTCCTTTATATCTCTCTCTCTCATGAGGGGTGTCAGGTATTTTCAGTTTGCCTCAATGGGGTGGAGAACCCGCTTTGCTCAACACCCGAAGTTGATGGTAAATGGCACGATAGGCCGTGCAGAACCACACAGTCGGGTTTGATGTAACTGTCGACACGCTCAGGACTGACAGTTTGGTTAAAGACTTGATGTGTTTCTTACTGGCGCCGCAGGTTGCCAGTGGAGCCTTGAGACTAGTGGAGATCAGGGACATGATGTGGATTTATGCCGTGGTTATCCTGTTGTTGCCTGAAGCGTGGTGCATGGATGAAGGTTTGAACATTACAACATAATTTTTTTGCCTTAAGAGTTGTTTTTTTTTAGGTGCACAGAGACAACCTTGTAAGGAGTTGTCTTAGATAATAAGCAACATTGTATATGTTATATAACTACAGATGAATATTTTTGCTACATTTACATTTACATTTAGGTCATTTAGCAGACGCTTTTGTCCAAAGCGACTTACAATAAGTACATTTGTCAAAAGAAGGAAACAAGGAAACCACAACGAATCATTGCCGATAAAGTAAGAGCTAAAAATAGAACAAGTGTTAGGTCCTCATCTGAGTAAAGTAGTACTTCAAGAGCAAAAGTGCTACGATCAGAGTGCTATAGGTAAGGTTTTTTTTTTTTTTTTTTTTTTGCTACTGTATGAAATGTGTCTTTTGTGCTACTTTTTAGGTTTCTATAAATGTGTGAATGTATTAATGTTAAGGTGCAATGTAACTTGTCATCCGGCATTAATACTTATAGTTCATAACTGTATAATCTGTGACATGTTAGTAATATTTGGATAAGTGGTTAACAGTAAGCAGTCAGCCGCTGAGGTTTCTGTTATATGGCCTGTGACTCATAGTGTAGACAGTGTAGACATTTCTGAGGAAGGCTGGAATTTTATTATGAAATTAAATGGGATTAAATATTTGCCCAGTTCTATTTTTTGTAATTCAGTAACGCTTGAAATACACATTTAGAATGTATTAGTCTTGCTTTGGTTAAATATATAGTTGAGATAGTTAGTGGGTTTGAGTTTAATTCAAATTTGAATTCAATTAAATAAAAAAAAATGATTTAAACATAGTATTTCTCATAACATATTTACAACTTGATATTTTATTGTTAGCAAAAGCTCAATACAGCAAATAGTTAAATTTCTGTCCCAACTAACTAACTAACTAACTAACTGACAAATTAAAGTCAATTACAAATAACAGATAAACCCCCTCGATTGCCGCTCTGCTGATTGAACACTTCAGAATGAATCACTAACTGCATGTTTTCTGACTGAAAAATACATCTGTTTTTTCTAACCTTTTCCTCACTTCCACCTCCATCTCTCTCAGGAACTAATCACACTTCTTTGAACTCCAGCATGGTTTACGGTAAACCAATTACTAATATTTTTGCAATGTGCGACGTTAGATAAGAGGACAGTGGAGTAACACTGGGAGTTGAAGATCCATCAGTTCTTTATTTATCATTATTTCAAGGATCAAGCACTTATTTTAGTTGACAAAATTGGAAAGAATAAAACATGAATCAAGGTTTTTCTGAGGAAGACTGGAATTTTATTATGAAATTAAATGGGATTAAATATTTGCCCACTTCTATTTTTTTTAATTCAGTAACTTTTGAAATACACATTTAGAATGTATTAGTCTTGCTTTGGTTAAATAGATAGTTGAGATAGTTAATGGGTTTGAGTTTAATTCAAATTTGAATTCAATTAAATTAAAAAAAATGATTGAAACATAGTATTTCTCATAACATATTTACAACTTGATATTTTATTCTTAGCAATAAAAAAATGTAATGTATGTAATGAAATGAAATGTATTTATATAGTTTTTATCCTGTTTGATGCCTCATGTCTGAAGTTATATCTGTATTACATGTTATTTATTGTTATTTTCTTTAATTTTGCAGTTCCATGTCCCATGTATACTTGATTCTGTTTTTTTCTTCTACATGTACATATGTTATTTTATAACAGAATAAACATAAACCATTTAATCAGCCCATTCATTGCAACACTCATTAAATAATGCAGCTATCCTTTCCTTTCCTTTTTTTTTAGATGTCAGCTATTCAGCTTTCAACCTGGGGAGTGAAGTTAACCTGACATGCAGCAATAAGACATGGAACGAGATGCTGTTTGTTATCTGGACAATAAAGTTGCAATACAAAGAGTGTAAGATAGCCTGTAAAAACGGTGTCACCACTGACTTCTGCAATGACGGCAAATCCCTCCGGAACACATCCAACGTTCTGTCATACCTACACATCCCAAACATCTCCGCTGACGACGAAGGGGTCTACAGGTGTGAGTCAGTTTTCAAAGAAGGGGCCCAAAATCACATCATCAACGTGGCTGTCATAGGTAGGAATATATGATTTCAAGAACCACAAAAATCAACTTCTTAAAGGGGCAGTTCTCCTAAACCACACACACACAAACATGAAGTGCTCCTGTTTTGTCTGCCCAGTTCCTCCCAGTACATCAGCATGGTTCGAGTATAAGGGCGACACAGTGGTGGCAGTTTGCAAAGCTGAAAGAGGAAAACCTGCTGCCAACATCAGCTGGAGTCAGACGGGGAAGTCATCGTCTGTGGAAACGAGCTCAGATGGATATTTCACAGTCCAAAGTCGCCTGGAGCTCCTGGAGGGAATGGACACAGAAAACTTGAGCTGTGTTATCAGGCACCCTTACTGGAAAGAGGAAAGGGTTCTTCCACTGAAACCGGAAGAAGGTCAGGCTTTCACAGATTTGATAGCATAAGAGAAATGTAAGCTGTGGGTTTAGTTCAAAAGCTTTACTCGACTTTTTTGTAAACATTGCCTAGATATTTGACATTCCAGGTAGTTATAGTATTTTTATTCATGTCCAGTGGATTAACAAACCTTTAATCTCACTGCAGGTTCCTTCGCCTGGCTGTGGGCCCTCATCGTGGTAATCATCGTGTTTTTGGCAGGACTTTTATTTTTCATACGAAAGAAACTAATAAAATTGAGGTAAAGATTGTCATCTGATGAAAAAAATGGCTTCCAAGTTTTTGTTTTTCTTTTGTTGAATCCCTGATGTTTGTGTATCCACCTTTCTGCCAGGCCATCCCCTGTTTTTCAGTTGTGCTTAGTGTTCATAGTGTGAAATAAAATGTATTAATTTAACTTTATACTGTACAAGCTTACTTTGTATAGTCTGATCTATTAATTAAATGTATTTGTCAAACTTAAAAATGGGTCACCACTTTCCTGGAAATAAATATTTATGTATGCACATGTGTGTGTGTGTGTGTGTGTGTGTGTGTGTGTGTGTGTGTGTGTGTGTGTGTGTGTGTGTGTGTGTGTGTGTGTGTGTGTGTGTGTGTGTAATGAGTAATACTGACTGAAATTACTGTTGCCTTATAGTTTAGCACATTCCTAGGGCTTGACGTGGTTCTTAGCTAACTTTCTCTGATGCGATAAACTGTTAGCAACACAACCAATATGTTACTGTAAAAACAAATACTTACGACTCGGTTCTCAGACGCATAGGCCTTGAGGTCGGACCTAGCATGGTCTACCTCCGACGACACCGTGTAAACTGGATCTGCAGCAAAACCAGTTACGCCAATGTCAACCCAACGAGTTAGCTAGCTAGCTACTAGAACGTTTAAAACGGTAGCTGGCGTTAAGTTTACTTACCATACAGGTAGTCATAAACCCGTTCCCGCCTCACAACTTTTTGGGAATAATTTTTCCTAGGATTTGTGCGAGTGATAGATACGCTCATTTTCTTATTTATTTATTTATTTTTTCTCCCCCAAGTGAATTTCTCTCCCGAGCGATACCAACGGACTGTTATAGTCAACGCCGTAACCATGGTTACGGTCCGGAGCGTCTGAAAAAAACAATGGGAGGGGTTCACTTCTTCTCTGAGCCGTCTTGGCAGACATGACACACTTTACAGAATGAGCATCTGCGTTAGAATATAATGTGGTACTTTGATAGTAAATAAATACATAACGGTGCGAGCCAATGTACCGAAGAATGCAACGGGACTAGTTAATAACAGCTCCCGAAGCATCACCATCACTGACGTTAATATTCGGCCACGGTGACGGAGAACAGATCTAGAAATCACGTTTTGTATAAACTTTACAACACGCCAGGTAAAACAGTCCACATCCGGCTTCTTCTTCTTCTTGCTAGTTAAACGTTTTGTTTTTACCAACTGCAACGGCGAAGCCTTCTTTGCTCCAGTTCTGACTCATCGTGACTCTTTGACCGCTGAGGCTCATGGTCGTCGTAGGAAAAGCCACTCACATCTCAAACGGATGCAAAAAAAGGGGAACACGATTTCTCAACGAGAAATTGCTAATTATTCGAACTAATGGTTGTGACATAAGCACATAACAGCATAATCGTGTCTAAGACTCCTGTGTTTGAATGTTACGGAGAAGAACACGTTGAAACGAGAACGTACAGGAAGATGTACTCCTATGGAGTAAGATTTGTGTCTTTATTACATGCGAGAAAATAAATGATCTGAGAGAAAAAAAAATGTTTGAGAGAAAAATTTACCACACTGATTTTGAGAGCGAGAAGAAATACGTTTTGAGAGAAAATGTGTTCACACTGATAGCAAAAAAATATATTTTGAGAGAGATTTTTTTTTTCTCAGAAATAATTTTAAAAATTTTAATTTTTTTATGTTCTATGAGAAAATACTTTCTCTCAAAACTTTTTTTAGTCTCAAATATTATTATCTTTTGCTATTGGTATGAAAACTTTTTCTCTCAAATATTTTATTTTCTCTCAGATAATTTATTTTCTCGCATGTAATAAAGACACAAATCTAACTCCATATACTTCCGGTATTGGATGTTACTCCCCCTTCGCAACTCGCCTCGCTTGAATGCAATTATAACCCGAGTGCAGTAAAATAACATGCCATTTGTTTCATGTTATATGTGTAAGTTATATGTAGTTAATACTGCTTTCAGAAAACCACAACATTTTAATAGACCTGTGCCCAAAATTCATTAAAACTACACAAACGTTCTGCAATATACATGTTTTTGCAGTTGGACCAGTTGGTAGAATATGCTTTTTTTCAATATCATGCTTTTTTCAATATCATTATGCAAATAAATTATATTTTTAACATAGTTAAGTAATGTTTTATAGTAAAATAACATGAATTTGATTTCACTTTCACAAATGTTCAGCAACTTAAATTATTGTTCCACTAGGAACACTTGCAGATAATCAACTTTTGTTGTATTTAGCTTGTTTTTAGAAGACATTTTCAACATTTGACTTCTTACATCTCATCCTTTTCTTTACCCTTCAGAACATATTTTGGGGTAGGCAAACAGGCTTTTGACATCAACAGGAAGTCGTGTGTTATCAAAGGGAAACAGTGCACACACACACACACACACACACACACACACACACACACACACACACACACACACACACACACACACACACACACACACACACACACACATCATGTGGCATAGACCGTATTTTCACCTCTTTAAAGTTAGCTGGAACAATTGTCCAAACCAACATTACTTAACAGCAGAGAGGTTTTGCAATTTTGTGGAAAAGCTATTTTTATGCATGTGCCAGCTCACAGTCAGCTGAACTTCTATTATTTTTGTTGAATAAACACTGTCTAATATTAGAGGTCAGAAAAAGGAGAAGAGCCTTGTGCTTGGTTAAAGCCTGGATTACTGCAAACACTTCCTCACATTAGTGTCAGTACACTTCAACTATTAACTGACATTATGTGGACATGCAAATAAGTATCTGCACTGAATTTTCGTTTTCACACTGTTTTTTTCTGTACATGGGCAGATGGAAAGTACACTCAAGATGGAAAAGTTGAGGTTTTTTTTCTTCAACAACCCCATCTTTCATAAGGGGCAGCTAATAGCTATGTCTCATTGTGAGATATCTTCATAAACCACAAACTCCGCATTGAGCTTGCAGATTATAACACACACGCACAATACTTACCAAATGCATTGTCGCCACCTAATCTCTGATCTGCAAACTGGGGATGAATCATGTAGGCAACTCTTGCACGGTGTAGCCCTTATAGAGCACGATGTTCTCAACCAGCAGATATGAGACCACAACCAAATAACACTTACTCAGCAAAACAGATTTCTGTGATACTTTGACCTGTTTGTTTTCTAAATCTGAGCCAAAAGTAATGCAGTCTTATACAACAGAGAATCCTTTCATAAAGGTTAATGTCTGTGTTTTGCTCAAAACTTTTAAAGAGACATTTTTATTCAACTGTATGGTACTTTTGGAGTCTGTATAGTCTGAGCTGCTACATATTATTGTGTGATAGTGAGATCAGTTTCTGATATTTTGTCCACACCATGTATATCAATGAGTATAAACTCAATACTACATACATATATACCTCCTGGTATAATTCAATACAGCATTTTCTCCAAAATGCCCAAGAATCAACTTATATCTGAGTTTAAATAAAACCTGAACATTGTAACATTAAAGAAGGTAGGGTTCAATGCAAGGCTGCCGTATTATTAGTTGTACATGCACTCATTAATGCAGTGAAAGACATTTTATAAATTATGATACAGCATTACAAATTCATGGTGTGACTGTGACGGATGTGTCTGCTGTATCACGTTGCCAAGTTTGGAGTGTTTCCACACACACGGCTTTGAAAGAGAGTGATAATGTGACTAGCAAGAAAGGAAACTGGTGTCTTGTCAGACGTCAGCCTGTGTGGGAGAAAAAGGCAGATGTTTGGGTGGAAAGCGGTTTGGGGAGAGGGGAAGAGAAAGAAGGAGGGAGGGATTAGTTTGTCACATGTCCTTTATATCTCTCTCTCATGAGGGGTGTCAGGTATTTTCAGTTTGCCTCAATGGGGTGGAGAACCCGCTTTGCTCAGCACCCGAAGTTGATGGTAAATGGCACGATAGGCCGTGCAGAACCACACAGTCGGGTTTGATGTAACTGTCGACACGCTCAGGACTGACAGTTTGGTTAAAGACTTGATGTGTTTCTTACTGGCGCCGCAGGTTGCCAGTGGAGCCTTGAGACTAGTGGAGATCAGGGACATGATGTGGATTTATGCCGTGGTTATCCTGTTGTTGCCTGAAGCGTGGTGCATGGATGAAGGTTTGAACATTACAACATACTTGACATTTTTTTTGCCTTAAGAGTTGTTGTTTTTTAGGTGCACAGAGACAACCTTGTAAGGAGTTGTCTTAGATAATAAGCAACATTGTATATGTTATATAACTACAGATGAATATTTTTGTTATTGTATGAAATGTGTCTTTTGTGCTACTTTCTAGGTTTCTATATGCAATGGAATAAATGTATTTATGTTAATGTACAATGTAACTTGTCATCCGGCATTAATACTTATAGTTCATAACTGTATAATCTGTGACATGTTAGTAATATTTGGATAAGTGGTTAACAGTAAGCAGTCAGCCGCTGAGGTTTCTGTTCTATGGCCTGTGACTCACAGTGTAGACAGTGGAAAAAACATGCTTGGAGGTGGTGTAACGCAGACAGGGGAGGAAAATCTTTCACAAGTAAAGGTTGCCCCGCATTTTCTGAATGAACAAGCAGCACACTTCTTCAGTGGAAATCAGTTTACATGATGCAGCTTTTCCCCCACCGTGTCATCTAAAGGTGGTCTGAAATCTGCGGTTTTGCCATCCCCTCTGATGTGTGGTGTTGTGTAAATAAATCTTAGACCTCCATAACGCAGTATAGGAACCCCTCATTTTCCGATGGGTTTCTTTGAAATGTGATGAGCTTCTATGCAAATGAGGGCGATTATGAAAATAACATTGGCCTGTTTTATATGTGAAGATTTCACTTCCTTCAGTTAAGATTTTTTTTTTAAATTTGTTTTACAAAAGCTCAAAACAGCAAATAGTTCAATTTCTGTCCCAACTAACTAACTGACTAACTGACTAACTGACAAATTAAAGTAAATTACAAATAACAGATAAACCACCTCGATTGCCGCTCTGCTGATTGAACACTTCAGAATGAATCACTAACTGCATGTTTTCTGACTGAAAAATGAATCTGTTTTTACTAACCTTTTCCTCACTTCCACCTCCATCTCTCTCAGGAACTAATCACACTTCTTTGAACTCCAGCATGGTTTACGGTAAACCAATTACTAATATTTTTGCAATGTGTGTCAAACGTTAGATCAGAGGACAGTGGAGTAACACTGGGAGTTGAAGATCCATCAGTTCTTTATTTATCATTATTTCAAGGATCAAGCACTTATTTTTCTGAGAAAATTGGAAAGAATAAAACATGAATCAAGGTTTTTCTGAGGAAGACTGGAATTTTATTATGAAATTAAATGGGATTAAATATTTGCCCACTTCTATTTTTTTTGTAATTCAGTAACGCTTGAAATACACATTTAGAATGTATTAGTCTTGCTTTGGTTCAATATATAGTTGAGATAGCTAGTGGGTTTGAGTTTAATTCAAATTTGAATTCAATTAAATTAAAAAAAATGATTGAAACATAGTATTTCTCATAACATTTACAACTTGATATTTTATTGTTAGCAATAAAAAATGTGAATCTATTTTTTATCTATTTTTTATCCTGTTTGAAGCCTCATGTCTGAAGTTATATCTGTATTACATGTTATTTATTGTTATTTTCTTTAATTTTGCAGTTCCATGTCCCATGTATACTTGATTCTGTTTTTTTCTTCTACATGTGCATATGTTATTTTATAACAGAATAAACATAAACCATTTAATCAGCCCATTCATTGCAACACTCATTAAATAATGCAGCTATCCTTTCCTTTCCTTTTTTTTTAGATGTCAGCTATTCAGCTTTCAACCTGGGGAGTGAAGTTAACCTGACATGCAGCAATAAGACATGGAACGAGATGCTGTTTGTTATCTGGACAATAAAGTTGCAATACAAAGAGTGTAAGATAGCCTGTAAAAACGGTGTTACCGATAACTTCTGTAATGACGGCAAATCCCTCCGGAACACATCCAACGTTCTGTCATACCTACACATCCCAAACATCTCCGCTGACGACGACGGGGTCTACACGTGTGAGTCAGTTTTCAATGGAGGGGCCAAAAATCACATCATCAACGTGGCTGTCATAGGTAGGAATATATGATTTCAAGAACCACAAAATCAACGTCTTAAAGGGGCAGTTCTCCTAAACCACACACACACAAACATGAAGTTCTCCTGTTTTGTCTGCCCAGTTCCTCCCAGTACATCAGCATGGTTCGAGTATAAGGGCGACACACTGGTGGCAGTTTGCAACGCTGAAAGAGGAAAACCTGCTGCCAACATCAGCTGGAGTCAGACGGGGAAGTCATCGTCTGTGGAAACGAGCTCAGATGGATATTTCACAGTCCAAAGTCGCCTGGAGCTCCTGGAGGGAATGGACACAGAAAACTTGAGCTGTGTTATCAGGCACCCTTACTGGAAAGAGGAAAGGGTTCTTCTACTGAAACCGGAAAAAGGTCAGGCTTTCGCAGATTTGATAGCATAAGAGAAATGTTAGCTGCGGGTTTAGTTCAAAAGCTTTACTCGACTTTTTTGTAAACATTGCCTAGATATTTTACATTCCAGGGGTAGTTATAGTATTTGTATTCATGTCCAGTGGATTAACAAACCTTTAATCTCACTGCAGGTTCCTTCACCTGGCTGTGGGCCCTCATCGTGGTAATCGTCGTGTTTTTGGCAGGACTTTTATTTTTCATACAAAAGAAACTAATAAAACCGAGGTAAAGATTGTCATCTGATGAAAAAAATGGCTTCCAAATTTTTTTGTTTTGTTGAATCCCTGATGTTTGTGTATCCACCTTTCTGCCAGGCCATCCCCGCCGTCCGAAGCCCCACCGCCCAAATCTCCACAGGTGAGCTACTCTTCATGTGTGTCTGCAGTACACGGTTCATGTGCTTCACTGCAACTTGTAAACCGTTGCTCATGACACCTCTCTGTTTGTTACAGACAGAGGATGTGGAGGAAGTGGAGCCCTATGCCAGCTATGTTCAACGTGAGAACTCTATCTATAACTCCTCGGCAGATCTGTTCGCATAGAATCCTGCACATGCATCACACTCACACACTTAAATGCACATGACTCCTTGTGAGAAACTGGAGGCTACGAAACTGACAAACAGTGAAATAGTAAAGAGAGTGAGATGAAAGGCTTCCGATGAGAGAGGGAAGCCTCTCGGTTCAGATTCCTCTCAAACCCAACTCTTGATTGACGGCCAGGGGATGTACCTGAGGTGGCAAACTGGCTCCCATGCTCAGCGCATGCAGCCCACTGCTCTGTGTGTGGGTGTCATGGAGAACATGAACATTAGAACGTGGAGAACCACCTTCAGCCAGCCTCAGTACGCCAAGACTAAAGAACTTTTGATGTGTAATTGATCGTTCTTCTTCTACTTCTCCTTCTTCTTTATTATAATTCTTATTATTATTATTATTATAAAATATATGTATAAACTGTATGAGAGATGCTCACCCTTTTTTTTGCCGAATAGAGAACACAGGTGTAATATTGTGTGAATGATTTTAAGTGTTCTTAAAGTAGAATTATGTAATTGTGCTTATTTAAACACACATCTGAACACGTTTCACAAAACAAAAAGGAACACTACAAATAGTACGTAAGAATGAGGATGTACTGTGTTTTTTCTGGTTTTCTGCTGTGGTTGATATTTAAAAAGATTAAGTGTTTTGTTGGATGATTATTAGCACCGGACTAAATTAATGGTGAGTTTTGGAGTGTGGTTCACTCTCTTGATCAGTGAAAAGCCATTTCTGAAGAAAACGGGCAGGAAATGGAAACCGGAGATCAGAAAACAGTCATCATCATCACCACTATGTATCACAGTCCTCGTTAAGATGTCTGAATAATTAATAATATGCTCGGCTGAAAGGTTCTGTGTTAAAACATTTGTCAGGTGCCCATGTGGACTGAAACATGTTTCCCATTCTGTAATATGATAAAAAGCCAGACTTTCTGAATTGGTTGAACAGAAAAGAATAAAACGGACAAATTCTGTCCATTCCTGATGAACACATGAACAACATCCCCTCTCTGGAATGTAGCAAAGAACCCAACTGAAGGTTAGATTATTACCACGACTTCTTAGAAATGATGTCAGTGATTCAACATAATAATGAACAAACATGTTTTTAATCAATCAACAAAAAGATAAATTAACCGAAATGCAACTTCACAAATAAACTACACTGTTGGTGTAGAAGCAGGCAAACATATCAAATCTCTTAAATATATATTTGTAGTACATTTGGGTGGTGTCCAGTTCTCAGGATTGGATAATTTGGCATTTCACACACAATTATTGTATTTTATTACACAAACAGTTGAGCTACATTTAAAGCTGTGCATGTACTTGCTGTTAGTAAAGGCTGGTTAAAAGGGGGAGTGACGCTTCAACAAAAACAGACTACAGATACAGATCAAACCTGTATCTGTGGTAGAAAGTAAACGAGTGACAGCAGATGTGCTCACGTTAGCCTTCCTCACATCCAACACACTTCTCTTCAGTTCTCACATTCTGTTTTTGAGATGTTCAAATTAGATAGAACCTCTCTAATGACAAAACATGTTCAAGCCCAAATACCAAAGTTATACAGACAGTATATTTATAGAAAGTATTTCACCATATCATAATGGAACGGGAAATTACACAATACATGCAACAACAGATGCCATTTAACTGTGACTTTGGAAAAGCTAGATAAAATGGTAAAATGCAGAAATGGACTTATTTGGAGTTGTTTCACAAACAACATGACTTCTATTACTCATTCCCTTTGTGCATTGCATTGTGGGATAAAAGAATCCATCCATAGCACATTAAAAATTGTTTTTAGATTGCATTCTTTCTGCTTTGAGTCGACATTATTTTGTTCACTTTTCCAGTGTGAATACATTATTATAAGCTACTGCTGAGAAACCGTTGCATGAATTTGGAACATGTATTTCATTTGACTTAACCTATACTTGCAGATATGATGGGATGTCACAGCTTTTCAGGAATCTATCTGTAGTAACAGTACACAAACGTTACACCGACTTCACCCATTGTGTCGACTATTTTTATCTGCAAACAAAAATATATGCAATCAAAATAATTTAAAAGATACCGTGATATTAAAGTTTGCAGATGCAGGTTTTTGTCCTTGAGGAAGGAACGCCACTACCTCAGTAGTGGAGTGAAACGTCTCGAGGCTCGCCTTCTTCTCATTTTGACGAAGTTTCTTCATTGAACATCAACCTCTGACACTTTCTCCTGTTCGTATCTACCAGTCTTGCAATAGCCCGAATGAACTTCTCCTTCTTTCTGATTACGACATGAGCACATAATCGTCTGTGCCTTCGTCCTCTTTAGACGAAGCCACAGACACGGAGTCAGGTTGAAGTTTTGCTGGGACAGAAACCGTTGCGTAGTCACAGTCATCGTCAACGGGAGCTCTGGTCCTAGTTGATCCTCTGGAAGTGGTGTGGTTAATAGAGGCGTACGTTACATCCTCGGTAGGCTGTGTTGAGATCAAACAGAGTGAGATGGAATTCCTGAACATAATCAACGTTACACATCATTAATTGTTTTCCACACAGTGAGTTTTTTTTTAAGAGCGGGTCGTGGTTATGACTTCCTGCAGAGGAAATAAACAACCTCACAGTTTTTCTTTTACAACGGAGGCCTCAGTAATGTTCACCCAGTATGCAAATGAGAGAGCACCTCAGACTGGGCTTTTATAAATGAACACGACTGTGTTGCATGAAGAGATAGAGGAGATAATGCTCAACAAAAGTAGAATAGAGATGTGTCTACCTCTGTTATTCTGCTCTTTCCATCTGATGAGGAATCCCCTGAAAGAGAAAATGGAAATATATCAAATGTAGCAAAAAGTGTAACCAGTACTTGATATGCTATATATTATATTATTAAAAACAGTAAAAAAATGTAAATTAACTTTTACCTTTCCTTTTCTTCTTTATCCTGACAGTAGAACACATTATTAATACCACAAGACAAAACCACCCAGAACATTAAGTGTGACATAAATAATATGACTGAAAATGTTAATTTCACTTTTTTTTAACCCCACAACACCGTTTCCTTGACAGTTCAACAGATGAAAACATGTGCTGCGACAGGAAACACTTTACATATGCAACCGAAATCTATAACCGCGCTGTCTGTCTGCTAATAAGAGCATGGAAGTTTCTAGGTCAACACCTCACATCAAGTTACCACTATACACGCTGTAAGGCAATAGATTGTACTGACAAGTCTTGATGTCTGTTGTCATCAACACTATTTCCTCACTGAAACAAATGCAGAAGCTGCAACATCTTAAACAAACGCTTCCAGCTCTTTGGTATCATTTGTTAAAAACGGTCTTCTCTTCACTTCACACTTTTTTTAAGCTTTCATTACACACAGCCCTTTCAGGAAAGCGTTAGAAGGTGTTATCACCTCCTTCAGAACAGCTCTGTGGGTACCCTGCGTAGGGACGGTTACCTACCTTGAAGTGCAGTTTCCCATGATGTGCCCACAGAATCACACCGTATGTGTCAGCAGGTGGCAGGTATCAGTGCCTGGTCACCGCTGCAACCTGAGGATTGACTCTGTAGTACACACTGATGTCACTGGCATCTCCCTGCTGATGTGTGTGTGTGAGTGCAAACAGGCCGGAGAGAGAGAGAGAGAGAGAGAGAGAGAGAGAGAGAGAGAGAGAGAGAGAGGACGAACAACAGGCTTTTGTGTGTCATTTTGATTTCCTGCACACCATTTTTTTCTAACACACACACACCCACGCAAACACACACACACACACACACACACCCACGCAAACACACACACACACACACACACACACACACACACACACACACACACACACACACACACACACACACACACACATACACACACATACACACACACACACACACACACACACACTGTCCAGCAATTTTTTTAACAAAATAAATTGTTGCAATTACACCGTTTGCCGTTGATTCCTGTGGAACAGAAATAGAAAAAGACTTTGATTCTAAAAATAGATCAACTCTTCAGCATCTCAAAGGAAGTAAAAACGAAACCATCTGCATTGCTAGATATCACAGGGAAGAGTAGGTGTTAACGCTCCAATACGTAATTTTTGGTCTCTTTTGCATATTTGTGCAAATTTTTCGAGATTAGGAATATGAGGAAGCCACTGAACCTTCTTTCACCCGCAAGTTTGCTTTAAAACTGCATCTTTGTGAAGAGTAATAGACCTTTATGGATGTCATGATCATTGAAAAATATTTCTGTCATTTGCTAAATGTATTAAAAAGTCTAAAATAAAGTCTAAAACAAAATCGGAATAAGGATGATTCAATATCACTACTAAACATTTTGATCATTTCTGCTCTCAAATATCAGACGTTTGACATGAAGTAGACTTATTAAAACCTATTATATATTATGAAATAAAAACACTGTATATTCACTAATATGTAATCATGTGCAGTAGATGTTGCAACGTTATACACTAGAGGGCGCTGTTGGAGCAGTCTGGGTGATTCACACACCACCGAGCAGGACCATCAGCCCTCAGCCTCCTATAGAAAGGTAAATGGATCTTACTGGTTGCACTTATAGTGTACTAGTTTACACTGTAGAGTACCATCAACGATGATGCAGTCCGTCCTCCAGTCATCCACATCACGACGTGACTAAAATCAATGATTGTCATAAATGTTTCTTTTGTCGGCTGTGGAAGAGGTCAAGGTAAGTCTTGTCCAATGGTCATTAAGTGGAAAATAGAAATCTACTAGAGCCCCTAAATTACAGTGTTATTTATTATTATATAGGTATCAATTTCGGGCTCCTTTAAGTACAAGGGAAGACCTGGTGAATAAGGAGGTATAGAAGATGGAGCTATATTATATATATTATAAATATTTCAGTGAAGAAATAATTAAACATATTGTAATTGTATTTTGAGAATTGACTATTGATTATCTGTATTATTTCTGAAATGATGAACAGATTTGAGTGAAGATGAAGATAATTTATCAAATGTGAACGAATGAAGAAAAGTTAAGTAAATAATTATTGTTTTTTTTAGACTCATTTCCTTCATGTGAAATTGTGCTGATGGTCCGGAGAGACACGACATGGAAAACTGTCTCACAACAACCCGTGACAGTCAAACACTGTGGAGAATCACTACATGTCACCTGGTGTAAACTGCTCAACACAAACGTATGTGAACGCATTAACGACACAGAGAATGTAGAAATAAAACAACTAACGCTAATCGCTTATTTGTCTTTCGCATGGATTTCCATTCATGACGGAGGCCTTTAAAACTATACGAATATGAGTTGATCAGTCACAACATCAACATCTTGGTTTCAGGTAGGCGGCTTTTGGTCTCTCAGTGTTAAAAATGTATATACTGTATATAAATTGACTAATTTCAGGTATTAATTGTAATTTCTATTAATCTCCAGATTTAAACTATAGGGTATAAAAACTCTGAAAATAATGCAGGTAAGAACCTTTATTTACATCACTACTGATCTGGTTCTTCTTCTTCTGTAGATGAACTTCTAAGTGCTATATATAAATATTCAAAATCTATATATTGCCAAAAGTATTCGCTCACCTGCCTTGACTCACATATAAATTTAAATGACATCCTATTCTTCATCCATAGGGTTTGATATAACGTCGGTCCACCCTATGCAACTACAACAGCTTCAACTCTTCTGGGAAGGCTTTCCACAAGGTTTAGGAGTGTGTTTATGGGACTTTTTGACCATTCTTCCAGAAGCGTATCTGTGAGGTCACACACTGATGTTGGACAGGAAGAGATGGAATTCTGATGAAAAGTACCAGACAAACTGGTACGTCCATTTCCTTTCGATGATGTCCAGTGGAGCACAGCGTTCCGTGTGCTGTAATCCATTTGCAGACGCTCACAGGGTTCCTTTCACTAAGAAGCGGCATGTAGAACATGTCCTGAAGTGCTCTGACTAATGTGACCTGGCTTTTCTGTTTCTTACAGGATACTCAGTGGAATGCAGACTCAGGAGAGGGAGGTGAAAAGTTGAAATGTAGTCCTGAACGTCTATGACTCGATTAACTTTTCATCTCAACAACGGTGTCTGGTAGTTACAGTCCAGTCCAGTCTCTCTCATGCACACACACACACACACACACACCAGTAATTGTGTTTTCTCTCTGGTGGACAAAGCCCTGGTTCAGGCAGCAGCGAGATGGAGAGCGTGGAGGCTTGTGCGAAGGCAGCGGTCTGATTAGATCGAGCCTGAGGTCACTCAGAGAGTGTGTGGACTCTGCAGCCCTGTGACGTAGAGAACATCTGACAAAGTGTAGAGGAGTGATGAATGCTTACCATGCCACTCCCAAATTTCTCCAACAAAAAAGGTGCAAACGTGCGCGCATGGTAGATAAAACATGATGCGTTGCCCTCTAGCACCATTCATTCAAATCTAATGAACAGTGAGTGAAGTGATGTGGGATAAGGCTTTAACGTTGTATTTTAGATTCCTCTTTGATCCAGCAGACAGGCAGGGTTTCAGAGTAGACCTCTGCTGGAGGTTAACCCTGCAGCCTCAAGCAACAACCTTTTTGTTATTCACACTCACAAAACCACCAAGTCACCCGTCTCAACACCTCACTGAGCCAACAGACACTGTCTTTGCACACACACTTCATCTCGCCTGTAAAATACAGACAATTAATGAGACAGGGGAACAAAGGAGCATCATATTCACAACACAAATGACAGTGAGAAATAGTACTCTATTATTTTTAATAACTTAACGACATTGGTAGCTGATAGAGTTTTTACGCCCCGTTTTGTCCTGCGTTGAGTTAGACAGAACTAATAAATACTGTATGTTATCCCAGAGCGTTTGCATACTTCAGAGCAGACATGGCATCCGCTGCAGGCTGGCTGAGTGAATGTGTGTGCACAACATGTGTGGCTGTTTTTACTCTCTGTGAGGTCAATCATAATCTGTCTGGCTCGGGATGAAAAAGGGCCCCAAACATCAGCATCTGGCAACAAGGTTTGGCCCCATCAGAGAGGAATTTCATGTTTTTTTTCTGAGAGGTACAAAGCTGAGCTGAAAAAGCCGAAAATAGTAGCAATGCGAGATATTGAAATGATAAAGCTTCATAAATGTTTAATTTGTAATATTTTTATTATTCCATTTGTTGAATTCATAACATAAACTTGACATATTGGTCATAAATCATCAGATTTTCTTTGTTCGTGTGACTGTTTGCTAAAGAGGGAAGGATACTATGATACATTTACACTTATTTTCACAAACAAATGCTCTGAAACCACATTTCATAACTATTCTAATGCAAGCACTGAGCGTATAATCAGTGTACGCTCATAGTGAAAGAAACAGACAGAGGAATGCCTCCTCAACCCTTATTAATGGTGAGGAATGTGATGTGTCCAACTGAAGCAATACGTTTGAAATCTGAAAACCTGCATGTCATTCTGTTCATAAGTGACAGATTCATATCGCACAAAGCTTACATTTTTAAATGTCCCAGTATGGATGCAAACATGATATATCCAAAAAGCCTCATAACATTATATTTTAGGCATTCAGGCGCCGCTTTGACCGAGAGCGACGCAGAAATGAGCAGTTATTATTTTTTTCTTCTCCTCAAAAAGACACAGTGTGGCTCTTCTGGAAGTTTCATGAAAAATCCTAAGCCAACTCTCGTCACCCCGACTCTCACATCTTCACACACGTGAACTCCACTGACTGAATGTAGGCAACAAGACATGCATTCCTTTCAGGGGCACCGAAAAGGTTCCAATGCTGCTCCCTCAGGGAATTGATTCAAGATATCTGACCATGGAATTTAACCTCTAACAAATATGCATGCACACACACGCACACGCACACACACACACACGCACACACACACACACACACACACACACACACACACTCACACTCACACACACACACACACACACACACACACGCACACACGCACACACGCGCACACGCGCACACACACACACACACACACACACACACACACACACACACTCACACACACACACACACACACACACACACACACACACACACACACACTCACACTCACACACACACACACACACGCACACGCACACGCACACGCACACGCACACGCACACGCACACACACACACACACACACACACACACACACACTCACACTCACACACACACACACACACACACACACACACACACACACACACGCACACACGCGCACACACACACACACACACACACACACACACACACACACACACACACACTCACACACACACACACACACACACACACACACACACACACACACGCACACACGCGCACACACACACACACACACACACACACACACACACACACACACACGCACACAGACTTGACTGAAAGTTTGCAACAGATATTACACGAACAAAACATAAGTATGCAGCTCTCTTAGTTGAACGACTGAAGACCTCATCAGCTTTAAAGAGAAGTGATGCTACAGCTGAAGTCCTCAGAAGACCTAAACGGTGAGCTCGTCGTTTTAATTAGCTATATGTTATTTAATGGATAAGACTTGGCATATTCTATATTTTTCCATGTCATAAAATCCCATATAAATACCAAAGATATGTAAGGATGTGAATCTTTAAATCAGGGCATTAATATATTTCAACATGGAAAAGAAGGCAGAATAATTTACTATAACAGCTATTTTTTTTACTAAAACTGGGTGCGTTTGGGGAATATTTTCAGCCGTGGATTAATACAACATACAATCAGTGCTCATATTCAGGTCATCGGCCCACTATGTGGCTCATAGGGAGTTTTTATTAATAGTTTTGGGCAACAATGCACGGCCATGCTACATAACACTGCAGCTACATCGACAGTGGTTGTTAATAAATGGTTGGTTTTAGTGTTTTTATGGGATTTGTTGGCTAAGACGAACATAATATAACCAGACTTATCCTTTAAGGTCCAGGTAAACAGAAGTACATTTAACTTGCCATGCAGGGACTCGGCTGTGTGTTGACAGCTGTGACCATCATCTCGGTTACAGAGCCGGAGAGAATATAATGATCCGCTCAACATTTCCTCATTGACTTCGTATGAGGACAGCCGTGAGTCAGATGCAGAGATGAATGTCGCTGTACATTTGGAGTTCATGAATAGGATTGTATTCCTATGGAGGTGTGTCAGAACATCTTCCCTTTGTACCAAGATGATGATGACGATGATGATGATGCAGGGAAACAATTCTCCAAGGTTGGCTCTAAGAAACACTGCTTCTTCTTTTCAGCCTCTGGACTCGTCTAAGAGATTAATCAACTGAAAATAAATAAAAAATACACGGAAGGTAAAGACACAAAATGGAAGAATGCAATATACATTTCTTTTGTTTTCACATATTAACATTTTTCAGGAAGGGAAATGCCTATGATGGCATGACAATCCTATTAATGAGAACCGTCAAATGATCTAAATTCAGATTCCCCTCAAACCTAAAAGTGCAGAAGTAGTGCAACAAAATAATGCTGAAAAGGCTGTAATGTTCTCATGTGTAGGTGAAAACAACTAGATCATGTGAATGAGGATCAGTTGGCTTGAACGACCACAAATTGTCTTAAACACTGCAGTATTTTCAAAAGCTAGAGGCAAATGTTTTATAAGTGTTAAAAAGCATCTGACTGTTGTAGCTAAAGGTGACTAAAAGCCATAATATGAAAAGAAAAGATTGGTCATCCCAGCTGACTTTGGGGGAAGGCAGGGTTCACCTCGGACAGATTACGTCTATTAAGGGCTGACATCGAGACAGACAACTAAACCCATGCAAACTCCACACAGAAGGTCAGCTTTGGAAACCAGATATGAAGGAGTACGACATGGCAAGATCATTTGTTCACTGACAAAAAATAATCTCACCTTCTTTGCGCAAGAAACACTTCCAAAGGCAGAAGCAGAGGGACATGACCAACAAGGCAGCGACCGTGGTGACCGAAATCAGGATGGTGAGAGCCGTCCCGACTAGGGGGGAGAAAGAACTGATCAGCACTTTTATTATCTCTCTTATTTCTCCATAAATCCTAGCTCTGCTGAAGATTAAATGTCATGATCCATGTTGGTATGTGTGGCTGTGTACTTTCAGGCTTGTGTCCTTTTCATGCACCATCACTGATTATATTGGAAATGTGATCTACGGCGTTATCGTCTGATCCCTCTAGTGTGTTGCACTCCTGACCCATGAAAGCAAGGTCAATTAATCAGCCATTTATCAACTTCACCCGTCTGAAGGCAGAAGTCAGATCTGTTTATTCGACAAATCTCTGCTTGAGAGGTTGCTCTGTTAAATGTAATTGACTGAGAATTGTGCAGATCCTTCCTCTGACTTTAGTTTGCAGATCTACATTCTTTGCGTCCATTAAAGTCCCCAGAGGTCTCTGCTTTCTTTACTATCCCTCTTTTTCCAAAATGATTATCAAGTGATGATGTCATCGAGTCCTTTTGGAGGGGAAACAACACTAAAACATTTAGAGGAATCTCACTGAAGCAACGGTTCTCACTTTTAGTGTTCATGGATACAGCGATCGGCGACTCCAGCCCTTTGTGGTGCACCAGGCACTTGATGGACACGTCCTTCAGCAGCCCCGATTGGACAGTCAGCGTGCTGATGACCAGAGTGGTCCCGTCCCCCTGTGGGAGCTGCGTGGTCACGGGGGGGCCCTTGGTGCGGTTATCCCTCTCCACGTTCCACACTATCTCCGCGGGGGGGCGCGACACTGAGGTGCAGTTGGCTTCGATCACGCCTGGCGAGGTGGTCTTGTAGCTCACCTGAGGTTTGGGAAGAACTGGGAGAAAAACGCAGGGAAGAAAGCTAGATGTATGGTAGATGTATATAACACACACTGTGCCAAAGCAGTAATGTATTCCTCTTCCTTTGTTATCTTGTGTCGGTTAAACACACAAGAAAGCTCCGGAAATCACATAACGAACACAGAACACAAAACAGGAGGACCAGCATATGAAACTTATTATTTTAATCCAGAAATTGGCCAGATTTCAGATGGAAGTTTAGTTTGTATTCGTACATGTTAAAAGTGTCTTTGGATAAATTGCTGAAGATGATGCCTGAGAAAGACCTCGAAGCCGTTGGATCAGGTCGGTATTTGAATTCCTGCACTCTTAAGATCCATAAGTAAGTCTCTGGCTGTTTTCAATTCCCTGTTCTCGGAGGCTGAGCGAGGAATGTGATGCACTGGAACCCAGAACATTTTTGTTGGCAAGAACACGTTCAGCCACAGATATTCAGCCCTCATAGTTTCAGTGTCTTCCCAGAGTTCCAGGTGGTGAACCTTCATCCACTCGTCGTCTGGATTATTTCAGATTTCCACAATGCCAATGCCAATCCAGATCATAAGTGTCTGTGAGTGAGCACGAAGCCCACCTGACATTTGGCTTTGATTGGAAATTAAATTCCACAGTTTCTCGTCAATATATTTAAAGCAAAAGAAAGCTGAGGGAGTAGCTACAGATTTGGGTGATACTTTAGCATCTATCATTATTGTTTCATACATTGTCGTTATAAAAACAACAATTTTGCATTCATCCCATGCAAAATTCAACTCACTGGCAGTGGTACTTTTTTTGTTTTGTTTGTTACTTCTGCAGAGTAAATTAGTAAAACAATTCTCCTGTTTCATTTTGAAGACACACATTTTATTTTATGAGACGTATTCTGGTTGTAAATGTGTGTTTAAGCTATCATTGTTTATGGAAGGTGTGTGTGTGAGAATGGGATTAAAGGATGGGGGATCACATGATCCGGGGTGGGATTATGGCAGACTGTTGGGTAGCAGCACAGAAGAAGAACCCCCATTAGTGCTCCACTACTAGGAACACCTACTGTACTGTACAGTTCAATTTCAAACAAAAGCACATCTGTTTGTTGCGATAACTGTGAGAGCAGGAGAAAAGGAGCAAAGGGAGAGCGAGACAAAGCACAGAGGGAATCACTGTGTCCTGCAAACACTGACACAGTCATGCATCAGGAGCTCGCTCCCTGCCTCCATCATTCTTTCCAATGGTCCATTCTTCACACGGACACACTGCTCTGTGTCTACGTGTTAAACAAATCGTCCGACAGCTTAGCCTGGCTAGCCCGATCGTGAAAACATTCCCGCCGCTACAATCGGGACGAAGCGGTTAACATTCCTGTCTAAATCCCAGAGCTACCTGTCTTTCCTGCACACACAAAGTCCAAGTTGACTCCCCACAAGATCCCGTCCTCCCGACTCCCACATCTACTGTAGGACTCAACAATACAGAACTCTTCCCACACAAAAAGTGACGTTGGTGGAAACAAAGTGGCAAAAGACGGATGACGGTAGTAACAACAAAAGCATTGGCAACAAATGAATTCATCTGCCCTGAATGTCACGTTTGTTTTTTCAGAATTTGACGGATTGCCACGACATTGCAGAGGCATGCGTCCTTGATTTGGTTGACTCAGACCGCATAAGATTAACTGCACTTAAAGGATTATTACAACATTTCACATTATGTCCGTGCACAGCCAGGCTCCCTGTATTTCCAATCTTCCAATCTTTATGCTAAGCTAAGCTAAGCTAAGCTAACCTAACAGACTTGCAACCTCATATTTATTGCACAAATGTGAGATCTTGTTCTTTGACTCTCTACAAGAAAGCAAAAAATAATACTTCCCAAAATGTCAAGTCTTTTAAGACGTCTATTCAGGATTCATCCCTGGGTGATACAGTTAAGAGAAAGGTCACTGTTTATATTACAAGCACTGTACACTATATTGTACGTGATCTCTCTTCCTTGAGTTTTCCCTTTCTGTTTCTATGTGGTGTTACCAAATTAAATATAAAATAATCAGCCAGGCTTGGGGAAAAAAAGAAGCTTTACCATAGGTGGCGAGGCATACTGTGGAGGTCTTTGGCCCATCGGGATGTGTGTTGTACAGGCAGGTGTAGCAGCCCTCGTCCTGGATGGTGACAGGCTGGATGGTGAGCTGACTGTCGGACAGGGAGGCACTCAGCCAGACCCTCCCCTGGAACGGTGGCTCTATCATGGGGTCGCTCCGCTTTGCAAAGGAGGCCACCTCGGTGGACTCTCCCTGTGCGGAGGTGTGTCTCCATATGATCTGCTGCACCTTTTCAGGCAAACCGTAGGAGCACGAGAGGGAGGCCTTCTTGCCGCTCACTGCTGTCTTGTTGCTTTCAACGGTGATTCGAGCTGGGGAGCCAGAAAGAGCCCACCATCCAGTGGGGGGGGGGAATGACAGATGACAAGAAAACATATAAGAAAAACAACAGGAAGACAGAGTAGGACAAGGATAATATTCAGAAATATGAGGCACCTAAAAAGAAAGCAGTCGCTGGAATCTGCAACAGCTGTTTCTGCTTAGAGAAACGAGCCCTCCCTCCTCCCACTGCTCCACAGCTCTTCATTAACAACACTGACTGAAGTCCCGTCAACTTTTTTTCCAAGGGTTAGGGACATCAGTAACATATATTCTCAGCAAATCCCCACGGAAGGTTGATATTGATGTTGCAGGGCGGAGTAACCGTCTCTGGAGTCCCCCGGCTCCTGGCTTTGTTTAATTTTATTGGGTGGGCTCAAAGGGCAGGCTTCCAATATCGGTTATGCCACATTCACGTAACGCGGCTTAAAAAGTTAATTACGAGCAGCACAGTGGGGAAGGGCTGGGTTGGGGTCAGCATCCAACGTGTAACGCTAAGAGTTGTCAACAAATTGTTGGCAAAATCACTGCAACTGAAAAGAATTCAGCTAATTTAAAAGAAATGTAACTCCTCAAACTCAGACTGTATCAAACAGAGGTCAGATCCGATTCTGGATCATTCAGCTCCTCGGTCTGTCTGTAAGGCTGAGAGCTCCCTCCCTTCAGTGTATTCTCAATTCCACCTGGCTCATAACTGTGTCACAATACCAGAGTCCTGGCTTGTATCATCGCCCCCCCCCCCCCCCATGTTTCATCTAACTCTCTCTTGAGAGGAATAATTTGCAAATGTCTTGTCTTTTATAGCGCCAAACAAATGTTAGGAATTAATTAATTTCTCCTGGGTAATTGGGACACACAATGTAATCATTGCACCTGATCAAAAGTGATTACTGGTGCATTTAAATAGGAATAAACAGAGGATTGTGTCTAAAAATGAAATATTCCCACTTTATGGGTGACAGTGTTTATATCAGAGACGCACATCTTGTTGTTTTTACTTAATGGCTACATTTCTAGATATCAGCATGTTGGTACAATGCATGGCTTTGACCATGTAGAACCACCAAACACTCATTTTAAATCACATAATAGGCACCAGATTAAAGAAGCTCTTGACTGAACTGTCACTTTCAGGAGACGAAACCTCATTATTGAGCGTTACTCACAGGTCACAGTGAGGCACGTCTGTCCCTGCCTCGACCCGGAGGGATGCATGTCAAAGATGCAGGTGTAGCAGCCCTCGTCACGGAAGCCCACCCTGCGGATGGTGATGGCCGAGGTGTCTTTCGGGGAAGTGGCGAGCTCCACATACTGCTGTCCGCTCACGCTGTCCCTGTTGCCGGGTTGGTAGCTCAGCAGGGTCTGGTTTTGGACATCCAGCCAACGCACCTGCCTCAGAGACTCACCCCGTTCTCTCGAAACACTGCAAGTCAGGGTGAACGGCTTCTCCACTGGAGCCTCCAGACGCTCTGGTGCCGTTACCCTGCCTGAATCGTCCATCCAAATGAAAACGGTGTCATTTTTGGTGTGATGTGAGCTCTCGACTTGAGGTCTTTCTTCAGCATGGCATACTCACCCTGTAGTCTTCCCACCATCAGTAGGAGTAAACACACCTGCAGACCTTTTGGGCAGGAGGCCTGGATCATCATCGTCTTCATCACTCATTTAACAGGGAGGAGAAAGAGCGGTACTGAGAATTTCACAAGTCATCACAGTCAGCCCAACATGAACTACAATAATACAGGAAGGATGATGAAGAATGTCCAGACTCCCAGAGCCGATGAAACTCATGTGTTCACTAGATGCTGAACAACACATGGAATTGCAGAAAAACACATCCAGGAAACAATTCAATGAGACACACGGCAAAGAAATCACATCCAATATAACATGTTATAACATCCAATAAAGATGTCCAAGAGATGATGATGATTTGTCAGGAATACGTTTTCCATATCTCAAAGTTATCAGAGCAGAACAGATGTTTTTTCAGCCACATCACCGACTAAACGGTTGGAAATTCAAGTGAAACACTTACAATATGCATGATACCTAATAACAAATACTTTACAGCCACTCACACAACAAATATGCACAGCAAGTACATGAAACATCCACCATTTTTGATCTGATGAGATAATCTGCAGTTAATTAAGATAACTAATGTGAACTGAATTATCTAAAATAGGCTACATTTTCTATTCCCTGTCATCTAAATTATGAGACTGAGACACTCACCTCCACTTGTCCTAACGCAAAAAAGGTAAAAGCCAACAGTTGTAGATGTTCTACCTGTGCATCATCTTTCCCGTCCTTATGACCCAGCAGTCTTTTGCAACATCACTCCAGACCGAGCGTGAAACTATTTTTACTCCTCCGTGTGTTTTCTATTCTGCGTCCCAGCAGCAGCAGCACAATGAACACCAGCCGGCGGCAGCTCCAAACTTTAGTTCACTGGATGCAGCGAAGTTCAGAGAGCAGACGAAGCAGCCACGGCGCGGTTTTGGATTTACAGTGCCCCCTAGTGGCACATTGTATACGTTGCTTTGTGGGACAGCTGGAGAGAAATGATAGGCTATCTGTAGTTTGTGACTCCATTCGTATTAATTTATTATTAATTTGTTCATAAATATCTGTGGAAATAAGAATACTTTAGTAATCCATCTGGAAATTGTACAGCTGCAGTTGCTTTATAAGAAAAAGAACTACAGATAGCCTACAGATCGCGTCAAACAGGATGTAACGTTTTTTATGACTTCCGGTCAAATATTCGAAGGCCGATGGAAACTTTTTTTTAATTTTTTTTATTGTAGTTAACAAAGATGATATAATCATATGGAGTGAGGGAGTTACTCACTCCAAGGTTCATCTCGAACGAGCCCACTTTGTTTGTGCAAACGTCACACATTTGCGACGGAAGTGACTTCGCCTGACTCCTTTTGGTGACGTAATAACATGGGCGCCCGTTGTAAGTTGACGCTGAAATCGCAACAACAAATGGTGTTAAAATGAGCTCTTTGGCGACAAGACAGACGTGTGAAACATGTTAAGCCCGATTGTTTCTTCCACGCCAGCATGAAGTGAAGCCGCCATTGACCCCGCTGCTCCTCCACCGCCTGCTTTTTACGGATTAAAGGCTGCTTTTCAAACATCGTCATGTCGTTCCTGGTGGACTCAGTCATCATGTTCACCTCGCAGGTAATGAGAAGTTGCTTAAATACGCGTCTTTCTGTTGCTCTGTGACTATATTTAACTAAAGCTTCCCGTAGAGGTTTTAATGTCATTATCTAAATTCAAATTCAAAGGGTTAAAGACGATAATGGACGTCAATAGTGAAGTCAAAACTCTTCATACTTTATGTTTACACCTGTCTTTTCAACTTCCACAACACTACTAACAGTTCATTTTTAATTTCATTCTTTTGTTTAATACAACGTTTATAAGCTAACAACACAAAATGAAAGTAAACACAAACGTCCAGTAATATTTAGCAAATATTCCTGGTGAATTGCGAATATGGACACAGGTGAGATTTCGATGAGAACATAGAGAATCCATATGCAATAAGCAGGTTTTACTAGCATCGCTTTGTATTTGTATAACTTTGTAGCTTCCCTATACATGTATGTGTTGCATAGGTTTACTGGAGTAGTTTTAGTTAAAAATGTCTATGACAGAAACACTGTAAGTCTTATTCATAGACATGATTTACAAGATAAGATTGGATGCTAATTTGGTTTTCCAACTTATTAGCTTTATAAACTGGAAAAGTGTATTTTTTTAAATGAACATTTCCCTATTAAAACATCAGAGAATGCAGTCTGCTCTCTCTCCTTCCTTCAAATAATTCCCATTTATTCCACCACAGGTGCTGTTCTTTGGTTTTGGCTGGTTGTTCTTTATGCGGCAGCTGTTTAAAGATTACGAGGTACAGCGTTATGGCAAAGTATCACACGTAATGATTCACCAGTAGAGCTGGATGCATCATCCATCAATGGAAGTCCTCTGTACCAACAGTCTTGACTGGTTTGTGTTTGTTGACAGGTGCGGCAGTACGTCGTCCAGGTGGTTTTCTCTGTCACGTTTGCTTTTTCATGTACCATGTTTGAGCTCATCATCTTTGAGATCCTGGGTGCCTTAAGTAGCAGGCAAGTACATTTTTTTTGTTGACTGTAAATGTGTTATTGTTGCAGATGACGGATTTTAACTGACACATCTTTTCCATAGCTCGAGGTATTTTCACTGGAAGCTGAATCTGTATGTGATTCTGCTGGTCCTGATCTTCGTGGTGCCTTTTTACATCGGATACTTTGTCGTGAGCAACATACGCCTGTGTAAGTACAGCTGATTAGCTTGGTATTGAAAGTAAAGCACTGTAACTGAAAATAAAGGATGCTTTTTGATGGTTTTCCCACATAATGTCACAGAAAGCTGTTTTATTTGTGTGTGTGTGTGTGTGTGTGTGTGTGTGTGTGTGTGTGTGTGTGTGTGTGTGTGTGTGTGTGTGTGTGTGTGTGTGTGTGTGTAGTGCAGAGACAGAAGCTCCTGTTTGCCTGTATGGTGTGGTTTACCTTCATGTATTTCTTCTGGAAGCTGGGAGACCCGTTCCCCATCCTGAGTCCGAAACATGGTGAGTGTGCAACCTTCTCGTCTCCGGGCAACTTTGTGCCTCATTTGTACCTTTTATTTCCTCACGTGAGTGTCCTTTATTTGTAAAGGGAGTGACACTGTTGTTGTTGCTGTCTTTTGTTTAGGCATCCTGTCCATCGAGCAGCTCATCAGTCGTGTCGGTGTGATCGGAGTCACCCTCATGGCTCTGTTGTCCGGCTTTGGTGCCGTCAACTGTCCCTACACGTACATGTCCTATTTCCTCAGGTAAAGGCTCACGCTGACTGTTAATCTGAGTCTGCATATGAATCAGACATTACTATCAGGAATCATATTTCCATGACATATTGTGCAATTTCTTTTGACGCTTCCTGCTCCTGTTTTATAACAGAAATGTAACAGACAGTGACATTCTTGCTCTGGAGAGGCGGCTGCTCCAGACTATGGACATGATTGTCAGCAAGAAGAAACGGTGAGCTGAAAAAAAAAAGATGTATTATTGACTTTTTTCTTTAAAATGAACAAAACAAATGATTGTGCTGCTACAACTTGTTCCGTGTGTGTAGAATTGCCATGACACGGAGGCAGATGTACCAGCGTGGGGAAGACCAGAACAAACAGACAGGAATCTGGGGGATGATCAAGAGTGTTACCTCGACACAAACCGGCAGCGAAAGTATCCTCTATACTCGTATCGAGATACATGTGTACTCATTGTTTAAAGTGTTTTTTTTAGCGGATGTGAGCCTTGACTTCTTCCCTCCAGACCTGTCTCTGATCCAGCAGGAGGTTGATGCTCTCGAGGAGCTGAGTCGGCAACTCTTTCTTGAGACGGTGGATCTGCAAGCCACGAAGGTAACATGCACATACGCATACACTAGCAGGGACTAGAGTTCTCAACGGGCCTGAAAATTACAGCCCGACCCGACCCGGCCCGCGGGTTTTTAAACCCGAACCCGACGCAGCCCGACACACCAGCATGAATTGTCGGCCCGAACCCGACCCGAACCCGACCCCCCGCGCGCCTGCATTGTTTTCCTCATACACTTGTTATCACGATCAGACAGACAGCAGACGTGAATTCAAATGAAACTTTATTTAAAATTAAAAGATTTAGCACAAACAACCGAAACTTTAAATAGCCTATATAAATAAATATGCCGTAAATAAATATTAAATTAAATCTTCACACAATATAAAAAGAACTCAAACACTTCAATCAGGCAACTATTTCACACCACACATCGTAAACACTAAAATGGACACACAATAGGCATCTAAGTGGAGGTTTATAAGGCATCGTGGAGGAACAGTAGTGCGTCCACAGTGGATGGACTGAGGCGCGTCCTCCTCTCCTCAATGGTACGGCCAGCCACACTGAACAGTCTCTCGCTGCTGTCAGGTGTGCGTCTGCCCCATGAAGCAGGCAGCCAGATTGACCAAACGTGAACAGCGATGATTCACAGCAAACAATATATCATTTACAACCTACAATTTTTTTTTTTTTTTTTTTTTTTTTTTAATGAAATGTGTTTTATAAAAAAAGGAAGCCCGAGGCCCGACCCGACCCGGCTCATTTGCGTATTTTTTCGGCCTCGACCCGGCCCGAAACTTCGGGTCCCGTCGGGTTTGTCGGGCTGGGCCGACCCGTTGAGAACTCTAGCAGGGATACACCAGCACAGTGTGCTCCACGCCACAATGGAGACACAGAATGAATTAAAAAACATTCATATAATCTAATATGTATAATCTGTGCTACTCTGTCTTTGACTTATCAGTTTGGAGCCATATCAGCTGTTAACGTGGGTACAGGTGTGGATGCGTATTTGCGTTTCCTTTCAGTTGTTATATCCGACTCCTGAGTTCCTAGTTTGTCTCACCTCTGACCCCTCAGTTGATTATTAAGTTGGAGGCACAGGCCTGTCAGCGATTACAATGCTAGTTAAAAGCGTGAAGTAAAGAGGACTTAACTGATGTACACCTGACAGAGTTGAGCGAAGTCTAACAATTACAGATCCATACTCTGACCTTACAGCTGCCCTTTGATACATACACCTAATTATAAAGGTGTCACCATACAATTAAGTATTATCACAACCATAACAGATAAGTCATCTCATATCTCATTGGAGGGGTGGCTCTGTGGATCTGATAAACGTGAGTCCAGGATTTACTGGACTTCTAGCTCTGATTTGGTTTGCTATTCTGCTACTGTGGTACAGTTATATGAATAATACTGATTCATACTGGCTCAACCACACCAAACCTACCTAAACTTTCTTAAACAAAGCAAAAACATCACTTAAACAACAATTTCCCCTTCTGTAACTTGAGCTGGGTTTATTACCACAATATATCACCACATGCAGTATCGCACATCACAGGACCTGATACCAAAATAAAAGACAGACTTTTGATAGCAGGCTTGTCAGGTCTGCTCTGGACTCACATGGTTCATACAGTTCAGATAAAGATCATTTATATCAATGGCTATGCTCCTGACTGCCATTACAGACACACACCTTTATCTTTACACACTCGCCCAGTTTGATTACCTCTTTATCTCCAAGCGATGAATGATTTGCTAATTCTTTACCACCACCTTTCCTTATCTTTAGGAGCGAATTGAGTACTCCAAGACATTCCAGGGGAAATACTTCAATTTCCTCGGCTACTTCTTCTCTATCTACTGTGTTTGGAAAATCTTCATGGTGAGAATATTCACAGTTGTATTCTGGCATTGTGTCTTTCCCCAATTAAATCATTACATTTTGTTGTTTGAGATGCAGTTAATAAAGTTCCTTTTTATTTTTTGAAATAGGCCACAATAAACATTGTGTTTGATCGCGTTGGAAAGACGGATCCAGTGACCAGGGGCATTGAAATAACCGTGAACTACTTGGGCATCCAGTTTGATGTAAGACACACACACACACACACACGCACACACACACACTCCTGCAGAAATAGTCACATGTCACACTGCCTGACCTCCTGTAAAGATAATTGCTGGAATATAATCACCTCTCTGCTTGCTTTCTCTGCTGTAAACCTGATCTTTTCCCGCATAGACAATTATTTGATTGCGTTATAGCTCATAGAATATGGCAGTATGTTTGGATTTGAATACATAAATGATGAATGCAGATTGACAGTTGCCATCTTCTGTTGGTACTCTTAATTTCCTTTTTTTAACTTCTCCTTCTCCCCTTCTCAGGTGAAGTTCTGGTCCCAGCACATCTCTTTCATATTGGTGGGGATAATAATCGTTACATCCATTCGTGGCCTTCTCATCACCCTCACTAAGGTAAAGCTCACAGGATACACGACGGATCTTGTGTCCAATAAATACGTGTGATTGTTTTTGAAAGGGTACCATTTAATGATTTTAATGCTTCTTGGTTTCTAGTTCTTCTATGCAATATCAAGCAGTAAATCCTCCAATGTCATCGTGCTTGTCCTGGCTCAGATCATGGTGAGTGCTTTATAGTATTCTTATAACAGAGCCTATAAACAGCCGGTTAACCCAAACTGTCTCCCTCCACCAGGGGATGTATTTTGTCTCATCTGTACTGCTCATGCGTATGAGCATGCCGCTGGAGTATCGCTCCATCGTGACGGAGGTTCTGGGAGAGCTGCAGTTCAACTTCTACCACCGTTGGTTTGACGTCATCTTCCTGGTCAGCGCCTTGTCCAGCATCCTCTTCCTTTATCTGGCACACAAGCAGTCACCAGAGAAACACATGGCCCTCTGATCCCGTACTTCTCTTCCCACCTGGATGTGACTCCTCATATCCAGAAATCAGGGTTTTTTTTTTTTTAAATATGTGGGACATCATTATCTGGACTGCCTGTTCCTGAATCAGGAACGGCTTATTGTGAGATGCAGGAGATTGGGAGACTTTTTAATACTTTCTTGAATCGAAATTTTAACAGAGCAAATATTACTATTATGGATTTACTTCTACCTGCAAATACAAACGTTTCAATTCTCATTATTTTGGCCAAAATGATCTTTTCCTTTTTTTTTTCTGAGCACACTGGAGCTGTACCGTTCACAGCAAACCCCTGCTTCACTGCTACCGAGGTGTAAAATGACTATTTGAAATTTCGGGATGTCATTGTTGATCATCTCCACCCTGGAGCAAAATATGTTTAATTGGGAACAAAAACAAATGCCCATAAAGTAAGTTTAAATCACATGATACGTGTTCATTTATTTGTGTTCATGGGAGTTAAGTCATTGACTTTCATTTTAGAACTGGGAGCAACAAAGTACATTGTTTAGAATATTAAATAAAGGCAACAGAGGGAAAATACATGAAAGGACACATAATTATTAATAGTATTAGCTTAAACTCTTTATGCTGTAGATATCTTGGTAATCTCAGTTATGGCAGACATTACACATCAGTTAGATCAATGTTCATGTTGTAGTAGATCTGTTGTTTGAAAGGAAGGTCAAAGGAAGACATATTCACAAACATTCTTTTCTCAGCCCTTTAATTCATGCAAATATCCTGCCTTGGTTGAGATATTGACAGTGAATTTCCAAAGTCTTTGCTGTCTTTTTTAGCTCTTAGAGCCGATTGTTAAAACAAAAAGATGGATCATCATTAGATTGACAAAGGCCAGAAGGGGCAGCGTGTCCTTTCCGGTGGCTTCTCAGAGTCTCTCATCCAAACTCTCTTGAGATATGGTTGATGAGGTCTGGAAAGTAAGGGAACAAATAAAATCACAATACTTTTTGACATTGAACATTTTCTATATCCAGGCTTTTGGTTGAAAAGATAAGGGATTTTTATCTTTTCATGACGCATTTAATGATTTTAGCCTCCTAAGTAAAGATGCAGCGAGTACTGACCTCAGCTCTGAACAAGAAGTTCACAGCCGTGCTAAATAACAACGACAATGCTTCTCAGATATACCATGTACTGTATAATGTCAACTGGTATTAAAGTACAGCTAAGGATCATGATAGTCTCAATAGTTTTGCATGTATTTGGTGATAAACTGAAGTCCTGACCTGATTAAAAGTATGATTATGCTAAAGAAACATCTAGGAATCATCCTGAGGGATGAATTGTACAAAATGATGTAGAAATCCATTTAATTGTTGGCAAAGGAATTGACCTCAAAACAACAAATGATGACCTCATGGCGGTGCTGCAGGAAAGAGGAGGATCACTATGATTCATTGTTTGGAGAACATGAATGTATGTGCCAAATCTCATGGCTATCCATCCAGTTGTTGTTGCAAACTTGAAAACTGACAGACAAACCAACATAGCCATCCCAGGAGCAACACAGCTCGTAAAAAATAGACCCTGTGTTAAAAAGCATCACTCACCCGCTCCCTTGTTGGTTCATCGGGGGTTTTGGGTCTGGCCTCCTTGGGTCTCTCCACATCCTCTGGAGCGGCTGCGCTGTGGACCTGCGCGTAAGACGTCTCCCCGAGGAGCAGGCGTGTGATGACCGCTCCTTCGGCCTTGAGTTGGTCGTAGACGCTCCTCTTTGCCACCAGCGTCTCCAGGGAGCTGCCGCTGCTGTGGATCATCGCCACCACCTCCTCGTGGCTGCTGTGCTCCACGTTCACTCCGTTCACTTCAACCACAACGTCGTCATCCTCCAGACCCGCCCGGTCAGCCGCTCCACCCGCCACCACCTGACACAAAGTGCTTGTGATGACGTTGATTGGACATGAAATAAGTGGGGGGGTTCCTGTGAATCTTACCTCCTTGATGTACTGTCCAGAAACCCCCTGGATGCCGTTTAGGTGAAAGCCATAGCCAGCTGGGGTCTTCTCCATCTTACACAGTTTGGGCTTGAGCTCCTCCTTCCTAGCCTGAACGGGTGTGGATGGTTGGACGGGAGCGGGTAATTTGAGGGCCTCTGTGTAGC
This sequence comes from Eutrigla gurnardus, assembly GCF_963514095.1. Lineage (NCBI taxonomy): Eukaryota > Metazoa > Chordata > Actinopteri > Perciformes > Triglidae > Eutrigla > Eutrigla gurnardus. Next base: position 21,550,957 of record NC_139926.1, read on the forward strand.
TGGGCGGTGAGATGGAATCCATCATCTCCTCCAAAAAGACCATTGGAGACACTTTCCCCTGTGAGGGACGGACACATGACATATAGATGCGTGTTTGGAGTCTATATAATACAGTTCGACATCGGCCACCCTGACTCACCTGCTTTAAAATTTGGTCCGCGTCCTCGTCCACCACTAGGAGGCAGCATTTCATGCCACTCTGCCTGATCTTGTCCACCACCTGCTTGTGGTTGCAGCCGTCCACCGACTTACCATCTACAGCTACTACTCTGTCCATCTCCTTCAGTCCTGCTCGTTCTGCTGGGCTGCCTCTGTCTATGTCCTTCATGAAGTGGCCTGGATGACGTTTAAGGAACACACTGTTAAAACACAGTGTTAAAATACCGCTTACTTGTAATATTACAATCCTTGCCTGTTCCTTTCCTCTCCTGATTGAGCAGGAAGCCAAAGCCTTCCGGTCCTTTGGTCATGCTGACGATGCGCGGCTTGTGTGGCAGATGATTGGCGGTGGCTAACCATGCTCCTATCTTCACCTGCTTGTTCTGGTAGTGCTTGTCCGTTTCCTCGTCAACCAGCAGGAACACGATGCTGCCGGCGGACAGTTTGATCTTGTCCACTATTTGATCGTGTGTTTGGCCTTCCACGTTCTCCCCGTTGACCTCCAGCAAGCGGTCGTGGACGTTGACCCCGGCCCTTCCAGCCACACTTCCTGGCGTCACCTCCGTCATGAACGTACCCTGCTCACCTGGAAGAGATGTCAAAGAAGATGGAGATTACAGTCTAATTAAGTGTTTTTTAAAGGCTCTCTATTTAAATAGTGACTCTAATCCTAGACCTCCTCGGCTCACCTTTGACTGAGCGAAGAGAAAACCCGTAGCCTGAGCTAGACTTAACCAGGTAGCACAGTTTGAGTTTCGGAGCGTCTTTGGAGACACCGTTGGAAAGTGGTGTGCTCTGATGGTCGGACAGGTTCACTCCCTGTGCTTTGGCTTGCATGTAGGAAGCCTCATCCAGGAGGTGGAACACGACTGAGGCTCCACTGTTTCGCACCAAGTCCACCACCTGTCCCAGGGGAACACATACACAGCAGATGGGTTTTAAGCCACGAAACTGACAAAATATAGTCGAAGGTTATCAAGTCAAACATCAATAAACACAATACTGTTAGTTTGATGATTAAAATGGAAAGTGAACCGAACCTTACTTTACTTTTTAATTAAATTAAAAGTTTAAAAAAAATAACCAGCTTTTTATTTGTTTCCTTTGCCACCAATTAGTTGATACTTTCATAAAAAAGTCTATCACACAAGCTTTTTTATTTATTGACTTCTTACTTTAAAACTGTACGGTAAGCTGCTTCACTGGATATCTCATTATCACATAAGCAAAGGGAAATTTAAAAAGGGATAAGAAAATGAAACAGATAAACTCCGGTGAATATATATTATTCAAATTTATTTCATTAAGTCTTTGGTGGTAAAGGAAAAAAACCCAGACAGCTTTTTTAATAAATTAATTGTAGGTTAAAATATAAGTGAAAAGTGTTTTTTACATTTAATTGATTGTCACCTTCGGTGCTCCATAAAGGTCTATTGATTGAATTAGTGCACTGCGGTAAATCCACACTGCGGTAAACCCACCCTACCTACCTCTGAATGGGACAGTCCATCAACAAACGTTCCATTGACCCGCAGGATGCGGTCTCCATCTTTCATGCCAGCCAGTTCAGCCGGACCTCCCATTTCCAGGCAGCGGATCAGGTGACCCTCCTCAGCATGCTCCACCCTCAAGTAGAAGCCGAATGTGTGACCCTGCCTCTTGGTCAGAGAAATCACTCTGGGCTTGTACCCGGCCATATCCTACCACGGAGGAGAGGGTTAATCACACACAATCAGCAATTATAGGAATTATACTCATTACATTTACCTCCGAATAACTTGCATCAATTGCAATTAAAAGTAATGGATACAGGAAATACAACAAGAGACTTTGCAGTAAAGTGATGTGTTCAAGTTATTAATCTAAATTTTCAATTAAGGAATAGCTGCAGCTTTTGGATTATTTTTTATCACCTTAAAAAAAAAAATGTGTCCCTCTTTTCCTTCCACTAATATTTAATAGCAGATAACCTTGGAGCCTAAAGAAGCCATAGAAGTGCTGATATCTTCACATGAGAAGTTAATCTTCCATGACAGCACTCAAACGGCGGTTAATGGTTAATTGCCGGCACAGCTGACGGGGTGACGACGCTTTTAAGAGACGGCTTGGACTTTGAATGCCACTGTAAGCCTCTGTTATTTCCATATGGGAAGGTGGAAAGGATGGTGGTATGTGGACAGCTGCGTGTCTACTGACTGACGTAGTTATCGTAGGATACTGTGTTCTCTCAGTGTCGTACGGTTCTTCCTGTTTTGTCCTCGCTGGTCAAAATGATTTAGCAAATGTAAGATCCCAACATATTTGTAGGTACTTGAATTAAAAACAACTACATTGCCCGACTATACAGGATTGTTTTTATTTCAAGTACCCACTGAGTCCAAACCATGAATATGTTGTCATATACATCCATTGTACAGATTTCCCCCTAAAGCAGCCATATTGATTGTCTTTGGAAATGTTCAACTCTCCACTATAATTTATTTTAGTAGTTGGCTACAGAATATGAACGTGTAAAAATACAACACATCCCAAGTGAACTATATTGCCTTTATAAAAGTCACTCCTTCACCATGTTTATACAGAATTTATATTGTGCTGCTTGTTGGTGGTTCCCACCCTTAAAAACGAGGGTCTACCTGCGATCCCTTAAAGCGTTTGTTAACAACTCAACCAAACGCTGAACTTTTGCTTTACTTTTAGAGACCCAAAGTGGTGAAATTATTCAGTAATTTACAAAAACATTACATTTTTTTCCCCCTGGTTCCTCATTTCTGTTAATCATGTCCGAACCCTCCAGATTTGGATTAAGGTGAACTCTGAATTTGGCTTTGAAATACATTCAGCTCCATATGTTTAATGATTAAATCTCAGGTAAAAACTACATACAGTACGGTAGATTGTTTTGAAATCAAACTCACCTGCTCGTCTCTGCTCAGAGTCTCAGTCCAAAGGAGGAGGTCACCTGTCGCTGCTTGGCTGTTATCTAATGTGTCTCCAACCTGTCCTCCTCCTCCCCCCCCCCCCCCCCCCCCCCCCCCCTCCTCTCTACGGGACTTTGATGGGTCAAAGGTGAGCCTAAAGGCTGAGTTATTTAACAGTGTACCGTGTCAGGAATGTCTCAGGAGGAGACGGCCTTGTGTGATCCGTCCTCAGAAAGGAGATTTTATTTTCAGAGCACCAACAAACACAAACAAAGTTCAGGGTGTAGTTTAGTTCTGTGGGTTTATGGTTGCCGTGGTCGGTAACTATGGGAGAGTCCTTCAGTTATAAAATGCTTATACTGCTGTCCTTGGGATGATGGGACAAAGGTGACACAAACTCAAAGTCAACCCAAGCCAAGCTAAACAAATCCAAAAAATAAAAGCTGTAAAAGTTAATTCCTGACTGTGCCAGACTTGTTTGTCGCTTGGCTCGGTTTAATAACTGCACTGGGGGTTCTTTTATTAGCCTTCCTCTCTCACAGCCTCCAGGACCAGACATTCACAGTTAAGGTAAAGTGATTAATTTACACCGTGATAACAACACTTTGTCATCTGCAGTTTTTCTCCCTCCCTCAAAACATAATTTTGAAACATTAAGAAGACAAAACAAAGACTCAGAGGACGTCCCTCATCTCCTCTAATAACTATAACCTCAACCTCTTTAAAGTTGTTTATGCCATGCAAATAAAGCACCATCATCAAGCTGCTTCATAGTTGAAGATCTATTTTTTGTACCCAATAACAGTGACAGTGCATCAGCTTTCCTCAAATGGAAACACTAAAATAAATATGTATCAAAGCACTCAAAACTGTGTTTTTACAGTATATTATTCTTATTTCTCACACAAGTAAAAGATACTAAATCTCCACCACTGAGGACCTTTACATTCTGCGTTTCCCATAAAACATATTCCCAGCATCCCTGAGACCTAACAAACATTTCTCCTAAAGCGCTTGCGAAGCCCTTTAGTGGACGCCTTGAAACCTGCAGCAGTTGCACTTTTATTTATCCTCCTCTTTTTTGGCACGCCGCTGCCTTTCAGAGCAAATTACCGCCACCAACAGTAATGCATATTGACAAGATAGAATAACATCCATTACCGTCCTCTACATTGTGCAGACTGTGTATCGTGTCTCATGCTGTACATTTCATAGAAAACTAGTGCAATGCAGCACAGAGAGCAAACCAAAACAGTGACGTTGTGGGCAAATAAACAGTCAGCTGTTGTCACTCTTTAAAGCCGAGGGCAACTTCAGATTCACTCATCCTTCTCTTTAGATCCTACTTTGACTCCATCCACATTGTCACAGTGTGACCGGAAGTAGCAAATTGTGTAAATGCATTACTATCCACCACTATTTCAATAGGTTTTCACAAACAGCACTCGGGTGAAAAACATGAGGGGACATTCTGCTATAAATTGGGGACAGCAGGAAGCAGGAAGTGACCCGGATCGGTGCAGGATGGAGGCAGTCCGTCTCCCCGCCTGTACACACAGACACTTGTACACACAGACACTGGCACACAGGTGGATGTACCTCCGGACCAGGCACTTATGGATGCTGATGGTTCGGTGCTCTGAGCTCCCCCATGAACACACACACACACACACACACCTGCAAAGCACTCACTAGCGGCCTGGAGCAATATTTGAACAATCGATCACAGCTCCAGGAGCCACAACCAGAGGAGGGATGAAGTGACTGGAAGGAGACAGAACTCATCTTCAGCTCGGTTTAGCACTGATGCTATCCATTACCCTTAGTCATCACCTTGTGTTTGCCAGGAGAAGAAAAAAAAAAAAAAAGAGGTTCATGTTGGCCGACAGCCTGGATTAAAGAATTCTCCGGCGCTGCATTTGTTTATTTGATATTAAACCTTATCTTAGTGGTATTTACAGCCACAGAAGCATTCTTCGCTGCACCGGAGGACATGAGCTGTAAAGTGCCACCCGAGAAGTGATTATCCCCAACCTGTCTTCATCAGCACCGGAGCATCAGTAATCAACACGCCATGCCAGTTTGTGATTACCGCACTCAACTGGGAGCAGTAATCTCTCTACACCTTGATTGGCATCCTCACATGGCTTGTTTATCGGAGGTAAGTGGGCCTGCACATGACCTGCCGGAGTCAGCTAATTAGACCGGGAGAAAGATTAGAGGTGGGCCGCTTCAAATAATGACCCCTTCTTTTTTTTCTCCCCCCCTCCTCTGGAAGTCATTTGAGCATTCAGGGGCCAAGCAGCCGGTCCCAGCACTCCACAGCAATAACATGCTTCAGAAGGCAGCAGCATTTCAACTTCCCGAACGTAGAGGTGACACAGGAGACACCTCCCAGCTCAACACGGCACAACGGGGCAGCATCTTTAATCCTTGACGACATTATCGATGACAATGGCTTTTCCCAATCATAACAATTGAATCTCACCTGCAGCACAGACCATAAACATTCTGTTATTGAACATTGAGAAGATTTTTTTTAACATTTTAAGACAACTGCAGCTGAATCATTAATCAAAATGTATGTAATTTGTATAGATTTGCAAATGTATAGACATATAGATAGATAGATAGATAGATAGATAGATAGATAGATAGATAGATAGATAGATAGATAGATAGATAGATAGATAGATAGATAGATAGATAGATAGATAGATAGATAATGAGGAGGATACCTATATTCTGCAGAACATTTTTCATCACCACAGAGCTCATGTAACAACATGTTGGTCCTTCACCATTAAGACATGAAATGCACTCCCACACCACACGAGGGCGCTTGTGCGCGTGCATGTAAAAGGCGCTTTTAGTGTTCTTGAGGTTTTGTTTATTCATTTATGTTTGTTTATTCGGTGGGGAGAGCACATTAACGGACATCAGTATAACCATCAAGATGTAAACATGCCAGCGTTAGTAAGAATGCTAATCCGTCCATCCGTCCTGTAATAAAACCAGAAACATTGCAACGGACGCACAATCACACCTACCGAGCAATTAGAGTCTAAGCTAATTAAACTAACCTGCAAGCACCGGCAGTTTGACACATTTTATTCTATTATCACAAATTGTCTCTAAATTCTCCCTTCATTCATTTAAATGAACCAGCAGTAATACAGTCGGTCCAAGGCTATTTATGTCACTCACAAGTGAGGAGTTTAACTACAGCAAGACAAGATGAGAGTTTATCTGAACAAGGATGACATAAACAAATATATAAACAAACAAACAGATATACGCATAAACTTAACAAGCTCCTCACTTTAAACCCCGAAAATGCTCTTTGTCTCTCATTTTAGGCGAAGAACTTAACTCTCCATGTGAATTATTCAACCGATAATTCCTAATATCTGCACAACACAACTAGTTATTAGCTTTAATGTTTCACACAGGGACACATTAAACTGTTTTGTCGATTTTAATCAAGAAAAATATTAGTAACAACTTCCTCGTTAACATATTGTGATTTAAATCTCGCTATAGGATGGAAGCGTGCTATGACGAGCTGATTTTCCTTCAAAATGTAATGTGGTCAACACTGATGTCAACGAACTGACCAATGGGCGTTTTTGCTGTTTACCCCTTTACACACACACACACACACACACACACACACACACACACACACACACACACACACACACACACACACACGCACACACACGCACACACACGCACACGCGCGCGCACTATATGATAGTCTCCCAGTCCACTCGGCGCAGACTCGCTTTCTCTCCATGCGGTTCACTTGGCGAAGGCGCAGCGGTGCGCCACGCTCCTCCTCTCTCCCGGTGCGCACCGATCCTTGATCAACGGGTCTGATGCAAAGTGAGAGACGCATCTGCAGCAAAGGAGGAGAAATAAACGACAAAAGACGGGGTTTTTTGGGGGGGCTTATTTTAGATGTTACAAAACAACAACATGCGTCGGTTTCAAGCGTGAAGGTGGACTATGGATGCAGAGTCTGGTTAGTGTCCCACTTTTGAGGCTTTAGGCGAATATTGCGTCGAACTTTTTGTAACCTTAGAGACTCACAAAAATAAAAATCAGAAACATGGATCTGTATGCGCGAAATGCGACGTTTACGTCTCCGGAGTGCGTCGGAGCGCAGACGGACGCGCTGCAGAAGGGAGCCGCCAACGGGAGCTTGGACGCATCGAACATCACCTGCGGCAACGCGTCCTCGCTCCTCACACCTCAGCGCGCGAGGCATAAAGGTGAGCGGACTCAACACTAACACCTGGAGGTTCATTAAAACGTGCAACTGTGTCTTCTTCACTACTTGCCTCCAGCTGGTGATCACAGATATGCTGCAAGAAAATGAATTGTTTTAGCTTTCCTTCAAGATAGATTTAACATTAAGAGGTTTGTTGAGACTTCAGTCCCCTCAAAGAAGAATGCATGGCTTCTAATTGAACTTTCAATCAATCTCAATTCACTGGGATGATATCCTGTTGTGCCAGACTCTATTTTTGTAATAATTATGTTATAATAATAAGTAATGCTGCATTGTTGGGTTCCATGTTGCTCTACTTTCAGGGGAAATTGATGGAAATAAGATTTTTTTTCTTAGCTGCGCCTTCATTTAATGCAAGTAAACATTCAGGTATACGATGAGAGAGAGAGAGAGAGAGAGAGAGAGAGAGTGTGTGTGTGTGTGTGTGTGTGTGTGTGTGTGTGTGTGTGTGTGTCACATGGAATTAAATCCTTGCAACACAGGGGATTTATTCATAAATAAGTCACGTGGCTTCATATCTGAACTGTGCTGCCATGTCGTTTCACTGATTCCTGCTGTTTTTTTAATATAGGTTTATAAATAAAACATTTTATTCATATTGAGGTGGAGAGTCTGTGTCTGCATGCCATATGGAATTTAGGGACTATATTAATACAAATAAGTGCATCATCACACTTGAAATTCCCTCTCCGTCTTACCTTCAACTGCTTTTTTTATGAAACAACACTTAATTAACATTTCCATTGATGAGGTGTGTGTGTGTGTGTGTGTGTGTGTGTGTGTGTGTGTGTGTGTGTGTGTGCGCGTGTGTGTGTGTGTGTGTGTGTGTGTGTGTGTGTGTGTGTGTGTGTGTGTGTGTGTGTTTGAGCAGGTTGTAGAACACTGATTGATCACCTTCATTATGCTGCTTGATATCTCATCACAAGTGAGCGATATAAGTCACTTAACTGAACGATGCATGTTTACATTTACATCTTCGTTTGGAGCGTCCAGCCGTGAGGATGAGCCAATGAAAACGACAAACCCACGAGGACACTTGTGCCAAGAACAGATCAAGACCGCTGTGTCTCGTGTCTGATGAGAAACGCAGCAGAATATTATTTATCCTGCCCTATTATTATTTCACACACACAGATGATCTTGTGGGCTTTTTTTGCTGCCTTCCTTTCTCTCTATTTACCGTTCCTATCTTACACCAGGACCACACACACCCATCTGGAGAGGAGAAATGAGGATGTATGACCCTGTACAGCTGCTGTCACCATCATTACTCACTCCGTCACTCCGGAGTTTGATTACTTCTCCACCTCGTCCAGTCACCTCCTTTCATCTCCTTTCTCTGTCCGTCACTCCGTCGCTCCGATGCTCCGACGCCGTGTGTTTATGGAGCAGATCGGCTCGTGTCGTCATCAGATTCCCTCTTGGTCGCCCTGCAGACCATGGGGATGTCAGAACACGTGCCATGGGCCACTTATGCAGCTTTTCATGGTTACCAAAGGGGTTTAACAAATTCAGACATTTTTTTTTCTACTCGGTGAAATCAGCCAAGGGTCATGTTGAGGCTTGCTGAAACCGACTCCACACCAAACATAAAAAGGCCTTCATAGTATGTAACTTTACCCTGACAAACGACTGTGTTCGGATCCGGCTCAGGTGCTATTTTTGATGAGAAACACAAGCCTCCCGAAGTGCTTCACGGCACACGGTTTTGACACCCCTGCTGTAAATCTGATATCTGTTTAAAGGAGGCCTGTCGTACGTTGTTTACTTCACAATACACAGGTGAATGACTATTTATAGAGTCGATAAAAATTGTTTTGTAGCTATCGTGTGTGATTGCGGTGCAATTCATCACCGACGGCGGGAGGTCATTACTTTGGAGGTGATGGGGAAGGGGTTATCAGTCATTGGAATGAACCACCATTTTTCAATTTCGGATCACAAAGCGTTGAAAGGAATTCAGACACACAAAAAAGTGAAACCCTCCACTGCGTTTCATTCCCCCTCTTCACTCCCACCACATCTCTCCTGTTTGTGCACACTTCACCGTCTCCACCGCCACCCTCTCATCTCACTGCCAAGCTGGTGTTTCAATACATGCCTCCACTATGTGTCGAGCAAACCGACATGTTGTTTTTGGGAGTCGGACTGCAGTGGACCGAGGGGGGGGCTCTGCGGCTCACGTGTTGTATCCCGTCCGTCAACAGAAAGTGGTTTCATTCTCCGTCATCTGTTCAGGGTGCAGTTGGCTCAGTGACACGGCTTAGATGACATTTACTATGCTGGATTAGCCACTAGCTGTGACATTTACCAACACAAGAGCAGAGCCCCGCTTTTCCCCCAGATAGGTGCGGCGACACAAGGGCCAACCGGGGAAAGTGACACACGCTGCACATGTATTAAACATGGCAGGCGGTAATTCATAGTCAATATATTATCTGACATACTGGATGAGAGAGACCTTAAATATTCATAGATGCAATATGAACCCCATTATTAATTCATCCGCTACATCGCCGCATATCTCATAATAGACTCTGATAACTTTCCACTCTTGATTATTTCATTTTTATTGGTCACCAGGCTCTCACAGCCGACACTTAAAGCGCTGGTAAAATGACAATTTATTTTTATTTTTTTTTAAATCTTGGTTACATAAAGGGTGGGCAAGTTTTAATTTGCACGTCTGAACTAAAGTGTAGAAAATAACATGCATGCACACGGATGTCCAATATAGCAGACGTGTGTGTGTGTGTGTGTGTGTGTGTGTGTGTGTGTGTTAGTGTGTGTGTGTGTGTGTGTGTGATGCCACCAAATAGAGCTGCATTACTGAGGGTAACACACTCTAATAGGATGTAAATTGGCAGATAAATTGAAGTAGGATTCTCCGACATGTCATGATTATTCCAGATAATTGAAAGACTGCAACAAAGTAATTCCCCCACAACCAGCGAACAGCGCCGCAAGTCTGTAAACAGAAAGCAGATTGTGTGCCGGAGTCTATGGTCAGACACATCTGGGTCCCACACACACACACACACACACACACACACACACACACACACTCGTTAAGCCAGCTCCCCAACACCTCGAGTGCTGCAGGGTTCCCTTCTGTCATTCGGCTCTTTAAACTGAAAGTAGTTCTCCACATAATTGGTGGGCCGAGGTGAGAACTAAACATTGCCAAATGGGCATTGTTGGCTTCTGTAATGACTCATAATTTTCCCCGTAAAGTTGTGGTAGTAGCAGCTTCAGTGTCGGGCTGTTCATCGGGTCTAGGCTCTCTGGAGATAACGAGGATTTCTCTGTTAGTTGTCTGTAACTGCTGGAGAAAACTGGTGGAATCTTTATTGTGCAGACACATCTGGAGCACAGCTGTGTAGACCAGCGCCAATAAGAGATTCCATCAGAGCCCGGGTGAAACCAGTGAACCTGAGGGAAACTCTTTTAGCCGCTCCACTATGTTCACCAGCTAAATGTGTCCGTCTGCTGCATGCATGAGGTCTTTGCAGCTCACCTCTACCCAGTCTTATCTTAACCTCATATAATTTATCATAATGTGTTAAATTGCCAAAAATATCTGTGAAATTGAGTGAAGAAGCAGTATAATGTAGCAGAACATGGAAATGAAGTGCAAGTGCCTCAAAGTTCATCGTTCATCTCTTTAAGAAACCGTTACAAGAACATCTAGATGATGAATGCTTTATACATTGCTTCATAACACTATACTGTAGAGAAACAGCAGACCTGTCTGTGTTTATCATACAGAAGCTTAATGCATTTTCCCGGGAGGAGAGCAGATGCCTCCAGAAAAACATATTTACCCTGTTTTTTTTTCTGAATGTCCAAGATTCAGAATTCTGAGAAATGTTTCCATGAAAAATAAATTGCCGGGAGGAGAGCGTCTGCCTCCAGAGACGGACCTTCAGACAGCAGCTGTGGAAGCCTGGATTCAGCCAGAGCAAACCTAACTATTACCAACAGATTTTTAGAAAAGACAACATTCTAGCTGAGAATGTTAATTTAAAAAAATGTAAAGCAATTTTTTTACATGCAAAGAATGCTGTGCAGTAATGTGGAAAATGTGCAGCTATGCATACTGTAAAAAAACGTCTGCATTGCTGTATTCCAATTTGATCAGGGAGGAAAAGAGCCAGTGTCCACTCCACACAACCAAATCCTGCAGACAGAGAATGTCTAAGGAACCGCCACCCCACAACACATGATCTAATCATGCCCGAGATGGCTCACCCCCGTTCTGTGACCAACGTATTGTTGCATTTTCCAAGTGCATATCAGCACATTACCATTTTGATCATATCCCAGCTGCTCGGCTGCCTCAAGATATTGTCCTTTATTTGGTTGTCGTCTGTGTTCGTGGTAACGTATTGGGCTTTGGGAAGGGACGGCCCTTTGTTCCCAAACACCAATAGTCTGAGAAATATCCCATTGTGATGAAAGCCCATTTTTACGACAATCCACCCATTCTTCTGAAGATTTCTCAGAAAAACACATTCCGAGATGTACGCCGAGACATTATCACGCAGACTGATGGAGGGTTTTATGACACGTGTTGGGACACAGGATTTCTTTACTCAAAGCCTATTTCTGCAGGCAGAAATCCACTGTGTCTGGTTTCTCCCCTGCACAAACGTTCCACATGGGGAAAACAAAAATATGAATCTGTGTGGCATATCGGCCAATGAGCACAGGTGGAGCATTGGTGAGCAAGGTGATTAATATAAATGCTCCGCTCTGCACACGCGTGCGAGTGCAGCTTTGTGAAACGCTGGCCTGAAGGAACTGGTGTGCTGAGGGAGTTATCAGTTTCCTGCACAGCCGGCGAGCACGCAGGAAAGCTAATTGGCTTCGATTAGGCGGAGGCCAGTGTGGCATATTTCATTAGGAGGGAGCGAGAGACAGAGAGAGAGAAAGTAATAAAGGAGAGTGTTGATTCCTCTTCCTTACCAATCACCTGTCTGCACATTTTCATTATTCTCATGTGCAGGACACAAAATTAAACACTTTTAGTTGCTGTCATTTGTGAACCTGCTGTGGTTAAATAAAAAAAAAACGGGTGTGTTCCACTATATTAGAGGTTATTTTGCATAGAAGTGTGTGAGATAGATGGGGAAGCCTCATGTCATTATGGGAAGACAGTGTGTGTGTTTCTGAGAGGCAGATAAGAGAGAGAGTTTTGCTGACCAAGCTGAGCCTGAATCCATCGCTGAGCCTGCAAGTTAAACAAGTTCAGAGTGGCTGAGAGCATTAAATCAATTAAATGACATGGCATCATCCTGCTTTCCCAAACAGAATTAACCACACATCTGCCCATATGGATTTGGAGAAGCCAGATTCTGTTTTTTTTTTTAACCACATGCCAGCTGTTGTGCTGCAGCGTTTCACATCTCGACCTGAATTCAACGCTGCTTTTTTCAAAAATAAACACACATATATTCCCGCATGTCTCCCAGCTGCATATGTTTACATTCAAGGTGGATTATTGGAAATTGATATGAGTCAGGTTCAGGATTACTTTAGATGCAACACAGGCCAAGGTGACATTTTTGTGTTATATTTTGTGTTTTTAGAACCATTTGTGATGTTCAGAGTTAGGTGTGATGGCTCTGGTGCAAAAAGAACAACCTATCAAAATGAATTAATGAATACATTATGGTGTAATTACCCTCTGATTGTTCGGCCAGACCTTCGGGTGACCCGTGGTCGACCACACAGTTCTTCCCGGCACAAAAAGCTGTATTTACCAAAAATGTCATATGAGTCACGTAGCCGGCTTTGCAGTATTATTAAAAGTATTCTCCTTTTATTGAGAGTGGAAGGACAGGGAATGGACCAAGAAATAAAGGGAAAAGATGGCGATAGCAATACATTTGGTTGGAGTTTTGCAGTGAAGATCCTCCCTAGATGTGTTGCAGATTGTAGTCTATGTTATTTACCGGTGAGGAGCTGTTGGTGGTGTATTTTCAGGGGATTAAGGCTCGAGCGTGTTTGGTTGCACATGCCTGCACAACTGTGGAGTTTGGTCTCAGACTTGTGATTTGTGTCGTGCGGACGCGATGCACATGGCTGCCTCTGATCCCCAGGATACAGTATGTAACACTTTAAAAAGTGCTGTGTCTAAGCAGCGAGTGAGGTGACGATAACTGAGAGACAACATGGACTTACAGGATGTGATCCAGTGAAGCTGCTAATGGCTGCAGGTGACAGTATTTCATACAGTATTTTTAAAGGTGGAAAGTATTTAATGTTGGTACCCAATTGGACACAGAGAACTACACAAAGTCATAATTGAATTGGCCTAATTGTCGTTTACATCATTTAAGAATGAGGCCACTTTTATGATGATCGGACAAGCTTTGATTTTTTTTTTTTTTGCCAGTCAAACAAACCCTGGTTGTGACTAATTGATGTCTCGCCACGCAGACAGAAACGTTTATGCAACAGCAGCTTTGAAAAACAAATCATTTTTGTCCCAGACTGGCGACAGCAGTGTCGGGCAGAAATGAGCATGAAGGTATCAGAAATGTAAATCCGTTTACAAGTGTGTCCTATTTCGTAATGTCGTAACGATGCAGCGTTTGCCGTCCTCAACCAGATGGTGCAAGTTCAATAAATATAATATGTAACTCTACAGCCCAGCTGGACTCACCACACCCTTTTTGTGTTGTCCTTAGCTGTATTTATCACTGAGGTATAAACAGATGTGATACCATAATGTAATGTGCAATGAGCATTACAGAAGTAGTCAAATAAAAGTGTGTGTGCTGCTCGGTTGTGAAAATGGCATCTATGCATTTCAGTGGGGGGATCCTAGTTAAGTAGTCTGTGGCACTCAAGAGGGTACTGTTCTGAAAAAGCCTTTAACAACTCATAGTACTCACAGTACTGCTCCTCTAACATCCTCCACTCCTGTCTTTCTCTCCACCAGACGACGACCACACGTTGCGGATCCTGCTCTACTCGCTCATCTTCTTCCTGAGCGTGTTTGGCAACCTGCTGATCATCGTGGTGCTGACGGTCAACAAGCGCATGCGCACCGTGACCAACACCTTCCTGCTGTCGCTCGCCGTCAGCGACCTGATGATGGCCGTCTTCTGCATGCCCTTCACCCTCATCCCCAGCATCCTCAAGGACTTCATCTTCGGAGCCGCCATGTGCAAGATCGTGTCCTACCTCATGGGTGAGATATGAGGCTCAAATACAGACTTTCTATTTGTATATTTGACATCATTCTTCATATTCAGTATCATAACATAGCCATGTCCTCTTGTTCACTGAATTACTTTTGCCTTCTAGTTCATCTTATGATTCACTCATTCATTAATATTCACATCCATATTAACTTAGATGCCAGGCAGCTCAGTGGTAAATACACTATATTGGTGTATATATTGTGGCGAGCTATAAGGCAACAAAGGTATTTAAAAGTATTTGGGGTTTCGCTTGGGGATGCTGACTCATATTCTGGGAAACAGTCCACAATAAAGTAGAAAAACAACACAATTTCTTATTGGAATAAGCTTTGTTAAGCGTCAAGTATCTGTCAGAGTTTTTGGAATCAATATGGCACTGCCAAGTGAAACTGCAGGCAGTACATTTTTCTTTTTGTTGTGTGTTTCTTAATCAATTTTCAAATAAAAATCCTTGCAGGTCTATAGCAAACCTGACTGGACCTGACCTGACTCTACATCTTCAATTGTCTGTATGATTTACATAGAAATACAATTGCATTTCAGCCTGATTAAGGGATAATCCAATTTCACCTTGAGAAGCGGTTGACTGGGATCCAACGGATATGATTAAGGCAGCTACACAAAGTTCTTTCACTGCTGGAGTAAAACTCCATTCAGATGCAGCTTCTGTATTGATTTACTTATGAACCTGAATTGCAACAAACATGGAAAAAAGCAGCACTCCGAAGGTTAACAACCTCTCTGACCTCTTTGTCCACCACTTTACAAATGGTATAGATTACCATTGAACAGATTCCTGGACTATTTCCATCTTCTCCCCATTTGCGGGAGTTTAATTGGTGAGTTTAAGAAAGGGCTGTTGTCCTTGTTCAATAAATGCAGAGTTACTGTTTCTACAAGAAATGGTTAATGAGTCATCAAATGGGGCGTTGCTTTTTGCTGAGTGCAATCACATCAAACATCTATGTGTTGGGCCATGTTATGTGAATCTATGTGCCTTTTTTTGTTATCTGCCACTCTCACTGTCACTTTATGCCAGTTGGCGTGAACACAAACACACATCTTCACACACACGTGACCTCACCTCGATGCCAAATTGCAGCCTCCTCGGGGGAGCGACTGACAGAGTGAGCAGAAAATAACATATTTCCTTGAAAGCAGACGTGAAAATGAGGAGTGCACAAAAAAAAAAACGGAGAGGTAAGTAAAACAGAATAAATTCGGGGACAGAGAGAACGGCAACACAATGATTACGATGACGTGAATGTTAGAGGGGGGAAAAAAATAATAAACAGAACAGGTACACTGTGTTGACACTGGAAGAAAAGCCATCAGAGCATTGAATAGAAAAGGTGGATTAAATAAAGCTCATGGTCAGCACTGAGGAAACGAAAACCCAGGGGAGAGACTGCTGATTGTTCTTTGCTTCGGTGGGATCTGCTCTAAACCTGCCCTCATTGGTACAGACACAACATAGAGCACCTCTGGGCCCTGACTCACGAGCACACACACACACACACACACACACACACACACACTCACACACACACACACACACACACACACACACACACACACACACACACACACACACACACACACAGATTTGTCGTTGAGGACATGGATAAGAGAGGTAAAGAGTAATTTCCCGTCTTGCCATGTCAGGAGGGAGATTGCAGATAACATCAGTGGCCTAGGCCGACATGATTTCTTCTACCAAGACTGAGACAACCATCCCCACCTCCCACCTCCTGCTATATTCAGTGCTGCATTTTTGTTTTGTTCTCGGTTATGATTGCAGATATTACATGTGCATCAACAAACTTGTTTTTGTTACTTTTTTTTATTGCGGCTCCAGTCTGAGCATGGAGTAATAACTTTTCATTCACCAATTATTTATTGATTTATTTTTTAAATAACCTGTTTTATTTCGCTACAGGAATATCAGTGAGCATATCCACATTCAGCCTGGTTGCCATAGCGATCGAGCGCTACAGCGCCATCTGTAACCCCCTGAAGTCCCGGGTGTGGCAGACCCGTTCCCATGCCTATCGGGTGATTGCTGCTACGTGGGTGTTGGCCTTTGTCATCATGATCCCCTATCCAATCATCAGCCAGTTGGAGTCTTTTCAGCGTCCCGACAACACCACCGCTCACCAGTGTCGCCACACGTGGCCGGTCGCAACGGCGGAGCAGGCCTGGTGAGTGTTCGGGTTGCACGGCGGACGGTGCGCCCTTTAAGACATTATTTGAACGCTGTTTCACGACTATGTTCAGTTGACAGCCTGTACCTGCAACCATGCCAGAAAATAAATTGTTTTTTTGCTGGAATTAGCCACTAAGCCTCAGGTCATACAAGCAGCAAATCTTTGGAGCAAACATCTGGTATTGGATTGACAAGTGGTGTATTTTGTTCAATATTTTTTTCTTTCAAAAGATACATAGATTAAATTTACCGTTATGTAAATGTTTTTTAAAATGTATAATTTTTTTTAATTTAAAAAGTAACTTAATATAGCCTGCTGTTATGTAATGTGTGTATGACTTGAAAAAACACATAATTCATCAGATTAATTGAAGATGGCTCATTGAAACTATTTAATTAAGCTATATTTCAGGCTTTTAGGTGAGACATGGTGAGATGATTGAATATAAGTAAGCATACGCATTGAATATTAAAATGTATGTAAAAGAATTCAGTCCGCAGCATCCTTTGTCATTGATCCTCTGAAAGGACATAGAAGGGTGTGTTTAGACAGCTCACACCCAGATTCAAGTTTACATTGAAGGTTATTTTCACTCTCTACACACTGATTTGTCATCAGGGATGTTTTATAGTAATTTTAATTTTTATGTAATTGCATTAAGTTTGTACAGAATGAGATTCTCTTCATGCATTTGGTTATGAATTTAAACAAAAGTGGATGTTTTGATTTGATGGAAGTGCTGAACAGACATTAATGTGATTGGCATCCCATCATGCATTGAGAAACACGCACTGTTCAGCACATCTCATTGACAGATTAAAAGCAAAAAATCAATAGGAGAACAAACGCAGATGAGTGACACCTCCAAACCACACGCAGTCATGCAGTCTGTTTCCTTTTATAGGGGCGTGCCAACATGTCCTCATGTAATGAGAAAATTCAAATACTTTGACTTTAAATTAGGAAGATAATAAAACATTGATAGTGTTGTAAAGTAACTGGAGATATACAGGAACTGTTTGTTCTTCAGCATCATCAGGATTCTGGAAATATCTTCAGAACAGATCATTTTGCTTTATGACACAATGTTTAGCTCCATGACTCAAGGTGATGGTGATGTACAAACCTGGATTTCCCCTCTGATACGTCTCTTTTAGGTACATCCTGCTGCTGCTTGTGCTGTTTGCAATCCCGGGGCTGGTGATGATCGTGGCCTACGGACTGATCTCCAGGGAACTTTATAGAGGCATCCAGTTTGAGATGGGCCACAAAAAAGACTCTACTGGTGAGACATTACTGGCAGACTGCATGTGGAAAGGGTTCATATCCCAGGAGGTTTATTTGGCTCACAGTCAGCAGTCAATGAATAATGAAATACTCAAAAGTACAGCAATGAGTAAACACAGTAAATGGACTCCAGTATAGGCTACTTAGCTTTGGGATGAACAGATGGACAGGCACTTAATTTAAATTCAAACACGGATTCATTATTTTTCCCAGTAGGTTTTTTTTCTTCTCAAACTCAGATTACCAAACCAACAGATCATAGTGCATGTTAGAAGATAAACGCAATAAAGGAAGCATAGAACATTTTTTCATCAGTGGTGTGTTGAATGTTTAAGTCCTGAGCTTCCTGAAGAAGAAAAATCAATGTGGGCATCAAGCAAGCTCATCATTCTGCATGGTTATGTCATTATTTGCAGTGAACTAGCAGGTCAATGCATGTGAATTCACAATTTTAATGAAAAAATACAAGTAAAACTGTACCAAGCATCTGTCTGTGATGAGTTGGTAAAGAGAACAGGGGCCCGTTTCACAAAGCAGGTTCAACCAACTCTGAACCTAACCCTGAACTCTGAGTTGAACAACTCTGAGATGGGAAACTCTGAGTTTTCGGTTTCAGAACAGTGGTTTTGAATTAGTTCAGTCAACTCTGAGTATGTAAACTCTGAGTTACGCGCGTGCCTGCCGACTCTATAAAGCCATCATCAATGGAGCTCCGATACTACGATTCACCATGGCAACGGGGAGAGCGTCATTAGATATTACCGAGTGTTTATGTAGAAAACGAGCTCATCCTGAGAAAGCGGAGCAACGTAACTGCAGCAAAGTAGCGATAGTTGGCGTGGCAGACAATTACTGCCTGATCTAATGTGTATAACTGAATGAAACAGTCTATTGATCTAAAGGTAATAACTCTTTATTTTCAGAATTCGAGAGCGGCACTGTGGTGTAATGGTTAGCAACGCTGACTACGGTGCAGGAGACAATGGCTCGATTCCCGTAGTTCACAAAGTAGCGCAACAAATAAATCATCATTTTTATTGGGTGTAATCCCCCCAGGCACAGAAAGAAAGTGGCTTCAGTTGAAAATTAAGCAGAAGAATATTGCGCAAATACGTTGTCTAAGGCATATGATTTTAATCATATTTCACATATTAAACAGTAAATATAAGCAGGTATTTCAACACAGGAATGTATTTAAACATTTCATAAATCTCCCGTTCGCAAAAACACGACCTCCGCAAAGAATCTGGTTGCGGATTATGTCCGCGATATGTTGAAAATGTCGGAGAATATTGTTTAGATAATATCTAATGTGTTTGGAAGGAAAGGTAATCAAAATCCTCTCCCGACGCAAAGCTGCTAGAATCACTTTTATTTCCGTATCGATTAGGTTGACGATGAAAGGACGGCACAATTTTTCAGAGTTGGTTCAGATTCCGGAAAAAAGCGGAGACATGTAGGGAGAAACTCACGGTTTGTTGAAGCAAACCTGCTAGGGAGCAGGTTAGTTTCACGGAGCATGTTACCCGGGTAACTGACCCAGATTTATGCTGAACTGGCTTTGTGAAACCGAAAAACCAGAGTTTCCCTCATCTCAGGGTTAACTAACTCAAGGTTTTCACTAAACCTGCTTTGTGAAACGGACCCCAGGTGAGTTAAGACAGTCTTTACTTAGCAAATAGTTGCAAAATAATAATAATAATAATAAAATAGGAAAAGTAGGAAAAGTTTCAAGGTAACTGACACAAGGATGCTGGAATGTCGGACACAAAAGTACTACAACAAATGAGACGAGAGACAGAATACACTGGGTTTAAATCTTCACATGGAGGAGGGGTTTATTGGGTGGAACACAGTTGAAATACAATTTCGAGAATAAAGTCAACATTTCAATAACTTTTCGAGAAAAAAATCTAATTTATTCTAAATTTTATTTAAACTTTATTCTTGAAATTTCAACGTTATTCTCAAAATCCCAAATAAAAAAAGAAATCTTCCGTGCTATTTGAACTCACATCTCCTAATGAACCTCATCACGCCCCAACCTCACTCTAATGTCAGCATTTACATTTTTTAAATGTATGTGAATGTTTAATTTTAAATGTTTTAATCACAACAATTGCATTAGCACTACAATCATTGTAATGTGTGCAGGTTAAGTGGAACATAACCTTCTGTGGGCATGTGAGAGTGTGTGGGGGATGATAGCAGCATGGAGTGTGTTTGCCGGTGTTCCATTAGAGGATGGAATCGGCTGGCAGCTGTGGGCCTGGACATCACCATCTGTTTGGTCTCAGAGAGAAAGAGGTAGTCAAAAAAAAGAACTTGAGAGGCAAAGGGCATGGGGTAAAACCAAACACAAAAGGATAAAGAACTTCTAAAATAACCTCTGGGAAAATGTAATATGATTTCATAATCCGGAGTGGTTTCCTACCTTAACAGTTCCTGTTTGTATCTGTTTGCCTTGCCTTTACTTTACTTAAATCAATTATTATTATCATTAAATTGTAATATCCCCTGATGGATGATCACTATGGCTTGGCAGTCATAGTCACTCTTCTTTCCATTGAGGTGAAATGCTGCTCTTTAAAGAGTATGATTATCTCAAATGAGCCACATTCTTTTTAATCCAGTTTGATTGCTAAAAGGAAAATTTACGGGATAATGAATAGCAGGCAGGCAGATATCATTTTATAGTCCTATATTCTACACAAAGTAGCCTCCTTTCCAGTCAAACAAGTCCACATCGTATCTCTTACACTAGGCGTGTCATATAAACATCCCCAGCTCTTTTGGGGGACCCCGAGGCATTCCCAGACGAGACGAGATATCTTATCTCTCCAGTGGATTCCTTTAAGCAGTTCCACGTGTCCGGAAAACCTATGGGTTTATGCCTTCCTCATCTATTTCTAAGGGCCGAGCCCAGCACCCTCACGATCTGCAATCTCATTCTTTTGGTCACAGCCCACATCACTGTAAACACCAAACCGTATAACAGGTGGCTGGAAAGCAATCTGGCAATAAGTTAGTGGGAATAGGCCAGTTAAATGCTGTAGGCTGACTAGGGAAATGGAAAGCAGGTGAAAATGTGGGCAGAAGGTCAGGTGACGGGAAAGACAGGAACGATTTTTAGTGTCTGAATCATCTGAACCATTGAGGTAACGTCCATTTTTTGGTAATAATCCTTTCGATATTGATAATCAAAATAAGAGTAGGTATCAAGGGCATATATACTGTATCTATGGGGTGTGTATCTGGTCCTTCATAATGTCTAAATAGTACAGTTAAAGCAGCCCCACAAAATGGAAACATTATTATTATTATTGAACCATATTAAGCAAAAACAATGCATTTAATTCACAGCAAGTCTGTTTTTCTTTGCTCTCCCTTACAGATGTGAAAAATGGACTGACCTCTACTGTGTCTAGTGGCAGTGATGACGGAGACGGTTGCTACGTTAACGTCGTCCAGCGGCCTCACTCGATGGAGATGTCCACCATGGCCGCATCCAGCCGGGCAGTCAAGGCAGAAAGGCCGCGCAGCAACACATCCGAGGCCAAACTGGAGGCCAAGAAGCGAGTCATCCGCATGCTGGTGGTCATCGTTGTCCTGTTCTTCCTCTGCTGGATGCCGCTGTACTGCGCTAACACCTGGCGGGCTTTCGACGACGTCTCTGCCAAACGCGCCCTCTCAGGGACACCCATCGCTTTTATCCATTTGTTGTGCTACACCTCGGCCTGTGTCAACCCAATTATTTACTGCTTCATGAACACACGTTTCCGCAAGGCTCTGCTCGCCACGTTCTCGTGCTGTGCCGCACCGTGCCAACGCCGCCGTCGCCGTGGGCTACGGGACCACGAGGAGGATGTTATGGCAACGGGAACGTCCATGTCCAAGTTCAGTTACACCACCGTCAGCACCATGGGAACCTGCTGAGGCGGATGGATGCAGGCACAATCCAGAAGACACAGTTACTACGGCAACACAGCGCCCCACATCCTTTGTCTTTAGGCCAATTCTGCACTCATAGGGACAGTAATGTGAGTGGAAGCAGGCCATATAGTGTAGCAGTACAGAAGCATCACCTATGACTGTGAGTAAAGTTATGTCGGGATTATTTAAGGAAACAGTGTAAATACCTCCATAGCTGTTTAAAAAAAAGCACAAAAACAGAATGTACAGTTATCTGTTGTCACAGTGGACCAAGGCAAACTGTCTGTTTAGAT
Source organism: Eutrigla gurnardus (assembly GCF_963514095.1). Classification (NCBI taxonomy): domain Eukaryota; kingdom Metazoa; phylum Chordata; class Actinopteri; order Perciformes; family Triglidae; genus Eutrigla; species Eutrigla gurnardus. The sequence continues at coordinate 21,573,268 of NC_139926.1, forward strand.
GTTTACTGCGGGGCATACGTGTGTGTGATCGTGTGTGTTGTTGTATGATATGTGAGCGAGGCAGTTTAATAAGTAGTCATTATATAGCTATAAAAATAGTTTGCTATGTCATTTTTAAATTGTGTTTTATATTTTGCAGTCAGATGTTTATGCGTGTTAAGGAAATTGCCTTGTAGACTAAGTGCCTGGTTCTAAATACTATGTCATATCTGTGTGCTGTTGATTTATCTGACAGGCACCGTAATCACAGGCAAATTGTGACTCGAAGGGTAGAAGTGGAGTTTAAAGACTCGAGACAAATTCTCCACAGAAGATAGGAATTTCCTCCTGATGGGAGCCGATAAATGAGCGGGTTGTCGGTCCTCTGACGCGCAGAAAACACTCGAGTGGTATAAACAAGCTTGGATGGGCAGCAGTGATGCCTCGTGTTGTGGCTTTAATCGTATGCTGCAGAAGAAGAGGAGAATATCTGAATAGGGATGTGAATTAATTAAGAGCCAATTTATTACCATATTATAAAAACTCCCCTGGGTACAACAGAAATAACTGTATATTGTTGTAGATATGAGGGCAAACAAATTGGATGAAGCTTCTAACTTACACAAAGAGTAAATGTTACTAACATGTTGTATAAGCCACCGCTAACGGCGACATTAAAGGGGGATTTTTAGGAACAATACGTTGACTGCAGCCTGTTCGGTCATTGTTCAGGGACCAGTCCTTGTAACTCACCTGCAGGCTCCAAATGGCAGCCAGGTTTCAGAGGTCTCTGTTTTGTCAAACCCTGTCGAGCGTGCCTGACTCCGGCTCCCCTGCTCACCTCGCACTAATTATGTTACAACCTCAACCCTGCCAGGCTGAACGGATGAGCATATTTCACTGAGTGCACCAAAGCACAATGCTGTCAGCCGCTCAACTAATAGATGTATGGGTCTGACTTTGTGAGCATTTTCTCTGGTTTTTTGTTGTAAGATTTTAGATTGGTCTGCAGCTTTTGTGATTTATTGTGTGCGCCCTTCCCTTTGTGCTTAAAATATAAATAATAGCGAAGCCTTACTTTGAGACTAAAGTTAAGGTAAGACATCAAATTTTATCAGCCGAAACTTCAACTCTGTTTATGGAAAATACGACGAATTAGATCCTTGTCAACACAGCTATAAATGGACAATAAAGTAAGCAATTCATATTTCCTGCTGCTATTTATCTAACCTGGGACGACCTTATCATCATATCCAACGTCCAGTTCACGTCAAGTGCAGAGAGAAGGACACAGATCGCTACCTTGACCTTCCCCTTGTGTCACTATAGGCCGACATCTCTGAACCACAAAAGGCACACATCCATCAAGCTGCTGACATCGTGTCTGGGCGTGATGGCCCTGTGCTGATTACCACAGAGGCGTCGGGTAATTGTATGCATGATCTTTAATATAGTGCATACAAACTAAAGGGATATTTCGTGTGCTCTCAAAATGTTGTTGAAACATAGAAAAGCCAACATTTCTTACAGTAAAATAGCAGACTGGAGTTATTTATGTATCTCGACACAATTCCCAGATAGACAAATACGTATAACTCCGCTGTGCTGTTGTTTATGAGTGACATTGGGAATGTGTTTTTTGAGCTGTGAGAGGCTGATTTCCCTGCCGTGTCATAGAGGCCGTTTGACATTATGATTTGCACCCCACCCCACCCCACCCAGCCACCACACACACACACACACACACACACACACACACACTCACACACACACACGCAGGGTACTTGTTATTTATTGAATTAATATATTTCTATATCATTTGCTCACAACCAATTACAGACAGACGCAGATAAATACTTATTTTACCGCCTTCACAAAATTAATATTGGCAAGGAAAATTAAAGCTCAGTATAAAGATAAGTGTGATGACAAACATACAGTGGGTAGTGGTTGGATGGCTAATTGGCTCATTCCTCTCATGTATAAATGCATTTCATTGTGAACAGAAGTAAATGTAAATGCTGCATTCTGGCATTTGTTTTCAGAGTCACATTGATGATCATATTCAAGAGCTTCACATTATATCAACCATGTATTTTTGGATCAGAAATGGGGAAAAATGCAGCACAATATCTACAGATGTTGCCTATTCATATTTGTTATATTAACAAACATAGTTGAAAGGACAGTGAATATAGAACATAAATGAATTGGGCGACCACGAGCATAACCCTGAATGATTGCATTCTGCTTGTAAATAGGTAACTGGTTGCTAACATGTTAGCCATGACAACTAAGGATAATATGTCAAGTGGTAAAAAAAGAAAAATCAAAGTTACTGAAGTTTTGAGGTTAGTGTTGAAATACCACAGATATCTGATATATCATAAAAGCTGGACACATCATTTAAATATCTATTATGACTCATTCTATGGTGTGTAAATATAAAACACATTGTAGGAGGGATAAAAGTGTTCACTGATTACTAGCAGGGATCCTTCTAATATTCACACACAAGTCATCAATCATGTTCAGTCAAGACAATGAGGTGGCCTTTATAAACAAGCAGAGCCCCTCACTCATCCCTGTGATGATTATCCCTCTGCTTCTCCTTCTCCATAAAGACTACTCCGTGTGAAATGATTTTTCCTGGCCTGTTGTGAGCGTCTTATTACCAAGCTTAATGATGGCATCTCATACAATTTCACATCATGTGTGCTCAAATCTCATTGATATCTATTGGGCTCTTGGGGACTTTGCTGGAATCTGAAGCTCTCACTGCTGCTTGGTTTGCAGAACCTGTTCCTCCAAATAAAATCTAACCATTTGTTGCTATATGCGCTCCCAGATTCATTGACGCAAATGTCACCGTTGAGTGTTGCAGCGATGCTCAGGGGGGAGTCCTGCTAGTGAGTGATAAGAACTCTGTCCACAGGTGGGAGCCTCTGGGGCTCAGGTGCTGGCAGGGTTGAACTTGTTTAATGAGAGCAGAGCGGATGTTTGGGGAGCAAAATTACCCGAGTGGGCTGCAAAGCTAGTTGCACTCGTGACGAATCCGCTCAGCGGTGGTGGAGCGATACAAAGAGAAGCTTGGTTATCTGAATTGCAAATACAACTCCCAGAATACATCAGTAACTGAACTGCAACTGTGGGTATTATAATGGTTACATTCAGTTGGCAGTGAGGAGAAAGTATTTCATCATCAATTTATAACGTAAGAGATCTATTATTACACGTATTTAGAGATATTAATTCTAATCCGATTTCATGCCTTTTATATGGTTGGATTATCCTGTTAGGAGACAAATCCTCCAAATTAAACATCAAAATATATATCCGTGAATTAAGAATGACAAAGAGAAGCATTTTCTGATGAAACACCCCTCTTGACAGGATATGTATCTGTGCCTTTCAAAACCATAACAAATCACTGTGGACATCTTTATGATGGGACCGTGCTGTGGTTAGGTGTAGGCATAACAATGATGAGGTTTAGGGACATATCATAGTTTGGGTTAAATCACTATTTTGTTTAGGTTGTGGGCGGTTAAGGTAACTGTGAGAGGGCTTTGTCTCAAGAGCATAAATATATGTTGTTTTGACTTCTGGTGCTGTTGTTTTTTGTCTTGAGGCCTCATGGGGTAAAACAACTCACTGTAGGGCTCCTACTGTATGGTTATTCGATTAAAAACGACTTCATTAAAAAGATGCATCATGTGAGCACAATATAAATTAAGATAAGAAAGCCCTGAAACTAGATTTTGACACAGGTGTTTCAACAAGACGGCCATCATTTTAACGAATTACGAAGGACCTATTTTATTTGACATTTACTTATGTGATGCAAATTCATTTAGAAAGTTGCATTAAATCTAATTACCAAAGTCGCAGTCAATTTAGGGATTTGGGGGCCCCAAGAGGTCTGGAACACCAGGATAGCTTCCAGCTTTGCCTGGCTGGTAATCCAGCATTGCTCTTTTACTAATTGTACACGTTCTTAAAAAAATTAGAAGCTCATGTCTGGCACAACAAAGGTTTCATGGTCCCTTGAAAGCAGTGGAAAAACAAAAAAAATACAATTAAGCCTGGGTTTTTTTTGTGTTTTTTTTTGGTTTTGTTGTCGGGTCTATATGACGACAGCGCTCGTGCTCGTGCGCTACGTTATCTTTTAATTTCGTTTTCGGGGTTGTATCATAATGAAGATGCATGAGTCATTTCAGCCATTATATCAATATGATCCATGCAGAGCGAGGAATAATATTGTGGGACATTATGATGGGGATTAAAGACTGTGTCGTCTGGGTATTTTTTCATTAGTGTTGATGTTTACCGTCTCTGGGGCCGATTTCCGACTCGCGCAGCCGTCTGAATGTCAGCGACTAAACAATATGTGGAGGCTCAAGCCTTCGTCAACAACATGCACATTCAAATTGTATCCGCTCTACATCTGTGCCCATACCTGCTCATCTGTATAATAACAAAAAAAATAATACACATAGTATTCTGAATTATACTGAAATCATGGTGTTGTCAATATAAAATATGAAGTGTTCTCTTGTGTATTTGCTTCGTGATGTTCCGTTAAGGAAGGAGCTGATCTTGTGTTTCGGTGATCTGTCGTGTTCCATGTTTCTAAGCAGCGTGTTCAAGCCGCGGGCTCATATGTGGATGAACAGGGATGAAGGGGTAGGGAAGCAAACTGAGGCACATTTAGATCTACTCCAACGGTCACAGTTGCCAGGCCACCATTGCCTTAAGTGTGTTCTGACTATCTGTATGTCTATGTGTGCATGTGTGTGTGTGTGTGTGTGTCCCTCATTGCATTTGCTGTGTGCATACGTGCGTCACCGCTGTTTAAGGCAAAACAAGCGCTGGAGATGAAAGCATTTGGCAGCCTTGTTCCTCCCGTCCATCCGGAAGCTTTTCTGTGACTACTGACCTTTCTGAAACGGTGACAACTTTGAGAAAACAATCTGTGAAAAGCAGTTAGCGTGGATTTTCTTGGCTGCTGCCCATGCTGCTATCTTGACAAGTCTGTTTGTGCTGCTATGACGTTATAAGGCCTTAGATGTTTACGTGTGGTTTGGAATGTGCAGTTTTTTCCGCTCTGGTTTGTGCTCTCGGTGGAGTAGCTTCAACAGGTCTACTTCCCTGACGACAGCGCAGATTCATTGCTATTATGATTGTCCTCACAAGCCACACTTCGCTGTTCCTGACTTGGCAGACTGAAAGGATGTGCTATCTCTCGGCATGAGGATCATCTGGATAGCATTTGTGTATGCTAAGGATGGAAAGTGTGTGTGTGTGTGTGTGTGTGTGTGTGTGTGTGTGTGTGTGTGCGTGACATTTCTGCTCATGTCCTCTCCAGATTACTGCCTGATTTCTTTCAGTGCTGTACACCATTCAGAAAGGGTGGTCCCCATAATGCATGGTCTGGTCTTGCGTCCTTACCACGTGACAAAGACAAGTATGTGTGTGTGTGTGTGTGTGTGTGTGTGTGTGTGTGTGTGTCAAAGAGGAAGCCAGGATCATAAAGTGATATTGTGCCATTTGTTCCATGGGTTCTTTGAGATGTAAGTCTTGCTGCTGTGGTTTACATTGGTTTTCCTCATGCCTGATAGATGCCCATTATTTTGTCTTGCTGTCTGTCTCTGTGTCCCTGTCTGTCTCTTCTCTCTCTTACAAACACCCACACACACAGTTATAAATGTGTATGTCGGGTGACTGTCCAGCTGGTCGTACTTTGCTTTCTTTTGTGTAACGTTATGTAATTCAAATAAAATCTCTATATCAAACCATACCAACTCTCCTCATGCATTCTATTGTGATTTTTTGCCCCCCTCTCCAGTGCTTTGGATGCTTTTCGTGAATTTGAAACTACTCAACTGACCATTTAAGTGGGAACAGAAGAGCAAAAAATGTATCATCACGTCACTTTCAACTCCTAGCACTCGAACCAAAGTACAACACCATGCTGAAACTCTAGAAGATAAAGTGCAACACATTCTCTTGCCTTGTTCTGCTTAGAGTGGTCTTAATGGAATCAAAACTGAATTTAGTGTTGGCTCATAGCCGATCTTTACACAGCTCCTGTGTCTCAGAACACCAACAGAAAAACACGTGTTAATAAATCTATATGCTGAATTGCTAAAATAACCACTTGGCCTTAATGGACAGTAAAACAAAAATACTGTGAAGAAAGCATTCCATCACACGCAGCAGTAAGGAAGTACTTTATGCATGACAGCTAAGCAGAGATGCGCTGATTTAACGGCGTTAGCTTGACCTTAAAAACACAATTCCCTTCCAGTCTGCATCTCTTGACATTTTAATTGTAACAGAGGAGAGTGTATGCATGAGGAAGTACTCACTGAAAAAGGAATATAATTTAAATTGCAAGGCTATGTGTAATGGGTGACTATTGATGAGGGAGATATTTGCTATCAATACAGCAACAAGGATTAGTGCTGCCTGGCTAATTCATGAATGGCCGAGCATTTAGCCCAAAATCAATGTGGAGTTAAAAGGATTTCTTCACCTGTCGATAATGACATGAATCCTTTCAGCCCAACATGAATAGAGTCATCGTAACACAGTTTGGCTAAAAACATAACACTTGAAAGCCTCAAAAGGGTAAAGTGTTACAGCAGGCTTTAGTTTTTACTAAAAAAGCTGCTGTCATCTCAAAAGAGATAAAAAAAAACTGTAATCCCACACACAAACATGTTTATGCACAATTACATATCAACACCTTTTTTTTTTATCATCGAATTAGCATTTTAGGAGCTGCATAACACTGGAAAAGCCGCGTCCAACTGCATCCATCAGCCAAGAACATTACCTCTAAAAATATCACTTCCGCTACATCATGCCTGCACATTTTCTTTTCCAAATGAAACGTCTGAACAAAGCGGTGATTGATCTTTACCTGCTGTAACACCATTGTGAGTCATGTTTCACATGGAAATGATCGGCCCTGAACGCAGCGTTTACTAAGGTGGGAAGAACAGCTAATGTGGGTCTGTGATGTACTGATCTTCTGAAGGTGAGGGCTCACTCCAAAGACCTGGATGCAAGCCGATACAGCATGAAGAGATCAATACTGATGTCGATGCTTTGCACATAAACATGTTCTCATCCCAGGGACACAGAAGCAAACATTTGGACATCCAGTACATTTTCAATGACAAAAGATCAGAATTCTACGTTGGTGAATCAAATCAATTCAACTACATGGACACTCCTGCATCCTCCAATCAAGGGGGATGCTAATGTTGAAGCTAATGAAGCGTGCTATACCTTTTTATACAATAGAGTGCTTCCAACTTCATGGGAACCGTATTGGGCCCTTTTCTGTTTTGACTTGAGAGAGTTGACTGCGTCACGGACCAGAAAAACACTTTCTTTGCCAGTAAATTATGTCGACCAACGTTGAATACCCTTGTAAATTTCAGCTTGTAGCACTGGGCTTATTTTTCCAGATATGACGAGTCCTGCCTCAAACGAGTATAAACACTTTAGCTTTTTTGAATATAGAACTGTCCATTATTCAGTGTGAAAGGGGCTGATGAGCAACCGTGTACCTCTGTGACCCTGACAGAAATAATCACACTTCCTAACCTTTCGTGTGCTGTGGACATATCGCATACTGTGAATCAATGGGGATTCGTCTACCCTGGAAAGAAGAAAAACCTGCACAGCAAGAGGATGACCTAAACACTTTGCCTGTAATGATTTTTTTCGCTGTAATGACTGAAAGAATTTCCCCCATACTGATTCAGAAAGCTTTAAAATGCTCTTAGGAAAATGTCAGGACTCTTGTGGGCAGAACCCCCAACAAACGATATTACGAGTAAGCAGTAGGCAAAAAGGCTTGAACTCTTGTTCTTGCTGTGAAGTGACATTTTAGTTCGGGAACCACTTGAGAATGTTTTGACAAATTATTGGGATGTTGTGCTCCTGATGAACCTTAAATGAAGCACTCAATGTGTGTGTGATCTCATCATCTACCTGACTGGCTCTCACATTTCTATTCTACTTACTAAAAGCTCCTCATAAGAATGAATGTATGGAAAAATAAATAACATAAAATCAATATATGTTGATGTATTAAAGGTTAACATTGACACATGATATGACCTTAATTGTTTGTTCCATGAAAGAAATAACACCGTCAGATCCATGCACAAGCACTTTTTTAATTGTTTGTGCACTTCCTTTTGTGTATTTCTAGGTCTCAACAGCATCACTGCATCACAGCAGCCAGCATAGGATAACAAGACCCCAAGAAAACAAATAACAGAAAGCCCTTTGGAAAGTCTTTCTTTCAGTAGATTTGTTCCTGAATGGAACATTTCATCAGTCAATTTCAGTAACTTAGCAACTAACTCTGTGATAAAAGGGGGGAAATTAGTCCCTTTGTTTGTTCGTCACTGGGATGCAAGCTTCTCACCAGACACAGAAAAATGATTTGCCAGCTTGGTCGAATAATGGCAAGCACGTATTAATATCTGACATTCATTTGAAAGTGAAATGATGTACTGGATTAGAGGAATTATAATGGACTTTTATTCTGATATTATAGTACTTGTGCTCTCATTTCCTGGTGCCGTGAAAACCATGTTGGAAGAGTCGGCCAGTTCTGGAGAGGTCCTTGACATTTCACTAAAGCTTTGTTGAAATAATGAGTGGAGACATACTGAACATTTTTTTCTGAAGCTATAGGTCTCCGTTCACAATGGGGCTCACGTAGGGAAGATAATTTACACAATAGCTTTATCTGGGAGTGCGTTTCCAAAAGTTAAATATGATATCTGTATGAAACTTAAAAATAGAACACACTTGAAGATACTTGTGACCAAAATGTCAGTAAATTAAAAGAAGCCACTACACTTCCTGGTACAACCCATTAATTGCAACTGAAACTGTGCTTACAGTGTTTATTTCTAGGTCCCTCCCAAACACAAATGTGTTACTCCCTAATATATGTTTTTGCTTTTACCAAATATATGTCACTAAATCTCTTTGAATTTGGATCTGACTGAATATATTTTAATGCATTGGACAGTTACTAAGAATAACAATAACTTTTTTTGAGGAGGATAAGGAAATGTAAGATGCTTTAGTTCAAGTCTAAAATCAAAATCAAACTAAAGGTATGAATATTTTTTGTAACACAATGTAACTGACATTGGAAGTAACTTTGATGCACATGGATTATTGTCTCCCATGATGTTTTTTTTGTGTCATCTATACTCAGGCGTGTGACAAAGGGACTAACATATCCATCTTCCTCTTACATTCAGGCGGGGAACAGAAAGGTAGACGGATGGAGAGGGGAAGCTGACCATGAAAAACCTACAACAAAGGCACAGCAGAGCTGTAAAAATGGAAAAGTGGCATAGAAGTGGTGATTCTCTTCCATTTCCTCTTACCTAATTGACACCTTAAAAGACAGGATGGTAAAAAAAAAAAATGGACGGAGTGCTCCGGAGAGCCATGGAAATACAGATAAGAGTAAGTTTTAATGCAGTGTACCACAATTCCATAGCCCCGATGGAGCTCAGTGTACATTATTTCCACATGGCTAAAAGCCTCAAAGACCCAACTCTCTTATTTTCAAAACTTACTACTTAAGAATCCATTACAGAGCTCTAGCATTTCCTGCTTAGAATAGAGATGCACTTCCATATAGTTCACTTTCACGTTTTGGACAACTCCTCTTGTAAAATGAGTGCTGGAAGAAATCCAAAGTGACTCCGTTACACATTGTTATTAAAAATCAAAATGTAAGCTGTTTAAAACTGAATGAAGCTTTTGAATTTTGAAGTTCTTAATTAATGACCCAGTGGATCAACAATACTCAAACACAGATTAGGGACACACCCCTTTTCTCACTCTTTGTCTTATTTTAGGAGTGGTGGCTGCAGCTTATTAGGGGGGAGCATGTTTACAAGGAGGTTCAGGGGCGAAAGGGCTTCACGCAGACCTGCCAACGAGACAGACGGGTGACCTTAAGGTGGTTTCATCACACTAACAGGATCTCTCTGCAAGGAGAAGCGTGAAGTGTGTTGGACTCATCAGAGTCGTGATGTGATGGAAAGGCTGATTATTGGGACAATCAATAATTTTAGGTCACTTCGAGGTCACCCTGCTCAACCCTCAACACACTGTTACTGTGAATAACTGACAAATTACAACAATAACGGGTCAATAATGCCAGGTCAATAATGCCGGGTCTGTATAATTTGCATTTCAATTCTTACAATCTACATCTTCAATAATTTGAATCAATAATGTTATTAGACAAGCTCCAATTATTGTCACTGTCATTTTATACAGCAGCTGTGAGAGATACATGTATTCCCCATGTGCTGAAAACCATGTTGTTACTGTATGTCAATTATGGGATGTGTAGTGTGTTGCAGTAGAATCAATATCCAATTCATACCTGGGAAACAATTACATTAAACCGATTCAGAGATATGGTTCCTTGGCTTTTACACAGATCATATTGATCTTTTGTGTTGGAACTGTTCCTTGTTTGTTGTTTTTTGTTGTGTAATTGATTTTTTGTATTGTATCGTCAAAGTGGTGTAGATATTTTTATCCATGTGCTTTCAGTGCATTGAAGTCTCTAGGCTTCTGCAAATGATATGCATTTGGACAATCATAGGTGCTGCATAAATATGAAAACATTAGAACAGTTATTATTATACAATTACGTAGAATGAGGCAAATAACTTTGCTTTGAATCTTCAACAGATCAAGATCCCTTATTGAATGAGTCAGACTTTGAGGTTAAAAGATGATAAATTTAACTTTGACTCTTCATCTAGATTATTGCATTACGGCAAATACCAGCCAGTTAAATTGACATTGAATTAATAAGTGAGTTTTACCTGCAGGTCCACAAACACACACACACACGGAAAACCTAATTTTAGCAAGAAATTCATCTCATCAAAATAGTTCAAGGTAATTACTAATGTCACTATGCCCTAATGATGACTGATGCAGTGTGACGGATGGAGGAAGAGGAAGGGGATGCTGCATGTGTTCAGGATCTTGTCCGTCAGCCTGGGATGCTGGTAAATGGCGACACCAGACCTGAATCCTAACATGGCAATCAAAGAGTGAGACCGTTTCTACCAAAGGGAAATCAGTCATTAATTTGGCACTGAGTAAAACATACACAGACACTATAAACTCAGGTAATATACAAGCAGGAACACATTTGTCCAAACAAATAACATCTGCTCACACACTTTTTTGTTATTCATAAGTGGCTCATAAGAGCTTTAAGAGCTAGCCTCATAAATGATCTCAGTCTCTAGTTACAGCGAAGACCAGCCGTGAATGTCAGAGAGTCTTCAGGCATGAATGATCTCATCAACCTTCAATTAACCCTGCGGCTCCTCATCTCCTCTGCCCCTTTCATAGTGGCGATGATGACCGGAGGATGTTTCCACGGTCACGCCGCAGGTTGACAACGCAGGCAATCAAATCTATCAGGCTAATTGCTGGCTTCCTCTCATGACCCTCTATTGGAGGTAGAATAACGGCTGGAATAAAAGAGAACAGCAACCTTTCTGTCATCCCGTTGTACCTTCAGAGTCGATGTTTTCCATTTCTGACCCATTGACCTCACTTCCTGCTTCTCTTTTGTCTTCTATCATGTCCACCCGCTTGGTTTTATTATCAGGCTTAAAATTACATATTGAGTTGTTAAATGTTACAACCAGAATGAATACATTGTTGTGCTTGATTGAAGTTGATTGAAGCATAGGTGAAGCACATCAAGCCCTCAGCAACCTGGTTCAACTCTCAAAAAGTCAAAACTGTTAAAAGAGATATCTGCACTTACCTTCATCTGTACACTGATAAAGGCCTTTAGACCGAAAGCTCAAATAAAGTGTACAGTGCATGGATCTAAGTGTGCGTATCTCTTTTGTCAGCAGTATTTCAATGATAATTTGATGATAAATGTAGATTATTTTTTGCTGATGTTTCCAAGACACTGTCGGTTAAATCTGATCAAATCACACCCGCAATGAATGAAAGAATAGTGGTCTTGAAATTTGTTTAATTTTATTTGAGACCATGCATGTTTCCAAGTGAATCAAATAAAAAATACATCCTTGCAATTAAAGTATAGATTGGTCAAATGTTTGATGATCAATTTGAAATTTGGTTGAATTTGCTTGAAGTTTTCTGTGTTGCAGCTTTAGATTTATTTCCAGAGGATTCTGTGTCATGGATTTTCAGTCTTTTTTTTCTTATTTCATTCATTTAGTATTTCCTGTTTGTACTTCATACATTCTTGCCTGGTTTTCCAACCGTGACAGTTATCTGCTTTCAGTGGTCTCCATCTGTCATGTGACTCTCGCCTTGCAGGACATAGAGGCCGCTCAAATCCCCATTTGAAGCATCTATCATTAATATTTGACACAATCACAGAAGGCAGGCCAGATTTCATCATGGATGATGAAGGGTCGGAATGCAGCCGCTTGCAGGGGCCAACTTAGATCAACCTAAAACTGTTCCACGGTACACATTCGTCAGTGCGGTGATGCAGAGAAAAAAATATTCCTCTGGAGATTCACTTCTTTCTGCTTTGCATGCAAAAAACATTTTAAGTCCTTGTCTATTTATTGACTGAAGTGTGTCATTGTTGAATCTGTGGGGTTGTGCAGATTTTTAGTTGATCTTGAATGTGAAGTTAAAGGAGACATTGCAACTCAACACTCCAAGTCCTAGTTGAATTATACCTTACCATGGCCACATTCTTATATTTTTTAACATTAATGTGATAGGAATTGATGAAGACGGTGTAGGGGGGGAAGCAGCTAAATCATTTATATTTTTGTTTTAATTTAAATAATGGTAGATGTAGTTTTCAAGGACATGAATATTGGGTGGTGTCCAAGGTGATGTAGCCATGGAGATTTACCGTAACACAGCCTCTACCTTCTGTCGACCACCCAACACATAACAATAGCCCGGCCTTGGGACCTTTACATCGGTAACCCTGCAGACTTTGTATAATAACGACTGGATAAGTGCTACAGTTTCCCCTTTTGGGTGGAAATAGTGCATGACACAGACGCTCAGCCTTGACGGGTAGGCGTCCACCCACAGCAGCTTAACCGACTGGAATCTCCTGTTGACGCACTGATCTCGGACGGCTTATGGTGGCTCAATACAGCGGGCAGTAGAAATGGGAACGCATCCAGGAGGCTTTACCCACTGTGTCCTACACATCACACAGAACCATGTGTGTGTTTGCTCGTATGCGTATGTTAATAATACACAACTGAGTAACAGAGAGTGGCGGAGACGCTTAATTATCTTTACATATGAAAAGAAAATTGAGATTCTCAGAAGCTGAAGAGAAATTCTTCCGCCGTTGACGACTCCAGGTCAACTTTACCACAACACGTGGATTTGTGATGGGATTTGAGATTCAACTGACAGGTAAATAATATAGATATAGATATAGATATAGATATATAGATGTACAGTGATATCATTCGGATTCTTTCTGTCATCTCGTTTTGGGTTCTATTTGAAGAAAGGCAATAATCAAGGGATGACAGTTAATCTAGTACTTTTCAAGGTATAGATATATGAGTATATCTGGGTAATATTAGACTGATAATTACAGGTTAATAAGGGGCTTAAAACAAAAGGTAATAATGGGCAAACACATTCAAGAGCCCATAGTAGTCCGAAAGTATAATAATATGTTGGTAATAACATGGACACTAACAATAAAAAGCTGCATAATGCAATATCTGGATTAAAAAAAGAATATTGCACTGACATAATAGCTTTATTGTTATTATAACTATTATGAAATAGTTTTGCCTCGTTGTTATCTTTAAATGTGTTTCCATGTTTTCAGATGACATCAAATCCAGCATTGGGGTAATTAACTGAAAGCTGGATGCCACGTGAAATGTTTTTCTGTTTTTTTCTGCAAATAAAAACATTGAAGAGAGAGGAAATCTGTGTTGCCAGGCCTGATATTTTGAAGGTCTGGGAGGGGGAGCACAGCTCTTTGAGCACAGTCAGGTTCAAAGCAAACACACACGTTGCTATTTTTACCGGTTAGCCGCTTATAACTATTTCATAACATCGGTTGATATTTTTACACCGCTGAGCAAACATCTGTTTTATTCAATCCTCCTTATAAATCCAACTGGTTCTGAGGATGAAATACATCCTGGGTTAAGGGGTCATGTGCTTGTCTGGCAAAATTGTTCCTTTCATTTCTTTTTCCTTTCTGCCTGAAATTAATTTCAGCTGTCTGTGTTAGTGGGGAAAACCACATACACATGGAGAGAAATGATAAAGATGGAATACTGCCATTATGTTAGTAGTCAAAATTGTTGATGTTGACCACACTAAGAAAACCTGCATGAACCTAGAATTGTTTTTGGCATTTATTGCAATGCTCAGTAGACTTCATGCCTGTCTGGACGGCTGAAGCTCTCCTGGGGAAGGACAGTATTTAGGTGCACAAAACTCAAACTGACAAAAATGAAAAAGCTGACAACAAAACTAAGAAGAGGGCCAAGGAAGGAGATGATCAAACATTCTGTCCTGATAAGAGCTCTGATCTGATATTCTGCACATTCCCATCCTCTTTGTTTAAATAACTGTATAGACCTTTTTGTCATTCTGTTGCCAGGGCAACAGCCTTGGTCCAAGCTCACTTCCTGCCAGTTACTGCATTAACAAACAATGGAACAGGAAACACAAAGGGGCCAATTTAGAATGTTTATGTTAAGTTTGAAAAGCTCTTTGAAAAAATTCTCTCCACGACTGAAAGTTAATGTATTCCATGTTTGTTCCAGCTTTCCGGCTGTGCTTTGAACTGCATTTTCCCTTCACACAGTATGGATTCTTGCTTGGTTGACTTTGTTGAGGCCTGCTGACGCACAGCAGCGTGTTTACAGCACCTGTGTGCATGGCTTGTTTCCAGTGGGTAACAACATATACTGCATGGAATTGATGAGAAATACATGGACACAAAAAGTATGCAATGCTGGCATTACGGCATCAAAAGAATGGAAAGAACATTGACCATCGCTGCTGGCCGTGATATGTAAGACGAAACCCAAAGAAAGAAACCTATCAAGCTGATTGAACCAAATGTAAATGCTTTGTTTGTGCTCTTGAATTAAGGGCATCCTCTTCTTTCTCTGTATTAGATTTCCTTTGCATTGAAAAAACCCTAATGCTTCACTTTCATTCCACTTGACTTCTGGGAAACAGGTGAAGCAGAATAACTTGGTTTAGGTATCCATCTCTCTGTGTAATGTCATTTTATTTGTGGGTCCCAGCATTAATCTGCCAGCTGCAGTTAGTTTCAGTTCAAACGTATGTTGGAAGTATAACCAATACTGGCAAGACTCTTTCCATAATAGCATGATATTGATATGTTTACATCCTCCAGCAAGCTTTCTTTTATCCATCCTGTTAAAATAATTTATTCTCATAGCAGGTACTTAATTTAATGTGGTGATTTTGTGATTTTAGATATTAAATTACTTTCTCTGAAATGAGTTTAGTCCTAACTGTTTGTAATACAAATGTTTGAGTTGTTTTACCCTTTTCACTTTTACGTTGGCTTGATTAGTTATATTATTGCAGCTAAAATACAACACTAGTAATAGTTTTGTTCTTCCTGAAGGGATTTTATGTTTTATGAGGTAGAACGTTTGACAGTTAGTTTATAATCTTTTTGAATTAATATTTTTTTCTAATTTGCAATATCATTAACATTGTAGTCTGTTATTCAATACCGTTTTCACAGTTTAATATTTGCTACCATTAAAAAAAACGGATTTGAGCAGACTCAATAAAATGTGGCGCTGAAAAAAATTATTGCATGTTTTTTTTTCATAAATAAACATAACTATTCACACTCTTTGTCTTCTAAATGGTAATGACCTCACACCACAGATAATGTTGATATTATCAAAAGCAGCACAGCTCTATCCTCTTATGACCAGTAGCTCCTATGGAATGTTTTTCAAGCTCCATCATAATAATAATAATATCTTTATGGATGACACCTTACCCAAGGAGCATGTACATGTACTTTAGATGTATAGAAGGGAATTTCTAGGTTTCTGTGTTGTACATGATGTGTCATATTGTAAGTAAAGCTGCCACTTCCTGCATACCTTTCATGACTCAATTTAAGGTGAAGGTTCATCTTTTGCAATGGGCTGCACGGTGGTGTAGTGGGTAGCACTCTCGCCTCACAGCAAGAGGGTCCTGGGTTCGATTCCCGGGTCGGCCCGGGTTCCTTCTGTGTGGAGTTTGCATGTTCTCCCCGTGTAAGCGTGGGTTCTCTCCGGGTTCTCCGGCTTCCTCCCACAGTCCAAAGACATGCAGGATGGGGATAGGTTAATTGGTGACTCTAAATTGCCCGTAGGTGTGAATGTGAGTGTGAATGGTTGTTTGTCTCTACATGTTGGCCCTGTGATAGACTGGCGTCCTGTCCAGGGTGTACCCTGCCTTCGCCCAATGACAGCTGGGATCGGCTCCAGCCCCCCCGTGACCCTAAATACAGGATAAGCGGTAGAAAATGGATGGATGGATGGTTCATCTTTTGCTAATGAGTTAATCAGGATCAGTCGTGCCGCCCCTGTGATGATGTTAATATCCTGCTATCAACTATGTGAAGTCTGAAAAGTGTATACATTTGAGTGAGTGTGTGTGTGTGTGTGTGTGTGTGTGTGTGTGTGTGTGTGTGTGTGTGTGTGTGTGTGTTTTCCTTTTTTTAGGTTGGATGAAAGATAAACGTCATAAGCGTTCATGACTGGGCAACCATTAGATTCATGAGTGATTGTTTCATTTCCTATTATGATGGTTACTTACATTCTGGATGTGTTATTTACAGTATGTGATTCATCGTTAGGGCCAGTTTCCCTGAGGCCACGGGAGCTGATTACTTCTGAGGCAGCCGTCCCTTAGGTGTGTTACCGGGCAGACACGGCGTACGACCTGCACATTATGAGAGCGTTGGCTTGTACACCAGGCGTCACGCACTCTGCTGTTACTGAATCACATTATAAGTAAAAAAAACTGATATGAACATATCAAGGCTGTGATTAGCCCAGTGCTGTAGCCAATCAGGTGAGGAAGTGACACCATGAATAGGATGGAAACACCCAATTGGGTCTCTTGGTGTGTAAGTGACTTCGTTTTTGTTAATTGTCCTTGAGTTACGTTTATTATAATGTATTCTTTTTATTTTGTTAGTTAGAGAATGAAATACAACCCAGGAAGTCAAGCTTGTCAGATGCAAAAAAAAAAGGGGGGAAAAATGCAGAGAGGATTATTTATTTATCACAGTAACAATTCATTTCCCCCCAACATTTCAATAAGTGAAAGGTTGCCACATTTTACTGACGTTAAGGTTTTCAAATTCTAGTTGAGTTTGATCTAGACAAACATTGCATTGCGTTGCAGCTAAAGATGACCACAGTTGAACTTGACAGCGAGGCTACACATGTCAAACTGATTATCAAAGTAATTACCAGAGCCTCGGAGGATTTTGCACGATTCATTAAACCAGCCGTGAACACGCAGGAACAGACTGAGCTGTCTTACTTCAAACCTGATCATTCTTCCTCACCAGTGGGACTTTAATACAATCTGACTGGATTAAAATTTGCGAATAGCTAATCATATGCAACATGTGTTCAAAGGATTATTTCCTCCTTTGGATAATGAACATCTTCATATGACTTTTGTCATTTGTGCAGTTGATCACTCAAAAAACTCCTCATGTTGATCTCCTAATATAGGTTTTCAACATTTGTTTTCTACCCAAAGTCTGAACATATTTTAACTTGTCAAATTATGAAAAGTAGTGTTACAAATAACATTAATAATAACATAATACCTGGTCCATCTAAAAGAAATTCAGCCATCATTAATTTGATCATTTCCTGATGAATTCCTGTTGAAATATTTTCCAAGAATAATGGTGCCTTGAAACCCATCCATGCATTGGCGCTGGACTTTAGGGACGAGTTTCCAATCGTCAAGATCCCAACAGTTTTATATCTTGATTTAATAAAAGAAAAACAAACATGCTTTCATATCACTCTGCGAAAACATTATGCAAGTCTCACCGTGAATCCTCCCAGTCTATTTATTGTCAGACCATCGTCGGCTGATGTCTGCGGCAGATGGCATGAGAAACAGATGCTATCAGTCAGGGTTCAGCTCCATTTGGGTCTAATAACTGATGCTCTATGTGACCTGTGTATGCGTGTGCGTGTGTTAATGCGCGCATACATGAGTGTGTGTGAGAGAGAGACAGTTGAGTATGTGTGTCAGTGACCCAAATCCCTCTACTCCTGTTAAGAAAAGTAAAATCTGCTTATCATTGCGATGTGTATCTGTTTGTCTGCGTGTGTGTGTGTGTGTGTGTGTGTGTGTGTGTGTGTGCATGGGATTAGACTATTCTAAAACTAGCCATCTCGCAGCAGAGAGTTAGACAGATGACAGTATTTTACCCCATTACCTACTTACTTCTTCCATCTTCTGTCCATCCAATGACAGCAAAACAAGCGCACACACCGGATCTGAAACAAAAAACTACAAAACTACTCAATCTACACTAATATGTCAACAATGTGTCCATGTTTTTGTGACCCTGTTTCAAGACAAATCTTTAAGAATGGGACATTAGAGCTTCAGACCAGCTCTTTGAAGTGCCACTATGGAGATGAGATGATGGGCTTGAGGAATGGCAACCAGATTGCAAAGTGTGTGTGTGTGTGTGTGTGTGTGTGTGTGTGTGTGTGTGTGTGTGTGTGTGTGTGTGTGTGTGTGTGTGTGTGTGTGGTGGGAGGTTTGGTTCCCATCGTTACCTCATCAGTCATAGTATTTTTTTGTCTTTCCGTGAGACGGTACAATAGTTAATTTCTGATGGGATTGGATGGGATTTTGTTGGGGACAGATTTTTTTTCATGGAACTTTCATCAAGTTCATTTTTGCACATATTAGACCTTATGCACGGGCATACAATAGATCAGTAAACTGATCTCAGGGAGAAAGAGTAATTTTTTGGGACTGCTGCAGTGTCACCAAACTCTGTAGAAAATAATAGTCCTGCAAAAGTACAGTAGTAGCATGAAAATATAAAGTACCAAAAGCTACTCATTACGCAAAATGACTGATGAGTATATTCCTGGATTATATCTAGTGATGCATTAATGTTAGATGGAAAAAAAATCTTAATAACAATATCTGCCTACAAAATATAAAATGTAAATACTCAAGTAAGGTACTCTATTACTTGTACTGTATGTTGTATTCGATCACTGTAACCCTATCCTCAACACGTAACCATAACCCTAACCCTAACGCCAACCCTAAACCTAACCCTAATTTTCACATTTTTGCTTATATCTTGGGAACAGAGGGTCGTAGAGACTCAGGAGTGGGTGGCGTCTTCCGTAATTCGACCCTTCTGACCACACCTTTCTTTGAACCGAGTCTCTACGACATACCGACTGGAGATACAGCCAAAGTAAACACTTACCCCAATTTTCACATGTTTGCTTATATCTTGGGAACGAAGGGTCGTAGAGACTCGGGAGTGGGTGGCGTCTGCCCTAATTCGACCCTTCTGAACACGCCTTTCTTGAACCAAGTTTCTACGACATACTGTTCCAGAGATACAGCCAAAGTAAAAAAAACACTAACCCCAAAACCAACCCTAACCCCTACCCTTAACCCTAACCCACGCACACGCACACACGCCACAGTGGTTCAATACATTTGCTTCATGAACAACCACACATGTCAGAGCCTCAAGTATCAGAGGACCGTCACTAATTACCAACACATTTACAATATGCTGCTTTGGGACACACCTTTAATTAAAATGACACTCATCCTTTTCAAAGAGTTAGTCTACTTTAATTAACAAAGAACTCAAAGAAAATAATGTGAAGTGAAATGACACATTTTATTACCTCTTCAGGACACTGAGCAGGCTCTCTCTCTCCTGGGCTCCATGTGTTGTTGATCCACCATCTCCTTCCTCCTCGGGGAGAATGTGAGGGCCATTTTCTGTCATTATCATGGTTTTTGTTTTGTCATGGTTGTTTTATTCTAAAATTATTCCTCCTGTGCAATCACCTGCTGAATTTCAACTTCATACAGCTACATGTGCCCGGTTCTCAAGATAATTGAGTCACATAAAGACAGACAGACAGACAGACAAATAGATAGATAGATAGATAGATAGATAGATAGATAGATAGATAGATAGATAGATAGATAGATAGATAGATAGATAGATAGATAGATAGATATGTCCATGTCAATTGTCATGAAGTTCTGTCATTTAGATGTTTACCATCCTGAAAATTTAATAAATTCCCAATAATATAATAAGGTGTTACATAATCAGTAAAACTGTTATTACAATATCAGTCAGGATATTTTATTAAGTTATTACATTATTGGGTTTTATCACATTTTAGATCGAGTTAAGTGCAAATTTTAATACATTTTCAGGAAATTATTAATTCATATTCATTCATTATAGGGTGCTACGCGCCTGCTTTGAGCAACTGCATGGTGGTATTCTCACCACTAGGTGTCAGTAGCGGTATTGTTATTAACTGGTGGTATACTCCTGAAATAACAGGAAGTACGACGATGTCCATTAAAGACTACCTTTCTGTTGTTAGACTGTAAATAAAGACCTTTTATACGAACAGCTTGGTCATCCTTCAGCGTGTGTAACATAAACACGACTAACTTCTCTTATATTAAATGTGTTTGTCCTATTCATGTCCTATTAAATAAACTCCTTGTCCTTTCTCTGCACCAATGCACACCTACCTTATATGCAACACTTTAAATCATCCTTCCGTCTCCTATCCATTCACAGTGGATATATTTGTGAAGTCCCACCAGCCAATATTAATGGTTCCTATCCATCATCAGCCACTAGATGGAGCCATCTCAAGAAACAAAAGGATGATAGAACTTCATTGCCTTGGTTCTCCATTCAACTGCGAAGGACGACGTGGGGAGTTCCATGAGATTTTAATACACCCTAATCCTAACCCTTCCATGGGATTTCTATACACTCTAACCCTAACCCTACTGCTTGATTACTGGTGGATGCTGTTTTCTTCAGTCTTCATGCTGAGCTAAGGGAACCAGATGCTGAAGTGACATCAAGTGACATCTTCTCATTTAACTCTTGGCAAGAAAAGTTTTTTTTTTCCCCCAAATAAAAAAGAAGTAGATGCCAAAAAATTGTATCAGTGCAAGGCTTACTGGATTGGAATCTGCTTTTTATATAAAACATTTTATTTTTGTACCTTTTACAAGTGGTTATTAGTACATTTACACATTTGCTCGTTATGATAACAGTCAGCGGTGAAACAGTTATCTGTATAAAAAGAATATAATACATTTGAGACATGATTTACATCCTACATCTGTTAATGATATCTTCAATGTTATTTACACGACAGCTGTACGGGATGATTGGCCGGTTGTCCGGGTGGCAGATGAAGGACAAAAGGACAAAAAACCCTTTGCAGACAAACAGAAAAAAAACATGCATATAAAAACACAATTGATGCGGATTGAAAAAGGCATGACACTGTCACGAGAGTCTGCTTCATCGGGCGCCTGTCGCTCATGTAGACGCCTCAGATAGGAGTGAAGAAGCGTGTAATGTAAACAAGAAGCTAGGGCGCGATCTACGACAACCTACAGATCAGAATCAGCTGCGAGGGTCCGATCAAGGGACGAGAGGGATCAAGCAGAACAAGTCCAAGGAGGAACATGTGAGGATACCAAAGAAAACTAGTCAGTCAGAAGGTTTCAGATTGAGGAGCAGGATCACCGCTAAACAAGTAGTCACAGGGCAGATCAGGTTTTTTTTTTTTAAAGAGTTGATGTAACCTTGAAGTTTTTTTTCTCCCAGCAGCAGACTCAGCTTGAGGTTGTCTCCTCCAAAGAGAGCATGTTGTTTATCAGCTTGCATTTCCTGTTCTTTCAGTTGCATTACACATGACACGTGAAAGCAGCCCGTTTGATGAAAAATGCTCCGGGCTGCTTGTTTTCCACGGAGCTATAAAAGGGTTCACGTTCTCTGCCGTTCTCCCATCACCACTGTTTTCACTTCCTCGTGTCTACAATTTACAAACATGCACACCGAAGATGATTGAATGACGGAGCGGTTTTAAAAAAAAGGCAGAACGATCGCCTGCCAGGAGAGAAATTGATGGAATAACAGATTGTGAAAACTGCTTCTACATCGATGAAAACATACTAGCGCTTAATTTGGCCACCTTAAAGAAATAGTTCATCATTTTGTGAAATACACTAATTTCCTGGCCTGGATTTTGATTTGTGCATCAGATTTTGGGCTAGAGCAAGCAGCTTAGCTAAGCTTGGCACAACGGGAACAGCCTGACTCAGGCTAGTTGTTTCCCCCTGTTTCCAGTCATTGTGCTAAGCTAAGCTAAGCTAAGCTGCTGGTTGTACCTTTAACAGACACATCGATCTTCACATCTACCAGAAAGGCAATTCTCATATTTCCCAAAAATGTTGAACCATTTCATTCATGCACAGCAGACAGAGTTGATCCATTGGTGTTGCATTTGAATTGTAAATGTGAGTCATCATAGATCACTACTCTTTAAATTAAGATAGCACCATTGACTAAAAAGGTTTTCTGAGCTTTGAAAAGACAAAAAAAAGTAGAGAATAATATTCTAACTAGCAAACACCCTGATAGTTACACTATATACATATTCACAGTTTTAAGTTCTTCCCTTTAAGAATGGACAGGTATGACGTGATTATTCCACTACACATGATAAGGTCTACTGTGAACAGGATTGTGATGAACATTTCAAGTAATAGGATGCAGTCCGGTTTTCCTCAAAGGGAGACGTCCAGTAGACAAGCAACACTTTGACGTCACAACCAGCTCACCCAGTCGAGAGAAGGCACAGAGGCAGGAGGAAGAACGGTCAACGTTTTCTTGGTCAAGAAAATGAAGAGCAGCGTGTTGAATGGGCGTCTTTGACAGTCCAGAATCTGAGGAAGTGGAGAGTCTTGATTGAGTTTATGTGCAGCAGGAACAAGTGCGTCAGTATAAAGGGTGGACATTTTTTTTCATGTATAAGACAATCATAGTTCTTCGAAAGAGAATTGGCAGGTCAGACAGATTGGGAAACAATCGGCCAACAAAAATGCAATCGGTGCATCACCATCTAAAATTAATGAATGATTTATGAGGCTGCGATATGCTATAAGCCAACTAGTTCTCCAATCATTTAAAGACTTGTTGAGAAATACTCTTAGTCGCTTGCTTAGATGAGAAGATTGATGTTACTGCGATTATAAATATGAAGCTAAAGCCATTAGCTTAGCTTAGCATAAAGACTAGCTAGCCTGGCTCTATCTTAAGCTAACAAAAGTCACACAAAAAGCAGGTTTTTACGGGTTTTACTTCAGGTTTGTGCCAGACAATTTCTTGATCTGGACCAATGTCTTACAACAACCACTCCTGGCCAAGAAGCAGTTTGGAACATTCCCTGATGCAAAACAGTATTGTGTTGTTTTAAGATGATGTTTTTCCATGGATTTAAAAAAGGATGTAACATGCTAGTTCGTCTTATTTTGTTACCTTTTGACACAAACCAGGCCAACCTTGCCAGGACTCTTTCTAAAAACTCTATAGATATTGATTGGTGGACCCTTAGGAATTAATATTTATGTAGAGATCCATAATAATGTATACTAATTGTGTTGAATGTATAAATACAGAGTATATTTCTTCAGTATTTTGATAATCTGTCACAGAAAGTAAGAACCCGTTGGAAAGGCTGGAAGTCTGGAAATAAACAAAAAACACACACCTTGTTTGTTCACGGGAGGGTTTCATGTTTCACTAGAAGAGGTCTCTCTGCGGGTATCCACAACACTGCAGCACATACAAACATACAGAAATACATTAGATTTACTTTTTTTTCTATGTAAATTAGTTTCTTTATTAACCGGTGACGGGCCCAGCTATGTCAACAAAGCAAGGAGAGGCTCGGATAACAACACACACAGAGGGAGAGCGATTTAATTCTCTCGTCAGGTAGACGTTACTCCCCTATATCATTCCGTAGCAAATAGCTGTTTGCTGCTCTACCAACGTTCAGAACTTTAAATACAGCTCCTTTAAAGATGAACCACTACTTTAACACGCAGACATACTGCTACTGCCAGACTGTTGGCAAACACAAAGGTATGTCTGTGTCTCCTAATGGTGTCGGTCGCATTTTATCAGCTCCGGGCCTGATTGGTGAAGACTAAAGAATGATAAATGTGTTTCCACACTGGTTTGGTTTGAACTCTTTTCCTCGTTTCCTGCAGTTTTCAACTAAAAAACTAAGCCTTTTTGTTTCCCATCCAAACTTGCCAGACTCCTGCATCTAAAACTCACTCCCCTTTTTGCTCATATCCTGGTTTGTTTGGCCCATGTCTTTGTCTCGTCACAGTTATAAAAAAAAAGAAAAGAAAAGTGAGGCACTCACGCTTGATGATGCCGCACAAAATCTGCAAACTGTCGGTCCTTCGCGTAGAGCTCAATAATGCGGATCCTGTCTTGGATTTCCTGCAGAAACACACATAGGATGTGACTCAAACAAAACGGAGCAATTTGCACACCAATGTTCTACGGAAATATGATAATGACTTTCCTATTCATACATTTTTCCTGTGCAAACAAGAGAAGAAATTTCAAAAAGTCACTCAGTTAGGCTGTTTACATTTTAAAAGGGATCATTTTTAATCAATTTCACCTGTCCCACCAGAATAAAACAACATTTTCTCCTCTAAAAACAAACTGACATTTCCCAAAATGAGAAAGCAGAAACATAAATGCTAGGTTAATTTTTTAAAGTCTGAGGGGAAAACATTTTGAAAAACCCAGTTGTTGGTATGCTGTTAAGATAAGAAGACAATCTGCAGTCGCCTCTAACTTTCTTATTTTAAATGTAAATATACCCGATCAGAAGGCTTAAGGTTCTCCAGACATTTCGATAACAAAAATTCTAATTTTATCTGCTTCTTATTGGTGCAAATTCACTGAATAACACACATAATGAGGTGGAGAAAACAGTTAAGGCATCTTCTGAATGAAGTCGTAGAAAGAAGGCCCCCACATACCTCCTTGGTCAGTTCACTGTTCTCGTAGATGTGTCGTATCTCCTCGCTGCTAAAGTCGGTGGAGGCCTCGGCGCTGGCGTTGCTGTACAACGGAGCCTCAGGGTAGCGGCGGTAGTAGTGGCTGTAGCCTGTGGTGGCCTCGCTCTCATACATGGGGTTGTATTTGGTCGCCCTCTCCAGAGACGGCAGACTCTCCGCTCGCCTGCCGAAAAAAAATCAGTCGCAATCTAGAGGCAGGAGGATAAACACATCATCGAGGAAGCCAGGATAGGAAAACCAAGCTGTCTAGAGAATAAGACTTGAGCTTTGATTAACCTTGATTAACCTTGGATAAAGTCCTTCGAGCATCTGTCTGAACTATCAGAAAGCCTATTGTGTTAGGTGTTTAAGGCTTTTTGGAAATAGATCAACACAATATCTGATCAGTTAACTGGCTTAGGTTTAACACACACACGCCACAAACACACACACACACTGTATGCAATTTCACACGGGTTCATCTTTACATCCGACAGATGTATTATGGCTCTCTTTTTGTGCACAGATTTAAAATGTAGCCTCACATAAATGTAAGAACTCTGGAGAGACGCAGTGAAATGAGATCTAATTCTCAGAGTTCTGGTTTGGCCATGTGGTCCGTGAGTGGTTTTCCTCACCTTATGGGGTCCTCTGACTCATCTTTGTCATACTGATCCCGTAACGTCCTGGCAAGGAAGAAGATGACACCCGAGGCCACCAATAGGAATCCGGCTACGGAGGCGATCGCTATGCCGACCACCAGCGGCTCTGACACATACTCCTCACAGTGCTCTCCTCTGTACCACCAGTTCTCCCCGACGCGGCACCTGGAGGCGACGATGAAAGATGAGTCAGCTAAAATCATTTCCACTACGAAACAAAACACTATTAAAATTGTTAAAGTGGTTCAGGAGAACAACATCACTGTTCTGTTTTTGGGGTTTTTAATTATCATTTTGTTTTTAAAGAATGAATGACTGAATTATAACAACAGTTATAATGTTTCGTACATGTCATTAAATCCTGAATCCCTCGTTTTGATGTTTGTTTCTGTGTCTCCATGGAGAAGCAATACTTTTGGTTGGACAGCACAATGTAAACAGCACTCAGCACAGCATTTGGAGCTGTCTGTGTGTTTTATGATGTGGTAGAGGGTGTGAAACAGGTTAACGGTCATCTTGGCCCACATCCTCCGGTATGTTCATTATCATTCACCGAGACAGAGGACAGGTTTTAACCTCTGACATGGGTTACTGGCACATCATCTTACATACGTAGCACACACAAACACACATAAACAGCGGAATTGTTTGAAAGAAAGTCTCTGAAATGTTTTCCACAAATCAAAAAAATACAATCTTTTAAACTAAAAAACTACTTCGGGAGCCAAATAAAAATAAAAATGCTTCTGAAAAGATGTTTTGCTGTGTGTTGGACATCTCTCATCTCCATGTGATCGCCATCCAGCCAACTTTTTAAAGCTAGAAGCTAAGAATCTGACCTCCTGTCGAAAAGCCGTTTCCCGAAAAGCTATTTCTGTGATGGGATGAGCTGGCCTTTCAAAAAAAGACACCGTTTCCCAGCACAAACACACACACACACACACACACACACACACACACACACACACACACACACACACACACACACACACACACACACACGCACGCACGCACGCACACACACACACACACACACACATGCAGATCACTTCCCCAAATCCCCACCCACCTGCAGATGGCTCCCTGGCCAGGGATGATGTCACACTTGCCGTCATTGAGGCAAAAGTCCGTCCGCAGCTCACAGATACTCTGACAGGGCAGGCCGTCCACGCTGAAGTAGCCAGCGTTGCAGACACACTCCCCTTCCCCCGTCCACTTGTTCACCTTACACTCCGCATACTCGTTACAGGCCTGGAACTTGCAGGGGTCGGCCTTGTCACCTGGAGATGGAAGAACCAGGAGTGTTGACTTTCAGGTATCAAGAGAAAGGTCCTCGTGTGTTGATACGCATTAAAAAGGAATTAAAAAGGAGGCAAAGAGTAAATTCCTTCACATATATTATCTCAAACAATTTAGAATGATCAATATACATACATCTAATCCTTAAATGCTAAAAGGTGACACTTTTTCTATTTTTTTACAACCGTGTGTCTGTATGATAAATATGTCCTTAGAATTAAAACTGGAAACAAGAGACCCTGTGCAAAATGTAGCATTTACACTTCAGGACTCATACGGATAATGGTGTATAACACAACATACGAGGTGCTGGTAGTCTGATTTTTAATCCTTATGATAATATAAGCAAACTGGCTGTAGCCATATACAGTATTTACCATAGTTACAGTACAGACATGAGAGTGTCTTTCCAACTCTCTGCTTATGCAAATAAGCATTTTTCCCAATTAAAAAAATAATTAAACCATAAAATAATAATAATAATAATTCTAAAATTAGAATGAAACCCAACAAAATAATAGCATGCACAACATTCTAAATATTTCAAGTTTTTTCCCCTCAAAATGGATCCATTGTGCGTTGTCCGTGATGTGATGAATCACTGAGATCATGAATAGCTGATTACAAGCAGACTGATGTTCTCATACACAAAGTCCAACACTTGAAGACATTGTTAATAAAGTCATTATTAAAAAACAATAAGGCAATATGTTACACACACTGTGTAAAACCACAGCTGCACGCAGTAATCAGTTGGTCAAAGTGCAGTTAATGCTACCTGTGACCTTGGCTACTGTCCAGGGAAGCTCTGATTATCTCCACTCAGATGATGTGACCGACATTCACCTCTTTAGATCAAGACGTGTCACGACAGGGACTTTACAAAGCAATGTTCTGAGAGTACACCCATTAAGGGCCCAATAAATCTGTGTTTTCACTGCAACCCAGAGGTCCTGACCAGGTGGAGAACTCCAGTTTAGAAAAGTGAAGCCAATGCAGAAGTGCCTTAAACTTGCATTCTCTATACTAGCCATCAGGGGCAACTCTGGTAACTCTGGTAACAAGAAGTTTGATTGCATGGAAGCCTATGAACTTCTCACTTCATTTAGTGAGTTTATGGACTCAAGCAATAGTTTCAAGTCTTCTTCAATACAGCATGATGTTCATTTGATAAATTATGATCCTATTTAGAGTCAAATAGACAATAAAGCAGGGTATGCTTTAAGGTGTATACCTGTCCTATTGTTGTCTTGAAAAAAAAAGCACTCATAAAAACACTAGTGTATATCGGTGAGAACCTACCTGACTCAACGTCCAGCGAGTACTTATCGATGGCCAGATTCATGGTCTGGTAGGCCGTGTTACAGAAGTCCTCCAGGATCATATAGACCGTGGTGGTGACGCTTTGTGGCACGGGTTTTCCAAATTTCATCCGGCTGTTGACCACAATGCTGCCGTTCCTGAAGTTCAGGATCTCCAGGTTCTCAAAGTTACTCAGGTTGGACTGCAGGTAAGGCACGAGCTGCGAAAGGATAAAAAAAAATGTACGTTTGATGTTACAACACAACAGCGGGAACACTGATGAGCAGAAGCACAGTGAATCTGAGACGTTTACCAGCTCTATGAAGCGCTGCTCCAAAGCTTTGTACTCTGGTGAGCTCTTGTTGAAGAGATCGTCTGAGAAGATCATGTTGGTCACCCTCAGGCTGAAAAACACCATCAGTGCTCGTCCAGGGTTCGCAGGCATGGCGATGCTGACTTGGTCTGTGCCGCGTGCCACGCCGAACGGAAAGCCAGTGCTGCCCTCCTCTGTGTGGTTGATCAGATCATAACCGTAATGGATCACATCATAGTCCTGGTCTCCTATGGTGGCATCATCCAAGCCTTGGCTAATGGTCTGGATCTGGGGAGTAAAAAAATGCTGTTTCCACAAATGATGACCAAAAAGCACATTTTTTCATATTTTCAATTCATTATTTTGCTTTACCTCCACAAGTGAAGGGATGATGATGTCAGGTTGCCCCTCAGGGGAAGGGTCCACTTTAGAGATACGGGTGAAGGGCGACTCCCTCTCTGGAGACAGGGCCGTCGGCTGGACAGGGCTCAGATATTCTGTCACCGGTGGCTCTGCTTCTCCTTTGTCGACCAGTAAGATCTCATCCTCTGTTAGATCCTCTGCTGAGATCTCTGGAGCTGCTGGGCCCTCTTCATCTACAGGCGGAGCTTCGGGTGCAGTCTCTTCCTTCACCTCTCCGGTTGCTTCCTCCACGCCAGCCTCTTCAAATACAGCTTCACCAGGATAGGTCAACACCACATCTGCGTCTGCAGGCTCATCAGGATCTACTTCCTCATCTGCAGATGGAGCAGCTGTGAGGTTGGACTCCACCGAGTCTTCAGGAAGCAGATCTGTTTCTGCTGCCTCCGGCTCTGATGCTTCACTTATTACATCTACAGAATCCGGAGGTGGGACCAGGGCGGGCAGGCCTTCTTCTGAGGTTTCAGCTGCCTTTGTGGGGATCTCAGGCTGCTCTGGTTCAATCTCTGCTTCATTCACAACAACCTCCTCCAGATGTTCCTCTTCCAGAGCTGCATCAGTAGGTTCTTCTCCCACTGCCGCGACCTCTACGGCCTCCGTTTCAGCTTCAGAGATGGCATCAGCAGTTACGATGACATCTTCCGTAATCAAGCCCTCTTCTGAGCCAGTCGCCTCAAAAGACAATTCTTCTTCCTCTGTGGATGTCGGTGGCTGGAGCAGGACCTCCAGGTCGTCTGTGCCCGAACCAGAGGCCTCGACCTCCGTTGGTGGGTCAGGCAGTGTGAGGTCCCCTGGCAGCTCAGGGGAGGGGAGCTCAGGGGAGGGAGGCTCTGGGGATGGAGGCTCAGGGGAGGGAGGCTCAGGGGAGGGAAGCTCAGGGGAGGGAGGCTCAGGGGAGGGAGGCTCCGGGGAGGGAGGCTCAGGGGAGGGAGGCTCTGGGGAAGGAGGCTCTGGGGAAGGAGGCTCTGGGGAGGGAGGCTCAGGGGAGGGAAGCTCAGGTGAAGGAGGCTCCGGGGAGGGAGGCTCCGGGGTAGGAGGCTCAGGGGAGGGAAGCTCGGGGGAGGGAGGCTCTGCTGGGAGCTCCTCTGGTGTGGCAGTTTCTACAGCAGGACTCTGCACAATGTCCCCCGGCAACAAACCCTCCTCCTCAATGCCTGGAAAAACAAAGAAAAGCCAACTCAATATCTGCTGAACTCCTCCTTTAGAAACTGGATACCGTTTTTCCAGAACTCACAGATCTATCTGGCAAACTAGACGAATGAAAATGTAATTTAAGATAGAAAAATGTGGATTGAGAGGCACACATAATATAATCTGTCCGTTTCCAAGTTATTTGAGTGCAAAAATAAAGCAGATACACTGCAAGAATGACACCAAACGGGGAAATAATAGAAAAGGCAGTTGGGATAAACACTCACTGCCAGCTTCAGGTGGACTCGTGGTCAGGCCAAGAGCAGGAGACACAGCTACTGCACTCTCATCCAGAACGATGACGTCATTGTCAGTGTTCGCCACCGTGTTGGTTTCCGAGGGCTCTGGCAGGACGTCCTCTTGGTTCACAACGTCTGTGTCCTTGTCTAGGATCGTGATTTCTGGTGGCTCGTCAACTCCATTAATCTGCATCACAAACAGGCTTTATAATCTAAAGCTTTTGGCAGAGAGTGTGCCATGCAACAGGAGCTTTGATTGGTCAGATGTTGTGGGATGGACATCATTATTACACTGCTTGTGTTTAAAATTAGATGTAAAAGCGAAAGACAAATGAACTGTGAGATGACATATGATACGAGCACACAGACGGAAATGGAATATCAAAAAGTCAAATGTTATTATTATATAATTCAACTCAATAACTACTAAAATATAAAAAGCAGAGTTCACAATCTGTACAAGCCTGTAACTCAAATCCTTCCCAAATAAATGAGAACAAAAATATAACTTGACAAAATTAATGTAATTAAATAAATTGTCTTCTTAAATGTGTTACCCCACTGTCAGCTGTAATAACAACAATAAATGAAATTATGCATTTTAATGTTACGTTTGCTATTGTGAATTCTTGAAGATTTGAGTGCTGCAGGAATCGTTTTCACCACCCTGCTGTGCTGTGATTGGCTTGTACTGGCTAGTAGTACTGTGCGGTGATTGGTGGATTATCTGGCAGCAGCAATGTGCTTTTCTACGCTGTGACATGATCATAGGCTGTGTATAAAGATGGAGGGGAAATGCTACCCATTTAGCGGCTGGCTTGTGGGGTAGCTAGTTTGCTAATTCCACCATGCTTTCATGCTGAACTGGTCACGTGTCACTCATCTAGCAATAGAAATGTTCCTATGCTGTGAGTGAGTGCTGTGTGTGGATGAAGGATTAATCTGCTGTCTTCAATCTGCATGGGAAGTGTGTTTAGCTCGCTGCATAGCTGACAACCATGTCAAATATGAATTAATCATGTTGAATGAATAAATATGTGATAGCTTTTGATTCATGTATCGGCTGAACTGTGAAAAGATCAGTCGATACAAAGAAAGCTTGAAATAACAGTAGCTGAATCTCAAATGTGCTAAATCCAAACCAGTGAGCTTTGATGGAACAGTAGTTCTGCTTTCTTGCCTGTGAATCAATTACCGACGAGAAGTTTCCTAAACTCTTCCAACTCCTATAATGAATTCTATGAATCACTTAGCGAGCTGAGCTATAAAGCGAGACAGCAGAGACATTCAGTGCAACTCAAACTCTAATTGCCATCAAAGCACACGGTCGACCGCAAGACAGCACAAATAAAGAAAGAGTTAAGGTGGTATTACTTGTCTGAATAAACTTGTGCTGTCTCTCCTCAGTGTGGTGCTCTGTAGCTTTTGCCCCCAGAATAGCAGTGGATTAATATAGCAAGAGCCAAACTAATCCTCAAAGCCTCGCTTCATCCTTGCTGGTGATCTCATCCCCTACCTGCTACTGGTCTGGGTCTGGATAACATCACCAGCCAGTTCACAGGTTATCGTAAAAACCTTTCATACTACGGCCTTCCTTAAATAAATGTGATTGATCAGCTTTGCGGGGGCTTAAAGCAGCTGGATAGCGTGGAGAGAGATTGTTGTCCTGATAGGAGTGGAGATCATTTTTTATAACTCACCGCGGCTCCACCAGCAGCGTCGACAGACACAGGACCCTCAGACACTGTGGAACCAGTAGGGGAAAAAACATTAGAACCAACTGACACATGGGAATGCAAATGAGCCAAAATGGCTAAAATATCCAGAGTGTTTTTTCATTGATACCATTGATGAACCTTTATTTTGACAGCATTAACTTCTTAAATATCTTCAAAACAGTGCTAAAAGATCTGGAGTGTTTACCAGCCGCCTGAAATGCCACCAAAGCAGAAAAACAAAGCCAAGCTGCGACTTTAAGTTCTCCAGCCACACATGTCAGCCATATGAGAGCGTTTAACCATTATTTCACATGTCCTAGCTTATAATTAATGTTAGCATCAGATGACATGTGTCTCCAGAGGGGAGCTCGCTATCACCGTAAGACACGCATTCTCCCCAAATCATTGAGCGGGGAGAAATCACTCACGAGGAGGAGATGGTATTGACATTATCACATCATTCAATTTCTGGTGAAGGACCCGAGCCAGGCGTAGGAGGTAACTCACCTCCATCTAACAGATGCAGCGGTTTCAATCTGCCTACGTGAGCATTTGAGTGTGTTTTTCTTTTTGTGTCTTCTGCTGCATCACTTATTATCCTTTTTTTTTTTTTTTAAATATACTGTCCAGTTTGTAACATCCTATTTTGGCCAGCTCTCTTGTGCAGTCCACTTAATGACAAGGATTTAAGTGTCACACAGAATAAATACACAGGTCCTAGAACTGGTGATTAAAGCTGCCCCACTTTTGGGATGAAACAAATATGGCTCCGTACTCGTTGACAGAAAGAGAAGACAAATAAGAGCCAATTTAAACCCTGGAGTGTTTTCTGAACTGGTGTAGCGTATGTTGTAATATCGATGCTGAGTTTACTGTGTCTTTATTTGATATGACGTCTGGAGGTTTGCCCTGGGCTGCCTCTGCTAATACCTCCCCTGCGGCGTTGCCGTCGTGCAAATGAAATTACAACATGTGTGTGTGTGTGTGTGTGTGTGTGTGTGTGTTCTGCTGAACCACAGCGACGGCCGCTATCCTTACCACTCTCCAGCTCGTCGTGATGCAGGGCTTCGGTGATGAAGTTCCTGACCTCGCTGATGGTGTAGACCACCGTAGGGAGCTCCATGACCTCGCGGTACGAGCTCTCCACCCGGTTGGACTGCAGGGTCAGGTAGTCCAGCTGGTCGCTGCTCACTCCTGCTCCATCCACCATCACGGTGACGGCATAGTCCACCACCACGCCATCCAGCCTGAAGACACAAACACGTAGCGGTTACATCCAGTCTGCAGATACGGAACTAGGCAGCAATATTCAATCATTCAATCAATCAATCAATCAATCTCTGGCAGGTGTGGATCCTAACTAAGAACATTTACATGAACTTGAACAGTTCACCGGTTGCAAAACTGAGGCTTCAAAAAGTCCACAAACCTATGGGTGACGTCAAAACGACTACATCCACTTCTGATATACAGACTAAATACTGGACAGAGCCAGACTAGCTGTTTCCAGTCTTTATGCTAAGCTAACACGCTGCTGGATGCAGTATTTCCCAAAAATAAAGACTTTTACTTGGAACGGAGTATTTTCACACTGCAGTATTGCCATGGGAATACTTCTTCCACACAATTACCCACCAACTCTTTCTTCACCTTTGCTCTCCTGACACACACACACACACACACACACACACACACACACACACACACACACACACTCTTTAACCCTCCTTTGCATCGGTGGCCCAGAGGCTGATCGGCGAGGTTGTAAAGCCCCGATAATCTCCTAGAGGTGCACCTGCTCACTCTTTGGACCCGCCGCACTGATCTCACTTAACATATGAGTGACCACGATAAGACCATTAACACAGGCAACTAGTGACACCTCAACACGTGCAACATCCCCGCAGTTAAATACAGGTGACTGACACACACACACACACACACACACACACAGATCCAGGTTGATAGGGATCTGTGGGCTTAAATACAGGAATATTCGAGGTTAAACTACTACAGCCGGAACTGATGACTCACCCTTGGGTGTCCTTCTGGGGCCTACGTGAAACAAGGAGAGTAAAATGGTGTTAATGCTACAAGTCGAGGTCATTTCGGCCGTATGGTGAAGACACTTCTTTGTCCACAGGACTAAACCAGAGCGACTGACCTGAATTCCAGCACAGACACACTCTTAAATCCAGGAAGCCCCTCCAGAGCGTCCTCTATCTGCGAGGACGAAAGTCACCAAGCATCACAGACAAGCCTCAGGAGGAGTTTCTTACTTTGACAGGGTTACAATGAACTTGCTTGGCAAAATACATTTGGATTTATTGCTCCAAAAAGGGCTAATTTTCTTCAAAGCAACTGAAATGTCTTGTTGTGCAGCGGCCCAGCTCGTTATCCTCTGGATGCAGACTGGTGCACCGTTTCTCATTGGTCTACAAGGCCTTGCTTCTATGCACTCACTGACCTGCTTGATTTAATCCATCAGAGAACGAGGACGCAATAAAGATCTCCTGGAACCTTTTGTATCCCGGCTTGTCCTCCAATTCCCCTTTCTCTACGTTCATTTACTATTTACTACCCTGATCTCTGCTCCACTTGCAATCATCTCAAGGCTCGTGTGTGTGTGTGTGTGTGTGTGTGTTTAGATTTTATGTGTATAGCAGACTTCAGCAGAGAATATTAAACAGGTCAGCGATACAGAGAAATTTCTTTTTTTGTTGACATAAAATCAAGTATGATTTCCTTCAGTTTCCTTTAAAACCACTGAAGTTGCTTCCAAAGGTTACCTGTGTTTTTATATTCCCAAGACATCTTATAACAGTTTTCTTAACTCCTGCCAAACACTTTGGGTTTAACTGGTGCTGCTTTAAAAGTGTGGGCTATTAAAACTAACAATGCATCCATCAAAGAGCAGGAGAAATGGTGAGTCCAGTCTGGATACAGTAGCATGAAGGGGACTCGTAAAGAGAGACTGACAGACAGAGACGGAGACGAACCTTTTGTGCAAGCTGTCTGCTGAGCGCTTGGTGCTGCAGGCTGTCTGGATCGTTCAGGTCGCCGCTGTACGTCTCTCCGTTCAGGAGGATGCTCAGCTCCACCACCTGCTCCAGCACGGAGGAGGTGGGAGGCTGCACGGCAATGTCATTGTCCATCTGTGTCGTGAGAACGAGACTCCGTATCAAAGCAGTTTAAACCTGCACTTTATGAATCTGAAAACAATGTGTGTGTGAACTCACTGGACTCTCCTCCACAACCGGGACAACGGTAGCTGCTCCCTCCTCCTCCTCTCCTCGGGCTTCTTCTTCTGGTTCTGGGTGGTGTGCAAAAAAAAAGAAAAAGAAAAGGAAAAGGGACTGATGGTTTATTTCAAGTGGACGGGAGCTTAAACTTCAGGCAGGTGTGATTCCTGATGGCTGTATGGATTAAGCCGCCCTGACCTCCATCTGAAGTGGCCTACAGTCAAGCTCACTCACCAAACACACCCAAACACACACACACACACACACACACACACACACACACACACACACACACACACACACACACACACACACACACACACACACACACACACACACACACACACACACACACACACACACCCATTCACTAATTTACAGCGCAGGAAGTTAGAAAACACACGTGTGATCAAAGTCACATGGTTTCCTACAGCTAACAGAGACACTGACCTAGCTCAGGAGCTTCAACGGCGTCTGATGTTCTTGGTGTCGGCGTGCTGTAAAAACAAGAGGAGGCTGTTTCAACAGTGCTCATATTATTATTATTATTAGTTTCATTATAAATAATAACACACACAAATACACTGACGGGAGCGATACGAGTAGGGTCCAAAGGATGAAGCTACATTTATAATATTTTCATTTTCTTTCAACAAATCCTCTTTTCCAAACAAAACCAATCAATGATTGTTAATAAGTTCTGCAGTTCAGCCAAAGCCTGTATAGCTTCCCCCGGGTCAGATCATAATAATAATAAAACTAAAAGGAAGTTAGATTTAAAGAAATCTAGTTTCTAATAAGAAAGTGAGTGATAATCTCTTATATTTGTTCTCTAAAAATATGAAGCCGTCAGCAACTGGTTGGATGGAGGGATGGAGCCTTACCTGCACATATGTTTCCAGGAAGTGCTGGGCTCACTGCAGAAAGAACAGTAAAGAACAGATACATTTATAAAACACTGACTAACTGATGATCAATGCATGATTGTAATATTAGCACTGAGAGAAGAGACGTTTCTTTTACCTTTTCAAACCTGGCAGTGCCATTCTCTATAAAAAGAAAAAAGCAGAGTTGTATATTAGATTATGCTCACAGATCCTTTATTATTTTTTATGAGCATTAGTCAGCCACTAACCTTTTTAACCAGAGCCTGATGCTCCTCTGATTGGCTGAAGTAGCTGCCAATGTCGTGTGCGGTGACTGTGCCGTCCTGACATTGGCTCATCCAGCTTTGGTACTCTTCTTGCTCTGGCAGGCGGTCCCAGAAGATCTTGAAAGCCTCCCATATGGTCTCCTGGCACACTGGTCAGAGAAAAGGCACCATCCAGTTTAAAACACAAGCTTGCAGATTTTGTTCTGTAGAAGCGTTTTAGTTATTTCTGATTATTGTAAATTAAAATCTGTGAAGGTCTCCCTCAGAGGCAACAAAGACCACTCCATTCAAACCATGATGGACCTCGATGTTATGAGCAGGACGTTTCAATGCCCAAACTGAGGCCCAGACGGCCATATTATCCCCATGACATAACTCCCTTTCATGAGTCAGCCTAGTGGGCACCGATCCAACGTCCAACCTTCTTTCCAAATCCATGGTGGTCACCTCCAAATCGATCTGACGTAACAAACCTCCACATTTCACCACTCCCAGACGATCTCTTGGCATCTAAAAGCCCATCTTTGTCTACGTCAACTTGCCCAGGAGTTCAGCGACAGGAGCTTGATCTCTGGCCACTGTGAGAGCTCCTGAAGCAATAATAGATCAAAACGGTACTTCACCCTTGCATTTATTGCTACAGAAGTGCTGCAGTCAGATTTATCTCACTCTCCCCTAAACGTTTCTACCAGTGGTTGAAGAAGTATGAAGATTTTTTACTTAAATAAAAGTAATATCACAACAGAAGAATATTCAAATGCAGGTAAAAGTCCTGCATTCATAAGTAAAACTTCAGAATAATGTGTGTGCTCCTATTTAGAATAACATACAAGGTAAGTAAACAAGTA
Organism: Eutrigla gurnardus; assembly: GCF_963514095.1. Taxonomy (NCBI): domain Eukaryota; kingdom Metazoa; phylum Chordata; class Actinopteri; order Perciformes; family Triglidae; genus Eutrigla; species Eutrigla gurnardus. The sequence goes on from NC_139926.1 coordinate 21,610,888, forward strand.
AAAGCGTATATGGTGATACTCAAGTATAAGTAATTTCAATGTGTATTACATTCCACTGCTGGTACCTAGCCATGCAAACAGTTTGGGTTTTATGTGCTGACAAAAGTATTACAATATCGCTCAGAATAATCCACAGATATCTTAGAAAGGCATGTTGCTGTTGGTTTTCTTAAATCACACACACACACACACGCACACACACACACACACGCGCACACACACACACACACACACACACACACACACACACACACACACACACACACATAGTCTGTTTACAGAGGGAGCTACCTAAAATCTGATAAATTGACTCTCTAAAAACAGATATTCTGTTACCCGAACAAATATAATCATGTGTCTATTTCTGCACTAAAACACTGTTTTTCATTTGCAATTGTGCCGCAATTTTTTCCATTATCTGCACTGGTCCCAGTCTCTAAGTTTACGAGAGCATAGGGGGTTGAAATAGTCATCATGTCCCTTGCAATTAACAATAATACCATGAAGATACAGAAATGATCCCCAGAGATTATAGCTGGTGGAATATATCCCAGCATATGATGAACTACTCTCCTAAGGGGATATATCTCAAAACCTGGTCAAGTAAAAAACAAAACTATCTGCATGACTAGATACCACTAAAGTAAGTGTGATTCAGGGGAGTCTGTAAGTAGATCACAGTCTGCTTGAATGTAAATCTCATCAGACTTAATTGCAACTGGTGTCCACACATATGTTCAACCACATTCTTCTGCTTGACCCAGGTGGATCACTTTCTGGAGATGTGGCAAAGGTTAAATCACCTAGACAATTAAATGCCTATGGAGACGGGAGATTGTTTCCTCGCCCTTCATGTAACCCAAGGACGTGAAAACATCCATCCACACTGGTCTTACCTCTGAGATGAAAGTAGCTCAGGTGGTTTGCGACGACTTGCTGGGCGGTCTCTTGCGCGCAGAGTTTGACTCCGCTCGGGAAAAGGATGCTCCGTTTCCGTCGAGAGATCGCAGCATGGCCTTCATCGGATGCCTTAACATCAGATACACGAACGACCCGGGGAAACACCTCAGGCTGCTGACTGTCAGGCAGACCGAGGTAGCCCATAGACGAACCTTCCAGTGTTGCATCTAGCGGACCACACACACACACAAAAGACACGTTTAGTGTTTGACTCTACCTTGGGTAAGAAGTTTAGACGTTGAACAGAATACATACCTGTCCTTATGTCCAAAAATATGACCACAAAAGTAAAAACAACAGAGTAGAAAACACATTTCCAAGATATGATGCTCATGTTAAATCCGTGCCTTTGGGGTTTAAATCCGAGGATTTGGGAAAGGATTAAGTCGATATGTACTTCCTCTCAGCAGCTTCTTACAAGTTTGCATAGTTCAGAGGTCTCCAGACGCAGGGAAATAACAGGAGCGCGTCCGGGAAGCATTTGACGACACCGGTATGCTGGTTTCCTTTGCGGTTGTCGCGGTGAGGACAGCAGGTAGATGGGGCAGATGGCTCCTGGAGAGAGGGGGATTTTTTTAATGCTCTCTAATCCCGTTTACTCTAAGCCTTGGAAGAGCTCGCCAAGAAGTTACTGGAGCAACACTGGGAAGGGAGGGCGCTTAGTGTGGGTGAAACGTGGATGGAGACACCGAATCGACAGGTACATTATAATGATTGTTTACTAATTCTTGTGGGGAGATTAGTTTGGATTTAACGTTTTCTTTGCAAGAACTCAGCCAATAAATCTTAATCCTGGTCCCCCCCCCAGTTGAAGGACGGTCCCCATAACTCTTGAGACACCCTGCTAATTAGGCATTTAGGCAAATGGCATTAAACACATCCAGCCTTTGGGGATCATAATGGCGGTCGTGTGTCTGCTACACCAAATGGAAGAAAAGAAATCATCAATCCAAAGGTAACACGATCATACAACAGAACAAGGAGCTGGTCTGACTGCATCACCTCAGATCTAATCTAGAAAGAAGCTCCTTACACGTAATTGATGCTATTTTGTAGAAGCTCCCCCACAAAAACAGTGATTATGTCTCAGGTTGGTCTAGTGGGCTGAAATCCTCTCAGTATGTATATATCGACAAGAGTGAGAGTCGTGGGCTTAGTCTGGCACCGACCTTTAACCCCTCTTCCTCCTCTGGGGTTTATCCTGTTTTTGAAAAGGGAAATCTGCCTCCTTCTTATCTTTAAGTAGCTGTGTTATATATGTGAAAACCAAGGAGAAAGGAGGTTTAACAAACTAAGCGTTAAAGTAAGCCGACAATGGCAGTAAAACAGGGTCACAACGACAATGCTAACATACTAGCATTTAGCAGGTTACGGTTGCTAATTAGCACTAAACATACAGTACAAATCAGGCTGTAAAATGTCAGATGTTTGGTCCTTAACCAACCAAAAGTTGGATAAATTGAAAAGTGCTAGGTGAAAACAAATGATTACCACAATCGTTAAGATACAGCCTCTGGGGACTACGAATGTCTGTGCAAAATAAATTGCCAATCTAGCGAAACAATTGAGATTTTTCACTCAAAACCACAAATATCAACCTCAGGACTGCTTGATAGAAAAGTTAAGGAACCCCGCGTGATTTAGGTACAACATCTGAGAACCATGAATACAAAATTTTGGGCCAATCCATCCAATAGTCGTCAGGTACGTGGTGGCTCGACAGACAGACATTCTCATCCCTGGAGCCAAGCTATTGTTGCTAAAAAGACTATCCAGGGTTTATACAGATGACATTTTTAGAGCAGATAGAAATCAATCAATAAAAAACGGTAAAAGTTGCCTCTTTGATTGGCCAAACGGCCGTCTTCAAGGTGCAGGCAGCAAATCAAATGTCCAGCAGGGGAGCTTATTAGACGGAGGCCAGTGGTTCTACTTTTACTGTACGTGTGCACTTCTTTTCACGATTTAAAACACTGATTAAACAACACTCTTGATTTGAATTCAAACTGCACACACAAGGGTTAGGGCTCGCTATCCATAAACATTTGGTAATAAACAGTTTATTAGGTAAAGCATGCACAAACAAATGCATTCCAGATTTTTTGTAAGGCCGAAGCATGATTCATTTTAAGCTAAGTGCAGCTAATAAATTGGCATTTGAGTGTATATGTTGTTTACCCCTCGTGGCTACAGTGCGCTGCCACACAGAATGGGATTACCCAGTCAGACTGTGTGGGGATCTGACAGGCTGAGACAGTTAATGCACCTAAGCCAACCGCGTAACCCTCTCAACAGATTATATCGGCATCGTAATGCAAAGGCATTTCATAATGAAGTCATTTGGCTGCGAGAAGAATAAAGTTAGCTCCTGTGGTTAAAAAAACAAATAATTATAATTATTATTAACAGTGATAGAGGGGGGAGGGGGGTTTACAGAAGAGGAGCCAAAGAAAACTTCTGTTTTACAACACAGACATTCAGTCTGTTTTTAGTTACCGACCTCTAATCCTCATCTCGTTACCAAGTGGGACAAGAGGTCGAGAGTCAGGACCCCACCCAAATAATGGCGGGTTTCACAGAAAACCTGTCTTGAATGCATCTATATAAGGTTTGTGGTTCCAGATAAAATTAAAATACAGCACAAAAAAAAAACAGAACAAGTGTATTTGTGTTTTCTACAAGATTTTAATATGCCGCCGAAACCAAAGATAATTTGGAATCAGCTTCTGTACATTCATCCAACACGATGTCTAATCAAGTTTTTAAAAGAGATGCAACATCAGAACATAAAAAGGGGGAAAAAAACTACACGACTATCAATACTGATCTCTGCTGAGAAGAATTGAGGCAACGATAGTGACGGACAGCGATGTCTCTTAGGCATTAATTCAAGTTTTACACACGCTAATACATGGGAACTTGTATTCTTATTAAATTAATGTCTTATGCGTTGTATATAAATGCTGCGAAAATGAAGTAGTCTGAGTGAACACAACACAGAGATTTTCTATGCTTTGGACTGAATGATGGGTAAGCTTTTCTGAACCAAAATAGTTCTTCTTCATTTCTATGCTGAAGCCAGTAGTTCACATCAACTTTTAAAGGGGTGAAATCTGGACAAATAAACGAAAACGCCACAGATTTCAGCGAACCTAACTGACCACCTGACTATCAGAACTATGACACAGAATATGCATGATGCAATGTAACAATAGAAAACAATCTGTATGAAAAGTCCAACAACCCAATTTGGTCTAATTCTGTCAATTTATGCAGATGAGAGATGATATGACAGTACTAGTAGCCACATGATTTTTCTCATGGTGGTTCGCAATACAGAGAGAAAGTGTCACAGAAAGATGGGAGAATTCAGCTGTGTTGCAAAGATATGTCAGTGAATGTTCCTATTTGAAACCATTTGTACAAGACTGTCCTCTTTCCTAACTGGCACTGGGAGGCTTACAGGATAACTGAGGGAGGCACTGAGTGACCGAGACTTTTCTTTTTTGTATCCAAAAGATGCAAATTAATGCTTCATGCTGGGATTCCAGTTCCCAAGGCGTCATGACATATTATAATACAATTCAGAAAGGACACATGAGAAATGCACAATATGCCAGTGTTCACCCACTGAAGGTGTACGGATACAAATAATGCAGTTTGGACTAGAAAACCCATGACAGACTGAAATAGTAGGTAACATGTGACTTCAAATGTCCAACAAATGCCAGGAGAGGATGTGAATCCAGCAAAAAAAACAGCTTACAAGTTGCTGTACAACCTAGGCTTTACTGAGACCTTGTGACATAAATACAAATATTTGCTTTAATAAAAAGGCATAACAACAAAACGGTAACAAGTGATGGGTGTAAAAACGTATAACTGTTGGATGGACAGCGACCTGCTAATTCAAAATCAACTGATGCCTTCATGTTCGCTCACAGGATCCAAAGATAGTCAGAGGTTTACATGTTTCGAGTTACTGCATGATACAATAACATCATCTAATTTAAAGGAAATCCATTTTTAGTTCACAATGAATTGTCCGTCGCTCAGTATGAGCAGTGATTTAAAATAGCTACAGGAATGGGATGCACTAACCAGCAGAGCTGCATCATCTTTCTATCTGTTACTATTACGGTTTTGATCTCGGTTAATGTGGATAACCAGATCTCGGATTTCGTCTCGTTTCCTCCGCACCTGTTGCCGTGGAAACCACTGTTGTAGGTGTAGAGGGAGATCGAAGTGCACCACAGGGTCCTGAGAGCAGAAGCACAATTTATTAATTACTGTATGCATGCCGAAACATTTTAAGTGATTAAACATTAAGCTTTTAAGTTGTTGCTGATCCAATATTATGATAAAACATATCAGATAATGTGATGCTGTCAAGTTCTTTACCTTTAAAAAACTCTCCACATATTGCAGCAGGTAGAGGCCGCAGTCGCTGCTGTTGTCCTGAAGGGGAACTTTGCAGTGTGAGCTTTGCATCTGATCAGGACTAAAGTCCCTCGATGAACCACGACGCACTTCCCACTCTGACTGCAAGTACCTGAAGGACAAAGACACACAATCTTACATCCATTTATAAAACACACACACACACGCAGCTAAAGCCAGATGGATTAAAGGTCTCATACTTACTCCCGTAAGAGTTTAAAGACTCGCTCGTGAAGAGAAAGTTTGAGGGAATCCATGATGAGAATACACGGCCTGCAGAGAAATGAGGGACATCTGTTATTCAGCGTTCATTAGGCATTTTTTAGGCATCGTCCATCTCAGCTAGATGTAGACAATCTGAACACACTATCTGTATAAAAGAAATGAGGTGTGAATGTGCCTTTGGACTGTGAGTGAATGAGTTGGTGTGATATTTTTTTCGGAGTGTCATATGAGGCAGCAGAATGACGTTACTGTGTACGTACACACTCACCTCTTGCTAATAGTTTTCTTCAGGAAGGTCTGCTCAGTGCAGTTCTACAAACAGAGACACAATGAGAGAGTAGAGGGATGAAGAAAAAAACATTTGTCTGTGAGATCAAATAAAAAACGACAGAACTGAACTATTTCTTACCACTGGACCAGTTGTTGGGTCTTTAGTGGAATCTTCTTGAGGTGTTTCTAAAAACACATTAAACCAATCATTAACTTCAGCTTCGGGATCACAACAGACATACATTAAGTTCCCAGAAATACAAGACAATTGCAATACAAAGCCATTGCATACTTCATATTTAAACTTAAGTCTCATTTAGTCAAATATACCCGTCTCTGTGTCCGTGCCGTTGCAGTGATTTAATGTAGGTGGTATCTCCGTGTTATCATTGGGGCTTTTAGACCCCTGTGCCACCTCCTGATCCAGCAACTCCCCGTCCGGACCACTCCACGCCTCACACTTTGGCTCGTCCAGTCCAGGAAAGCAGATGACAACTAAATACCAATGAGCTCTAAACAAGAAGACAGAACAATAGGATACATAAAGCGATATATACCGAAAGACCTGCAAAACACCTTTTCATAATGCATTTAACTCACTCCTGATTGACGGGTACAAACAGGAAGTCCTTTTGGAAGATGTCCACATGGCGTGTCCATGTCTTCACCCTATGGTGCCGCCTCTGCCTCTGACAGCTGGGTGCAAACAGAAACAAACACAGGGATACGAGTTTTAGCAACGATTCGGAAACATACACTTAACTGTCGACACCTGAGAGGTAGACTATGAAGTCTAGAAAGACTACGTCACTGTCGGTACATCCCACTGCAGACCCATTACAAACGAAACTCAGAAAAGTCTCAACAGAAAGGACTTGTTTTGTTCATTTTGTTTGCCAGCACGACTCACGAGTCACTGGTGCCCCCTTCACTGGCGTTGTCCCTCCGCGTCAGCTGCTTATAGAAGAAGCTGCTGAAGATGTGGGAGCGCTCGGCCACGTCAGCGGAGGCATTCTGGAGAAGGTATCTGGTTCAATAACACAACACCAATCACAATCACAGTTAGAAAATGGATCCCCTCCTCCACAAACTTGTTTTTTCTTTAAGCGTTACCTACTTCAGGTAAAAGTCGATGATAACGTCGTTGAGGAAGTGCCCGCTGTCGAGGCATCGCAGATCCTCCATCGTGACGGTTATTCCTCCTTTTGATGGCGGAGGAGGAAACTGGATCAACCTGAGGTGGAAGAAAAAAAAAAAAAAGAGTGAGCCGGTTTACGACGACAGATGTAGCAGTAGCTGTCCATGCACGAGCAGCCAAAGACTGTAATCCAATCATTTGCTGTGGTAGGTTAACTGTAGTAGTTACAATGTAGGGATGCATTGAACTGAATTGAGCTAATACTGACCTTATTAAGTAGATCTGGTATTAGCCCACACCATAAATACAGTTGCTACATTGAGGCCATTAAAATCAGGTGCTTCTTCTATGAATAACATTCATGGAGTGAGTCCCAGTTTTAGAACCAGGGTATTCCCTGGACTCTGACTTAAATTACATGATGTATTACAATGAGTTCCATCATATGAGAGATTTAGTTTTGAGCTGCTAACAGACTGGTGTTCTGCATCAGCACAAACGGTGAGCCGACGTGTCAGAATGCCGAGAGAAATCACCCGGATCAGTGCATCCCTACACTGTGTAGAGTTTAATCTTAATTCGGATGCCACGTGCCCGCCCCTGCTGGTCCAGGCTGCACGGGAAGCTGCACATATGATAATGTAGGTTACTTGCCTGCGAGCCAGGCCCTGATGTTTAAATTTAGTAAAGCTGGAGTCTGGTTTACACAGGGACACAGAGTAGGATCCCTGGGTTCTGCGATGGCACAGTGTGTATAAACGGGTCGGCTCCTCCGGTTTTTTCTGCAGGAGGAAATTCAATAATTTAACAGAGGGGTTGTTATGTGATTTACAGGAGATGAGCAATCGTTTATGTTATTATTTTTTCAAATTTGTATTCAAATACAGCAAAAATAACGACTAGACATGGATTAGCCCAAAAAAAGTAACTTAAACTTACATCAGGCGGCTGTTGGAGCTCTTGTTCTCTCTGATCCTCCTCTGGTTTGAGTTGCGTCTCTGTGTTTTGTTCTATAGCCGTCTCTGTCTCCGCTACCGTCTCTGTCTGTGTCCCAGCCTCCAACTGGACGGGAGCTGTGGTGGTTTTGTCTGTATCAGAATGTGGACCATCCTGGTCTGTGTCAGGTTTAGGGTCAGTGCTCTCCAGGCCCAGCAGAGCCAACAGGTGACAGTCCAGTCCAGTTCTTCTAATCAGCTCGATGCTATCGTCCAGAGAAAGGACAGGAGTGAGGAAGTCTGCCAAATCACTGAATCTGTCTGCACCATAGATGGATCTTTCAAGTGCCAGACTGTTAAGACAGTCAATGTCCAGGAGGGAGCGCAATAAAGCCCCCTCCATTCCCTCCACAGGATGCCTCAGTGTCAGCAGGATGAAGGGGCTCACCTTGTCTGTTACCAAAAAAACAAAAAACACATGTAAGACTTAAAATGATCGAAGAAAGACGACACAAACATGTAAACACTTACATAAAGATCAACAAGTCTGCCTGTTTTTAATTGATTGTGATCAGAGTATAAATTATGTTTTTCATTGCAGTTGTCAGTAATTACAACACAAGAAATATGAGGTTGAAGTCTCACCAGAGGTTGTGGCACCATCGTGTTTGATACAAAGCTTGAGGAGTACTCGCTGTATAGCAACCGCAGCCGTTTCTGCCATGCATAACAGGAGGATGGCAACAGGGTACGGCTTCCCATCGCACTTATACTGAAGCTCCCGGTCCTCTAGTTCCTGCTGTTCCCAGATGCTGTACCTCCTCAGGTCTTTACGCTCCAAGGTCAACATCACCTCCACCTGGTCATCAGTGTCTGGGAAGAAAGAGGTGGTCAGGATAGCTTAGCAGCTTGCATTGCTGGTACCACACTCGCCAAACACAGCTTTCCCTAATAAAGAAGTGTGAATCCTACAATCTATTTTAAATCATAGAAAATAATAGATTTCTATGCTTATGTTGCTACACGGTTTCTCCATAAATTATTGATAAATGTCCTGAATGCTTGGCTAAAGTAAGCTGTTCTTTCATTCAACGTTATTTAGTCCTGACATATTTTTCAGAAACAAACTTGTACTCGTTAGAAAATATATAAACTCAGAATGTTGCTCAAGAAAAATAACCACCTTAGTTCCCTACAGGTGAGATTTCACAGGCTCAGAAGCTGAAAGTGCAGTAGTGCCTTGAGGGTCTAATCCAAGAACACACACACACACACACTTTAGCATCTGAAATAGACCACTAAGCTGTGAGTGGATGGTGTGCAGACAGCATGACCAAAACAAGGAGTCTACAAAACTCAGACCAAAGAGCTCAGGCAGGCCACGACCTCTCTAAAAATACTGTGATTATACTTTAGTGTACTAAAACATATTCCCATGATTACCTTTCAGTGGGATGATGATGTTTTCATCTACCATCTGTAAAAAAGAAAACCAGTTTAAAAAAAAAAAAAGTGTTGTATGTCCTGAAATGTGATACGTCTACTGAATGTGATCAGCAAAATGCATGCATTTTGTGGTTTATAATGTGGTTACCATGATGTCTCCATTCGCTTTCCCTTGGTATCCCCCACAGTGCAGCATGGAGAAGGGGTAGTCTATACTGGGGACTTGCACTGAACGAGGAAAATCTAAAACATCTAACACCTGCAAAATCACAAAATATATATATATATATAAAAATGTGAGATAGAGCTGTAGGGTCAAGCGAATAAATAATGTTATTTTTCAATTATAATATTTTAAAGCCACCTGTAGTTTACAGCAAAGTGTGCTGCTACTTTTTGGTATCTTGTTATGAAAACATCTCTCTCAATAATATCTTCTTAGCATGAGTGGGAATCGGGAGAAAACATTTTGTAAGAACCACTCTCTTCCTGACTCAGATGCAGGGCCAAGTCTGGCACTTAAGATTATTGATCTGTTATAAAATGGGTTGCTGTTGCATTGAAGAGGTATGGATCAAACATAATACAGAGACAGATCCTGCTCACCTGCGTGTCCTCCATCTCAGAAGCTGCTTGCTGTTTGGCCACATCATCCTGCATGGAAAGTTCCTGTATTTGCACGTCTTCCACCGCTGGGCTGCGGTGTTGAGGAACATCATCGCTCTCTTCGTCACTGGACAGTATAACTGAAAAAGAAGCACAGGAAGGCAAACACATCAGACAGAGTTTTTTATTTGGAGATATGCTACCTTACTGTCATCATGTCCTAAACTGACATCGCAACAACAGAGGTGAACCAAGCTTTGAAAGAAGAGCAAGGACAGCAGGATTCCTCGAAAAGACACAAAAAGAGGAGACAGAATAGCTGCTAAGATTGAAACTGCATTAGAGAAGTGCTGATTCAACTGCATGATCATGTTGGAGGATCATCTTTTGAGAGGGATGTAAATGAGGTGGATACAATATTAGAAACAACTCTCTGTATAGTGCAATACAGTTTAACAACACCACAAACTGCAGCCTCTAAAATGACCATGCAGAGTCTCAATTTGAGCCTTTCACGGCCACGTTTGCATCCGTAATTTCAAGTTTCAGATGTAGAAAGATGCTACCAAGTTTAGAAGATCATCCCCTCCGGTATCGGGGTACTCACTGGGTTCAGAGTGGCCAGTTACAGTTGTGCTGTCCTGGCTAGACGATAGACTTCGCTTGGGTATACCAACAGAGTCTCTGACCTCCAAATTAGGACAGATTAATGGGAGCGTTTCCGTTTGATCGTCTGCTCCCACCGTGAACTGTACAATGGTATGGTCCAGGCAATCTCCGTCTCCTGTGCTTTCTTCCAGACAAAGACGCGTGGGTACCGGCCCTCCATCTCTTCCGTCTTCTCCTGTGAGGCGGAGCACACTCTCACGGTGGCGTTTGGGACTGCCTGTCCCGTTGCACTTGGTCCTTGTGTCCTTTCTTTTCCTCTGCTGTTGAGACAGCACAGCATGCAGCAATTCAATTTAGGTTTGAGTTCATCAGAAAATGCTGGTAAGATAAATTAATGATATCAAGACAGAAGTGTTTTCATTTCTCACACATGCTGCAACAATGGTGGATTTTAAAACGAATTTGGTCATTTAAGTTCTAGTTAATAGCATTATAGCATATTTATGTGATGCTACCAATTTCAGACCTGTGCCATGTTTGGGTGTCATGGAAATGTTACTGAGTACTAACATTGGTTCATGGCCTTATTCAAGACTTTTACATGAGGTGCACATCTGGGCTTATTTGTTTGCCTCTTATAGGAAGGTTTGGATTACGTTTACTCCTTGGTGAGACTGTTGAGCTCTGGAGCGTTCTATGTGACGCTGTATGGTACTCACCAGACTGTGTTGAACTTCTTTTTTTGGATCAGTCAACCTGTCCTTGATGATAGCCTGAGAGAACCCATCACAACTCCCTGTATCCTCGGCAGGCTCCCAGCTCACTGACAAGCCACAGTCTGCATGAGACAGATAACCACTGATCAACCTATCAGGCCAAAACAAACCTGACTGATACTACTACTCTTAGAACATAGAAAAAGGGACTTGTAAGGGAAAAGCTGAGTACATTCTGTGGTGTTTTATTACTCTGGAAGCTAGGCAGGGGTAGCAAATTACTCTTTCCCATTAATGAAAGGTCAGGAGAAAGCTGGAAAATGCAAGCATGACCGTTTCCGAGTCGAAATAAAAAAAGATAAGTCAAAGCTTCCACCAAAACAAACGACACAGAATAACCCAGTGAAGTACGATGGAGGTGCAGAGCAGCAGGACGTCAGTAACTGTGTGTCGGATTTTACAGACCTACAACTTCAGCGAATTTGAAGTCATCTCCGTTGTCCTTTCCTATTATCACCTCCTCGATATCTTTGTTTTCTTCCACGTCGTCTTCAGCATCACTTTTTTGTGATCTTCTCGGTCTTGACCTAAAGACATGAAAGAATGAACAATATGCTCTGGTTGTGTTGTTTACACATCATTCTCATTTTAGAAAAAGCCACACAAAGTAGTGCAATAGTTCCCTCCAGCACCTTTATATATATATATATATATATATATATAACAGGTTTACCTAATTGCAAAAGACAGAGAAACACATTTCAAATAGAATCCAAGTTGCAAAAGTGTGTGGTATTATTTCAGATAAAAATCACTGTTTTCTGCCAGGAAAATACATTGAGCCAATTATGCAACCGGCAGAGCTGAACTCCATTAAGAATTGACATCGAGCAGCTGCCGTCTACAGTGCTCTGGCTTAAACAGCACTTTCAGAAATTGTTGTCCTCATTAGTGGGTTAGATACAAAAACCAAAGTTACCCTTTAAGGTGACCATAAATCTTCTGGAAGTCATTTCTCCCGGTCAGGCACATTAAAGCAGCGTGTTGTTTTTACACATTTTTGTACAGATTTAACAAACAAGACACAGCGTGCTAATATGTGAGCTTTAGAGGTGCTGGCAGGTGGAATTTGTTCCCCTTTGGACAGAGTTAGGATAGCTGTTTAGTCTTAGCCCACTGCTTACTGTACTTCTATATATATAGGAAAGATATGACAGTGGTATCAGCGTTCTCCAGCACTCTGCAAGAAATCCGAAAAGTATATTCCCTAAAATGTCAAAATATTCAGTAATAACAGGGACCTACCATCGAGCAGATGAGGAGGTGGGCTTCCGGATGCATTTAGGGGTTACACTCTTGTTCTCATCATTCCTCGCCTCCTTCAGCCTGGACTTCACGTCTCTGCAGAGCAGCGGTTCCTCTCCACATTGACCACTATCCCGCCGAGTACTCGTCCCACGAGTTCTCATAGTAGGACTCTGTTTTGTCCTCTCTATATAAGCCTTGCCCGGTTCCGTCTCTAGGACATCGTCCAGGATCACGTAGGGCTTCCTCCTACAGGATGACAAACAGAAGCAATTATTTGCAACCCTCCTTGAACAGTGTCTTCTCTGAAGCATCTTACCCCACTCAATGTATTCTAACTAATAGGTCATCTACCATTACAGAGCAGACTGTGTACAGCTGATCCAGAAGGAGCAGATAGATGAGCCATGTGTGCTGTCATGATAAGCTTGGCCTTGAGCCAGGGTGCTTATAAGCAAGGTTTTCTTTAAGGAGGTAACAGAAATCTCATAATATCCCAGAATAAAATGCCACCACTGTTTAAGGACTACATTTTGATGAAACGTTGATGAGTTATAGTTTGGTTTCTGTGTAATCGGCGGGGGAAGCATGATACTTATCACCTAGAACTTTCTTTTCCTGTCTTGCATGGAGTTGCATCATCTTAAACATAGAGAGATGCCATTTGTAAAAAGCTGTATAATCCTGTACAGCTTACAGGATTGTTTGTTAGTTTTGTAGTAATTAGTTGAGAAAACATCAACAACAGCAACACTAAAGATTCTAGGAATAAACATAGCAAGACAAGTGTTCCAACTAAAAAAGTGTGGGCTGTTATTTGCTGGACAGAAAAGGAGAATGTGATTTAGTCACTATATAAATACATTTAACCCAGTTTCAAACATTTAAACAGAAGAGGCTCTTTCAAATCAGGTTACCTCAAGAATTAAAATGACACCAGTCCTAACAAAATAAAATAAAATCCTATTAAAGGGAAACAATCACAACACAAGCACTTTTTATACACTACACTATATATACTAATTATACTATTGTATTAGAATATTTAGGTTGAGAGCCCCATCTTGTGAAAGTTTACGAAACTGCTAACAACTAGACAGTTAAGGCACGTTTATTTGTACTTGCTTTCAACAAAGCAGTTCAAAAAACGTAACATAAGATAGAAAGGTATGAAGAAAAGTCACGGAGCGCTTCGGTAGTCAAATGGCTGCAGCACATAGTACCACATAGCTGCAATGCATCTGGTTCCATTCCAGCTATGGTTCTGGCAACTGGCCAATAAAGGCGAAAATGCCAAAAAAACAAACAACATGTTTGCTCACACCTTCCTTTTCAAGCATTTCAGAGAAAAGAAGTAAGCCCAACCAAGTCAGTGCTTGTTTTGTCCGTTTTGGGCTACGTTAAAAACATGGCGGTGCAACATGGTGGACTTTGTAAAGAGGATCTGCTCCCTAAATAGATATAGAGGGCCCATTCCAAGCTAATAAAAACACATTGACCACACGAATAAAAACAGTTATGAATATTATGTCCTATTTCCACCAATAGATTCCCCTAAATCCTACACACTGCTCTATTAAAAAGGAAGTTTAGAGTTGAAGCAGATCTCAAGACTTCTGTGAGAAGAAGGAGCAGCCCCTGAGGCATGGATGGGGGTCACTGGACAAGGATTAAGTGTTTAAGGAACATTTGTGGTTAAAACAGATCAGTGATGCTGTTTTGCCCTCATTGTGCCTCCAAAAAACATCTTTCAAAACTCTTGTCGTCCTCCGCTTACCTCGCCATTTCCGATGTTGCAAGGTTGTTATCGAACAGCATGGATCCATTTCTATGCTGTGAACCACTACGTTTTCGTTTGCAACCTGCAAATGCAGTCCAGGAAACCTGCTAAAAAGGGAAGGAAATGGTGCGAGTCTCAAGATTAATTCCAAAACAGCCATTCTACCATCACGACATGAGTTCAGGTGGTCACATTGACAGCAAAGATATCTCTGTACCTGTCTTTCTAACGTCCCACATTCTGATGAAAGACATAGCATGGAGATTTTGAGTGGGTTTTCCACCTAAAATTCACAAGGTAGTTAGTAAACATGCATTGACAATGAACAGCCAATAGCATGAGTACGCTTTCTTCGCAAAATACAGCAAATGAGCAAAGCTTGTGACTAGGGCTGGACCAGACTATTTTACGATTCGGTTATTTTGGGAAAATGCTAGCAATGACAAAAAAAACCAAACAAAAAAAAAATACTATAGAATACCTGGAGCCTTAAACTTTAATTAAAAAGACAGCTGTTGCAGCACTTTACTGCCAAATCTCAGCCAAAATGCTGGGGGGAAAAATGCAGTGTAACACATGGGGGGACACCGTGGTGGTGCGACGGCCCAGAGAGAGCAGCCTCACAATGCTGCTGTTTGGGGGAAAGGGCCTGCAAACGTGGCTTTGAGGTACGTCTACACGCGCACACACAGAGGGATGAGGAGAGGCTGAGAGCTGACATAAACATGCATGCAACGTCCAAACTCGGATTGAAAACAGCACTTATGGACCCATCAGAAAAGAAAAAAAACTGAGAAACGTGCTGCTTTAATGATACAAGTTCGTGCCCTGCTAACAGGCTCCTCCAGTCACCGCAATCTCACACGCACTGCAAGCGAATTTATGTTTTTAAGTATTTTTTAGGCATTAATAACAACATTCCTTAGATTCTAGCCAGGGCTTCTCAATTGTAAGGTTTTCTGATTGTTGATGGCAAATCCTTTTTGTGGTTTCAGTCAAAGAAGGACATGTTATACTTTGACATTTTATAGGGTGTACGATAAACAGAGAAACAGCAAAAACATCCATAAAGAAAATAATTATTTGTTGCAGCCCCAGTAGCAGCTTATTATGGTAACTGTAAAATATCCAATAACGTAAGCAAGCCATAAAGCAAGCATCACTACAGCATCTTGCCAAGAAAGCAATTCATACTGCACACGAAAATATTAAAAAGTTAACATGTATGTCATGAAAACCTGGGTCACACATACCAAGTTATCCTTGTCAACATTAAATGGAATAGTTAGTGCTCTTCTTCGCTCCATCATGGTCCGCAATTTGGTAGGAGACAGCAAGACACTGCAAGAAAAAGAAAATATATATATGTAAACAGTTGAACTCTGTATGGCAAGGTGGTCAGAAACATCCAAAACTAGCAAAAAATAAAACAACATACATTCTCTCAGCAATAACCAAGGTATGGCTTTTTGTTAATGTTCCTATATAGCCAAGGTTGCTTAATCAAGTAATTCAACCACACAGATCACACATTGAGATTAAGTCAACGTATGAAAGAAAATGTTAATACGATGCTAAACAATCATCACAAACAAAACATGAGTACCAGTTAAATCAAGGATAACAAATCCTTAAAACATAAAAAAAAATGCACTCCAGAGGAGATGAAAACCTGACTGTAGATACAGGATGGTAAAGTAACAGCAGATACAGGATAAAGTCAAGCAGACCGTGTGACTTCCTTGACCCAAATAAACTACTGACAACTTAATTGCAAGTCATCCTCTCCTCCACCCGACGAGGCTTGGATCAGATGTGTTTATTTCAGTTAATTAGAAAACATGAAATACAAACTGGCAGTTACAAAATTAAAAATATATAATTTTCCTTCTTTCCTTTCAATCCTGCTCATACCTTTATACTAAATACTGAAATACTGTGTAATGGTTGTGCACCAAAATAACGTTACACGGCGTTCATAACACATTAGTTTTGAATGCAGGGGGGGGGGGGACTAAAAAAGTATTTGAGCGTGTTTTGTACAACATAAAAAGTATAACGTTAAATTACAATTACGTTGCTCAGACATCACGCCTAACGCTAACGTAACCTAATTACAATATATCAGACGTATTAGCAATTATATGCCCACCCATGAAAGCTGTTTGACTTTTTATTTTTTATTTTTTTCCCCTAAGTGCCTGCACACAACAGACGCTGAATACTTTATTCAGTTAGCGCTAGCGTTTAGCTGCCTGAGCTAGCTTGTCAGTGCTAGCTACATTGTCTATGAATGCTAGCTAAACGCAGCGGAGGAAAGGCTTACCCTAGGCTTCTCTTGATACCATCAGAGAATATAAGGAGGCAGTAGACAACTACTCCCGCACGGACGTTTCCCCAAGTCCCTTGTAAACACTGTAAAGACACATTCTGATTTCCTTGAGGGCGCTTCAATATTCATTTAGCAACATCCTGTAGGCACCGGATGTGAATTAGGACAAACGGCGAGGTGCACAAAAGAGCTCGTTCCCGGGTGTTGATGGAGGCCCGCCTTTTTTGAGGGGGGATAAATAAATTAAAAAAATGTTTGAAACATCCAGATATTTATATTCGTTTATTAACTAAGCAATAAGTTAGGTGGAGGTGTGTGTTGCTCCACTTTTTTATCTCCGGCCCGGTTGACAGTTTAACAAATGTGGCTCTCTCGTGTCAAGATAGGCAGCGGACAGTTTCTGAGTCGTTTGTTTCTACTGTGTCCCCGTTTGCGTCCATATTAATGTCTACATCTATAATATATATCAATATGCTCTGGGTTAGTATTGTAAAGCTGCATGTTGTTTAACAGGTGGATTTGCACAGTCAGTCCACACTCAATAGTTCCATTTGTAGAATTTAACAGCTGAATTGATTACTTTGCACCTTTCCATAGTTGACGGTTTGCGGCAAAGGTTGCGGGAAAACGGACTCTGCTTTTGGAACGTTCGAAAAACAACGTCCCGCGAGCGTTTGTTCACGCGACGTCAAATCTACCAGAAGCAAACTACGAGTACTTATGCGCATGTCTATTTTACCCCCACAGAGATACGTTAGTGTGACAAGATGATACCTACCGTGTGCTTCCGTTTTTGGGTGAAACGCAAAGTTTAGTTAAGTCAAGGGCTGAGGATAAATAAATACAACAAAACACACGAATAAAACAAATGCAGGAAATTAATATATAATAGAAAAGAAGAATAGAAAAGAAAAACACCCGAACAAGAAGGCTACGTTACACAAGAGACGAACGGTTTCCAGTAGGTTGAAACAGTAGCGAACAATCTTGTACTAAACTCTCTCCTCTTTAGCCACACATGCTAAAGTCTACTTTACTTGTGTACATTTTTACGCGGATCGTTCATGGACGATTCTGAAATCTATTAATTCGGCTTTTTTTCCCCTTTCCCCCCGTAGTGCAACACCAGAGAATGCGCTGCACGTGTCAATGCTGAAAGATCATTCAATGTAACGCAAGTAAGCAATGCTTTTTGGACATAACTGTATACGTGTAATTGCATATATTTTTGACTCGCAGATAAAATACTGCAGCGTTGAGTGGACTTTGAACACATTCTGTAACTGTGCAGTCAGCACTGATACGGAGAGACGCTATAAGCGTAATAATTCCCACAGGCTTCACTGGACGACGTTATTAACTAGTTACTATTAAACGTTACATATTGGAGTTATGCCATTAGTTATTGTCCTCATGATAACCTTTGCATACGACAGTGTAAACACCGCCTTTTAAGGCAAAACAAGTTTGTTGTGTTTTTTGTTCTGCAGTAAAGTGTAGCTCCACAAACCGTCTGTAGATGGCGTCATCATAATAGGGATTAAAAAAATAAATGAACAGTTGACTTTCAGCAGTTCATGTTTAATGGTAGCAATGCGTTTATTAAAGAACGGCACAATAAAACACAAATAGACAACAAACCATTATAAACATAACTTCTTTGTTGTGACACAATTAAAGGAGCAGGTGCATCAAAAACAAACGGGGGTGGGATAATGGTGAATACTAAAATAACGACACATGTAGAGAGATTTCAGCGAAGTGATTTTAGATACAAAGCAATATCTTTACCTTATGTATTATTTATATTATTATTATTATTATTATTATTATTATTATTATTATTATTATTATTATTATTATTAGCTTCTGCAAGAACAAGTACGCCTCTTGTGAATTTAGCTTTTCATTCCAACGTGGCGTAGCCTCATGTGCCTGGTTAAAAAAAGTCAATATCTTGGCTTCCCTTTTTTTTCCAAGTAGGAGTGGAATATTGTATTATTACTATCTATGTTTTAAGGTTTTTGTAGTCTGGTCATTTCTCTTAATATTTGAATCCTGCACTTTCAGCAGCAGCTGCAGTAGAAACATGGCCTCGAGTTCCTTGGGCAGAAGACTGGTGGCTTGTCTTCTCAATGTTTCCGAGGCTCGCAGGAAAGACCTGGTGGAGACGGTGGCGAAGGCAGCCATATACAACTCTGAAGGCGAGTGCAATTTTGTTGTGTAACACTCCAATTTAACGGATAATTGGCACCAAAAACAGTAATTTGGTTTCCGTTCTCACTGAGAACGAGTTACTCAACCGTTTCATCCCAAAGGAGGCGAAACTTCACACAAACAATCAGTCTGGAGGCAAATGAAATTAAATTAGAAACACGATTACAGTACTTTATTTCCCCACAACACATCTGATGACAAAGCTACAGCAGTGAACAGCACTTAACCGAAAACCTAATTTTAACGAGCGATTTTTGTGCAACTATACATCAGGTGTTAGACGAGAGGGGATCACGGTGCTGAACATCTTTAATGACCACGACTACAACCGCTCTGTCATCACCATCGTGGCCAATATCGACTCTGTCAGTAAGTATTGAACCTTGCCATGTGTTGAAATATGAAGGTTTTTACATTAATTCTCCTCCTCCCGAGGGGAGAATAGAGTCCGCTGCTTGAAGGAGCAGTATTCTACAGCTGGGATTCAGTCTCCGTCCGCCGCGCTCCAATCCTCTGAGAGGGGGGGGAAATCCTTTAATAAGCTTTGTCAGGGATTTAAACGCACACAAAAAAACAAGAAGAACATTTTTCTGGCAAAGATCACAGTGAAAAGTTTATCTCATTGAATGCTTATTCCGAACACAACCTTCTGTTAATGCAGGCAAAGCTGTCAAGGTTTACAGTTGTTTGTTATTTGTTGACGCTCACTCCTTAAGACAACTGAAACAGCTTAATTAAAAGCATATATTTTGTTTTTCACCATATTGAAGTCACTTTTTTTTCATACTTGGATCCATTGCTGCTCGTTCCTGTCACATCAGGCTTTGACAGTACGCCTGATGTGTTGCTATGATGTCACTTTCCTCCAGGTGAAGCCGTTCTGTCCGCATGCCAGAAAGCCTGCGGGCTGATCGACATGCGCGCCCACAAGGGGGTCCACCCGTGTATGGGTGCCGTTGACCTCATCCCCATCTACCCCCTGGGGGAGGAGGTGGGAGTGGAGGACTGTGCTAAAGAGGCTCGGGGTGAGATGCCATTCGTGCATGCGTGTGTGCTTGGATTCGTGTCCCTGTCAGTTATCAGTTGTTGTTCTATACTGTATGTGTGTTCACTAGCTTTCAGGGCACAGTTATGGCTGCCTTTATGGTTGTGTTGACCGTGGGTTGAATGAAGGTTGAGTACTTGTTGTACCACCAGGAGGCAACCCCTAGGTCTGAAAAGTGAAGCCAATGCAGAAGTGCCTTAAACTTGCATTCTCTCTGCTAATACCAAACTACTTTTCCCCCCATTAGACTTGCAAGAGATGTCTGTAACTCAGCAATTATTTTCTACATCGTAAATTAACTTTCCAGTATGCAGGCTTGAATAGCCCTCATTTAGATCAATTATTCCTAAATGATGTAAAATGCACTATTAGCAGAATCCAGAATTAGTTTCCCTCCATTCATGTGATTGAGCCTGAAGCCATGCGGTCATTTTATTCTCAGACTTTTTTGAACGGGGTCCTGCAGACAGAATGTGTTAAAATGTGTTAGAATATACATGCAGTGTGTGCACAAACAGATGGCACATGCAGTAGTTGTGGTATTTGATAGCAATTTCTCATTTAGAGTAGGCAGCTGTAATTTACACTTTTGATATAACATAATGTAGAATACTGTCTTGATAGTGCAATGCGTTCTATAGGAGTGTGTCTAGTGGCTGATGATGTGACACCTTTAGCTGCCTGTTGTGTTGATTAGTTTCACAGTTTGCCAGCTGACATGCAACCATGTGTTCTGCTGATAATAAGCAGTAACCCAGCGTGTGTGTCAGCGTGCCTGATGTCTGCTTCTCTGTGTGCTAATCTGAGTGGTGTGATTGCAGAATAATAATCGGCAAACTCACCAACGAGCACCGTATTTATGCATGCATGTGAGCTGTCCATGTGTCCGTGTATTTATACTCATATACATGTGATGCCATGCTGGTAAACTAACATGTTTGCGTGCTTGCCGGGGCTCAGCTGTGGCTCGGGGACTCACAGACGGGGTCCAGGGCACCAGTGCGTTCCTGTTCGGCTGGGCAGACTCCCCCCTTCAGCGGGGGCTGGCACAGAGGAGGAAGGAGATGGGCTGGTTCAAGAAGACCTCAGACCTGCAGGCAATCAGGCCCGACATGGGGCCGCAGCCCCAGAAACGCTACGGTCTCACAGGTGAGTCAGAGCTCACCCCGAAGTTAGAATGTCAACACAGGCAAAAATACATGACAATATGATGACATGACAATATATAAAAAGTGGATAAAACACTGGGACTGGGCTCTGATGACAAATGTTCCATTAAAAAGAAGGAAATAAGTGTAACTACGGCCTGTATGGCTGTGTTGCTGAAACTGAAACTCACAGATTTACAGAAAACATATCCATATCTTAGTGTTAAACTGTAAATATAATGGTAAAGTAAATCAGCATGGTGTAAAACCATGGGAACCATGTCTGGGGGGGAAATGTATCAGTTCAACTGAAGCCAAGTCAAAAGGGTATTTTCCAAAACTACTTAATAAAAAACTCTTTGTGCCCCTGCAGACTGTTTCCTTGCTGAGCTGCAGTCGAGGGATACGTCCTGATCCACATTAGCTTCAGCTGAACTTTAGGATGTATTTTTGCACAGAGCAAGGACTGCAGACTATTTAGGGAGGGATCACTTCCATTACAGGCGTGAGGAAAGATTACAGCGACCAAAACCTACACTATGGCATGTGATGCGAGTTTTGAAAGATGGAGTTATCCTTTAAAAACAGCTGCTGGTGTGACCTGCCTTCTGTTATCTATGTTCGTTCATATCCATTGCTGTAAATAAACTCTGTAATCGTTGCAAATGTGGTGTCATCTAAGATATTTCCAGTGCAACTTCAAAGGTGTTTGATAGAGAGTTTTTGTTTATCTTCCTCAGACATTAACTGTGTCAGTCCCTCAGAGTAAAAGCATCATTTACAGGGTGAACTCAATTATATGAGTGGCAGAATATCACAATTTACCTCTACCCTCATTATGTGAAGGAGCAGTGTGAAAATGTTCTCTTCCTCCTGTTTTTGGCTGATGTCCTGCAGGTGTTGGGGCCAGTCCATACGTCATGAACTGCAACGTCACCATCACCACCCAGGACATGGCCATAGGACGCAGCATCGCCTCGGCCATCAGGGAGTCGACCCCGGGGGGCCTGCCGGGCCTACAGGTGCTGGCCTTGCCACACGAGGGCGCCGTGGAAATCGCCTGTAATGTGGAAAGCGTGAAGGGGAGCCCGGCCAGTCACGGGGCTACGGGTGAAGCGTGGCCGTGTTTCAGCATCGGCGGCCAGCCGTACTGCCACGTTCCAGCTTCCCTCGTCACGGCGAGGGTCGCCGAGCTGGCGGGGAGGCAGGGGGTTGGCGTGAAGGCCACCGCGCTGGTGGGGTTCACCCCGCGTGAGTGCAGGGGCCTGGCAGAGTTGGCGCTGTCTCAAAGGATTGCTGAGTTCTGGAAAGAGCAGGGCAGGATCCGTATGTGACGAATGTCACTTCAATTACCATCAGAATCAAAATTCGTAGTCATTTTTAAGGCAGCTGCCTTAATATTGTAATATTTTATAAATAAAAATGTAATTAAAAACATACTAATTCCAACATAGCCCTGTTTATATATTTAACTATGAAAAAAAACACGACGAAGACAAACCATATTGGAGGGTCAAGTCCTCAAAACCAAATGCAGATCAAGACGGAGCTGCTAATGTTAGCCGTAATTCTAGCTCCGTGGTCCTCAACGTCGACTGACTAATGATATGTTCTTTTGGCTGTGGAGGTAATGCGAGGTTACTGCTGGAGCTAGATAGCCGGGGATGCTAACGATTGCAGCTTACATAAGAGCAGGCAAACGCACAGCTGAACCCATTCCTTCCAATTTTGCTCTTGTATTATTTTGGCTTTGGAAAGGCAAATAGACAAAATGACTGCATTTAAAGAGATAGAATTTGTGTTGAGCAATTGTGTGTGGTAACCATTTAAAGGGGGGGAATCAAATTAAACTGGGGCAACTATTCCCACATCCTCTATAACACACCTGTCCTCTCACTGCCTCCCTAATCTGACACTTGCCGTAAAAAGAGATTTGGGTTTTAATTTCCGAATTTTCTTCTCTACAAAACCAACACCATATAAAATCCTTGGCTATCTTCCCAGAGTGGGAATTTAAATTTTCTCATGCGTGTGTCATTTCCTGTTTGGAGCAAAACGGGACAGTTGTGTTTACTGATGAGCCTCCGCTGATGAGTCTTTTCCCATCATTTTCCACCATCAGCCTCGCAAATACACGACTGTGGGAGAGTCACCATCTGTGTGTGAAACGGCTATTTTTATCACTGAATTCTTCTAGAAACATCCGGCGCTTTGGCAGCGTCTTACAGCGTAAACTCACCAACTTGCTTAACCCCGATTGGAAATGTAATTTCGTCTTTTTTCTTTTTACACATCTTTTAAATTCTATACGCAGCGTGAGCTCACGACGGTACACGATTAACCATTTAATAACATGGAGGCGAATTTGGCCAGAGGACAGGTCAGGAATTAACTGGGGCGAGATGATTCCACTCATTCCTTACATAAGGCCAGTATAATGCTGCACCTAAAAGAAGCGCATTGAGTGAAGAGGTATGGTTTTGGAGTCATTAGGTAATAATAACTTGGGCTATATGGATGTGGCACAAAAGGCAGGGTCAGAGTCAAAGCAAACACGTTCTGAGCTTTAATTTGAAGACATATGTGACGGACATTAGTGATGCAGAGCCAATAACTGCCTATAATCTACATGCAGAGAGTGGGTGCTAATCTGTTAAGCTTTACGCACATATAACCACACTAGTATGACTCACACAATCTTCCTCTGAGATCGGTGTGCTTTGGCGTCGATGACTGAATTTAGTATCCTTTCATTTTTTTCTTTTCTTCTGCATTTAAAGTTACGTAAAGTCGCCCTCTGAGGAAGAAGCTGTGCAATTTTCATCAATGCGCGTGAGCTTCTTTACATAAGCTCTCTTACAGCGTGAACATTCACCTCTTTGTGTGTCATCCAGCTGAGGCTCTTAGACGCACAAGCAACGCAGCCATGCAGCTTCATTTCATGGGTACATACACAACTCTCCCCCTCCCTCTCTCTCTCACACACACACACACACACACACACACACACACGCATCCTTTCTCTCTCCGCTGTCTTCCTCTCTCTTCTGCATCTAGACACACATGCTTATGCATTTACTCTATGTACGACACACACACACACACACACACACACGCTCAGCCTGCCAGGCTTGGGAGCATCAAGACCTAATCTAGGTCACAGCATAAACCCAGAGGTATCCTGCTGTACACACACTCGTATGCACACACGTTTTTTTAAATTTGCAAGCAAAATCACATCCATGGGTTTGAAAAACGATTTTGACTCGACTCAGTGAAAAGCGTTTGATTCTCATTTCGACAACGGACACACTTCGCTTCCCAAGAAAAAGAAGACTGTATAATAGAAATTTGTGAATTTCATATTTTCCCCCCCAAAATCCCCTTTTCCCATCTTCATCTCCTCTTCCCTTCTTTCCCAAACAACCTCCTTGGGTACGTGACTCAGTGTAATGGCTCTGCATCGTTTCCTTTATTAAGTGCACTTACAGCAGATGACTATGCAGTTAAAACACTTAACAGATGCACAATGTGCTTCGATAAAGACGCGGATGCTGCTGCACGCTGCTGCCGTTTGTGTGCATCCTTGCAGCAGCAGCAGCAGCAGCAGCAGCATAGGATCCCTTTGATATGACTTAGCCTGACAGCCTACCATCCGAGATGCGACCGTGTGTGTCACAGCACCGAAATAGAGGAGCTTATTTCTTTACATCAGTCTCCAGCCTGCTATAAATATTCCAAAGCTCTCTGTTCTCTCTCTCTTTTTTATTTTCTGCTGCTTTCTGTTTTCCCTCCCCCCTCTCCTTGTCTCCCCCTCTCTCTGTATATCCATTTTTTCCCTCCACACACTGCCTCCCACATCTCTCCTTTTCCCTCTGCTCTTGTCGTATATAATGTAGAGAAATGTGTGTCATCTGTCTTAAAAGAGACAGATAGTGGTGAGCGGTGGAACCAAAAAACGCTCATGTGCTGCATAACGTTTCTGAGCCTATAGTCCCCCCCCCCCCCCCCCCCCCCCCCCCCATCTGAGTCCTGCAGGGCTATTCAGTGAGCTAACAGTGATTTTATTATCACGTCACAAACCTCCTCCTTCCCTTCCTTACTTAACTAGCCCAACAGA